>NC_090938.1:148329225-148941725 GCF_040938575.1 Ambystoma mexicanum
CATCTTAGGCCTGCAAAAATGTTGAAAACGTTGGAGGCCCAAAAAAAGGGGTTTACAGCATCCTAGACCCCCTAAAGTCTAGAAATTGTTGGTGGCCCAAAAACAGTGTCAGGGAGCTCTGAATGTCCCAAAAACATTTGCAGCCTGAAAGGGGCATTAACCCGCATCCTAGACCCCTGAAATTCCCAAAAATATTTTTGGCATGAAAAATGCATCCTACACCCCTGAAAGTTCTTAATATGGTAGCAGCCCAAAAAAGGCGTTAAAATGCATCTTAGGCTTGCAAAAATGTAGATGTAGTAAACTTTGGAGGCCCAAAAAAGAGGTTTACAGGCATCCAAGACCCCATAAAGTCCTGAAAATGTTGTTGACCCAAAAACGGTGCCAGGGTGCTCTGAATGTCCCAAAAACATGTGCAGCCTGAAAGGGGCATTAAGCCACACCCTAGACCACTGAAATTCCCAAAAAGAATTTTGGCACAAAAAATGCATCCTACACCCCTGAAAGTTCAGAATATGCTAGCAGCCGAAAAAAGACCTTAAAATGCATGTTAGGCCGGCAAAAATGTTGAAAACTTTGTAAGCCCAAAAAAGGGGTTTACAGGCATCCTAGACCCCCTAAAGTTCAGAAAATGTTGGTTGAGCAAAAACTGTGTCAGAGAGCGCTGGATGTCCCACAAACATATGCAGCCTGAAAGGGGCATTAACCTGCATCCTAGACCCCTGAAATTCCCAAAAATATTTTTGGCATGAAAAATGCATCCTACACCCCTGAAAGTTCTTAATATGGTAGCAGCCCAAAAAAGGCGTTAAAATGCATCTTAGGCTTGCAAAAATGTAGATGTAGTAAACTTTGGAGGCCCAAAAAAGAGGTTTACAGGCATCCAAGACCCCATAAAGTCCTGAAAATGTTGGTGACCCAAAAACGGTGCCAGGGAGCTCTGAATGTCCCAAAAACATGTGCAGCCTGAAAGGGGCATTAAGCCACACCCTAGACCACTGAAATTCCCAAAAAGAATTTTGGCACAAAAAATGCATCCTACACCCCTGAAAGTTCAGAATATGCTAGCAGCCGAAAAAAGACCTTAAAATGCATGTTAGGCCGGCAAAAATGTTGAAAACTTTGTAAGCCCAAAAAAGGGGTTTACAGGCATCCTAGACCCCCTAAAGTTCAGAAAATGTTGGTTGAGCAAAAACTGTGTCAGAGAGCGCTGGATGTCCCACAAACATATGCAGCCTGAAAGGGGCATTAACCTGCATCCTAGACTACTGAAATTACCAAAAATATTTTTTGCACAAAAAATGCATCCTACACCCCTGAAAGTTCTCAATATTTTAGCAGCCCAAAGAAGGCCTTAAAATGCATCTTAGGCCTGCAAAATGTTGAAAACTTTGAGACCAAAAAAGGGGTTTACAGGCATCCAAGACCCCATAAAGTCGAGAAAATGTTGGTGACTCAAAAACGGTGCCAGGGAGCTCTGAATATCCCAAAAACATGTGAAGACTGAAAGGGGCATTAACCCGCATCCTAGACCACTGAAATTCCCCAAAAGAATGTTGGCACTAAAAATGCATCCTACACCCCTGAAAGTTCTGAATATGTTAGCAGCCCAAAAAAGGCGTTAAAATCATCTTAGGCCT
Organism: Ambystoma mexicanum; assembly: GCF_040938575.1. Classification (NCBI taxonomy): domain Eukaryota; kingdom Metazoa; phylum Chordata; class Amphibia; order Caudata; family Ambystomatidae; genus Ambystoma; species Ambystoma mexicanum. The sequence continues at coordinate 148,330,866 of NC_090938.1, forward strand.
GCAACAATCTTGAAAACTTTGGAGGCCCACCAAAGAGGTTTACAGACATCCAAGACCCCATAAAGTCCAGAAAATGTTGGTGACCCAGAAACGGTGCCAGGGAGCTCTGAATATCCCAAAAACATGTGAAGACTGAAAGGGGCATTAACCCGCATCCTAGACCACTGAAATTCCCCAAAAGAATGTTGGCACTAAAAATGCATCCTACACCCCTGAAAGTTCTGAATATGTTAGCAGCCCAAAAAAGGCGTTAAAATCATCTTAGGCCTGCAACAATCTTGAAAACTTTGGAGGCCCACCAAAGAGGTTTACAGACATCCAAGACCCCATAAAGTCCAGAAAATGTTGGTGACCCAGAAACGGTGCCAGGGAGCTCTGAATATCCCAAAAACATGTGAAGACTGAAAGGGGCATTAACCCGCATCCTAGACCACTGAAATTCCCCAAAAGAATGTTGGCATGAAAAATGCATACCACACCCATGAAAGTTCAGAATATGTTAGCAGCCCAAAAAAGGCCTTACAATGCATCTTAGGCCTGCAAAAATGTAGAAAACTTTGGAGGCCCAAAAAAGGGGGTTACAGGCATCCTAGACCCCCTAAAGTCCAGAATATGTTGGTGGCCCAAAAACCGTGTCAGGGAGCTCTGGATGTCCCAAAAACATTTGCAGCCTGAAAGGGGCATTAACCTGCATCCTAGACCACTGAAATTCCCAAAAATATTTTTGGCACAAAAAATGCATCCTACACCCCTGAAAGTTCTTAATATTTTAGCAGCCCAAAAAAGGCCTTAAAATGAATCTTAGGCCTGCAAAAATGTTGAAAACTTCGGAGGCCCAAATAAAAGGGGTTTACAGGCATCCAAGACCCCCTAAAGTCCAGAAAAGTTTGGTGGCCCAAAAACAGTCTCAGAGAGCTCTGAATGTCCCAAAAACTTCTGCAGCCTGAAAGGGGCATTAACCTGCATCCTAGACCACTGAAATTCCCAAAAATATTTTTGGCACAAAAAATGCATCCTACACTCCTGAAAGTTCAGAAAATGTTGGCAGCCCAAAAAAGGCCTTAAAGTGTATGTTAGGCCTGCAAAAATGCTGAAAACCTTGGAGGCCCTATAAAGGGGTTTACAGGCATCCAAGACCCTCTAGAGTCCAGAATATGTTGGTGGCCCAAAAAACTTGTCAGGGAGCTCTGAATGTCCCAAAAACATGTGCAGCCTGAAATGGGCATTAACCCGCATCCTAGACCACTAAAATTCCCCAAATGAAAGTTGGCACGAAAAATGCATACTAAACCCCTGAAAGTTCAGAATATGTCAGCAGCCCAAAAAAGGCCTTAAAATGCATCTTAGGCCTGCAAAAATGTTGAAAACTTTGGAAGCCCAAAAAAGGGGTTTACAGGCATCCTAGACCCCCTAAAGTCCAGAAAATGTTGGTTGACCAAAAAATGTGTCAGAGAGCTCTGAATGTCCCAAAAACATTTGCAGCCTGAAAGGGGCATTAACCTGTATCCTAGACCACTGAAATTCCCAAAAATATTTTTGGCACAAAAAATGCATCCTACAACCCTGAGAGTTCAGAAAATACTGGCAGCCCAAAAAAGGCCTTAAAATGCAGCTTAGGCCTGCAAAAATGTAGAAAACTTTGGAGGCCCAAAAAAGGGCTTTACAGGCATCCAAGACCGCCTAAAGTCCAGAAAATATTGGTGTCCCAAAAACTGGGTCAGAGAGCTCTGAATGTCCCAAAAACATTTGCAGCCTGAAAAGGGCATTAACCCACATCCTAGACCCCGGATATTCCCAAACGTATTAATGGCCAGAAAAATGCATGCTACACCCCTGAAAATTATGAATATTTTAGCAGCGCAAAAAAGGCCGTAAAATGCATTTTAGGCCTGCATAAATGTTGAAAACTTTAGAGGCCCAAAGAAGGGGTTTACAGGCATCCAAGACCCCCTAAAGTCCAGAAAATGTTGTTGACCCAAAAACTGTGTCAGAGAGCTCTTAATGTTCCAAAAACATGTGCAGCCTCAAAGGGGCATTAACCCGCATCCTAGACCCCTGAAATTCCCAAAAATATTTTTGGCATGAAAAATGCATCTTACACCACTGAAAATTCTGAATATGTTAGCTGCCCAAAAAAAGCCTTAAAATGCATATTAGGCCTGCAAAAATGTAGAAAACTTTGGAGGCCCCAAAAAAGGGGTTTACAGGCATCCAAGACCACCTAAAGTCCAGAAAATGTTGGTGACCCAAAAACGGTGCCAGGGAGCTCTGAATGTCCCAAAAACATGTGCAGCCCCGAAAGGGGCATTAACCCGCATCCTAGACCACTGAATTTCCCCAAAAGAAAGTTGGCATGAAAAATGCATACCACACCCATGAAAGTTCAGAATATGTTAGCAGCCCAAAAAAGGCCTTACAATGCATCTTAGGCCTGCAAAAATGTAGAAAACTTTGGAGGCCCAAAAAAGGGGGTTACAGGCATCCTAGACCCCCTAAAGTCCAGAATATGTTGGTGGCCCAAAAACCGTGTCAGGGAGCTCTGGATATCCCAAAAACATTTGCAGCCTGAAAGGGGCATTAACCTGCATCCTAGACCACTGAAATTCCCAAAAATATTTTTGGCACAAAAAATGCATCCTACACCCCTGAAAGTTCTTAATATTTTAGCAGCCCAAAAAAGGCCTTAAAATGAATCTTAGGCCTGCAAAAATGTTGAAAACTTCGGAGGCCCAAATAAAAGGGGTTTACAGGCATCCAAGACCCCCTAAAGTCCAGAAAAGTTTGGTGGCCCAAAAACAGTCTCAGAGAGCTCTGAATGTCCCAAAAACTTCTGCAGCCTGAAAGGGGCATTAACCTGCATCCTAGACCACTGAAATTCCCAAAAATATTTTTGCCACAAAAAATGCATCCTACACTCCTGAAAGTTCAGAAAATGTTGGCAGCCCAAAAAAGGCCTTAAAGTGTATGTTAGGCCTGCAAAAATGCTGAAAACCTTGGAGGCCCTATAAAGGGGTTTACAGGCATCCAAGACCCTCTAGAGTCCAGAATATGTTGGTGGCCCAAAAAACTTGTCAAGGAGCTCTGAATGTCCCAAAAACATGTGCAGCCTGAAATGGGCATTAACCCGCATCCTAGACCACTAAAATTCCCCAAAAGAAAGTTGGCACGAAAAATGCATACTAAACCCCTGAAAGTTCAGAATATGTCAGCAGCCCAAAAAAGGCCTTAAAATGCATCTTAGGCCGGCAAAAATGTTGAAAACTTTGGAAGCCCAAAAAAGGGGTTTACAGGCATCCTAGACCCCCTAAAGTTCAGAAAATGTTGGTTGAGCAAAAACTGTGTCAGAGAGCGCTGGATGTCCCACAAACATGTGCAGCCTGAAAGGGGCATTAACCTGCATCCTAGACCACTGAAATTACCAAAAATATTTTTTGCACAAAAAATGCATCCTACACCCCTGAAAGTTCTCAATATTTTAGCAGCCCAAAGAAGGCCTTAAAATGCATCTTAGGCCTGCAAAATGTTGAAAACTTTGAGACCAAAAAAGGGGGTTATAGGCATCCAAGACCCCATAAAGTCAAGAAAATGTTGGTGACTCAAAAACAGTGCCAGGGAACTCTGAATGTCCCAAAAACATTTGCAGCCTGAAAGGGTCATTAACCCGCATCCTAGACCACTGAAATTCCCCAAAAGAATGTTGGCACTAAAAATGCATCCTACGCCCCTGAAAGTTCTGAATATGTTAGCAGCCCAAAAAAGGCGTTAAAACGCATCTTAGGCCTGAGAAAATGTTGGTGACCCAGAAACGGTGCCTGGGAGCTCTGAATATCCCAAAAACATGTGAAGACTGAAAGGGGCATTAACCCGCATCCTAGACCACTGAAATTCCCCAAAAGAATGTTGGCACGAAAAATGCATACTACACCCCTGAAAGTTCAGAATATGTTAGCAGCCAAAAAAAGGCCTTAAAATACATGTTAGGCATGCAAAAATGTTGAAGACTTTGGAGGCCCAAAAAAGGGGTTTACAGGCATCCAGACCCCCTAAAGTCCAGAATATGTTGGTGGCCCAAAAACCGTGTCAGGGAGCTCTTGGATGTCCCAAAAACATATGCAGCCTGAAAGGGGCATTAACCTGCATCCTAGACCACTGAAATTCCCAAAAATATTTTTAGCACAAAAAATGCATCCTACACTCCTGAAAGTTCAGAAAATGTTGGCAGCCCAAAAACTGTGTCAGAGAGCTCTGAATGTCCCAAAAACATTTGCAGTCTGAAAAGGGCAATACACCGCATCCTAGACCCCTGAAATTCCCAAAAATATTTTTGGCATGAAAAATGCATCCTACACCCCTGAAAGTTCTGAATATGTTAGCAGCCCAAAAAAGGCGTTAAAACGCATCTTAGGCCTGAGAAAATGTTGGTGACACAGAAACGGTGCCTGGGAGCTCTGAATATCCCAAAAACATGTGAAGACTGAAAGGGGCATTAACCCGCATCCTAGACCACTGAAATTCCCCAAAAGAATGTTGGCACGAAAAATGCATACTACACCCCTGAAAGTTCAGAATATGTTAGCAGCCAAAAAAAGGCCTTAAAATACATGTTAGGCATGCAAAAATGTTGAAGACTTTGGAGGCCCAAAAAAGGGGTTTACAGGCATCCAGACCCCCTAAAGTCGAGAATATGTTGGTGGCCCAAAAACTGTGTCAGGGAGCTCTTGGATGTCCAAAAAACATTTGCAGCCTGAAAGGGGCATTAACCTGCATCCTAGACCACTGAAATTCCCAAAAATATTTTTAGCACAAAAAATGCATCCTACACTCCTGAAAGTTCAGAAAATGTTGGCAGCCCAAAAACTGTGTCAGAGAGCTCTGAATGTCCCAAAAACATTTGCAGTCTGAAAAGGGCAATACACCGCATCCTAGACCCCTGAAATTCCCAAAAATATTTTTGGCATGAAAAATGCATCCTACACCCCTGAAAGTTCTGAATATTTTAGCTGCCCAAAAAAGGCCTTAAAATGCATCATAGGCCTGCAAAAATGTTGAAAACGTTGGAGGCCCAAAAAAAGGGGTTTACAGCATCCTAGACCCCCTAAAGTCCTGAAAATGTTGGTGACCCAGAAACGGTGCCAGGAAGCTCTGAATGTCCCAAAAACATTTGCAGCCTGAAAGGGGCATTAACCCGCATCCTAGACCACTGAAATTCCCAAAAATAATTTTGGCACAAAAATGCATCCTACACCCCTGAAAGTTCAGAATATGCTAGCAGCCGAAAAAAGGCCTTAAAATGCATCTTAGGCCTGCAAAAATGTTGAAAACTTTGGAAGCCCAAAAAAGGGGTTTACAGGCATCATAGACCCCCTAAAGTCCAGAAAATGTTGGTTGACCAAAAACTGTGTCAGAGAGCTCTGAATGTCCCAAAAATGTTTGCAGACTGAAAGGGGCATTAACCCGCATCCTAGACCACTGAAATTCCCAAAAATATTTTTGGCACAAAAAATGCATCCTACACCCCTGAAAGTTATGAATATTTTAGCAGCCCAAAAAAGGCGTTAAAACGCATCTTAGGCCTGCAAAAATGTTGAAAACTTTGGAGGCCCACCAAAGAGGTTTACAGACATCCAAGACCCCATAAAGTCCAGAAAATGTTGGTGACCCAAAAACGGTGCCAGGGAGCTCTGAATATCCCAAAAACATGTACAGACTGAAAGGGGCATTAACCCGCATCCTAGACCACTGAAATTCCCAAAAATATCTTTGGCACAAAAAATGCATCCTACACCCCTGAAAGTTATGAAAATTTTAGCAGCCCAAAAAAGGCCATAAAATGCATCTTAGGCCTGGAAAAATGTTGAAAACTTTGGAGGCCCAAAAAAGGGTTTACAGGCATCGTAGACCCTCTAAAGTCCAGAACATTTTCATTCCCAAAAACTGTGCCATAGAACTCTGAATGTCCCAAAAACATTTGCAGCCTGAAAGGACATTAATCCGCATCCTAGACCACTGAAATTCCCCAAAAGAATGTTGGCATGAAAAATGCATACTACACCCCTGAAAGTTCAGAATATGTTAGCAGCCAAAAAAAGGCCTTAAAATACATGTTAGGCATGCAAAAATGTGGAAAACTTTGGAGGCCCAAAAAAGGGGTTTACAGGCATCCTAGACCCCCTAAAGTCCAGAATATGTTGGTGGCCCAAAAACCGTGTCAGGGAGCTCTGGATATCCCAAAAACATTTGCAGCCTGAAAGGGGCATTCACCTGTATCCTAGACCACTGAAATTCCCCAAAATATTTTTAGCACAAAAAAATGCATCCTACACTCCTGAAAGTTCATAAAATGTTGGCAGCCCAATAACTGTGCCAGAGAGCTCTGAATGTCCCAAAAACATTTGCAGTCTGAAAAGGGCAATACACCGCATCCTAGACCCCTGAAATTGCCAAAAATATTTTTGGCATGAAAAATGCATCCTACACCCCTGAAAGTTCTTAGTATGGTAGCAGCCCAAAAAAGGCGTTAAAATGCATCTTAGGCCTGCAACAATGTTGAAAACTTTGGGGGCCCAAAAAAGGGGTTTACAGGCATCCTAGACCCCCTAAAGTCCAGAATATGTTGGTGGCCCAAAAACCATGTCAGGGAGCTCTGAATGTCCCAAAAACATTTGCATCCTGAAAGGGGCATTAACCCGCATCCTAGACCACTAAAATTCCCCAAAAGAAAGTTGGCAACAAAAATGCATACTACACCCCTGAAAGTTCAGACTTTGTTAGCAGCCCAAAAAAGGCCTTAACATGCATGTTAGGCCTGCAAAAATGTTGAAAACTTTGGAGGCACAAAAAAGGGGTTTAAGGCATCCTAGACCCCCTAAAGTCCAGACAATTTTGGTGGCCCAAAAACCGTGTCAGGGAGCTCTGAATGTCCCAATAACATTTGCAGCCTGAAAGGGGCATTAACCCGCATCCTAGACCACTAAAATTCTCCAAATGAAAGTTGGCACGGAAAATGCATACTACACCCCTGAAAGTTCAGAACATGTTAGCAGCCCAAAAAAGGCCTTCAAATGCATGTTAGGCCTGCAAAAATGTTGAAAACTTTAGAGGCCCAAAAAAGGGGATTAAGGCATCCTAGACCTCCTAAAGTCCAGAAAATGTTGGTGGCCCAAAAACAGTGTTAGGGAGCTCTGAATGTCCCAAAAACATTTGCAGCCTGAAAGGGGCATTAACCCGCACCCTAGACCACTAAAATTCCCCAAATGAAGTTGGCACGAAAAATGCATACCACACCCATGAAAGTTCAGAATATGTTAGCAGCCCAAAAAAGGCCTTACAATGCATCTTAGGCCTGCAAAAATGTTGAAAACTTTAGAGGCCCAAAAAAGAGGTTTACAGGCATCCAAGACCCCCTAAAGTCCAGAATATGTTGGTGGCCCAAAAACCATGTCACGGATCTGAATGTCCCAAAAACATTTGCAGCCTGAAATGGGCATTAACCCGCATCCTAGACCACTAAAATTCCCCAAAAGAAAGTTGGCAACAAAAATGCATACTACACCCCTAAAAGTTCAGACTTTGTTAGCAGCCCAAAAAAGGCCTTAACATGCATGTTAGGCCTGCAAAAATGTTGAAAACTTTGGATGCCCAAAAAAGGGGTTTAAGGCATCCTAGACCCCCTAAAGTCCAGACAATTTTGGTGGCCCAAAAACCGTGTCAGGGAGCTCTGAATGTCCCAAAAACATTTGCAGCCTGAAAGGGGCATTAACCCGCATCCTAGACCACTAAAATTCCCAAAAATATTTTTAGCACAAAAAATGCATCCTACACCCCTAAAAGTTATGAATATTTTAGCAGCCCAAAAAAGGCCTTAAAGTGCATGTTAGGCCTGCAAAAATGCTGAAAACCTTGGAGGCCCTATACAGGGGTTTACAGGCATCCAAGACCCTCTAGAGTCCAGAATATGTTGGTGGCCCAAAAACCTTGTCAGGGAGCTCTGAATGTCCCAAAAACATGTGCAGCCTGAAATGGGCATTAACCCGCATCCTAGACCACTAAAATTCCCCAAAAGAAAGTTGGCACGAAAAATGCATACTAAACCCCTGAAAGTTCAGAATATGTCAGCAGCCCAAAAAAGGCCTTAAAATGCATCTTAGGCCTGCAAAAATGTAGACAACTTTGGAGGCCCAAAAAAGGGGTTTACAGGCATCATAGTCCCCATAAAGTTGAGAAAATGTTGGTGTCCCAAAAACAGTACCAGGGAGCTCGGAATGTCGCAAAAACATTTGCAGCCTGAAAGGGGCATTAACCCGTATCCTAGACCACTGAAATTCCCAAACATATTTTTGGCACGAAAAATGCATTCTACATCCCTGAAAGTTCTGAATTTTTTAGCAGCCCAAAAAAGGCCTTAAAATGCATCTTAGGCCTGCAAAAATGTAGAAAACTTTGGAGGCCCAAAAAAGGGGTTTACATTCATCGTAGACCCCCTAAAGTCCTGAAAATGTTGGTGGCGAAAAAAATCGTGTCAGGGAGCTCTGAATGTCCCAAAAACATGTGCAGCCTGAAAGGGGCATTAACCTGCATCCTAGACCACTGAAATTCCCAAAAATATTTTTTGGCACATAAAATGCATCCTACACCCCTGAAAGTTCTGAATATGTTAGCAGCCTAAAAAAGGCGTTAAAAAGCATCTTAGGCCTGCAAAAATGTTGAAAACTTTGGAGGCCCAAAAAAGAGGTTTACAGGCATCCAAGACCCCATAAAGTCCTGAAAATGTTGGTGACCCAAAAATGGTGCCAGGGAGCTCTGAATGTCCCAAAAACATTTGCCGCCTGAAAGGGGCATTAACCCGCATCCTAGACCACTGAAATTCCCAACAATAATTTTGGCACAAAAATGCATCCTACACCCCTGAAAGTTCAGAATATGCTAGCAGCCTAAAAAAGGCCTTAAAATGCATCTTAGGCCTGCAAAAATGTTGAAAACATTGGAGGCCCACCAAAGAGGTTTACAGACATCCAAGACCCCTTAAAGTCCAGAAAATGTTGGTGACCCAGAAAGGGTGCCTGGGTGCTCTGAATATCCCAAAAACACGTGAAGACTGAAAGGGGCATTAACCCGCATCCTAGACCACTGAAATTCCCCAAAAGAATGTTGGCACGAAAAATGCATACTACACCCCTGAAAGTTCAGAATATGTTAGCAGCCAAAAAAAGGCCTTAAAATACATGTTAGGCATGCAAAAATGTTGAAAACTTTGGAGGCCCAAAAAAGGGGTTTACATGCATCCAGACCCCCTAAAGTCCAGAATATGTTGGTGGCCCAAAAACCGTGTCAGGGAGCTCTTGGATGTCCCAAAAACATTTGCAGCCTGAAAGGGGCATTAACCTGCATCCTAGACCACTGAAATTCCCAAAAATATTTTTAGCACAAAAAATGCATCCTACACTCCTGAAAGTTCAGAAAATGTTGGCAGCCCAAAAACTGTGTCAGAGAGCTCTGAATGTCCCAAAAACATTTGCAGTCTGAAAAGGGCAATACACCGCATCCTAGACCCCTGAAATTCCCAAAAATATTTTTGGCATGAAAAATGCATCCTACACCCCTGAAAGTTCTGAATATTTTAGCTGCCCAAAAAAGGCCTTAAAATGCATCTTAGGCCTGCAAAAATGTTGAAAACGTTGGAGGACTAAAAAAAGGGGTTTACAGGCATCCTAGACCCCCTAAAGTCCAGAAAATGTTGGTTGACCAAAAAATGTGTCAGAGAGCTCTGAATGTCCCAAAAACATTTGCAGCCTGAAAGGGGCATTAACGCGCACCCTAGATCACTAAAATTCCCCAAATGAAGTTGGCACGAAAAATGCATACCACACCCATGAAAGTTCAGAATATGTTAGCAGCCCAAAAAAGGCCTTACAATGCATCTTAGGCCTGCAAAAATGTAGAAAACTTTGGAGGCCCAAAAAAGGGGTTTACAGGCATCCTAGACCCCCTAAAGTCCAGAAAATGTTGGTTGACCAAAAAATGTGTCAGAGAGCTCTGAATGTCCCAAAAACATTTGCAGCCTGAAAGGGGCATTAACCTGTATCCTAGACCACTGAAATTCCCAAAAATATTTTTGGCACAAAAAATGCATCCTACAACCCTGAGAGTTCAGAAAATACTGGCAGCCCAAAAAAGGCCTTAAAATGCAGCTTAGACCTGCAAAAATGTAGAAAACTTTGGCGGCCCAAAAAAGGGGCTTACAGGCATCCAAGACCGCTTAAAGTCCAGAAAATGTTGGTGTCCCAAAAACTGGGTCAGAGAGCTCTGAATGTCCCAAAAACATTTGCAGCCTGAAAAGGGCATTAACCCACATCCTAGACCCCGGATATTCCCAAACGTATTAATGGCCTGAAAAATGCATGCTACACCCCTGAAAATTATGAATATTTTAGCAGCGCAAAAAAGGCCGTAAAATGCATTTTAGGCCTGCATAAATGTTGAAAACTTTAGAGGCCCAAAGAAGGGGTTTACAGGCATCCAAGACCCCCTAAAGTCCAGAAAATGTTGTTGACCCAAAAACTGTGTCAGAGAGCTCTTAATGTTCCAAAAACATGTGCAGCCTCAAAGGGGCATTAACCCGCATCCTAGACCCCTGAAATTCCCAAAAATATTTTTGGCATGAAAAATGCATCTTACACCACTGAAAATTCTGAATATGTTAGCTGCCCAAAAAAATCCTTAAAATGCATATTAGGCGTGCAAAAATGTAGAAAACTTTGGAGGCCCCAAAAAAGGGGTTTACAGGCATCCAAGACCACCTAAAGTCCAGAAAAGTTTGGTGGCCCAAAAACAGTCTCAGAGAGCTCTGAATGTCCCAAAAACTTCTGCAGCCTGAAAGGGGCATTAACCCGCATCCTAGACCACTGAATTTCCCCAAAAAAAAGTTGGCATGAAAAATGCATACCACACCCATGAAAGTTCAGAATATGTTAGCAGCCCAAAAAAGGCCTTACAATGCATCTTAGGCCTGCAAAAATGCTGAAAACCTTGGAGGCCCTATAAAGGGGTTTACAGGCATCCAAGACCCTCTAGAGTCCAGAATATGTTGGTGGCCCAAAAAACTTGTCAGGGAGCTCTGAATGTCCCAAAAACATTTGCAGCCTGAAAAGGGCATTAACCCACATCCTAGACCCCGGATATTCCCAAACGTATTAATGGCCTGAAAAATGCATGCTACACCCCTGAAAATTATGAATATTTTAGCAGCGCAAAAAAGGCCGTAAAATGCATTTTAGGCCTGCATAAATGTTGAAAACTTTAGAGGCCCAAAGAAGGGGTTTACAGGCATCCAAGACCCCCTAAAGTCCAGAAAATGTTGTTGACCCAAAAACTGTGTCAGAGAGCTCTTAATGTTCCAAAAACATGTGCAGCCTCAAAGGGGCATTAACCCGCATCCTAGACCCCTGAAATTCCCAAAAATATTTTTGGCATGAAAAATGCATCTTACACCACTGAAAATTCTGAATATGTTAGCTGCCCAAAAAAAGCCTTAAAATGCATATTAGGCCTGCAAAAATGTAGAAAATTTTGGAGGCCCCAAAAAAGGGGTTTACAGGCATCCAAGACCACCTAAAGTCCAGAAAATGTTGGTGACCCAAAAACGGTGCCAGGGAGCTCTGAATGTCCCAAAAACATGTGCAGCCCCGAAAGGGGCATTAAGCCGCATCCTAGACCACTGAATTTCCCCAAAAGAAAGTTGGCATGAAAAATGCATAGCACACCCATGAAAGTTCAGAATATGTCAGCAGCCCAAAAAAGGCCTTACAATGCATCTTAGGCCTGCAAAAATGTAGAAAACTTTGGAGGCCCAAAAAAGGGGGTTACAGGCATCCTAGACCCCCTAAAGTCCAGAATATGTTGGTGACCCAAAAACCGTGTCAGGGAGCTCTGGATATCCCAAAAACATTTGCAGCCTGAAAGGGGCATTAACCTGCATCCTAGACCACTGAAATTCCCAAAAATATTTTTGGCACAAAAAATGCATCCTACACCCCTGAAAGTTCTTAATATTTTAGCAGCCCAAAAAAGGCCTTAAAATGAATCTTAGGCCTGCAAAAATGTTGAAAACTTCGGAGGCCCAAATAAAAGGGGTTTACAGGCATCCAAGACCCCCTAAAGTCCAGAAAAGTTTGGTGGCCCAAAAACAGTCTCAGAGAGCTCTGAATGTCCCAAAAACTTCTGCAGCCTGAAAGGGGCATTAACCTGCATCCTAGACCACTGAAATTCCCAAAAATATTTTTGGCACAAAAAATGCATCCTACACTCCTGAAAGTTCAGAAAATGTTGGCAGCCCAAAAAAGGCCTTAAAGTGTATGTTAGGCCTGCAAAAATGCTGAAAACCTTGGAGGCCCTATAAAGGGGTTTACAGGCATCCAAGACCCTCTAGAGTCCAGAATATGTTGGTGGCCCAAAAAACTTGTCAGGGAGCTCTGAATGTCCCAAAAACATGTGCAGCCTGAAATGGTCATTAACCCGCATCCTAGACCACTAAAATTCCCCAAAAGAAAGTTGGCACGAAAAATGCATACTAAACCCCTGAAAGTTCAGAATATGTCAGCAGCCCAAAAAAGGCCTTAAAATGCATCTTAGGCCGGCAAAAATGTTGAAAACCTTGGAAGCCCAAAAAAGGGGTTTACAGGCATCCTAGACCCCCTAAAGTTCAGAAAATGTTGGTTGAGCAAAAACTGTGTCAGAGAGCGCTGGATGTCCCACAAACATGTGCAGCCTGAAAGGGGCATTAACCTGCATCCTAGACCACTGAAATTACCAAAAATATTTTTTGCACAAAAAATGCATCCTACACCCCTGAAAGTTCTCAATATTTTAGCAGCCCAAAGAAGGCCTTAAAATGCATCTTAGGCCTGCAAAATGTTGAAAACTTTGAGACCAAAAAAGGGGGTTATAGGCATCCAAGACCCCATAAAGTCGAGAAAATGTTGGTGACTCAAAAACAGTGCCAGGGAACTCTGAATGTCCCAAAAACATTTGCAGCCTGAAAGGGTCATTAACCCGCATCCTAGACCACTGAAATTCCCCAAAAGAATGTTGGCACTAAAAATGCATCCTACACCCCTGAAAGTTCTGAATATGTTAGCAGCCCAAAAAAGGCGTTAAAACGCATCTTAGGCCTGAGAAAATGTTGGTGACCCAGAAACGGTGCCTGGGAGCTCTGAATATCCCAAAAACATGTGAAGACTGAAAGGGGCATTAACCCGCATCCTAGACCACTGAAATTCCCCAAAAGAATGTTGGCACGAAAAATGCATACTACACCCCTGAAAGTTCAGAATATGTTAGCAGCCAAAAAAAGGCCTTAAAATACATGTTAGGCATGCAAAAATGTTGAAGACTTTGGAGGCCCAAAAAAGGGGTTTACAGGCATCCAGACCCCCTAAAGTCCAGAATATGTTGGTGGCCCAAAAACCGTGTCAGGGAGCTCTTGGATGTCCCAAAAACATATGCAGCCTGAAAGGGGCATTAACCTGCATCCTAGACCACTGAAATTCCCAAAAATATTTTTAGCACAAAGAATGCATCCTACACTCCTGAAAGTTCAGAAAATGTTGGCAGCCCAAAAACTGTGTCAGAGAGCTCTGAATGTCCCAAAAACATTTGCAGTCTGAAAAGGGCAATACACCGCATCCTAGACCCCTGAAATTCCCAAAAATATTTTTGGCATGAAAAATGCATCCTACACCCCTGAAAGTTCTGAATATGTTAGCAGCCCAAAAAAGGCGTTAAAACGCATCTTAGGCCTGAGAAAATGTTGGTGACACAGAAACGGTGCCTGGGAGCTCTGAATATCCCAAAAACATGTGAAGACTGAAAGGGGCATTAACCCGCATCCTAGACCACTGAAATTCCCCAAAAGAATGTTGGCACGAAAAATGCATACTACACCCCTGAAAGTTCAGAATATGTTACCAGCCAAAAAAAGGCCTTAAAATACATGTTAGGCATGCAAAAATGTTGAAGACTTTGGAGGCCCAAAAAAGGGGTTTACAGGCATCCAGACCCCCTAAAGTCAAGAATATGTTGGTGGCCCAAAAACCGTGTCAGGGAGCTCTTGGATGTCCAAAAAACATTTGCAGCCTGAAAGGGGCATTAACCTGCATCCTAGACCACTGAAATTCCCAAAAATATTTTTAGCACAAAAAATGCATCCTACACTCCTGAAAGTTCAGAAAATGTTGGCAGCCCAAAAACTGTGTCAGAGAGCTCTGAATGTCCCAAAAACATGTGCAGTCTGAAAAGGGCAATACACCGCATCCTAGACCCCTGAAATTCCCAAAAATATTTTTGGCATGAAAAATGCATCCTACACCCCTGAAAGTTCTGAATATTTTAGCTGCCCAAAAAAGGCCTTAAAATGCATCTTAGGCCTGCAAAAATGTTGAAAACGTTGGAGGACCAAAAAAAGGGGTTTACAGGCATCCTAGACCCCCTAAAGTCCAGAAAATGTTGGTTGACCAAAAAATGTGTCAGAGAGCTCTGAATGTCCAAAAAACATTTGCAGCCTGAAAGGGGCATTAACGCGCACCCTAGACCACTAAAATTCCCCAAATGAAGTTGGCACGAAAAATGCATACCACACCCATGAAAGTTCAGAATATGTTAGCAGCCCAAAAAAGGCCTTACAATGCATCTTAGGCCTGCAAAAATGTAGAAAACTTTGGAGGCCCAAAAAAGGGGTTTACAGGCATCCTAGACCCCCTAAAGTCCAGAAAATGTTGGTTGACCAAAAAATGTGTCAGAGAGCTCTGAATGTCCCAAAAACATTTGCAGCCTGAAAGGGGCATTAACCTGTATCCTAGACCACTGAAATTCCCAAAAATATTTTTGGCACAAAAAATGCATCCTACAACCCTGAGAGTTCAGAAAATACTGGCAGCCCAAAAAAGGCCTTAAAATGCAGCTTAGACCTGCAAAAATGTAGAAAACTTTGGAGGCCCAAAAAAGGGGCTTACAGGCATCCAAGACCGCTTAAAGTCCAGAAAATGTTGGTGTCCCAAAAACTGGGTCAGAGAGCTCTGAATGTCCCAAAAACATTTGCAGCCTGAAAAGGGCATTAACCCACATCCTAGACCCCGGATATTCCCAAACGTATTAATGGCCTGAAAAATGCATGCTACACCCCTGAAAATTATGAATATTTTAGCAGCGCAAAAAAGGCCGTAAAATGCATTTTAGGCCTGCATAAATGTTGAAAACTTTAGAGGCCCAAAGAAGGGGTTTACAGGCATCCAAGACCCCCTAAAGTCCAGAAAATGTTGTTGACCCAAAAACTGTGTCAGAGAGCTCTTAATGTTCCAAAAACATGTGCAGCCTCAAAGGGGCATTAACCCGCATCCTAGACCCCTGAAATTCCCAAAAATATTTTTGGCATGAAAAATGCATCTTACACCACTGAAAATTCTGAATATGTTAGCTGCCCAAAAAAAGCCTTAAAATGCATATTAGGCGTGCAAAAATGTAGAAAACTTTGGAGGCCCCAAAAAAGGGGTTTACAGGCATCCAAGACCACCTAAAGTCCAGAAAATGTTGGTGACCCAAAAACGGTGCCAGGGAGCTCTGAATGTCCCAAAAACATGTGCAGCCCCGAAAGGGTCATTAACCCGCATCCTAGACCACTGAATTTCCCAAAAAAAAAGTTGGCATGAAAAATGCATACCACACCCATGAAAGTTCAGAATATGTTAGCAGCCCAAAAAAGGCCTTACAATGCATCTTAGGCCTGCAAAAATGTAGAAAACTTTGGAGGCCCAAAAAAGGGGGTTACAGGCATCCTAGACCCCCTAAAGTCCAGAATATGTTGGTGGCCCAAAAACCGTGTCAGGGAGCTCTGGATGTCCCAAAAACATTTGCAGCCTGAAACGGGCATTAACCTGCATCCTAGACCACTGAAATTCCCAAAAATATTTTTGGCACAAAAAATGCATCCTACACCCCTGAAAGTTCTTAATATTTTAGCAGCCCAAAAAAGGCCTTAAAATGAATCTTAGGCCTGCAAAAATGTTGAAAACTTCGGAGGCCCAAATAAAAGGGGTTTACAGGCATCCAGACCCCCTAAAGTCCAGAATATGTTGGTGGCCCAAAAACCGTGTCAGGGAGCTCTTGGATGTCCCAAAAACATTTGCAGCCTGAAAGGGGCATTAACCTGCATCCTAGACCACTGAAATTCCCAAAAATATTTTTAGCACAAAAAATGCATCCTACACTCCTGAAAGTTCAGAAAATGTTGGCAGCCCAAAAACTGTGTCAGAGAGCTCTGAATGTCCCAAAAACATTTGCAGTCTGAAAAGGGCAATACACCGCATCCTAGACCCCTGAAATTCCCAAAAATATTTTTGGCATGAAAAATGCATCCTACACCCCTGAAAGTTCTGAATATTTTAGCTGCCCAAAAAAGGCCTTAAAATGCATCTTAGGCCTGCAAAAATGTTGAAAACGTTGGAGGACTAAAAAAAGGGGTTTACAGGCATCCTAGACCCCCTAAAGTCCAGAAAATGTTGGTTGACCAAAAAATGTGTCAGAGAGCTCTGAATGTCCCAAAAACATTTGCAGCCTGAAAGGGGCATTAACGCGCACCCTAGACCACTAAAATTCCCCAAATGAAGTTGGCACGAAAAATGCATACCACACCCATGAAAGTTCAGAATATGTTAGCAGCCCAAAAAAGGCCTTACAATGCATCTTAGGCCTGCAAAAATGTAGAAAACTTTGGAGGCCCAAAAAAGGGGTTTACAGGCATCCTAGACCCCCTAAAGTCCAGAAAATGTTGGTTGACCAAAAAATGTGTCAGAGAGCTCTGAATGTCCCAAAAACATTTGCAGCCTGAAAGGGGCATTAACCTGTATCCTAGACCACTGAAATTCCCAAAAATATTTTTGGCACAAAAAATGCATCCTACAACCCTGAGAGTTCAGAAAATACTGGCAGCCCAAAAAAGGCCTTAAAATGCAGCTTAGACCTGCAAAAATGTAGAAAACTTTGGCGGCCCAAAAAAGGGGCTTACAGGCATCCAAGACCGCTTAAAGTCCAGAAAATGTTGGTGTCCCAAAAACTGGGTCAGAGAGCTCTGAATGTCCCAAAAACATTTGCAGCCTGAAAAGGGCATTAACCCACATCCTAGACCCCGGATATTCCCAAACGTATTAATGGCCTGAAAAATGCATGCTACACCCCTGAAAATTATGAATATTTTAGCAGCGCAAAAAAGGCCGTAAAATGCATTTTAGGCCTGCATAAATGTTGAAAACTTTAGAGGCCCAAAGAAGGGGTTTACAGGCATCCAAGACCCCCTAAAGTCCAGAAAATGTTGTTGACCCAAAAACTGTGTCAGAGAGCTCTTAATGTTCCAAAAACATGTGCAGCCTCAAAGGGGCATTAACCCGCATCCTAGACCCCTGAAATTCCCAAAAATATTTTTGGCATGAAAAATGCATCTTACACCACTGAAAATTCTGAATATGTTAGCTGCCCAAAAAAAGCCTTAAAATGCATATTAGGCCTGCAAAAATGTAGAAAATTTTGGAGGCCCCAAAAAAGGGGTTTACAGGCATCCAAGACCACCTAAAGTCCAGAAAATGTTGGTGACCCAAAAACGGTGCCAGGGAGCTCTGAATGTCCCAAAAACATGTGCAGCCCCGAAAGGGGCATTAAGCCGCATCCTAGACCACTGAATTTCCCCAAAAGAAAGTTGGCATGAAAAATGCATACCACACCCATGAAAGTTCAGAATATGTTAGCAGCCCAAAAAAGGCCTTAAAATACATCTTAGGCCTGCAAAAATGTAGAAAACTTTGGAGGCCCAAAAAAGGGGGTTACAGGCATCCTAGACCCCCTAAAGTCCAGAATATGTTGGTGACCCAAAAACCGTGTCAGGGAGCTCTGGATATCCCAAAAACATTTGCAGCCTGAAAGGGGCATTAACCTGCATCCTAGACCACTGAAATTCCCAAAAATATTTTTGGCACAAAAAATGCATCCTACACCCCTGAAAGTTCTTAATATTTTAGCAGCCCAAAAAAGGCCTTAAAATGAATCTTAGGCCTGCAAAAATGTTGAAAACTTCGGAGGCCCAAATAAAAGGGGTTTACAGGCATCCAAGACCCCCTAAAGTCCAGAAAAGTTTGGTGGCCCAAAAACAGTCTCAGAGAGCTCTGAATGTCCCAAAAACTTCTGCAGCCTGAAAGGGGCATTAACCTGCATCCTAGACCACTGAAATTCCCAAAAATATTTTTGGCACAAAAAATGCATCCTACACTCCTGAAAGTTCAGAAAATGTTGGCAGCCCAAAAAAGGCCTTAAAACGCATCTTAGGCCTGAGAAAATGTTGGTGACACAGAAACGGTGCCTGGGAGCTCTGAATATCCCAAAAACATGTGAAGACTGAAAGGGGCATTAACCCGCATCCTAGACCACTGAAATTCCCCAAAAGAATGTTGGCACGAAAAATGCATACTACACCCCTGAAAGTTCAGAATATGTTACCAGCCAAAAAAAGGCCTTAAAATACATGTTAGGCATGCAAAAATGTTGAAGACTTTGGAGGCCCAAAAAAGGGGTTTACAGGCATCCAGACCCCCTAAAGTCAAGAATATGTTGGTGGCCCAAAAACCGTGTCAGGGAGCTCTTGGATGTCCAAAAAACATTTGCAGCCTGAAAGGGGCATTAACCTGCATCCTAGACCACTGAAATTCCCAAAAATATTTTTAGCACAAAAAATGCATCCTACACTCCTGAAAGTTCAGAAAATGTTGGCAGCCCAAAAACTGTGTCAGAGAGCTCTGAATGTCCCAAAAACATGTGCAGTCTGAAAAGGGCAATACACCGCATCCTAGACCCCTGAAATTCCCAAAAATATTTTTGGCATGAAAAATGCATCCTACACCCCTGAAAGTTCTGAATATTTTAGCTGCCCAAAAAAGGCCTTAAAATGCATCTTAGGCCTGCAAAAATGTTGAAAACGTTGGAGGACCAAAAAAAGGGGTTTACAGGCATCCTAGACCCCCTAAAGTCCAGAAAATGTTGGTTGACCAAAAAATGTGTCAGAGAGCTCTGAATGTCCCAAAAACATTTGCAGCCTGAAAGGGGCATTAACGCGCACCATAGACCACTAAAATTCCCCAAATGAAGTTGGCACGAAAAATGCATACCACACCCATGAAAGTTCAGAATATGTTAGCAGCCCAAAAAAGGCCTTACAATGCATCTTAGGCCTGCAAAAATGTAGAAAACTTTGGAGGCCCAAAAAAGGGGTTTACAGGCATCCTAGACCCCCTAAAGTCCAGAAAATGTTGGTTGACCAAAAAATGTGTCAGAGAGCTCTGAATGTCCCAAAAACATTTGCAGCCTGAAAGGGGCATTAACCTGTATCCTAGACCACTGAAATTCCCAAAAATATTTTTGGCACAAAAAATGCATCCTACAACCCTGAGAGTTCAGAAAATACTGGCAGCCCAAAAAAGGCCTTAAAATGCAGCTTAGACCTGCAAAAATGTAGAAAACTTTGGAGGCCCAAAAAAGGGGCTTACAGGCATCCAAGACCGCTTAAAGTCCAGAAAATGTTGGTGTCCCAAAAACTGGGTCAGAGAGCTCTGAATGTCCCAAAAACATTTGCAGCCTGAAAAGGGCATTAACCCACATCCTAGACCCCGGATATTCCCAAACGTATTAATGGCCTGAAAAATGCATGCTACACCCCTGAAAATTATGAATATTTTAGCAGCGCAAAAAAGGCCGTAAAATGCATTTTAGGCCTGCATAAATGTTGAAAACTTTAGAGGCCCAAAGAAGGGGTTTACAGGCATCCAAGACCCCCTAAAGTCCAGAAAATGTTGTTGACCCAAAAACTGTGTCAGAGAGCTCTTAATGTTCCAAAAACATGTGCAGCCTCAAAGGGGCATTAACCCGCATCCTAGACCCCTGAAATTCCCAAAAATATTTTTGGCATGAAAAATGCATCTTACACCACTGAAAATTCTGAATATGTTAGCTGCCCAAAAAAAGCCTTAAAATGCATATTAGGCGTGCAAAAATGTAGAAAACTTTGGAGGCCCCAAAAAAGGGGTTTACAGGCATCCAAGACCACCTAAAGTCCAGAAAATGTTGGTGACCCAAAAACGGTGCCAGGGAGCTCTGAATGTCCCAAAAACATGTGCAGCCCCGAAAGGGTCATTAACCCGCATCCTAGACCACTAAATTTCCCCAAAAAAAAGTTGGCATGAAAAATGCATACCACACCCATGAAAGTTCAGAATATGTTAGCAGCCCAAAAAAGGCCTTACAATGCATCTTAGGCCTGCAAAAATGTAGAAAACTTTGGAGGCCCAAAAAAGGGGGTTACAGGCATCCTAGACCCCCTAAAGTCCAGAATATGTTGGTGGCCCAAAAACCGTGTCAGGGAGCTCTGGATGTCCCAAAAACATTTGCAGCCTGAAAGGGGCATTAACCTGCATCCTAGACCACTGAAATTCCCAAAAATATTTTTGGCACAAAAAATGCATCCTACACCCCTGAAAGTTCTTAATATTTTAGCAGCCCAAAAAAGGCCTTAAAATGAATCTTAGGCCTGCAAAAATGTTGAAAACTTCGGAGGCCCAAATAAAAGGGGTTTACAGGCATCCAAGACCCCCTAAAGTCCAGAAAAGTTTGGTGGCCCAAAAACAGTCTCAGAGAGCTCTGAATGTCCCAAAAACTTCAGCAGCCTGAAAGGGGCATTAACCTGCATCCTAGACCACTGAAATTCCCAAAAATATTTTTGGCACAAAAAATGCATCCTACACTCCTGAAAGTTCAGAAAATGTTGGCAGCCCAAAAAAGGCCTTAAAGTGTATGTTAGGCCTGCAAAAATGCTGAAAACCTTGGAGGCCCTATAAAGGGGTTTACAGGCATCCAAGACCCTCTAGAGTCCAGAATATGTTGGTGGCCCAAAAAACTTGTCAGGGAGCTCTGAATGTCCCAAAAACATTTGCAGCCTGAAAAGGGCATTAACCCACATCCTAGACCCCGGATATTCCCAAACGTATTAATGGCCTGAAAAATGCATGCTACACCCCTGAAAATTATGAATATTTTAGCAGCGCAAAAAAGGCCGTAAAATGCATTTTAGGCCTGCATAAATGTTGAAAACTTTAGAGGCCCAAAGAAGGGGTTTACAGGCATCCAAGACCCCCTAAAGTCCAGAAAATGTTGTTGACCCAAAAACTGTGTCAGAGAGCTCTTAATGTTCCAAAAACATGTGCAGCCTCAAAGGGGCATTAACCCGCATCCTAGACCCCTGAAATTCCCAAAAATATTTTTGGCATGAAAAATGCATCTTACACCACTGAAAATTCTGAATATGTTAGCTGCCCAAAAAAAGCCTTAAAATGCATATTAGGCCTGCAAAAATGTAGAAAATTTTGGAGGCCCCAAAAAAGGGGTTTACAGGCATCCAAGACCACCTAAAGTCCAGAAAATGTTGGTGACCCAAAAACGGTGCCAGGGAGCTCTGAATGTCCCAAAAACATGTGCAGCCCCGAAAGGGGCATTAAGCCGCATCCTAGACCACTGAATTTCCCCAAAAGAAAGTTGGCATGAAAAATGCATACCACACCCATGAAAGTTCAGAATATGTTAGCAGCCCAAAAAAGGCCTTACAATGCATCTTAGGCCTGCAAAAATGTAGAAAACTTTGGAGGCCCAAAAAAGGGGGTTACAGGCATCCTAGACCCCCTAAAGTCCAGAATATGTTGGTGACCCAAAAACCGTGTCAGGGAGCTCTGGATATCCCAAAAACATTTGCAGCCTGAAAGGGGCATTAACCTGCATCCTAGACCACTGAAATTCCCAAAAATATTTTTGGCACAAAAAATGCATCCTACACCCCTGAAAGTTCTTAATATTTTAGCAGCCCAAAAAAGGCCTTAAAATGAATCTTAGGCCTGCAAAAATGTTGAAAACTTCGGAGGCCCAAATAAAAGGGGTTTACAGGCATCCAAGACCCCCTAAAGTCCAGAAAAGTTTGGTGGCCCAAAAACAGTCTCAGAGAGCTCTGAATGTCCCAAAAACTTCTGCAGCCTGAAAGGGGCATTAACCTGCATCCTAGACCACTGAAATTCCCAAAAATATTTTTGGCACAAAAAATGCATCCTACACTCCTGAAAGTTCAGAAAATGTTGGCAGCCCAAAAAAGGCCTTAAAGTGTATGTTAGGCCTGCAAAAATGCTGAAAACCTTGGAGGCCCTATAAAGGGGTTTACAGGCATCCAAGACCCTCTAGAGTCCAGAATATGTTGGTGGCCCAAAAAACTTGTCAGGGAGCTCTGAATGTCCCAAAAACATGTGCAGCCTGAAATGGTCATTAACCCGCATCCTAGACCACTAAAATTCCCCAAAAGAAAGTTGGCACGAAAAATGCATACTAAACCCCTGAAAGTTCAGAATATGTCAGCAGCCCAAAAAAGGCCTTAAAATGCATCTTAGGCCGGCAAAAATGTTGAAAACCTTGGAAGCCCAAAAAAGGGGTTTACAGTCATCCTAGACCCCCTAAAGTTCAGAAAATGTTGGTTGAGCAAAAACTGTGTCAGAGAGCGCTGGATGTCCCACAAACATGTGCAGCCTGAAAGGGGCATTAACCTGCATCCTAGACCACTGAAATTCCCCAAAAGAATGTTGGCACTAAAAATGCATCCTACACCCCTGAAAGTTCTGAATATGTTAGCAGCCCAAAAAAGGCGTTAAAACGCATCTTAGGCCTGAGAAAATGTTGGTGACCCAGAAACGGTGCCTGGGAGCTCTGAATATCCCAAAAACATGTGAAGACTGAAAGGGGCATTAACCCGCATCCTAGACCACTGAAATTCCCCAAAAGAATGTTGGCACGAAAAATGCATACTACACCCCTGAAAGTTCAGAATATGTTAGCAGCCAAAAAAAGGCCTTAAAATACATGTTAGGCATGCAAAAATGTTGAAGACTTTGGAGGCCCAAAAAAGGGGTTTACAGGCATCCAGACCCCCTAAAGTCCAGAATATGTTGGTGGCCCAAAAACCGTGTCAGGGAGCTCTTGGATGTCCCAAAAACATTTGCAGCCTGAAAGGGGCATTAACCTGCATCCTAGACCACTGAAATTCCCAAAAATATTTTTAGCACAAAAAATGCATCCTACACTCCTGAAAGTTCAGAAAATGTTGGCAGCCCAAAAACTGTGTCAGAGAGCTCTGAATGTCCCAAAAACATTTGCAGTCTGAAAAGGGCAATACACCGCATCCTAGACCCCTGAAATTCCCAAAAATATTTTTGGCATGAAAAATGCATCCTACACCCCTGAAAGTTCTGAATATGTTAGCAGCCCAAAAAAGGCGTTAAAACGCATCTTAGGCCTGAGAAAATGTTGGTGACACAGAAACGGTGCCTGGGAGCTCTGAATATCCCAAAAACATGTGAAGACTGAAAGGGGCATTAACCCGCATCCTAGACCACTGAAATTCCCCAAAAGAATGTTGGCACGAAAAATGCATACTACACCCCTGAAAGTTCAGAATATGTTAGCAGCCAAAAAAAGGCCTTAAAATACATGTTAGGCATGCAAAAATGTTGAAGACTTTGGAGGCCCAAAAAAGGGGTTTACAGGCATCCAGACCCCCTAAAGTCGAGAATATGTTGGTGGCCCAAAAACCGTGTCAGGGAGCTCTTGGATGTCCAAAAAACATTTGCAGCCTGAAAGGGGCATTAACCTGCATCCTAGACCACTGAAATTCCCAAAAATATTTTTAGCACAAAAAATGCATCCTACACTCCTGAAAGTTTAGAAAATGTTGGCAGCCCAAAAACTGTGTCAGAGAGCTCTGAATGTCCCAAAAACATTTGCAGTCTGAAAAGGGCAATACACCGCATCCTAGACCCCTGAAATTCCCAAAAATATTTTTGGCATGAAAAATGCATCCTACACCCCTGAAAGTTCTGAATATTTTAGCTGCCCAAAAAAGGCCTTAAAATGCATCTTAGGCCTGCAAAAATGTTGAAAACTTTGGAAGCCCAAAAAAGGGGTTTACAGGCATCATAGACCCCCTAAAGTCCAGAAAATGTTGGTTGACCAAAAACTGTGTCAGAGAGCTCTGAATGTCCCAAAAATGTTTGCAGACTGAAAGGGGCATTAACCCGCATCCTAGACCACTGAAATTCCCAAAAATATTTTTGGCACAAAAAATGCATCCTACACCCCTGAAAGTTATGAATATTTTAGCAGCCCAAAAAAGGCGTTAAAACGCATCTTAGGCCTGCAAAAATGTTGAAAACTTTGGAGGCCCACCAAAGAGGTTTACAGACATCCAAGACCCCATAAAGTCCAGAAAATGTTGGTGACCCAAAAACGGTGCCAGGGAGCTCTGAATATCCCGAAAACATGTACAGACTGAAAGGGGCATTAACCCGCATCCTAGACCACTGAAATTCCCAAAAATATCTTTGGCACAAAAAATGCATCCTACACCCCTGAAAGTTATGAAAATTTTAGCAGCCCAAAAAAGGCCATAAAATGCATCTTAGGCCTGGAAAAATGTTGAAAACTTTGGAGGCCCAAAAAAGGGTTTACAGGCATCGCAGACCCTCTAAAGTCCAGAACATTTTCATTCCCAAAAACTGTGCCATAGAACTCTGAATGTCCCAAAAACATTTGCAGCCTGAAAGGACATTAATCCGCATCCTAGACCACTGAAATTCCCCAAAAGAATGTTGGCATGAAAAATGCATACTACACCCCTGAAAGTTCAGAATATGTTAGCAGCCAAAAAAAGGCCTTAAAATACATGTTAGGCATGCAAAAATGTGGAAAACTTTGGAGGCCCAAAAAAGGGGTTTACAGGCATCCTAGACCCCCTAAAGTCCAGAATATGTTGGTGGCCCAAAAACCGTGTCAGGGAGCTCTGGATATCCCAAAAACATTTGCAGCCTGAAAGGGGCATTCACCTGTATCCTAGACCACTGAAATTCCCCAAAATATTTTTAGCACAAAAAAATGCATCCTACACTCCTGAAAGTTCAGAAAATGTTGGCAGCCCAATAACTGTGCCAGAGAGCTCTGAATGTCCCAAAAACATTTGCAGTCTGAAAAGGGCAATACACCGCATCCTAGACCCCTGAAATTGCCAAAAATATTTTTGGCATGAAAAATGCATCCTACACCCCTGAAAGTTCTTAGTATGGTAGCAGCCCAAAAAAGGCGTTAAAATGCATCTTAGGCCTGCAACAATGTTGAAAACTTTGGGGGCCCAAAAAAGGGGTTTACAGGCATCCTAGACCCCCTAAAGTCCAGAATATGTTGGTGGCCCAAAAACCATGTCAGGGAGCTCTGAATGTCCCAAAAACATTTGCATCCTGAAAGGGGCATTAACCCGCATCCTAGACCACTAAAATTCCCCAAAAGAAAGTTGGCAACAAAAATGCATACTACACCCCTGAAAGTTCAGACTTTGTTAGCAGCCCAAAAAAGGCCTTAACATGCATGTTAGGCCTGCAAAAATGTTGAAAACTTTGGAGGCCCAAAAAAGGGGTTTAAGGCATCCTAGACCCCCTAAAGTCCAGACAATTTTGGTGGCCCAAAAACCGTGTCAGGGAGCTCTGAATGTCCCAATAACATTTGCAGCCTGAAAGGGGCATTAACCCGCATCCTAGACCACTAAAATTCTCCAAATGAAAGTTGGCACGGAAAATGCATACTACACCCCTGAAAGTTCAGAACATGTTAGCAGCCCAAAAAAGGCCTTCAAATGCATGTTAGGCCTGCAAAAATGTTGAAAACTTTAGAGGCCCAAAAAAGGGGATTAAGGCATCCTAGACCTCCTAAAGTCCAGAAAATGTTGGTGGCCCAAAAACAGTGTTAGGGAGCTCTGAATGTCCCAAAAACATTTGCAGCCTGAAAGGGGCATTAACCCGCACCCTAGACCACTAAAATTCCCCAAATGAAGTTGGCACGAAAAATGCATATCACACCCATGAAAGTTCAGAATATGTTAGCAGCCCATAAAAGGCCTTACAATGCATCTTAGGCCTGCAAAAATGTTGAAAACTTTAGAGGCCCAAAAAAGAGGTTTACAGGCATCCAAGACCCCCTAAAGTCCAGAATATGTTGGTGGCCCAAAAACCATGTCACGGATCTGAATGTCCCAAAAACATTTGCAGCCTGAAAGGGGCATTAACCCGCATCCTAGACCACTAAAATTCCCCAAAAGAAAGTTGGCAACAA
The DNA here is from genome assembly GCF_040938575.1 of Ambystoma mexicanum. Lineage (NCBI taxonomy): Eukaryota > Metazoa > Chordata > Amphibia > Caudata > Ambystomatidae > Ambystoma > Ambystoma mexicanum. The sequence goes on from NC_090938.1 coordinate 148,357,131, forward strand.
AAATGCATACTACACCCCTGAAAGTTCAGACTTTGTTAGCAGCCCAAAAAAGGCTTTAACATGCATGTTAGGCCTGCAAAAATGTTGAAAACTTTGGATGCCCAAAAAAGGGGTTTAAGGCATCCTAGACCCCCTAAAAGTCCAGACAATTTTGGTGGCCCAAAAACCGTGTCAGGGAGCTCTGAATGTCCCAAAAACATTTGCAGCCTGAAAGGGGCATTAACCCGCATCCTAGACCACTAAAATTCCCAAAAATATTTTTAGCACAAAAAATGCATCCTACACCCCTGAAAGTTATGAATATTTTAGCAGCGCAAAAAAAGCCTTAAAATGCATCTTAGGCCTGCAAAAATGTAGAAAACATTGGAGGCCCAGAAAAGGGGTTCACAGGCATCGGAGACCCCCTAAAGTCCAGAAAATGTTGTTTGACAAAAAACTGTGTCAGAGAGCTCTGAATGTCCCAAAAACATTTGCAGTTTGAAAAGGGCAAAACCGCATCCTAGAACCCTGAAATTCCCAAAAATATTTTTTGCATGAAAAATGCATCCTACACCCCTGAAAGTTCTGAATATGTTAGCAGCCCAAAAAAGGCGTTAAAATGCATCTTAGGCCTGCAAAATGTTGAAAACTTTGGAGGCCCAAAAAAGAGGTTTACAGGCATCCAAGACCCCATAAAGTCCTGAAAATGTTGGTGACCCAAAAACGGTGGCAGGTAGCTCTGAATGTCCCAAAAACATGTGCAGCCTGAAAGGGGCATTAACCTGCATCCTAGACCACTGAAATTCCCAAAAATATTTTTGGCACAAAAAATGCAGCCTACACCCCTGAAAGTTATGAATATTTTAGCAGCCCAAAAAAGGCCATAAAATGCATCTTAGGCCTGGAAAAATGTTGAAAACTTTGGAGGCCCAAAAAAAGGGTTTACAGGCATCGTAGACCCCCTAAAGTCCAGAACATTTTTGTTCCCAAAAACTGTGCCATAGAACTCTGACTGTCCCAAAAACATTTGCAGCCTGAAAGGGGTATTAATCCGCATCCTAGACCACTGAAATTCCCCAAAAGAATGTTGGCACGAAAAATGCATACTACACCCCTGAAAGTTCAGAATATGTTAGCAGACAAAAAAAGGCCTTAAAATACATGTTAGGCATGCAAAAATGTTGAAAACTTTGGAGGTCCAAAAAAGGGGTTTACAGGCATCCTAGACCCCCTAAAGTCCAGAATATGTTGATGGACCAAAAACCTTGTCAGGGGGCTCTGGATGTCCCAAAAACATTTGCAGCCTGAAAGGGGCATTAACCTGCACCCTAGACCACTGAAATTCCCAAAAATATTTTTAGCACAAAAAATGCATCCTACACTCCTGAAAGTTCAGAAAATGTTGGCAGCCCAAAAACTGTGTCAGAGAGCTCTGAATGTCCCAAAAACATTTGCAGTCTGAAAAGGGCAATACACCGCATCCTAGACCCCTGAAATTCTCAAAAATATTTTTGGCATGAAAAATGCATCCTACACCCCTGAAAGTTCTTAGTATGGTAGCAGCCTAAAAAAGGTGTTAAAAATGCATCTTAGGCCTGCAAAAATGTTGAAAACTTTGGACGCCCAAAAAAGAGGTTTACAGGCATCCAAGACCCCATAAAGTCCTGAAAATGTTGGTGACCCAAAAACGGTGCCAGGGAGCTCTGAATGTCCCAAAAACATGTGCAGCCTGAAAGGGGCATTAACCCGCATCCTAGACCACTGAATTTCCCAAAAAGAAAGTTGGCACGAAAAGTGCATACCATACCCCTGAAAGTTCAGAATATGATAGCAGCCCAAAAAAGGCCTTAAAATGCATGTTAGGCCTGCAAAAATGTTGAAAACTTTGGAGGCCCAAAAAAGGGGTTAAAGGCATCCTAGAACCCCTAAAGTCCAGAAAATGTTGGATGACCAAAAACTGTGTCAGAGAGCTCTGAATGTCCCAAAAATATGTGCAGCCTGAAAGGGGCATTAACCCGCATCGGAGACCACTGAATTTCCCCAAAAGAAAGTTGGCACGAAAAATGCATACTACACCCCTGAAAGTTCTGAATATGTTAGCAGCCCAAAAAAGGCCTTAAAATGCATCTTAGGCCTGCAAAAATGTAGAAAAGTTTGGAGGCCCAAAAAAGGCGTTTACAGGCATCCTAGACGCCCTAAAGTCCAAAAAATGTTGGTGGCCCAAAAACAGTGTCAGGGAGCTCTGAATGTCCCAAAAACATTTGCAGCCTGAAAGGGGCATTCTGTAACGCTCACCTGATTCCCGTAGAGGCGCCGGTCTTGACTGGGCGTATACCGTATCTTCAAAGGTGATGTGTAACACACGGCTGGCTCTTTGGGCTGGACCTCTGTGCACTGTATGTCTGACTCGAAGGGTAAGATGTCTGCAGATAGAAAATATGGGATTAAGGAACTGGGTTATTGAATGTCTCTCTCTTCTTCCCTTTCTCTTCTCCTGTAGAACCCCAAAGGTTAACGCTCTCACCTTAGGTAAGTGAACGCCGTGCTCTCCATCTGCCTCGGGGCAGGGTGCTGTAACCAGTTTCTTCACTGGATAAGGGGAGCAGGCCTCTTGACTTCAGAGGACTGCTGTCCGTCGTTTACTGCACGAACGGTAAGTTTCGAGTAATTCTAATGTCTTTAAAGTCTTTAGTAATGATGTTTCTTGTTTTGCAGGGTTCCGGCGATGGCGGATGACGGGCTGAAGTGAGTTGAAGATGGAGCCTGTGTGATGAATAGAAGCGCCTGGAAGCACGTAAGTAAGCGCTTGTTGCCTGCTTCACTATGCGCTCTAACTGTCTTTTTATTTTGCAGGTACAAGTTCGGAGCGGCTGTAGGGTGCCGGAATACCCACTAGGTTAGATGTGGAAAGGAGTAATGGCACGTGAGTATTAAAGTTCCCCAATGTCTTTAAACGCACCTTGTTTTGTCTTTCAGATGCGGGATGCAGCGCCGAAGGCCTCCGGAGCATGCAAAGAGTTGGTAAGCTTTTGTCTTTCAGATGCCGGAATGCAGTGTGAAGACCTCCGGAGCGCACGAAGAGTAGGTAAGCCTTTGTCTTTCAGATGCCGGAATGCAGCGCGAGGCGTTGGTGACAGCCGATGGACCAGGTAAGTGAAGAGCTGTCACTGAAGACCGTAATGCTAACCTGTTCTTTCTTGTCTTTATAGGTGTTGCTGAAGACTGGATTCAGGATGGTAAGCCTTTTTCCTTAGGCCCAGGATCAGATGCAGAAGACACGATGAGCGTTCTGCTGCAGAGGATGCAGAATAACGCAAAGCAAGATTCATCCATCGGGTGTGGTTTAAATATCCTCCTGTAGTGCTTAGGTATCTCCTTCCACAGCCACGCCTAGGTAAGAAAAGAGTTCCTGCTTTCCAGAAGAGTTCCAGTGTTCTGAATCTAGGGAGTGGCTCCTGCCCCACCCAACAGGAAAATTAGTTCCAAACAGAAGAGGATCAGAGGCTCAACTGGCAGGCAAGTAAGCAGCATGGTCTGCTGCAGGTAAGTCCACCCAAGCATTATGAGCCCGGCGCTTCCAGCGCTGGGACTGGGCATATTTATGAGCCTGGTGCCACTGGCGCCAGGACTGGGTCCAAAAGGTCCCAATTGGGACTGGTTGGCACTCGGAACCTGGGTTATGGATCTGCTTCCAAGGGAGTTGGGAAAACCCTGACCGTTTGGAAGCAGAGATCATGACACATTAACCCGCATCCTAGACCACTGAAATTCCCAAAAATAGTTTTGGCACAAAAAATGCATCCTACACCCCTGAAACTTATGAATATTTTAGCAGTGCAAAAAAGGCCTTAAAATGCATTTTAGGCCTGCAAAAATGTTGAAAACTTTGGAGGCCCAAAAAAGGGGTTTACAGGCATCCTAGACCCCCTAAAGTCCAGAATATGTTGGTGGCCCAAAAACCGTGTCGGGGAGTTCTGAATGTCCCAAAAACAAGTGCAGCCTGAAAGGGCCATTAACCCCCATCCTAGAGCCCAGATATTCCCAAAAGTATTAATGGCCTGAAAAATGCATCCTACACCCCTGAAAGTTCTGAATATTTTAGCTGCCCAAAAAAGGCCTTAAAATGCATTTTAGGCCTGCAAAAATGTTGAAAACTTTGGAGGCCCAAAAAAGGGGTTTACAGGCATTGTAGACCCCCTAAAGTCCAGAAAATGTTGGTGGCCCGAAAACTGTGCCACAGAGCTCTGAATGTCCCAAAACCGTTTGCAGCCTGAAAGGGGCATTAACCTGCATCCTAGACCACTGAAATTCCCAAAAATATATTTAGCACAAAAAATGCATCCTTGTCGGGGAGAAGCTGGATCCCCCCCCACCCCCAGGGCAGTGGGGGGCCAGCAGCCATACCCTCACCAGCTATGGGAGGCCCCAACACCTCCCATATGGCCCCCAGAAATGCAACAGAGTGCCAAGCAGGCAGCAGCATGTTTTCAAACTGCATTTATTTCTAGGCAAAAAAACACACAAAGCATCGTGCACACCGCGAATTCAGGCGCCGTCTCCCCCGGGGCTGTCTTGCAAGTAAGTTTTATAATCACACTGCAGGCTGACCTCACAGAATTGGATCAGCTCCCAGAAACCTATCTCCTCCTGTTATTGGCTGCAGAGTGGTGGGTTACATATGTAGCCCTTATAGAGAGCCTGATAATTGGATATTAACCTCCTGCGTCAGTGGGTTGATTTAGCTGTGCCAGCCCCCATTACCTAATTCTAATCTTGTTGCAATGTGACTTTGTTCCCATAACTTTTAGCTGAACAAGCAGTTCGCACCTGGGCTCTGGCTTGTTACAAGTTATGTTTCAATGTTGTGCGTGTCCTTGAGAAAATGTCTTTCTTTCCCAGAAAGAAAAAAAAAGCACACTGGGTTGCCGTGGTTTATTCGCATTTGTGGATAAAAAAAAAATGTCTGTCTGCAGGAAGCAATTTTATCTTGAACTTGCGGCCTTGGCAGGTCGGACTTCTTTTGCGAGGAATGTTGATAAGGCTCCCGCAGCCAGTGTTCAGTGAGTGAAATGAACTTAGCTGTAATTTTCCTGAAACATAGCTTTACACTGTGCATTTAGACCATGTTAGTTCATATAGGCATTTGCAAGCCTTTAAACAGGGATTTTTGTGTTTGTAGATTCTGATATTGCAGCATTGATTCTAATGTAGCATAGAAGTTGCACTGTTGGTGAAGTGGGTGTGTTTCAGCATATTTGTCACCCATGGGTGCGCTGGGGCGCTTGGGGTGCGGGGGCATGGATTTGGTCTCCATTTTCCCTCTTCAGTCCCCCCTCTGGTCGACTTTGTCGACCACACCACCAAGCAACATTCACCTCCTTCCGGTCTGCATATCCTTGCCAATTCCTTGAAGTGTCCATAATTTTCTGCATTGTTGTTGATCAACAGTACATATAGGAGTGTTCTCCTTCTGTGTTCCACCACACTCACTTCCCTTCGTACTTCCTCTGATCACAGGGAGTGGCCACCTTTATTACTGCTGGAACCATGTTGCGCACCGCTATCTTAGTCCGGCTCTTCCTTTCAGCATGTCTCTTATTTGCATTTCGATGTCTTCTTCTGTTGTTCTCTTGCAATGTATCTCTATCTTGCACAATGGTGCTGTGCTCGGTACTCGTCCTTCCGTTATCACCTTCAAGCAACCAGGCAGTCATGATGTCATCCATCACCATGCAAGCACTAGCTAGTTCTTTGCTTTCTCTTTTCAGATGCATTTTTTGCTGATCATTCTTTGGTATGCTGGTACTGCACCCACTCATTCTTCTTTCTCGCTCGAGAAGTAAATCCCCCCCTCTTTTTACTCCTCTGTCTGTTTCTCTTCTTCCGTTGTTTTCCATCTAGGTGAATGTGTCACTCTCCACATCTTCCTTGGTCATCACCAACAAGGGCATGCTGATGCGCACCAATGAACACTCTCCTCCCCAATTCAGTGGTAGTTTCTCTTGACCTTTGGATGCATGTGCTCAATAGTAGTCCATAAGCAGTGATGTCCCTGCTCTCATCTCGCAACTTCTCTCAACCTTCTTGCATCCAGCATGATTGTCCACTTCTTGTCACTGTTGTGCTGGTTACATAACGTTGGTACCTTAACAGTATACGTCCTTCTTCAGTGACCATCTTTGCTCTTTTCTCTCACTCCGTTAGGCACTTATCATATTTTTGTCTCTTATTATTTTATTTTTTCTTCTCTCCTTTTGTTTTTCTTTCTTCTTTTATTATTTATTTATTTATTTATTTATTTATTTATTTTTTTCAATCTCAATGTTGCTGTCTTCCCTTGCAATCTTCTTCGCACCTTGTCATACATGGGCGTCGTGCTCTGCTGTAGTAATTTCTGTTGTAATCAATTCTCTTCCGGCATATGTTAAAGAACAGTCAGGACAGCTCTCTCCAGTGGTGTCCCTACCAATTTTGTACATGTGTGCATGTTGTTGGTCACTTCTGATATGTGTGTTATGCGTATGTTTTACTCCCCTTGTGTCTGCCCTTAACTCTCTTTACTTTAGCAGCAGCTTTTCCTTACCCACTGACGCCGTAACTGTTCCTGCTTAGGTTAGGGAATGTTAGCAGGGGATACAGCGGTAATGCTCATTATTACAAATAATTTTCAAAGTACCACCCCCATAATTTCGTTCATCATTAATAGTCCCATCGTGAAGGTAAAAGTCCTTATTTGCTTGCCCATAACCACTTACGCTGCTGGGTCCTTGCAGCTGATGAGATGATAAAGTTGCCCGCCTGAAAATCGCAAGAAAAGCGTTAATACGTTAGTACATGTTAGTAACCTCAAGCTCCGCGAACTAAACAATCACTAAGGGCAAAAATCAAACCTTCCCCTGGACATTTCGTGTTTTCAAAATTTCTCAATATGGGTAGGGAAAATCTTGGGCTGTTTATTCAATGCAAGCAAGGAAATATACTTCAGGGAAACATGTTCTAAGGGGTCTGAGGTTCTTGATAGGGTGGGCAATTGAGTGGGGAATGCTACACAATGTTTTAATCAGTAGGCCTCACAGTTTCTAATGGAAGATAACATTAAGGAAATTTCCTACACATTTCTAACAGCATACATACGCAACAACCTGCATGTGCGGGGAAAAGAGAAGAAACAAAACAGTGTTACAGCTGTAGGTGCACAAAATGTAATATGAAACTATGCGTGTGTCAGTCCCTATTCTAGTTGCTAGTGTGCGTTGGACCATGGGATGGCCATGTTTTCCTAACTCGGGAGAGTTCGTGCTATTTTGCAGTTCATGAAAATCTCTTGCGTTGGCCCTGTTGATCGTTGCTCCCTCGTTGCCAGGGTGGCCACCGCTTTGTAGGGCTTGACGCCTTACACTTCTGACAAAGTCTGTCAGGAGGGGAAAATGTCCCACTGTAGTCCATAGCCATTGGGTGTTGGTTGTCCGTTGTCTTCAGGCCTGCCCTGGGTCCTTTGTATCTGGCGAGAAATGAAATGGAAGCGCTTGAGACCTGACAATTTACATATTCTTCATTTTCTTGACCTAACCTCTCTGCACTACTCTCACATTATTCAGTGTCCTAGTGGGAGGAGCCAATGGTACACCTATGCACCATCCTGTCACCACCTGGTGGCGTTCAATGGCGGTCTGACTGTAAATTATTACACAATTCGGAATGTACCCAGAAAATTGGTAGGCACTTAATTTATGTGAAGATACTCATTACACACTTGGATCATATATATGCAATTTGGGTGCTAGTGTACAAATGGGCCTTTGGATCCTTGTATTTACTGTGCTTTTGTTGTAAGCTGTTTATAGTGCGTGCCTTTGTCCCGTGGGGCATCAGGCACTGACAAGCTAAATAGGGAAACATCAGGGTGGTACATTTGTCATATAGGGTGGCTGTGTTTCTAAATTAAGTGCACCATGTTACTTAGTTAAGATAATCGCAGGGTTTTTAAAACTTTTTTTTATTTATTTATTTATTTATTTTTTTTCTATGGCTCCTCTCACACTTCTCAGGGCGTGCCTCGCAGTGAACTGCAGGCACTTTAAGCTGGTACTTAATGAAATTCGCTACCAATTTACTCTCATTCTCTCTATCCCACCCCATGTCCACTTTTTAAAGCTTACCTACTCTGTTAATTACTCATTTAGTCTAGTATTTTATTACTCCACTACTGTAATTACTGTTACATTTAAACAATATATATTTCTAATTACTGTTACATTTAAACAATATATATTTCTCCCCCCAATATCTGCTCTCAAATTTTAATACAACCATTATGCTCCAGTTCGTGCAGCAATGACCTCTTTCCCTATGTGTGTTGGCTAATGCATTTGTGCCAGTGTTATTTTCAAAAGCGCTAGTGGCAGTACCACTTGCACTGTTATTTTGTCGCCAAATTAATTCTGTTGGGAACATGGATCATCCACCCTTTACCCCTATTTCTCTCCTCCTGTGGTGAACTGTCAATGAAATGTAGTCCTCCCCCCTCAAGTGCACCTTCTTCCACCTTGTGTGTCTCATTTAATTGTTCTGTGTTAATCGTGTATTCATGAGCCCAGTCTCCTCACTGAAAGATGTGTGCTCAAAATGTAGCTAAATGTACTCTCTTGTGATGCGCTATCATTATGCACCCCCCTCTGTATCGTGCACCCCCATTATTCTTAAACAATCTTCCTTACTTTCAACATGTGTATGCCTGGTGTTTAACAAGTTATGGATTTCTCTGTTAATAAGGTGGTCATATCCACATTGCTCATGATGTCACAAATGTCTCTTCCCTAATGCATGGCCTAGTCGCCCCACTGTCACCCAGAAAAGAAAATGTTTTGATACCTATCACCACCCCTATGCAATTGTCCTCTGCATTATTGAGTGTGCGTGAGTGTGTGTGTCGGCGCGCGTCTCGCCCGCTCTGTCGGGGAGGTGGAGCATGAGTGTATGTGGCAGAGTCAGTTAAATCAAGGTTGTCTTGGGCTGTCCTATTAGCGGTATAATGTCAATCTATGTCCTTTGAAAGGTTTGTTCCCCATCAGGAAGACCCCTCCCAGTCATGCAACCGGTACCATTGCTATTGTGTCAGTGTTCTGTATGGGTGCTGGCTGCTGTGCAGTGCCCCTGTGTTGTTATTCTAGTCAGTCCTGGGGTAGTGGTGCTGTCATTTGTTGTGTCTGTACATGTAGTGGTGACAGTACCTGCATTGGTGCTTGTGGTGTCTGCTGAAATGATCCCATCCTACCCCATGTATCCTCCCCACATGGGCGGTGCATATTGTGGTGATTGTTGACACTGCTATTGTGATTCTTGTGCGTGTGTGTTGAAGCTGTTTTTAACTGCCCCTCCCATCGCATGCTTGAATGATTTATTTTGTGCCTACTTGTCCTCATCTGCCTTTCTCTGCCCCTGTGTCATCAAATATTACACTCCCGGAGGTTCAGAAGGGTGAGTCCCCTCTTCCCTCTGCTCGTGTTTGTTCAACATCAGCTGACCCCTCTCATTTTCCTTTTCCTTCGTGCACACAGTTCAACTGTAGCCATGTGCTTTTTAAAGCTATTCCCTTGTAAGTGCTGTGTATGTGTGTCCTTAGCGATTGCTGCACGCTTCTGGAGAAGCCGCCTATGAGCAGCCATGGTCTTTTTAATTTACCTTCAGTACTTTTGAATCCTTGCACACTATGTTTTACTGACTTATTTCAGCATGGAAGCTGTGTGCTACACAACAAGTGAAGGGGAGTCATTTCTGTATTGTGTGATACATTTTACCTCTATTCAATTCGAAAATTTCGATAGTCCGCTGTTCAGGGAGCAAAAGTTAGAAAATAATTGAACATTTTTTCAACTTCTGTGAGCCTTCTTTGCTCCGCACCTTAGCCAGTGCACTCCACGTGCAATCCATCTTCACCAAACCATTGCCTTCCCCGGCACACCCCCACAATCTTGCGCATGTGTCTTCCACACACCGCCTCTGGGTCACCTATTCTCCAAATCCAAAACCACACCACTATCTCCTCACCATCAAAACTTTGTGTCCTTATGCATCAATCTGAAGGTGACGTCACCAAACTAAAAACACAATGCAAATGAAAAGACAAATGTGCATACATAAAACAATAACCCATTTCTCCCAACCCCACAAAAAATCCCAAAATAAAACCCCACAATCCCCACAGCTGTCTTCCTGTCTCAACTGGAACAAGGTAAACCACAATAAACTCTTATAATTGGACTGCACACACTGCGTCGCCTAGTGCATGATACGCTCCTCACCAGGGGACCTTAACCAGCCAACTATCTTCCGCACTCGGGAACAATCTAGCTACCTCCTGCGGGAAAACATCATCCACTCACTGAACTAAAACGCTCAATTAGCAGGCAACCTCATCTACTCATTGATCTATAACGTCAATTCATAGGAAATCCAGACCCCGTACATGAAATCACCATCCAGACCAATCAGCGCGGCACTCCTGTTCTAGACCAATCAGCGCGGCACTCCTGTTCTATGTGTAGGGAGTCACTACCCCACCCAATATGCTCAAAAACACAAGCAGGGACCACTGCCACCACCCCAGTCCCAACTACAATTCACGTGCCGATCACTACCAATGCGCTGAATTTTGTGACAATGTACAATCACCCACCACCCAATTTACAATCCCTCCCTCAGTTTCTACCCAAAAAAAACAAAAAAACAAAAAAAAAAAAAAAACACTTTAACATTTCTACTTTAAACATTTCCCCCCCTCAGAGCCCATGTTCCTATGCTGCACTGGCAGTTGCACCACTGCTGGACACTCCCTCAATGCGCTTCACCGGACCCCTTCTCCTGCAGGGCTCTCACCTGCCCTCAAGCGGGGTATTTCCAAGTGGCCCCCGAAGCCTTTAGCCGGTTACGCGTTTTTCCGGTGGTCTTCAGGTGCAGGCGAGGGTCTCACAGCTTCCTTGAGTCGGCGGCAGGGAGCTCAGTCCATCGCAGGGCTTGCACAGGCAGAGCTCATTCACTCATGTTACAATGAGCAATGAGCCTCACACAGGGCACCAACTTGTCGGGGAGAAGCTGGATCCCCCCCCACCCCCAGGGCAGTGGGGGGCCAGCAGCCATACCCTCACCAGCTATGGGAGGCCCCAACACCTCCCATATGGCCCCCAGAAATGCAACAGAGTGCCAAACAGGCAGCAGCATGTTTTCAAACTGCATTTATTTCTAGGCAAAAAAACACACAAAGCATCGTGCACACCGCGAATTCAGGCGCCGTCTCCCCCGGGGCTGTCTTGCAAGTAAGTTTTATAATCACACTGCAGGCTGACCTCACAGAATTGGATCAGCTCCCAGAAACCTATCTCCTCCTGTTATTGGCTGCAGAGTGGTGGGTTACATATGTAGCCTTTATAGAGAGCCTGATAATTGGATATTAACCTCCTGCGTCAGTGGGTTGATTTAGCTGTGCCAGCCCCCATTACCTAATTCTAATCTTGTTGCAATGTGACTTTGTTCCCATAACTTTTAGCTGAACAAGCAGTTCGCACCTGGGCTCTGGCTTGTTACAAGTTATGTTTCAATGTTGTGCGTGTCCTTGAGAAAATGTCTTTCTTTCCCAGAAAGAAAAAAAAAGCACACTGGGTTGCCGTGGTTTATTCGCATTTGTGGATAAAAAAAAAATGTCTGTCTGCAGGAAGCAATTTTATCTTGAACTTGCGGCCTTGGCAGGTCGGACTTCTTTTGCGAGGAATGTTGATAAGGCTCCCGCAGCCAGTGTTCAGTGAGTGAAATGAACTTAGCTGTAATTTTCCTGAAACATAGCTTTACACTGTGCATTTAGACCATGTTAGTTCATATAGGCATTTGCAAGCCTTTAAACAGGGATTTTTGTGTTTGTAGATTCTGATATTGCAGCATTGATTCTAATGTAGCATAGAAGTTGCACTGTTGGTGAAGTGGGTGTGTTTCAGCATATTTGTCACCCATGGGTGCGCTGGGGCGCTTGGGGTGCGGGGGCATGGATTTGGTCTCCATTTTCCCTCTTCATCCTACACCCCTGAAAGTTCAGAAAATGTTGGCAGCCCAAAAAAGGCCTTAAAATGCATCTTAGGCCTGCAAAAATGTTGAAAACTTTGGAGGACCAAAAAAGGGGTTTACAGGCATCCCAGACGCCCTAAAGTCCAGAAAATGTTGGTGGCCTAAAACCTGTGCCAGAGAGCTCTGAATGTCCCAAAAACATTTGTAGGCTGAAAGGCGCATTAACCTGCATACTAGACCACTAAAATTCTCCAAAAGAAAGTTGGCCCGAAAAATTAATACTACACCCCTGAAAGTTCAGAATAAGTTAGCATCCCAAAAAAGGCCTTAAAATGCATCTTAGGCCTGCAAAAATTTAGAAAACTTTGGAGGCCCACAAAAGGGGTTTACAGGCATCATAGAGTCCCTAAATTCCAGAAAATGTTGGTTGACCGAAAACTGTGCCACAGAGCTCTGAATGTCCCAAAAACTTTTGCAGCCTGAAAGGGGCATTAACCTGCATCCTAGACCACTGAAATTCCCAAAAATATATTTAGCACAAAAAATGCATCCTACACCCCTGAAAGTTCAGAAAATGTTGGCAGCCCAAAAAAGGCCTTAAAATGCATCTTAGGCCTGCAAAAATGTTGAAAACTTTGGAGGCCCAAAAAAGGGGTTTACAGGCATCCCAGACGCCCTAAAGTCCAGAAAATGTTGGTGGCCTAAAAACTGTGCCAGAGAGCTCTGAATTTCCCAAAAACATTTGTAGGCTGAAAGGCGCATTATCCTGCATACTAGACCACTAAAATTCTCCAAAAGAAAGTTGGCACGAAAAATGAATACTACACCCCTGAAAGTTCAGAATATGTTAGCATCCCAAAAAAGGCCTTAAAATGCATCTTAGGCCTGCAAAAATGTAGAACACTTTGGAGGCCCAAAAAAGGGGTTTACAGGCATCGTAGACTCCCTAAAGTCCAGAAAATGTTGGTTGAACAAAAACTGTGTTAGAGAGCTCTGAATGTCCCAAAAACTTTTGCAGCCTGAAAGGGGCATTAACCCGCATCCTAAACCACTGAAATTCCCCAAAAGAATGTTGGCACGAAAAATGCATCCTACACCCCTGAAAGTTCAGAATATGTTAGCAGCCCAAAAAAGGCCTTAAAGTGCATCTTAGGCCTGCAAAAATGTTGAAAACTTTGGAGGCCCAAAAAAAGGGGTTTACAGGCATCCTAGACGCCCTAACGTCCAGAAAATGTTGGTGGCCCAAAAAGAGTCAGGGAGCTCTGAATGTACCAAACACATTTGAAGCCTGAAAGGGGCATTAACCCGCATCCTAGACCCCTGAAATTCCCCAAAAGAATGTTGGTACGAAAAATGCATCCTACACCCCTGAAAGATCAGAATATGTTAGCAGCCCAAAAAAGGCCTTAAAATGCATATTAGGCCAGCAAAAATGTAGAAAACTTTGGAGGCCCAAAAAAGGGGTTTATAGGCATCGTAGAGCCCCTAAATTCCAGAAAATGTTGGTGGCCCAAAAACCGTGCCAGAGAGCTCTGAATGTCCCAAAAACATTTGCAGTCTGAAATGGGCAATACACCGCACCCTAGACCCCTGAAATTCACAAAAATATTTTTGGCATGAAAAATGCATCCTACACCCCTGAAAGTTCTGAATAGTTTAGCTGACCAAAAAAGGCCTTACAAATGCATTTTAGACCTGCAAAAATGTTGAAAACTTTGGAGGCCCAAAAAAAGGGGTTTACAGGCATCGTAGAGCCCCTAAATTCCAGAAAATCTTGGTTCCCAAAAACTGTGCCAGAGAACTCTGAATGTCCCAAAACATTTGCAGCCTGAAAGGGCCATTAACCTGCATCCTAAACCACTGAAATTCCCCAAAGGAATGTTGGGACGAAAAATGCATCCTACACTCCTGAAAGTTCAGAATATGTTAGCAGCCCAAAAAAGGCCTTAAAATGCATCTTAGCCCTGCAAAAATGTAGAAAACTTTAGAGGCCCAAAAAAGGGGTTTACAGGCATCGTAGACCCCTAAAGTCCAGAACATTTTGGTTCCCAAAAAATGTGCCATAGAACTCTGAATGACCCAAAAACATTTGCAGCCTGAAATGGGCATTAACCCGCATCCTAGACCACTGAAATCCCACAAAAGAATGTTGGCACGGAAAATGCATCCTACACCTCTGAAAGTTATGAATATTTTAGCAGCGCAAAAAAGGCCTTAAAATGCATCTTAGGCCTGCAAAAATGTTGAAAACTTTGGAGGCCCAAAAAAGGGGTTTACAGGCATCCTAGACCCACTAAAGTCCAGAAAATGTTGGTTGACCAAAAACTGTGTCACAGAGCTCTGAATGTCCCCAAAGCATTTGCAGCCTGAAAGGGGCATTAACCAGCATCTTAGACCACTGAAATTCCCCAAAAGAAAGTTGGCACGAAAAATGCATACTACACCCCTGAAAGTTCCGAATATGTTAGAAGCCCAAAAAAGGCCTTAAAATGCATCTTAGGCCTGCAAAAATGTAGAAAACTTTGGAGGCCAAAAAAAGGGGTTTATAGGCATCCTAGACCCCCTAAAGTCCAGAAAAAGTTGGTGGCCCAAAATCAGAGTCAGGGAGCTCTGAATGTCCCAAAACATGTGCAGCCTGAAAGGGGCATTAACCCGAATCCTAGACCACTGAATTTCCCCAAAAGAAAGTTGGCACGAAAAATGCATATCACACCCCTGACAGTTCAGAAAATGTTGGCAGCCCAAAAAAGGCCTTAAAATGCATCTTAGGCCTGAAAAAATGTTGAAAACTTTGGAGGCCCAAAAAAGGGGTTTAAGGCATCCTAGACCCCCTAAAGTCCAGAATATGTTGGTGGCCCAAAAACCGTGTCAGGGAGCTCTGAATGTCCCAAAAACATTTGCAGCCTGAAAGGGGCATTAACCCGCATCCTAGACCACTGAAATTCTCCAAAAGAAAGTGTGCACGAAAAATGAATACTACACCCCTGAAAGTTAAGAATATGTTAGCTGGCCAAAAAAGGCCTTAAAATGCATCTTAGGCTTGCAAAAATGTAGAAAATTTTGGAGGCCCAAAAAAGGGGTTTACAGGTATCGTAGACCCCCTAAAGTCCAGAAAATGTTGGTTGACCAAAAACAGTGTCAGAGAGCTCTGAATGTCCCAAAAACATGTGCAGTCTGAAAAGAGCAATACACCATCCTAGACCCCTGAAATTCCCACAAATATTGTTGGCATGAAAAATGCATCCTACACCCCTGAAAGTTCGGAATATTTTAGCTGCCCAAAAAAGGCCTTAAAACGCATCTTACGCCTGCAAAAATGTTGAAAACGTTGGAGGCCCAAAAAAGAGGTTCACAGGCATCCAAGACCGCATAAAGTCCAGAGTATGTTGGTGACCCAAAAACAGTGCCAGGGAGCTATGAATGTCCCAAAACATGTGCAGCCTGAAAGGGGCATTAACCCGCATCCTAGACCACTAAAATTCCCCAAATGAAAGTTGGCACGAAAAATGGATACTACACCCCTGAAAGTTCAGAATATGTTAGCAGCCCAAAAAAGGCCTTCAAATGCATCTTAGGCCTGCAAAAATGTAGAAAACTTTGGAGGCCCACAAAAGGGGTTTACAGGCATCCTAGATCCCCTAAAGTCCAGAATATGTTGGTGTCCCAAAAACCGTATCAGTGAGCTCTGAATGTCCCAAAAACATTTGCAGCCTGAAAGGAGCATTAACCCGCATCCTAGACCACTGAAATTCTCCAAAAGAAAGTTGGCACGAAAAATTAATACTACACCCCTGAAAGTTCAGAGTATGTTAGCTGCCCAAAAAAGGCCTTAAAATGCATCTTAGGCCTGAAAAATGTAGAAAACTTTGGAGGCCCAAAAAAAGGGGTTTACAGGCATCCTAGACCCCTTAAAGTCCAGAAAATGTTGGTTGACCAAAAACTGTGTCAGAGAGCTCGGAATGTCCTAAAACATTTGCTGTCTGAAAGGGGCATTAACCCACATGCTGGACCACTGAAATTCCCAAAAATAATTTTGGCACAAAAAATGCATCCTACACCCCTGAAAGTTCAGAATATGCTAGCAGCCGAAAAAAAGGCCTTAAAATGCATGTTAGGCCTGCAAAAATGTTGGAAACTGTGGAGGCCCAAAAAAGGGGTTTACAGGCATCCTAGATCCCTAAAGTCCAGAACATTTTGGTGTCCCAAAAACTGGGTCAGAGAGCTCTGAATGTCCCAAAAACATTTGCAGCCTGAAAGGGGCATTAACCCGCATCCTAGACCACTGAAATTCCTAAAAATATTTTTGGCATGAAAAATGCATCCTACACCCCTGAAAGTTATGAATATTTTAGCAGCCCAAAAAAGGCCTTAAAATGCATCTTAGGACTGCAAAAATGTTAAAAACTTTGGAGGCCCAAAAAAGGGGTTTACACGCATCGTAGACCCCCTAAATTCCAGAAAATGTTGGTTGACCATAAACTGTGTCAGAGAGCTCTGAATGTCCCAAAAACATTTGCAGTCTGAAAAGGGCAATACACGGCATCCTAGACCCCTTAAATTCCCAAAAATATTTTTGGCATGAAAAATGCATCCTACACCCCTGAAAGTTCTGAATATTTTAGCTGCCCAAAAAAGACCTTAAAATGCATTTTAGGCCTGCAAAAATGTTGAAAACTTTGGCGGCTCAAAAAAGGGGTTTACAGGCATCGTAGACCCCCTAAAGTCCAGAAAATGTTAGTTGCCCAAAAACCGTGCCAGAGAGCTCTGAATGTCCCAAAAACATTTGCAGCCTGAAAGGGGCATTAACCCGCATCCTAGACCACTGAAATTCCCTAAAAAGAAAGTTGGCACGAAAAATGCATGCTACACTCCTGAAAGTTCAGAATATGTTAGCAGCCCAAAAAAGGCCTTAAAATGCATCTTAGGCCTGCAAAAATGTAGAAAACTTTGGAGGCCCAAAAAAGGGGTTTACAGGCAACGTAGACCCCCTTAAGTCCCAAAAATGTTGGTGAACCAAAAACGGTGCCAGGGATCTCTGAATGTCCCAAAAACATGTGCAGCCTGAAAGGGGCATTAACCCGCATCCAAGACCACTAAAATTCCCCAAATGAAAGTTGGCACGAAAAATGCATACTACACCCCTGAAAGTTCAGAATATGTTAGCAGCCCAAAAAAGGCCTTCAAATGCATCTTAGGCCTGCAAGAATGTAGAAAACTTTGGAGGCCCACAAAAGGGGTTTAAGGCATCCTAGACCCCCTAAAATCCAGAATATGTTGGTGGCCCAAAAACCATGTCAGAATGCTCTGAATGTCCCAAAAACATTTGCAGCCTGAAAGGGGCATTAACCCGCATCCTAGACCACTGAAATTCCTAAAAATATTTTTGGCATGAAAAATGCATCCTACACCCCTGAAAGTTCTGAATATGTTAGCAGCCCATAAAAGGCGTTAAAACGCATCTTACGCCTGCAAAAATGTTGAAAACTTTGGAGGCCCAAAAAAGAGGTTTACAGCCATCCAAGACCCCATAAAGTCCAGAAAATGTTGGTGACCCAAAAACAGTGCCAGGGAGCTCTGAATGTCCGGAAAACATGTGCAGCCTGCATCCTAGACCACTGAAATTCCCAAGAATATTTTTGGCATGATAAATGCATCCTACACCCCTGAAAGTTATGAATATTTTAGCTGCCCAAAAAAGGCCTTAAAATGCATTTTAGACCTGCAAAAATGTTGAAAACTTTGGAGGCCCAAAAAAAAGGGTTTACAGGCATCCTAGACGCCCTAAAGTCCAGAAAATGTTGGTGGCCCAAAAACAGTGTTAGGGAGCTCTGAATGTCCCAAAAACATTTGCAGCCTGAAAGGAGCATTAATCCGCATCCTAGACCACTAAAATTCCCCAAAAGAAAGTTGGCACGAAAAATGCATCGTACATCCCTGAAAGTTCAGAAAATGTTAGCAGCCCAAAAAAGGCCTTAAAATGCATCTTATTACTGCAAAAATGTTGAAAACTTTGGAGGCCCAAAAAAGGGGTTTACAGGCATCCTAGACCCCCTAAAGTCCAGAAAATGTTGGTTGACCAAAAACTGTGTCAGAGAGCTCAGAATGTCCCAAAAATTTTTGCAGCCTGAAAGGGGCATTAACCTGCATCCTAGACCACTAAAATTCAACAAAACAAAGTTGGCACTAAAAATGCATCCTACACCCCTGAAAGTTCTGAAAATGTTGGCAGCCCAAAAAAGGCCTTAAAATGCATCTTAGGCCTGCAAAAATGTAGAAAAATTTGGAGGCCCAAAAAAGGGGTTTACAGGCATCGTAGACCCCCTAAAGTCCAGAAGATGTTGGTTGACAATAAACTGTGTCAGAGAGCTCTGAATGTCCCAAAAACATTTGCAGTCTGAAAAGGGCAATACACCGCATCCTAGACCCCTTAAATTCCCAAAAATATTTTTGGCATGAAAAATGCATCCTACACCCCTGAAAGTTCTGAATATTTCAGCTGCCCAAAAAATACCTTAAAATGCATCTTAGGCCTGCAAAAATGTAGAAAACTTTGGAGGCCCAAAAAAGGGGTTTACAGGCAACGTAGACACCCTAAAGTCCAGAAAATGTTAGTTGCCCGAAAATGGTGCCAGAGAGCTCTGAATGTCCCAACAACATTTGCAGTCTGAAAGGGGCATTAACCTGCATCCTAGACCACTAAAATTCAACAAAACAAAGTTGGCACGAAAAATGCATCCTACACCTCTGAAAGTTCTGAAAATGTTGGCAGCCCAAAAAAGGCCTTAAAATGCATCTTAGGCCTGCAAAAATGTAGAAAACTTTGGAGGCCCAAAAAAGGGGTTTACAGGCATCGTAGACCCCCTAAAGTCCAGAAGATGTTGGTTGACAATAAACTGTGCCAGAGAGCTCTGAATGTCCCAAAAACATTTGCAGTCTGAAAAGGGCAATACACCGCATCCTAGACCACTGAAATTCCCAAAAATATTTTTGGCATGAAAAATGCAACCTACAAGCCTGAAAGTTCTGAATATTTTAGCTGCCCAAAAAATGCCTTAAAATGCATCCTAGACCTGCAAAATTTTTGAAAACTTTGGAGGCAAAAAAAGGGGTTTACAGGCATCCTAGACCCCCTAAAGTCTAGAAAATGTTGGTAGCCCAAAAAAGGCCTTAAAATGCATCTTGGGCCTGAAAAAATGTTGAAAACTTTGGAGTCCCAAAAAAGGGGTTTAAGGCATCCTAGACCCCCTAAAGTCCAGAAAATGTTGGTGGCCCAAAAACCGTGTCAGGGAGCTCTGAATGTACCAAAAACATTTGCAGCCTGAAAGGGGCATTAACCCGCATCCAAGACCACTAAAATTCCCCAAATGAAAGTTGGCACGAAAAATGCATACTACACCCCTGAAAGTTCAGAATATGTTATCAGCCCAAAAAAGGCCTTCAAATGCATCTTAGGCCTGCAAAAATGTAGAAAACTTTGGAGGCCCACAAAAGGGGTTTAAGGCATCCTAGACCCTCTAAAATCCAGAATATGTTGGTGGCCCAAAAACCATGTCAGACAGCTCTGAATGTCCCAAAAACATTTGCAGCCTGAAAGGGGCATTAACCCGCATCCTAGACCACTAAAATTCCCCAAATGAAAGTTGGCACGAAAAATGCATACTACAACCCTGAAAGTTCAGAATATGTTAGGAGCCCAAAAAAGGCCTTAAAATGCATCTTAGGCCTGCAGAAATGTAGAAAAGTTTGGAGGCCCAAAAAAGGGGTTTACAGGCATCCTAGACCCCCCTAAAGTCCAGAAAATGTTGGTTGACCGAAAACTGTGCCAGGGAGCTCTGAATATCCCAAAAACATGTGCAGACTGAAAGGGGCATTAACCCGCGTCCTAGACCACTAAAATTCCCCAAATGAAAGTTGGCACGAAAAATGCATACTACAACCCTGAAAGTTCAGAATATGTTAGGAGCCCAAAAAAGGCCTTAAAATGCATCTTAGGCCTGCAGAAATGTAGAAAAGTTTGGAGGCCCAAAACAGGGGTTTACAGGCATCCAAGACCCCGTAAAGTCCAGAAAACGTTGGTGACCTTAAAACTGTGTCAGAGAGCTCTTAATGTTCCAAAAACATATGCAGCCTGAAAGGGGCATTAACCCGCATCCTAGACCACTGAAATTGCCAAAAATGTTTTTGCCACAAATAAAATGCTTCCTAAACCCCTGATACTTCAGAATATGTAAGCAGCCCAAAAAAGGCCTGCATCTTAGACCTGCAAAAATGTTGAAAACTTTGGAGGCCCAAAAAAGAGGTTTACAAGCACCCAAGACCCCCTAAAGTCCAGAATATGTTGGTGGCCCAAAAACCAAGCCAGAGAGCTCTGAATGTCCCAAAAACATTTGCAGTCTGAAAAGGGCAATACACCGCATCCTAGACCACTGAAATTCCCCAAAAGAAAGTTGGCACAAAAAATGCATACTACACCCCTGAAAGTTCTGAATATGTTAGCAGCCCAAAAAAGGCCTTAAAATGCATCTTTGGCCTGCAAAAATGTAGAAAACTTTGGAGGCCCAAAAAAAAGGGTTTACAGGTATCCTAGACGCCCTAAAGTCCAGAAAATGTTGGTGGCCCAAACACAGTGTCAGGGAGCTCTGAATGTCCCAAAAACAAGTGCAGCCTGAAAGGGGCATTAACCTGCATCCTAGACCACTGAAATTACCAAAAATATTTTTGGCATGAAAAACGCATCCTACACCCCTGAAAGTTCAGAATATTTTAGCAGCACAGAAAAGGCCTTAAAATGCATCTTAGGCCTGCAAAAATGTAGAAAACTTTGGAGGCCCAAAAAAGGGGTTTACAGGAATCGTAGAGCCCCTAAATTCCAGAAAATGTTGGTGGCCCAAAAACCGTGCCAGAGAGCTCTGAATGTCCCAAAAACATTTGCAGTCTGAAAAGGGCAATACACCGCATCCTAAACCACTGAAATTCCCCAAAGACATGTTGGGACGAAAAATGCATCCTACACCCCTGAAAGTTCAGAATATGTTAGCAGCGCAAAAAAGGCCTTAAAATGCATCTTAGGCCTGCAAAAATGCTGAAAACTTTGGAGGCCCAAAAAAGGGGTTTACAGGCATCCTAGACCCCCTAAAGTCCAGAAAATGTTGGTTGACCAAAAACTGTGTCACAGAGCTCTGAATGTCCCAAAAGCATTTGCAGCCTGAAAGGGGCATTAACCCGCATCCTAGACCACTGAAATTCCACAAAAGAAGGTTGGCACGAAAAATGCATCCTACACCTCTGAAAGTTATGAATATGTTAGCAGCCCAAAAAAGGCCTTAAAATGCATCTTTGGCCTGCAAAAATGTAGAAAACTTTGGAGGCCCAAAAAAAAGGTTTTACAGGTATCCTAGACGCCCTAAAGTCCAGAAAATGTTGGTGGCCCAAACACAGTGTCAGGGAGCTCTGAATGTCCCAAAAACAAGTGCAGCCTGAAAGGAGCATTAACCTGCATCCTAGACCACTGAAATTACCAAAAATATTTTTGGCATGAAAAACGCATCCTACACCCCTAAAAGTTCTGAATATTTTAGCTGCCCAAAAAAGGCCTTAAAATGCATATTAGGCCTGCAAAAATGTAGAAAACTTTGGAGGCCCAAAAAAGGGGTTTACAGGCATTGTAGACCCCCTAAAGTCCAGAAAATGTTGGTGGCCTAAAAACTGTGCCAGAGAGCTCTGAATGTCCCAAAAACATGTGCAGCCTGAAAGGGGCATTAACCCGCATCCTTGACCACTAAAATCCGCCAAAAGAAAGTTGGCACGAAAAATGCATCCTACATCCCTGAAAGTTCAGAATATGATAGCTGCCCAAAAAAGGCCTTAAAATGCATTTTAGGCCTACAAAAATGTTGAAAACTTTGGAGGCCCAAAAAAGGGGTTTACAGGCATCCTAGACCCCCTAAAGTCCAGAAAATGTTGGTTGACCAAATACTGTGTCATAGAGCTCTGAATGTCCCAAAAACATTTGCAGCCTGAAAGGGGGCATTAACCCGCATCCTATACCACTAAAATTCCCCAAAAGAAAGTTGGCACGAAAAATGCATACTACACCCCTGAAAGTTCAGAATATTTTAGCAGCACAAAAAAGGCCTTAAAATGCATCTTAGGCCTGCAAAAATGTAGAAAACTTTGGAGGCCCAAAAAAGGGGTTTACAGGAATCGTAGAGCCCCTAAATTCCAGAAAATGTTGGTGGCCCAAAAACCGTGCCAGAGAGCTCTGAATGTCCCAAAAACATTTGCAGCCTGAAAGGGGGCATTAACCCGCATCCTAAACCACTGAAATTCCCCAAAGACATGTTGGGATGAAAAAATGCATCCTACACCCCTGAAAGTTCAGAATATGTTAGCAGCCCAAAAAAGGCCTTAAAATGCATCTTAGGCCTGCAAAAATGTAGAAAGCTTTGGAGGCCCAAAAAAGGGGTTTACAGGCATCGTAGAACCCCTAAAGTCCAGAACATTTTGGTTCCCAAAAACTGTGCCATAGAACTCTGAATGTCCCAAAAACATTTGCAGCCTGAAATGGGCATTAACCCGCATCCTAGACCACTGAAATTCCACAAAAGAAGGTTGTCACAAAAAATGCATCCTACACCTCTGAAAGTTATGAATATTTTAGCAGCGCAAAAAAGGCCTTAAAATGCATCTTAGGCCTGCAAAAATGTTGAAAACTTTGGAGGCCCAAAAAAGGGGTTTACAGGCATCCTAGACCCCCTAAAGTCCAGAAAATGTTGGTTGACCAAAAACTGTGTCACAGAGCTCTGAATGTCCCAAAAGCATTTGCAGCCTGAAAGGGGCATTAACCCGCATCCTAGACCACTGAAATTCCCCAAAAGAAAGTTGGCACGAAAAATGCATACTACACCCCTGAAAGTTCCGAATATGTTAGCAGCCCAAAAAAGGCCTTAAAATGCATCTTAGGCCTGCAAAAATGTTTAAAACTTTGGAGGCCCAAAAAAGGGGTTTACAGGCATCCTAGACCCCCTAAAGTCCAGAAAATGTTGGTTGACCAAAAACTGTGTCACAGAGCTCTGAATGTCCCAAAAGCATTTGCAGCCTGAAAGGGGCATTAACCCGCATCCTAGACCACTGAAATTCCCCAAAAGAAAGTTGGCACGAAAAATGCATACTACACCACTGAAAGTTCCGAATATGTTAGCAGCCCATAAAAGGCCTTAAAATGCATCTTAGGCCTGCAAAAATGTTTAAAACTTTGGAGGCCCAAAAAAGGGGTTTACAGGCAACGTAGACCCCCTAAAGTGCAGAAAATGTTGGTTGCCCAAAAACGGTGCCAGAGATCTCTGAATGGCCCAAAAACATTTGCAGCCTGAAGGGGGCATTAACCCACATCCTATACCCCTGAAATTCCCAAAAATATTTTTGGCATGAAAAATGCATCCTACACCCCTGAAAGTTCTGAATATTTTAGCTGCCCAAAAAGGCCTTAAAATGCATCTTAGGCCTGCAGAAATGTTGAAAACTTTGGAGGCCCAAAAAAAGGGGTTTACAGGCATCCTAGACCCCCTAAAGTCCAGAAAAAGTTGGTGGCCCAAAATCAGTGTCAGGGAGCTCTGAATGTCCCAAAAACGTGTGCAGCCTGAAAGGGGCATTAACCTGCATCCTAGACCACTGAAATTTCCAAAAATATTTTTGGCATGAAAAATGCATCCTACACCCCTGAAAGTTCTGAATATTTTAGCTGCCCAAAAAAGACCTTAAAATGCATCTTAGGCCTGCAAAAATGTTGAAAACTTTGGAGGCCCAAAAAAGGGGTTTACAGGCATCCAAGACCCCGTAAAGTCCAGAAAACGTTCGTGACCTTAAAACTGTGTCAGAGAGCTCTTAATGTTCCAAAAACATGTGCAGCCTGAAAGGGGCATTAACCCGCATACTAGACCACTGAAATTGCCAAAAATATTTTTGCCACAAAAAAATGCATCCCACACCCCTGAAACTTCAGAATATGTATGCAGCCCATAAAAGGCCTTAAAATGCATCTTAGGCCTGCAAAAAATGTAGAAAACTTTGGAGGCCCAAAAAAGGGGTTTACAGGCACCCAAGACCCCCTAAAGTACAGAATATGTTGGTGGCCCAAAAACCGTGGCAGAGAGCTCTGAATGTCCCAAAAACATTTGCAGTCTGAAAAGGGCAATACACCGCATCCTAGACCACTGAAATTCCCAAAAATAATTTTGGCACAAAAAATGGATCCTACACCCCTGAAAGTTCAGAATATGCTAGCAGCTGAAAAAAGGCCTTAAAATGCATGTTAGGCCTGCAAAAATGTAGAAAACATTGGAGGCCCAAAAAAAGGGGTTTACAGGCATTGTAGAGCCCCTAAAGTCCAGAAAATGTTGGTTGACCAAAAAATGTGTCAGAGAGCTCTGAATGTCCCAAAAACATTTGCAGTTTGAAAAGGGCAAAACTGCATCCTAGACCCCTGAAATTCCCAAAAATATTTTTTGCATGAAAAATGCATCCTACACCCTTGAAAGTTCTGAATATGTTAGCAGCCCAAAAAAGGCGTTAAAGCGCATCTTACACCTGCAAAAATGTTGAAAACTTTAGAGGCCCACCAAAGAGGTTTACAGACATCCAAGACCCCCTAAAGTCCAGAAAATGCTGGTTGACCAAATACTGTGTCATAGAGCTCTGAATGTCCCAAAAACATTTGCAGCCTGAAAGGGGGCATTAACCCGCATCCTATACCACTAAAATTCCCAAAAAGAAAGTTGGCACGAAAAATGCATACTACACCCCTGAAAGTTCAGAATATTTTAGCAGCACAAAAAAGGCCTTAAAATGCATTTTAGGCCTGCAAAAATGTTGAAAACTTTGGAGGTCCAAAAACGGGGTTTAAAGGCATCCTAGACCCCCTAAAGTCCAGAAAATATTGGTTGACCAAAAACTGTGTCACAGAGCTCTGAATGTCCCAAAAACTTTTGCAGCCTGAAAGGGGCATTAACCTGCATCCTAAAAAGTTCTGAATATTTTAGCTGCCCAAAAAAGGCCTTAAAATGCATATTAGGCCTGTAAAAATGTAGAAAACTTGGAGCCCCAAAAAATGGGTTTACAGGCATCGTAGACCCCCTAAAGTCCAGAAAATGTTGGTGGCCTAAAAACTGTGCCAGAGAGCTCTGAATGTCCCAAAAACATTTGCAACCTGAAAGAGGCATTAACCCGCATCCTAGACCACTAAAATTCCCCAAATGAAAGTTGGCACGAAAAATGGATACTACACCCCTGAAAGTTCAGAATATGTTAGCAGCCCAAAAAAGGCCTTCAAATGCATCTTAGGCCTACAAAAATGTAGAAAACTTTGGAGGCCCACAAAAGGGGTTCAAGGCATCCTAGACCCCCTAAAATCCAGAATATGTTGGTGGCCCAAAAACCATGTCAGACAGCTCTGAATGTCCCAAAAACATTTGCAGCCTGAAAGGGGCATTAACCCGCATCCTAGACCACTGAAATTCCTAAAAATATTTTTGGCATGAAAAATGCATCCTACACCCCTGAAAGTTCTGAATATGTTAGCAGCCCAAAAAAGGCATTAAAACGCATCTTACGCCTGCAAAAATGTTGAAAACTTTGGAGGCCCAAAAAAGAGGTTTACAGGCATCCAAGACCCCATAAAGTCCAGAAAATGTTGGTGACCCAATAACAGTGCCAGGGAGCTCTGAATGTCCGGAAAACATCTGCAGCCTGCATCCTAGACCACTGAAATTCCCAAAAATATTTTTGGCATGAAAAATGCATCCTACACCCCTGAAAGTTATGAATATTTTAGCTGCACAAAAAAGGCCTTAAAATGCATTTTAGACCTGCAAAAATGTTGAAAACTTTGGAGGCCCAAAAAAAGGGGTTTACAGGCATCCTAGACGCCCTAAAGTCCAGAAAATGTTGGTTGACCAAAAACTGTGTCAGAGAGCTCAGAATGTCCCAAAAACTTTTGCAGCCTGAAAGGGGCATTAACCTGCATCCTAGACCACTAAAATTCCCCAAAAGAAAGTTGGCACGAAAAATGCATCGTACATCCCTGAAAGTTCAGAAAATGTTAGCAGCCCAAAAAAGGCCTTAAAATGCATCTTATTACTGCAAAAATGTTGAAAACTTTGGAGGCCCAAAAAAGGGGTTTACAGGCATCCTAGACCCCCTAAAGTCCAGAAAATGTTGGTTGACCAAAAACTGTGTCAGAGAGCTCAGAATGTTCCAAAAACTTTTGCAGCCTGAAAGGGGCATTAACCTGCATCCTAGACCACTAAAATTCAACAAAACAAAGTTGGCACGAAAAATGCATCCTACACCCCTGAAAGTTCTGAAAATTTTGGCAGCCCAAAAAAGGCCTTAAAATGCATCTTAGGCCTGCAAAAATGTAGAAAACTTTGGAGGCCCAAAAAAGGGGTTTACAGGCATCGTAGACCCCCTTAAGTCCAGAAGATGTTGGTTGACAATAAACTGTGTCAGAGAGCTCTGAATGTCCCAAAAACATTTGCAGTCTGAAAAGGGCAATACACCGCATCCTAGACCCCTTAAATTCCCAAAAATATTTTTGGCATGAAAAATGCATCCTACACCCCTGAAAGTTCTGAATATTTCAGCTGCCCAAAAAAGACCTTAAAATGCATCTTAGGCCTGCAAAAATGTAGAAAACTTTGGAGGCCCAAAAAAGGGGTTTACAGGCAACGTAGACACCCTAAAGTCCAGAAAATGTTAGTTGCCCAAAAACGGTGCCAGAGAGCTCTGAATGTCCCAACAACATTTGCAGTCTGAAAGGGGCATTAACCTGCATCCTAGACCACTAAAATTCAACAAAACAAAGTTGGCACGAAAAATGCATCCTACACCCCTGAAAGTTCTGAAAATGTTGGCAGCCCAAAAAAGGCCTTAAAATGCATCTTAGGACTGCAAAAATGTAGAAAACTTTGGAGGCCCAAAAAAGGTTTTTACAGGCATCGTAGACCCCCTAAAGTCCAGAAGATGTTGGTTGACAATAAACTGTGCCAGAGAGCTCTGAATGTCCCAAAAACATTTGCAGTCTGAAAAGGGCAATACACCGCATCCTAGACCACTGAAATTCCACAAAAGAAGGTTGGCATGAAAAATGCATCCTACACCTCTGAAAGTTATGAATATGTTAGCAGCCCAAAAAAGGCCTTAAAATGCATCTTTGGCCTGCAAAAATGTAGAAAACTTTGGAGGCCCAAAAAAAAGGTTTTACAGGTATCCTAGACGCCCTAAAGTCCAGAAAATGTTGGTTGCCCAAACACAGTGTCAGGGAGCTCTGAATGTCCCAAAAACAAGTGCAGCCTGAAAGGGGCATTAACCTGCATACTAGACCACTGAAATTACCAAAAATATTTTTGGCATGAAAAACGCATCCTACACCCCTAAAAGTTCTGAATATGTTAGCAGCCCAAAAAAGGCCTTAAAATGCATATTAGGCCTGCAAAAATGTAGAAAACTTTGGAGGCCCAAAAAAGGGGTTTACAGGCATTGTAGACCCCCTAAAGTCCATAAAATGTTGGTGGCCTAAAAACTGTGCCAGAGAGCTCTGAATGTCCCAAAAACATTTGCAGCCTGAAAGGGGCATTAACCCGCATCCTAGACCACTAAAATCCGCCAAAAGAAAGTTGGCACGAAAAATGCATCCTACATCCCTGAAAGGTCAGAATATGATAGCTGCCCAAAAAATGCCTTAAAATGCATTTTAGGCCTACAAAAATGTTGAAAACTTTGGAGGTCCAAAATGGGGGTTTACAGGCATCCTAGACCCCCTAAAGTCCAGAAAATGTTGGTTGACCAAATACTGTGTCATAGAGCTCTGAATGTCCCAAAAACATTTGCAGCTTGAAAGGGGGCATTAACCCGCATCCTATACCACTAAAATTCCCCAAAAGAAAGTTGGCACGAAAAATGCATACTACACCCCTGAAAGTTCAGAATATTTTAGCAGCACAAAAAAGGCCTTAAAATGCATCTTAGGCCTGCAAAAATGTAGAAAACTTTGGAGGCCCAAAAAAGGGGTTTACAGGAATCGTAGAGCCCCTAAATTCCCGAAAATGTTGGTGGCCCAAAAACCGTGCCAGAGAGCTCTGAATGTCCCAAAAACATTTGCAGCCTGAAAGGGGGCATTAACCCGCATCCTAAACCACTGAAATTCCCCAAAGACATGTTGGGACGAAAAATGCATCCTACACCCCTGAAAGTTCAGAATATGTTAGCAGCCCAAAAAAGGCCTTAAAATGCATCTTAGGCCTGCAAAAATGTAGAAAACTTTGGAGGCCCAAAAAAGGGGTTTACAGGCATTGTAGACCCCCTAAAGTCCAGAAAATGTTGGTGGCCTAAAAACTGTGCCAGAGAGCTCTGAATGTCCCAAAAACATTTGCAGCCTGAAAGGGGCATTAACCCGCATCCTAGACCACTAAAATCCGCCAAAAGAAAGTTGGCACGAAAAATGCATCCTACATCCCTGAAAGTTCAGAATATGTTAGCTGCCCAAAAAAGGCCTTAAAATGCATTTTAGGCCTACAAAAATGTTGAAAACTTTGGAGGCCCAAAAAAGGGGTTTACAGGCATCCTAGACCCCCTAAAGTCCAGAAAATGTTGGTTGACCAAATAATGTGTCATAGAGCTCTGAATGTCCCAAAAACATTTGCAGCCTGAAAGGGGGCATTAACCCGCATCCTATACCACTAAAATTCCCCAAAAGAAAGTTGGCACGAAAAATGCATACTACACCCCTGAAAGTTCAGAATATTTTAGCAGCACAAAAAAGGCCTTAAAATGCATTTTAGGCCTGCAAAAATGTTGAAAACTTTGGATGTCCAAAAAAGGGGTTTAAAGGCATCCTAGACCCCCTAAAGTCCAGAAAATGTTGGTTGACCAAAAACTGTGTCACAGAGCTCTGAATGTCCCAAAAACATTTGCAGCCTGAAAGGGGCATTAACCTGCATCCTAAAAAGTTCTGAATATTTTAGCTGCCCAAAAAAGGCCTTAAAATGCATATTAGGCCTGCAAAAATGTAGAAAACTTGGAGCCCCAAAAAAGGGGTTTACAGGCATCGTAGACCCCCTAAAGTCCAGAAAATGTTGGTGGCCTAAAAACTGTGCCAGAGAGCTCTGAATGTCCCAAAAACATTTGCAACCTGAAAGAGGCATTAACCCGCATCCTAGACCACTAAAATTCCCCAAATGAAAGTTGGCACGAAAAATGGATACTACACCCCTGAAAGTTCAGAATATGTTAGCAGCCCAAAAAAGGCCTTCAAATGCATCTTAGGCCTGAAAAAATGTAGAAAACTTTGGAGGCCCACAAAAGGGGTTCAAGGCATCCTAGACCCCCTAAAATCCAGAATATGTTGGTGGCCCAAAAACCATGTCAGACAGCTCTGAATGTCCCAAAAACATTTGCAGCCTGAAAGGGGTATTAACCCGCATCCTAGACCACTGAAATTCCTAAAAATATTTTTGGCATGAAAAATGCATCCTACGCCCCTGAAAGTTCTGAATATGTTAGCAGCCCAAAAAAGGCATTAAAACGCATCTTACGCCTGCAAAAAATGTTGAAAACTTTGGAGGCCCAAAAAAGAGGTTTACAGGCATCCAAGACCCCATAAAGTCCAGAAAATGTTGGTGACCCAAAAACAGTGCCAGGGAGCTCTGAATGTCCGGAAAACATGTGCAGCCTGCATCCTAGACCACTGAAATTCCCAAAAATATTTTTGGCATGAAAAATGCATCCTACACCCCTGAAAGTTATGAATATTTTAGCTGCACAAAAAAGGCCTTAAAATGCATTTTAGACCTGCAAAAATGTTGAAAACTTTGGAGGCCCAAAAAAAGGGGTTTACAGGCATCCTAGACCCCCTAAAGTCCAGAAAATGTTGGTTGACCAAAAACAGTGTTAGGGAGCTCTGAATGTCCCAAAAACATTTGCAGCCTGAAAGGAGCATTAACCCGCATCCTAGACCACTAAAATTCCCCAAAAGAAAGTTGGCACGAAAAATGCATCGTACATCCCTGAAAGTTCAGAAAATGTTAGCAGCCCAAAAAAGGCCTTAAAATGCATCTTATTACTGCAAAAATGTTGAAAACTTTGGAGGCCCAAAAAAGGGGTTTACAGGCATCCTAGACCCCCTAAAGTCCAGAAAATGTTGGTTGACCAAAAACTATGTCAGAGAGCTCAGAATGTCCCAAAAACTTTTGCAGCCTGAAAGGGGCATTAACCTGCATCCTAGACCACTAAAATTCAACAAAACAAAGTTGGCACGAAAAATGCATCCTACACCCCTGAAAGTTCTGAAAATGTTGGCAGCCCAAAAAAGGCCTTAAAATGCATCTTAGGCCTCCAAAAATGTAGAAAACTTTGGAGGCCCAAAAAAGGGGTTTACAGGCATCGTAGACCCCCTAAAGTCCAGAAGATGTTGGTTGACAATAAACTGTGTCAGAGAGCTCTGAATGTCCCAAAAACATTTGCAGTCTGAAAAGGGCAATACACCGCATCCTAGACCCCTTAAATTCCCAAAAATATTTTTGGCATGAAAAATGCATCCTACACCCCTGAAAGTTCTGAATATTTCAGCTGCCCAAAAAAGACCTTAAAATGCATCTTAGGCCTGCAAAAATGTAGAAAACTTTGGAGGCCCAAAAAAGGGGTTTACAGGCAACGTAGACACCCTAAAGTCTAGAAAATGTTAGTTGCCCAAAAACGGTGCCAGAGAGCTCTGAATGTCCCAACAACATTTGCAGTCTGAAAGGGGCATTAACCTGCATCCTAGACCACTAAAATTCAACAAAACAAAGTTGGCACGAAAAATGCATCCTACACCCCTGAAAGTTCTGAAAATGTTGGCAGCCCAAAAAAGGCCTTAAAATGCATCTTAGGCCTGCAAAAATGTAGAAAACTTTGGAGGCCCAAAAAAGGGGTTTACAGGCATCGTAGACCCCCTAAAGTCCAGAAGATGTTGGTTGACAATAAACTGTGCCAGAGAGCTCTGAATGTCCCAAAAACATGTGCAGTCTGAAAAGGGCAATACACCGCATCCTAAACCACTGAAATTCCCCAAAGACATGTTGGGATGAAAAATGCATCCTACACCCCTGAAAGTTCAGAATATGTTAGCAGCCCAAAAAAGGCCTTAAAATGCATCTTAGGCCTGCAAAAATGTAGAAAACTTTGGAGGCCCTAAAAAGGGGTTTACAGGCATTGTAGAACCCCTAAAGTCCAGAACATTTTGGTTCCCAAAAACTGTGCCATAGAACTCTGAATGTCCCAAAAACATTTGCAGCCTGAAATGGGCATTAACCCGCATCCTAGACCACTGAAATTCCAAAAAAGAAGGTTGGCACGAAAAATGCATCCTACACCTCTGAAAGTTATGAATATTTTAGCAGCGCAAAAAAGGCTTTAAAATGCATCTTAGGCCTGCAAAAATGTTGAAAACTTTGGAGGCCCAAAAAAGGGGTTTACAGGCATCCTAGACCCCCTAAAGTCCAGAAAATGTTGGTTGACCAAAAACTGTGTCACAGAGCTCTGAATGTCCCAAAAGCATTTGCAGCCTGAAAGGGGCATTAACCCGCATCCTAGACCACTGAAATTCCACAAAAGAAGGTTGGCACGAAAAATGCATCCTACACCTCTGAAAGTAATGAATATGTTAGCAGCCCAAAAAAGGCCTTAAAATGCATCTTTGTCCTGCAAAAATGTAGAAAACTTTGAACGCCCAAAAAAAGGTTTTACAGGTATCCTAGACGCCCTAAAGTCCAGAAAATGTTGGTGGCCCAAACACAGTGTCAGGGAGCTCTGAATGTCCCAAAAACAAGTGCTGCCTGAAAGGGGCATTAACCTGCATCCTAGACCACTGAAATTACCAAAAATATTTTTGGCATGAAAAACGCATCGTACACCCCTAAAAGTTCTGAATATTTTAGCTGCCCAAAAAAGGCCTTAAAATGCATATTAGGCCTGCAAAAATGTAGAAAACTTTGGAGGCCCAAAAAAGGGGTTTACAGGCATTGTAGACCCCCTAAAGTCCAGAAAATGTTGGTGGCCTAAAAACTGTGCCAGAGAGCTCTGAATGTCCCAAAAACATTTGCAGCCTGAAAGGGGCATTAACCCGCATCCTAGACCACTGAAATTCCAAAAAATAATATTGGCACAAAAAATGCATCCTACACTCCTGAAAGTTCAGAATATGTTAGCAGCCGAAAAAAGGCCTTAAAATGCATCTTAGGCCTGCAAAACGTTGAAACCTTTGGAGGCCCAAAAAAGGGGTTTACAGGCATCCTAGAACCCCTAAAGTCCAGAAAATGTTGGTGGCCCAAAAACCGTGTAAGGGAGCTCTGAATGTCCCAACAACATTTGAAGCCTGAAAGTGGCATTAACCCGCATCCTAGACCACTAAAATTCCCCAAAAGAAAGTTGGCACGAAAAATGCATCCTACTCCCCTGAAAGGTCAGAATATGTTAGCAGCCCAAAAAAGGCCTTAAAATGCATCTTAGGCATGCAGAAATGTAGAAAACTTTGGAGGCCCAAAAAAGGGGTTCAGAGGCATTGTAGACCCCCTAAAGTCCAGAAAATGTTGGTGGCCCAAAACAGTGTCAGGGAGCTCTGAATGTCCCAAAAACATTTGCAGCCTGAAAGGGGCATTAACCTGCATCCTAGACCACTGAAATTCCCAAAAAGAATGTTGGCACAAAAAATGCATCCTACACCTCTGAAAGTTATGAATATTTTAGCAGCACAAAAAAGGCCTTAAAATGCATCTTAGGCCTGCAAAAATGTAGAAAACTTTGGAGGCCCAAAAAATGGGTTTACAGGCATCGTAGAGCCCCTAAATTCCAGAAAATCTTGGTTCCCAAAAACTGTGCCATAGAACTCTGAATGTCCCAAAAACATTTGCAGCCTGAAAGGGGCATTAACCCGCATCCTAGACCACTGAAATTCCCAAAAAGAATGTTGGCACGAAAAATGCATCCTACACCTCTGAAAGTTATGAATATTTTAGCAGCACAAAAAAGGCCCTAAATTGCATCTTAGGCCTGCAAAAATGTAGAAAACTTTGGAGTCCCAAAAAAGGGGTTTACAGGCATCGTAGACTCCCTAAAGTCCAGAACATTTTGGTTGACCAAAAACTGTGTTAGAGAGCTCTTAATGTTCAAAAAACATGTGCAGCCTGAAAGGGGCATTAACCCGCATCCTAGACCACTAAAATTCTGCAAAAGAATGTTGGCACGAAAAATGCATCCTACACCTCTGAAAGTTATGAATATTTTAGCAGCACAAAAAAGGCCTTAAAATGCATCTTAGGCCTGCAAAAATGTTGAAAACTTTGGAGGCCCAAAAAAGGGGTTTACAGGCATCGTAGAGCCCCTAAATTCCAGAAAATCTTGGTTCCCAAAAACTGTGCCATAGAACTCTGAATGTCCCAAAAACATTTGCAGCCTGAAAGGGGCCTTAACCCGCATCCTAGACCACTTAAATTCCCAAAAAGAATGTTGGCACAAAAAATGCATCCTACACCCCTGAAAGTTCAGAAAATGTTGGCAGCCCAAAAAAGGCCTTAAAATGCATCTAAGGCCTGCAAAAATGTTGAAAACTTTGGAGGCCCAAAAAAGGGGTTTACAGGCATCCAAGTCGACCTAAAGTCCAGAAAATGTTGGTTAACCAAAAAATGTGTCAGAGAGCTCTGAAGGTCCCAAAAACATGTCCAGCCTGAAAGGGGCATTAACCTGGGACCACTGAAATTCCCAAAAATAGTTTTGGCACAAAAAATGCATCCTACACCCCTGAAAGTTCTGAATATTTTAGCTGCCCAAAAAAGGCCTTAAAATGCATCCTAGGCCTGCAAACATTTTAGAAACTTTGGAGGGCCCAAAAAAGGGGTTTACAGGCATCGTAGATCCCCTAAAGTCCAGAACATTTTGGTGTCCCAAAAACTGGGTCAGAGAGCTCTGAATGTCCCAAAAACATTTGCAGCCTAAAAAGGGCATTAACCCGCATCCTAGAGCCCGGATATTACCAAAAGTATTAATGGCCTGAAAAATGCATGCTACACCTCTGAAAATTATGAATATTTTAGCAGCACAAAAAAGGCCTTAAAATGCATCTTAGGTGTGCAAAAATGTTGAAAGCTTTAGAGGCCCAAAAAAGTGGTTTACAGACATCCTAGACCCCCTAAAGTCCAGAAAATGTTTGTGGCACAAAAAAAGTCCTTACAATGCATCTTATGTCTGCATAAATGTTGAAAACTTTGGAGGCTCAAAAAAGGGGTTTACGGGTCCAAGACCCCCTAAAGTCCAGAAAATGTTGGTGACCCAAAAACTGTGCCAGAGAGCTCTGAATGTCCCAAAAACATGTGTAGCCTGAAAGTTGCATTAACCCGCATCCTGGACCACTGATATTCCCAAAAATAATTTTGGCACAAAAAATGCATCCTACACCTCTCAAAGTTCAGAATATGTTAGCAGCCGAAAAAAGGCCTTAAAATGCATGTTAGGCCTGCAAAAATGTTGAAAACTTTGGAGGCCCAAAAAAGGGGTTTACAGGCATCCTAGACCCCCTAAAGTCCAGAAAATGTTGGTAGACCAAAAACTGTGTCAGAGAGCTCTGAATGTCCCAAAAAGTTTTGCAGCCTGAAAGGGGCATTAACCCTCATGCTAGACCACTGTGAATTCCCAAAAATAATTTTGGCACAGAAAATGCATCCTACACCCCTGAAAGTTCAGAATATGCTAGCAGACGAAAAAAAGGCCTTAAAATGCATGTTAGGCCTGCAAAAATGTTGAAAACTTTGGAGGCCCAAAAAAGGGGTTTACAGGCATCCTAGACCCCCTAAAGTCCAGAAAATGTTGGTAGACCAAAAACTGTGTCAGAGAGCTCTGAATGTCCCAAAAAGTTTTGCAGCCTGAAAGGGGCATTAACCTGCATCCTAGACCACTGAAATTCCCAAAAATATTTTTTGCACAAAAAATGCATCCTACACCCCTGAAAGTTCAGAAAATGTTGGCAGCCCAAAAGAGGCCTTACAATGCATCTTAGGCCTGCTTAAATGTTGAAAACTTTGGAGGCCCAAAACAGGGGTTTACAGGCATCCTAGACCCCCTAAAGTCCAGAAAATGTTGGTTGACCAAAAACTGTGTCAGAGAGCTCTGAATGTCCCAAAAACATTTGCATCCTGAAAGGGGCATTAACCCTCATGCTAGACCACTGTGAATTCCCAAAAATAATTTTGGCACAAAAAATGCATCCTACACCACTGAAAGTTCAGAATATGCTAGCAGACGAAAAAAGGCCTTAAAATGCATGTTAGGCCTGCAAAAATGTTGAAAACTTTGGAGGCCCAAAAAGGGGTTTACAGGCATCCTAGACCCCCTAAAGTCCAGAAAATATAGGTTGACGAAAAACTGTGTCAGAGAGCTCTGAATGTCCCAAAATCTTTTGCAGCGTGAAATGGGAATTAACCTGCATCCTAGACCACGGAAATTGCCAAAAATATTTTTGCCACAAAAAAATGCATCCTACACCCCTGAAACTTCAGAATATGTAAGCAGCCCAAAAAGGCCTTAAAATGCATCTTAGGCCTGTAAAAATGTAGAAAACTTTGGAGGCCCATAAAAGGGGTTTACAGGCATCCTAGATGCCCTAAAGTCCAGAAAATGTTGGTTGACCAAAAAATGTGTCAGAGAGCTCTGAATGTCCCAAAAACATTTGCAGCCTGAAAGTGGCATTAACCCGCATCCTGGACCACTGAAATTCCCAAAAATAATTTTGGCACAAAAAATGCATCCTACACCTCTTAAAGTTCAGAATATGTTAGCAGCCGAAAAAAGGCCTTAAAATGCATCTTAGGCCTGCAAAAATGTAGAAAATTTTGGAGGCCCATAAAAGGGGTTTACAGGCATCCTAGATGCCCTAAAGTCCAGAAAATGTTGGTTGACCAAAAAATGTGTCAGAGAGCTCTGAATGTCCCAAAAACATTTGCAGCCTGAAAGGGGAATTAACCTGCATCCTAGACCACTGAAATTCCCAAAAATATTTTTTGCACAAAAAATGCATCCTACACCCCTGAAAGTTCAGAATATGTTAGCAACTGAAAAAAGGCCTTAAAATGCATCTTAGGCCTGCAAAAACGTTGAAACCTTTGGAGGCCCAAAAAAGGGGTTTACAGGCATCCTAGACCCCTTAAAGTCCAGAAAATGTTGGTTGACCAAAAACTGTGTCAGAGAGCTCTGAATGTCCCAAAAACATTTGCATCCTGAAAGGGGCATTAACCCTCATGCTAGACCACTGTGAATTCCCAAAAATAATTTTGGCACAAAAAATGCATCCTACACCCCTGAAAGTTCAGAATATGCTGGCAGACGAAAAAAGGCCTTAAAATGCATGTTAGGCCTGCAAAAATGTTGAAAACTTTGGAGGCCCAAAAAGGGGTTTACAGGCATCCTAGACCCCCTAAAGTCCAGAAAATATAGGTTGACGAAAAACTGTGTCAGAGAGCTCTGAATGTCCCAAAATCCTTTGCAGCGTGAAATGGGAATTAACCTGCATCCTAGACCACGGAAATTGCCAAAAATATTTTTGCCACAAAAAAATGCATCCTACACCCCTGAAACTTCAGAATATGTAAGCAGCCCAAAAAGACCTTAAAATGCATCTTAGGCCTGTAAAAATGTAGAAAACTTTGGAGGCCCATAAAAGGGGTTTACAGGCATCCTAGATGCCCTAAAGTCCAGAAAATGTTGGTTGACCAAAAAATGTGTCAGAGAGCTCTGAATGTCCCAAAAACATTTGCAGCCTGAAAGTGGCATTAACCCGCATCCTGGACCACTGAAATTCCCAAAAATAATTTTGGCACAAAAAATGCTTCCTACACCTCTTAAAGTTCAGAATATGTTAGCAGCCGAAAAAAGGCCTTAAAATGCATCTTAGGCCTGCAAAAATGTAGAAAATTTTGGAGGCCCATAAAAGGGGTTTACAGGCATCCTAGATGCCCTAAAGTCCAGAAAATGTTGGTTGACCAAAAAATGTGTCAGAGAGCTCTGAATGTCCCAAAAACATTTGCAGCCTGAAAGGGGAATTAACCTGCATCCTAGACCACTGAAATTCCCAAAAATATTTTTTGCACAAAAAATGCATCCTACACCCCTGAAAGTTCAGAATATGTTAGCAACTGAAAAAAGGCCTTAAAATGCATCTTAGGCCTGCAAAAACGTTGAAACCTTTGGAGGCCCAAAAAAGGGGTTTACAGGCATCCTAGACCCCTTAAAGTCCAGAAAATGTTGGTTGACCAAAAACTGTGTCAGAGAGCTCTGAATGTCCCAAAAACATTTGCATCCTGAAAGGGGCATTAACCCTCATGCTAGACCACTGTGAATTCCCAAAAATAATTTTGGCACAAAAAATGCATCCTACACCCCTGAAAGTTCAGAATATGCTAGCAGACGAAAAAAGGCCTTAAAATGCATGTTAGGCCTGCAAAAATGTTGAAAACTTTGGAGGCCCAAAAAGGGGTTTACAGGCATCCTAGACCCCCTAAAGTCCAGAAAATATTGGTTGACGAAAAACTGTGTCATAGAGCTCTGAATGTCCCAAAATCTTTTGCAGCGTGAAATGGGAATTAACCTGCATCCTAGACCACGGAAATTGCCAAAAATATTTTTGCCACAAAAAAATGCATCCTACACCCCTGAAACTTCAGAATATGTAAGCAGCCCAAAAAGACCTTAAAATGCATCTTAGGCCTGTAAAAATGTAGAAAACTTTGGAGGCCCATAAAAGGGGTTTACAGGCATCCTAGATGCCCTAAAGTCCAGAAAATGTTGGTTGACCAAAAAATGTGTCAGAGAGCTCTGAATGTCCCAAAAACATTTGCAGCCTGAAACGGGAATTAACCCGCATCCTGGACCACTGAAATTCCCAAAAATAATTTTGGCACAAAAAATGCTTCCTACACCTCTTAAAGTTCAGAATATGTTAGCAGCCGAAAAAAGGCCTTAAAATGCATCTTAGGCCTGCAAAAATGTAGAAAATTTTGGAGGCCCATAAAAGGGGTTTACAGGCATCCTAGATGCCCTAAAGTCCAGAAAATGTTGGTTGACCAAAAAATGTGTCAGAGAGCTCTGAATGTCCCAAAAACATTTGCAGCCTGAAAGGGGAATTAACCTGCATCCTAGACCACTGAAATTCCCAAAAATATTTTTTGCACAAAAAATGCATCCTACACCCCTGAAAGTTCAGAATATGTTAGCAACTGAAAAAAGGCCTTAAAATGCATCTTAGGCCTGCAAAAACGTTGAAACCTTTGGAGGCCCAAAAAAGGGGTTTACAGGCATCCTAGACCCCTTAAAGTCCAGAAAATGTTGGTTGACCAAAAACTGTGTCAGAGAGCTCTGAATGTCCCAAAAACATTTGCATCCTGAAAGGGGCATTAACCCTCATGCTAGACCACTGTGAATTCCCAAAAATAATTTTGGCACAAAAAATGCATCCTACACCCCTGAAAGTTCAGAATATGCTAGCAGACGAAAAAAGGCCTTAAAATGCATGTTAGGCCTGCAAAAATGTTGAAAACTTTGGAGGCCCAAAAAGGGGTTTACAGGCATCCTAGACCCCCTAAAGTCCAGAAAATATTGGTTGACGAAAAACTGTGTCATAGAGCTCTGAATGTCCCAAAATCTTTTGCAGCGTGAAATGGGAATTAACCTGCATCCTAGACCACGGAAATTGACAAAAATATTTTTGCCACAAAAAAATGCATCCTACACCCCTGAAACTTCAGAATATGTAAGCAGCCCAAAAAAGGCCTTAACATGCATCTTAGGCCTGCAAAAATGTAGAAAACTTTGGAGGCCCATAAAAGGGGTGTACAGGCATCCTAGATGCCCTAAAGTCCAGAAAATGTTGGTTGACCAAAAAATGTGTCAGAGAGCTCTGAATGTCCCAAAAACATTTGCAGCCTGAAAGGGGAATTAACCTGCATCCTAGACCACTGAAATTCCCAAAAATATTTTCGGCCCAAAAAATGCATCCTACACCCCTGAAAGCTCAGAAAATGTTTGCAGCCCAAAAAAGGCCTTAAAATTCATCTTATGCCTGAAAAAATGTAGAAAACTTTGGAGGCCCAAAAAAAGGGTTTACAGGCATCCTAGACCCCCTAAAGTCCAGAAAATGTTGGTAGACCAAAAACTGTGTCAGAGAGCTCTGAATGTCCCAAAAACGTTTGCAGCCTGAAAGGGGCATTAACCTGCATCCTAGACCACTGAAATTCCCAAAAATATTTTTCCACAAAAAATGCATCCTACACCCCTGAAAGTTCAGAATATGTTAGCAGCTGAAAAAAGGCCTTAAAATGCATCTTATGTCTGAATAATGTTGAAAACTTTGGCTGCTCAAAAAAGGGGTTTACGGGCATCCAAGACCCCCTAAAGTCCAGAAAATGTTGGTGACCCAAAAACTGTGCCAGAGAGCTCTGAATGTCCCAAAAACATTTGCAGCCTGAAAGTGGCATTAACCCGCATCCTAGACCACTTAAATTCCCCAAAAGAAAGTTGGCACGAAAAATGCATCCTACACCCCTGAAAGTTATGAATATTTTAGCAGCGCAAAAAAGGCCTTAAAATGCATCTTAGGCCTGCAAAAATGTAGAAAACTTTGGAGGCCCAAAAAAGGGGTTTACAGGCATCCTAGACCCCCTAAAGTGCAGAAAATGTTGGTAGACCAAAAACTGTGTCAGAGTGCTCTGAATGTCCCAAAAACTTTTGCAGCCTGAAAGGGGCATTAACCTGCATCCTAGACCACTGAAATTCCCAAAAATATTTTTTGCACAAAAAATGCATCCTACACCCCTGAAAGTTCAGAAAATGTTGGCAGCCCAAAAGAGGCCTTATAATGCATCTTAGGCCTGCTTAAATGTTGAAAACTTTGGAGGCCCAAAAAAGGGGTTTACAGGCATCCTAGACCCCCTAAAGTCCAGAAAATGTTGGTGCCCGAAAACTGTGCCAGACAGCTCTGAATGTCCCAAAAACATTTGCAGCCTGAAAGGGGCATTAACCCGCATCCTAGACCACTGAAATTCCAAAAAATAATATTGGCACAAAAAATGCATCCTACACCCCTGAAAGTTCAGAATATGTTAGCAACCGAAAAAAGGCCTTAAAATGCATCTTAGGCCTGCAAAAACGTTGAAACCTTTGGAGGCCCAAAAAAGGGGTTTACAGGCATCCTAGTCCCCATAAAGTCCAGAAAATGTTGGTGGCCCAAAAACCGTGTCAGGGAGCTCTGAATGTCCCAACAACATTTGCAGCCTGAAAGTGGCATTAACCCGCATCCTGGACCACTGAAATTCCCAAAAATAATTTTGGCACAAAAAATGCATCCTACACCTCTTAAAGTTCAGAATATGTTAGCAGCCGAAAAAAGGCCTTAAAATGCATCTTAGGCCTGCAAAAATGTTGAAAATAATGGAGACCCAAGAAAAGGGGTTTACAGGCATCCTAGACCCCCTAAAGTCCAGAAAATGTTGGTTGACCAAAAACTGTGTCAGAGAGCTCTGAATGTCCCAAAAACATTTGCATCCTGCAAGGGGCATTAACCCTCATGCTAGACCACTGTGAATTCCCAAAAATAATTTTGGCACAAAAAATGCATCCTACACCACTGAAAGTTCAGAATATGCTAGCAGACGAAAAAAGGCCTTAAAATGCATGTTAGGCCTGCAAAAATGTTGAAACTTTGGAGGCCCAAAAAGGGGTTTACAGGCATCCTAGACCCCCTAAAGTCCAGAAAATATTGGTTGACGAAAAACTGTGTCAGAGAGCTCTGAATGTCCCAAAATCTTTTGCAGCGTGAAATGGGAATTAACCTGCATCCTAGACCACGGAAATTGCCAAAAATATTTTTGCCACAAAAAAATGCATCCTACACCCCTGAAACTTCAGAATATGTAAGCAGCCCAAAAAAGGCCTTAAAATGCATCTTAGGCCTGCAAAAATGTAGAAAACTTTGGAGGCCCATAAAAGGGGTTTACAGGCATCCTAGATGCCCTAAAGTCCAGAAAATGTTGGTTGACCAAAAAATGTGTCAGAGAGCTCTGAATGTCTCAAAAACATTTGCAGCCTGAACGGGGAATTAACCTGCATCCTAGACCACTGAAATTCCCAAAAATATTTTCGGCCCAAAAAATGCATCCTACTCCCTTGAAAGTTCAGAAAATGTTTGCAGCCCAAAAAAGGCCTTAAAATGCATCTTAGTCCTGCAAAAATGTAGAAAACTTTGGAGGCCCAAAAAAGGGATTTACAGGCATCCTAGACCCCCTAAAGTCCAGAAAATGTTGGTAGACCAAAAACTGTGTCAGAGAGCTCTGAATGTCCCAAAAACATTTATAGCCTGAAAGGGGCATTAACCCGCATCCTAGACCACTGAAATTCCAAAAAATAATATTGGCACAAAAAATGCATCCTACACCCCTGAAAGTTCAGAATATGTTAGCAACTGAAAAAAGGCCTTAAAATGCATCTTAGGCCTGCAAAAAAAGTTGAAACCTTTGGAGGCCCAAAAAAGGGGTTTACAGGCATCC
This sequence comes from Ambystoma mexicanum, assembly GCF_040938575.1. Lineage (NCBI taxonomy): Eukaryota > Metazoa > Chordata > Amphibia > Caudata > Ambystomatidae > Ambystoma > Ambystoma mexicanum. Next base: position 148,398,776 of record NC_090938.1, read on the forward strand.
TAGACCCCTTAAAGTCCAGAAAATGTTGGTGGCCCAAAAACCGTGTCAGGGAGCTCTGAATGTCCCAACAACATTTGCAGCCTGAAAGTGGCATTAACCCGCATCCTGGACCACTGAAATTCCCAAAAATAAATTTGGCACAAAAAATGCATCCTACACCTCTTAAAGTTCAGAATATGTTAGCAGCCGAAAAAAGGCCTTAAAATGCATCTTAGGCCTGCAAAAATGTAGAAAATTTTGGAGGCCCATAAAAGGGGTTTACAGGCATCCTAGATGCCCTAAAGTCCAGAAAATGTTGGTTGACCAAAAAATGTGTCAGAGAGCTCTGAATGTCCCAAAAACATTTGCAGCCTGAAAGGGGAATTAACCTGCATCCTAGACCACTGAAATTCCCAAAAATATTTTTTGCACAAAAAATGCATCCTACACCCCTGAAAGTTCAGAAAATGTTGGCAGCCCAAAAGAGGCCTTACAATGCATCTTAGGCCTGCTTAAATGTTGAAAACTTTGGAGGCCCAAAAAAGGGGTTTACAGGCATCCAAGACCCCCTAAAGTCCAGAAAATGTTGGTTGACCAGAAACTGTGTCAGAGAGCTCTGAATGTCCCAAAAACATTTGTAGCCTGAAAGGGGCATTAACCCGCATCCTAGACCACTGAAATTCCAAAAAATAATATTGGCACAAAAAATGCATCCTACACCCCTGAAAGTTCAGAATATGTTAGCAACCGAAAAAAGGCCTTAAAATGCATCTTAGGCCTGCAAAAACATTGAAACCTTTGGAGGCCCAAAAAAGGGGTTTACAGAAAATGTTGGTTGACCAAAAACTGTGTCAGAGAGCTCTGAATGTCCCAAAAACATTTGCATCCTGAAAGGGGCATTAACCCTCATGCTAGACCACTGTGAATTCCCAAAAATAATTTTGGCACGAAAAATGCATCCTACACCCCTGAAAGTTCAGAATATGCTAGCAGACGAAAAAAGGCCTTAAAATGCATGTTAGGCCTGCAAAAATGTTGAAAACTTTGGAGGCCCAAAAAGGGGTTTACAGGCATACTAGACCCCCTAAAGTCCAGAAAATATTGGTTGACGAAAAACTGTGTCAGAGAGCTCTGAATGTCCCAAAATCTTTTGCAGCGTGAAATGGGAATTAACCTGCATCCTAGACCACGGAAATTGACAAAAATATTTTTGCCACAAAAAAATGCATCCTACACCCCTGAAACTTCAGAATATGTAAGCAGCCCAAAAAAGGCCTTAACATGCATCTTAGGCCTGCAAAAATGTAGAAAACTTTGGAGGCCCATAAAAGGGGTGTACAGGCATCCTAGATGCCCTAAAGTCCAGAAAATGTTGGTTGACCAAAAAATGTGTCAGAGAGCTCTGAATGTCCCAAAAACATTTGCAGCCTGAAAGGGGAATTAACCTGCATCCTAGACCACTGAAATTCCCAAAAATATTTTCGGCCCAAAAAATGCACCCTACACCCCTGAAAGCTCAGAAAATGTTTGCAGCCCAAAAAAGGCCTTAAAATTCATCTTATGCCTGCAAAAATGTAGAAAACTTTGGAGGCCCAAAAAAAGGGTTTACAGGCATCCTAGACCCCCTAAAGTCCAGAAAATGTTGGTAGACCAAAAACTGTGTCAGAGAGCTCTGAATGTCCCAAAAACGTTTGCAGCCTGAAAGGGGCATTAACCTGCATCCTAGACCACTGAAATTCCCAAAAATATTTTTTCCACAAAAAATGCATCCTACACCCCTGAAAGTTCAGAATATGTTAGCAGCTGAAAAAAGGCCTTAAAATGCATCTTATGTCTGCATAAATGTTGAAAACTTTGGCTGCTCAAAAAAGGGGTTTACGGGCATCCAAGACCCCATAAAGTCCAGAAAATGTTGGTGACCCAAAAATTGTGCCAGAGAGCTCTGAATGTCCCAAAAACATTTGCAGCCTGAAAGCGGCATTAACCCGCATCCTAGACCACTTAAATTCCCCAAAAGAAAGTTGGCACGAAAAATGCATCCTACACCCCTGAAAGTTATGAATATTTTAGCAGCGCAAAAAAGGCCTTAAAATGCATCTTAGGCCTGCAAAAATGTAGAAAACATTGGAGGCCCAAAAAAGGGGTTTACAGGCATCCTAGACCCCCTAAAGTCCAGAAAATGTTGGTGCCCGAAAACTGTGCCAGACAGCTCTGAATGTCCCAAAAACATTTGCAGCCTGAAAGGGGCATTAACCCGCATCCTAGACCACTGAAATTCCAAAAAATAATATTGGCACAAAAAATGCATCCTACACCCCTGAAAGTTCAGAATATGTTAGCAACCGAAAAAAGGCCTTAAAATGCATCTCAGGCCTGCAAAAACGTTGAAACCTTTGGAGGCCCAAAAAAGGGGTTTACAGGCATCCTAGTCCCCATAAAGTCCAGAAAATGTTGGTGGCCCAAAAACCGTGTCAGGGAGCTCTGAATGTCCCAACAACATTTGCAGCCTGAAAGTGGCATTAACCCGCATCCTGGACCACTGAAATTCCCAAAAATAATTTTGGCACAAAAAATGCATCTACACCTCTTAAAGTTCAGAATATGTTAGCAGCCGAAAAAAGGCCTTAAAATGCATCTTAGGCCTGCAAAAATGTTGAAAATAATGGAGACCCAAGAAAAGGGGTTTACAGGCATCCTAGACCCCCTAAAGTCCAGAAAATGTTGGTTGACCAAAAACTGTGTCAGAGAGCTCTGAATGTCCCAAAAACATTTGCATCCTGAAAGGGGCATTAACCCTTATGCTAGACCACTGTGAATTCCCAAAAATAATTTTGGCACAAAAAATGCATCCTACACCCCTGAAAGTTCAAAATATGCTAGCAGACGAAAAAAGGCCTTAAAATGCATGTTAGGCCTGCACAAATGTTGAAAACTTTGGAGGCCCAAAAAGGGGTTTACAGGCATCCTAGACCCCCTAAAGTCCAGAAAATATTGGTTGACGAAAAACTGTGTCAGAGAGCTCTGAATGTCCCAAAATCTTTTGCAGCGTGAAATGGGGATTAACCTGCATCCTAGACCACGGAAATTGCCAAAAATATTTTTGCCACAAAAAAATGCATCCTACACCCCTAAAACTTCAGAATATGTAAGCAGCCCAAAAAAAGGCCTTAAAATGCATCTTAGGCCTGCAAAAATGTAGAAAACTTTGGAGGCCCATAAAAGGGGTTTACAGGCATCCTAGATGCCCTAAAGTCCAGAAAATGTTGGTTGACCAAAAAATGTGTCAGAGAGCTCTGAATGTCCCAAAAACATTTGCAGCCTGAAAGGGGAATTAACCTGCATCCTAGACCACTGAAATTCCCAAAAATATTTTCGGCCCAAAAAATGCAACCTACACCCCTGAAAGTTCAGAAAATGTTTGCAGCCCAAAAAAGGCCTTAAAATGCATCTTAGGCCTGCAAACATGTAGAAAAGTTGGAGTCCCAAAAAAGGGGTTTACAGGCATCCTAGACCCCCTAAAGTCCAGAAAATGTTGGTAGACCAAAAACTGTGTCAGAGAGCTCTGAATGTCCCAAAAACTTTTGCAGCCTGAAAGGGGCATTAACCAACATCCTAGACCACTGAAATTCCCAAAAATATTTTTTGCACAAAAAATGCATCCTACACCCCTGAAAGTTCAGAAAATGTTGGCAGCCCAAAAGAGGCCTTACAATGCATCTTAGGCCTGCTTAAATGTTGAAAACTTTGGAGGCCCAAAAAAGGGGTTTACAGGCATCCAAGACCCCCTAAAGTCCAGAAAATGTTGGTTGACCAGAAACTGTGTCAGAGAGCTCTGAATGTCCCAAAAACATTTGTAGCCTGAAAGGGGCATTAACCCGCATCCTAGACCACTGAAATTCCAAAAAATAATATTGGCACAAAAAATGCATCCTACACCCCTGAAAGTTCAGAATATGTTAGCAACCGAAAAAAGGCCTTAAAATGCATCTTAGGCCTGCAAAAACGTTGAAACCTCTGGAGGCCCAAAAAAGGGGTTTACAGGCATCCTAGACCCCTTAAAGTCCAGAAAATGTTGGTGGCCCAAAAACCGTGTCAGGGAGCTCTGAATGTCCCAACAACATTTGCAGCCTGAAAGTGGCATTAACCCGCATCCTGGACCACTGAAATTCCCCAAAAAAATTTTGGCACAAAAAATGCATCCTACACCTCTTAAAGTTCAGAATATGTTAGCAGCCGAAAAAAGGCCTTAAAATACATCTTAGGCCTGCAAAAATGTAGAAAACTTTGGAGGCCCATAAAAGGGGTTTACAGGCATCCTAGATGCCCTAAAGTCCAGAAAATGTTGGTTGACCAAAAAATGTGTCAGAGAGCTCTGAATGTCCCAAAAACATTTGCAGCCTGAAAGGGGAATTAACCTGCATCCTAGACCACTGAAATTCCCAAAAATATTTTTGGCCCAAAAAATGAATCCTACACCCCTGAAAGTTCAGAAAATGTTTGCAGCCGAAAAAAGGCCTTAAAATGCATCTTAGGCCTGCAAAAATGTAGAAAACTTTGGAAGCCCAAAAAAGGGGTTTACAGGCATCCTAGACCCCCTTAAGTCCAGAAAATGTTGGTAGACCAAAAACTGTATCAGAGAGCTCTGAATGTGCCAAAAACTTTTGCAGCCTGAAAGGGGCATTAACCTGCATCCTAGACCACTGAAATTCCCCAAAATATTTTTTGCACAAAAAATGCATCCTACACCCCTGAAAGTTCAGAATATGTTAGCAACCGAAAAAAGGCCTTAAAATGCATCTTAGGCTTGCAAAAACGTTGAAACCTTTGGAGGCCCAAAAAAGGGGTTTACAGGCACCCTAGACCCCTTAAAGTCCAGAAAATGTTGGTGGCCCAAAAACCGTGTCAGGGAGCTCTGAATGTCCCAACAACATTTGCAGCCTGAAAGTGGCATTAACCCGCATCCTGGAACACTGAAATTCCCAAAAATAATTTTGGCACAAAAAATGCATCCTACACCTCTTGAAGTTCAGAATATGTTAGCAGCCGAAAAAAGGCCTTAAAATGCATCTTAGGCCTGCAAAAATGTAGAAAACTTTGGAGGCCCATAAAAGGGGTTTACAGGCATCCTAGATGCCCTAAAGTCCAGAAAATGTTGGTTGACCAAAAAATGTGTCAGAGAGCTCTGAATGTCCCAAAAACATTTGCAGCCTGAAAGGGGAATTAACCTGCATCCTAGACCACTGAAATTCCCAAAAATATTTTTGGCACAAAAAATGAATCCTACACCTCTTAAAGTTCAGAATATGCTAGCAGACGAAAAAAGGCCTTAAAATGCATGTTAGGCCTGCAAAAATGTTGAAAACTTTGGAGGCCCAAAAAGGGGTTTACAGGCATACTAGACCCCCTAAAGTCCAGAAAATATTGGTTGACGAAAAACTGTGTCAGAGAGCTCTGAATGTCCCAAAATCTTTTGCAGCGTGAAATGGGAATTAACCTGCATCCTAGACCACGGAAATTGACAAAAATATTTTTGCCACAAAAAAATGCATCCTACACCCCTGAAACTTCAGAATATGTAAGCAGCCCAAAAAAGGCCTTAACATGCATCTTAGGCCTGCAAAAATGTAGAAAACTTTGGAGGCCCATAAAAGGGGTGTACAGGCATCCTAGATGCCCTAAAGTCCAGAAAATGTTGGTTGACCAAAAAATGTGTCAGAGAGCTCTGAATGTCCCAAAAACATTTGCAGCCTGAAAGGGGAATTAACCTGCATCCTAGACCACTGAAATTCCCAAAAATATTTTCGGCCCAAAAAATGCACCCTACACCCCTGAAAGCTCAGAAAATGTTTGCAGCCCAAAAAAGGCCTTAAAATTCATCTTATGCCTGCAAAAATGTAGAAAACTTTGGAGGCCCAAAAAAAGGGTTTACAGGCATCCTAGACCCCCTAAAGTCCAGAAAATGTTGGTAGACCAAAAACTGTGTCAGAGAGCTCTGAATGTCCCAAAAACGTTTGCAGCCTGAAAGGGGCATTAACCTGCATCCTAGACCACTGAAATTCCCAAAAATATTTTTTCCACAAAAAATGCATCCTACACCCCTGAAAGTTCAGAATATGTTAGCAGCTGAAAAAAGGCCTTAAAATGCATCTTATGTCTGCATAAATGTTGAAAACTTTGGCTGCTCAAAAAAGGGGTTTACGGGCATCCAAGACCCCATAAAGTCCAGAAAATGTTGGTGACCCAAAAATTGTGCCAGAGAGCTCTGAATGTCCCAAAAACATTTGCAGCCTGAAAGCGGCATTAACCCGCATCCTAGACCACTTAAATTCCCCAAAAGAAAGTTGGCACGAAAAATGCATCCTACACCCCTGAAAGTTATGAATATTTTAGCAGCGCAAAAAAGGCCTTAAAATGCATCTTAGGCCTGCAAAAATGTAGAAAACATTGGAGGCCCAAAAAAGGGGTTTACAGGCATCCTAGACCCCCTAAAGTCCAGAAAATGTTGGTGCCCGAAAACTGTGCCAGACAGCTCTGAATGTCCCAAAAACATTTGCAGCCTGAAAGGGGCATTAACCCGCATCCTAGACCACTGAAATTCCAAAAAATAATATTGGCACAAAAAATGCATCCTACACCCCTGAAAGTTCAGAATATGTTAGCAACCGAAAAAAGGCCTTAAAATGCATCTCAGGCCTGCAAAAACGTTGAAACCTTTGGAGGCCCAAAAAAGGGGTTTACAGGCATCCTAGTCCCCATAAAGTCCAGAAAATGTTGGTGGCCCAAAAACCGTGTCAGGGAGCTCTGAATGTCCCAACAACATTTGCAGCCTGAAAGTGGCATTAACCCGCATCCTGGACCACTGAAATTCCCAAAAATAATTTTGGCACAAAAAATGCATCTACACCTCTTAAAGTTCAGAATATGTTAGCAGCCGAAAAAAGGCCTTAAAATGCATCTTAGGCCTGCAAAAATGTTGAAAATAATGGAGACCCAAGAAAAGGGGTTTACAGGCATCCTAGACCCCCTAAAGTCCAGAAAATGTTGGTTGACCAAAAACTGTGTCAGAGAGCTCTGAATGTCCCAAAAACATTTGCATCCTGAAAGGGGCATTAACCCTTATGCTAGACCACTGTGAATTCCCAAAAATAATTTTGGCACAAAAAATGCATCCTACACCCCTGAAAGTTCAAAATATGCTAGCAGACGAAAAAAGGCCTTAAAATGCATGTTAGGCCTGCACAAATGTTGAAAACTTTGGAGGCCCAAAAAGGGGTTTACAGGCATCCTAGACCCCCTAAAGTCCAGAAAATATTGGTTGACGAAAAACTGTGTCAGAGAGCTCTGAATGTCCCAAAATCTTTTGCAGCGTGAAATGGGGATTAACCTGCATCCTAGACCACGGAAATTGCCAAAAATATTTTTGCCACAAAAAAATGCATCCTACACCCCTAAAACTTCAGAATATGTAAGCAGCCCAAAAAAAGGCCTTAAAATGCATCTTAGGCCTGCAAAAATGTAGAAAACTTTGGAGGCCCATAAAAGGGGTTTACAGGCATCCTAGATGCCCTAAAGTCCAGAAAATGTTGGTTGACCAAAAAATGTGTCAGAGAGCTCTGAATGTCCCAAAAACATTTGCAGCCTGAAAGGGGAATTAACCTGCATCCTAGACCACTGAAATTCCCAAAAATATTTTCGGCCCAAAAAATGCAACCTACACCCCTGAAAGTTCAGAAAATGTTTGCAGCCCAAAAAAGGCCTTAAAATGCATCTTAGGCCTGCAAACATGTAGAAAAGTTGGAGTCCCAAAAAAGGGGTTTACAGGCATCCTAGACCCCCTAAAGTCCAGAAAATGTTGGTAGACCAAAAACTGTGTCAGAGAGCTCTGAATGTCCCAAAAACTTTTGCAGCCTGAAAGGGGCATTAACCAACATCCTAGACCACTGAAATTCCCAAAAATATTTTTTGCACAAAAAATGCATCCTACACCCCTGAAAGTTCAGAAAATGTTGGCAGCCCAAAAGAGGCCTTACAATGCATCTTAGGCCTGCTTAAATGTTGAAAACTTTGGAGGCCCAAAAAAGGGGTTTACAGGCATCCAAGACCCCCTAAAGTCCAGAAAATGTTGGTTGACCAGAAACTGTGTCAGAGAGCTCTGAATGTCCCAAAAACATTTGTAGCCTGAAAGGGGCATTAACCCGCATCCTAGACCACTGAAATTCCAAAAAATAATATTGGCACAAAAAATGCATCCTACACCCCTGAAAGTTCAGAATATGTTAGCAACCGAAAAAAGGCCTTAAAATGCATCTTAGGCCTGCAAAAACGTTGAAACCTCTGGAGGCCCAAAAAAGGGGTTTACAGGCATCCTAGACCCCTTAAAGTCCAGAAAATGTTGGTGGCCCAAAAACCGTGTCAGGGAGCTCTGAATGTCCCAACAACATTTGCAGCCTGAAAGTGGCATTAACCCGCATCCTGGACCACTGAAATTCCCCAAAAAAATTTTGGCACAAAAAATGCATCCTACACCTCTTAAAGTTCAGAATATGTTAGCAGCCGAAAAAAGGCCTTAAAATACATCTTAGGCCTGCAAAAATGTAGAAAACTTTGGAGGCCCATAAAAGGGGTTTACAGGCATCCTAGATGCCCTAAAGTCCAGAAAATGTTGGTTGACCAAAAAATGTGTCAGAGAGCTCTGAATGTCCCAAAAACATTTGCAGCCTGAAAGGGGAATTAACCTGCATCCTAGACCACTGAAATTCCCAAAAATATTTTTGGCCCAAAAAATGAATCCTACACCCCTGAAAGTTCAGAAAATGTTTGCAGCCGAAAAAAGGCCTTAAAATGCATCTTAGGCCTGCAAAAATGTAGAAAACTTTGGAAGCCCAAAAAAGGGGTTTACAGGCATCCTAGACCCCCTTAAGTCCAGAAAATGTTGGTAGACCAAAAACTGTATCAGAGAGCTCTGAATGTGCCAAAAACTTTTGCAGCCTGAAAGGGGCATTAACCTGCATCCTAGACCACTGAAATTCCCCAAAATATTTTTTGCACAAAAAATGCATCCTACACCCCTGAAAGTTCAGAATATGTTAGCAACCGAAAAAAGGCCTTAAAATGCATCTTAGGCTTGCAAAAACGTTGAAACCTTTGGAGGCCCAAAAAAGGGGTTTACAGGCACCCTAGACCCCTTAAAGTCCAGAAAATGTTGGTGGCCCAAAAACCGTGTCAGGGAGCTCTGAATGTCCCAACAACATTTGCAGCCTGAAAGTGGCATTAACCCGCATCCTGGAACACTGAAATTCCCAAAAATAATTTTGGCACAAAAAATGCATCCTACACCTCTTGAAGTTCAGAATATGTTAGCAGCCGAAAAAAGGCCTTAAAATGCATCTTAGGCCTGCAAAAATGTAGAAAACTTTGGAGGCCCATAAAAGGGGTTTACAGGCATCCTAGATGCCCTAAAGTCCAGAAAATGTTGGTTGACCAAAAAATGTGTCAGAGAGCTCTGAATGTCCCAAAAACATTTGCAGCCTGAAAGGGGAATTAACCTGCATCCTAGACCACTGAAATTCCCAAAAATATTTTTGGCACAAAAAATGAATCCTACACCTCTTAAAGTTCAGAATATGTTAGCAGCCGAAAAAAGGCCTTAAAATGCATCTTAGGCCTGCAAAAATGTAGAAAATAATAGAGACCCAAGAAAAGGGGTTTACAGGCATCCTAGATGCCCTAAAGTCCAGAAAATGTTGGTTGACCAAAAAATGTGTCAGAGAGCTCTGAATGTCCCAAAAACATTTGCAGCCTGAAAGGGGAATTAACCTGCATCCTAGACCACTGAAATTCCCAAAAATATTTTTGGCCCAAAAAATGCATCCTACACCCCTGAAAGTTCAGAAAATGTTTGCAGCCCAAAAAAGGCCTTAAAATGCATCTTAGGCCTGCAAAAATGTAGAAAACTTTGGAGGCCCAAAAAAGGGGTTTACAGGCATCCTAGACCCCCTAAAGTCCAGAAAATGTTGGTAGACCAAAAACTGTGTCAGAGAGCTCTGAATGTCCCAAAAACTTTTGCAGCCTGAAAGGGGCATTAACCTGCATCCTAGACCACTGAAATTCCCAAAAATATTTTTTGCACAAAAAATGCATCCTACACCCCTGAAAGTTCAGAATATGTTAGCAACCGAAAAAAGGCCTTAAAATGCATCTTAGGCCTGCAAAAACGTTGAAACCTTTGGAAGCCCAAAAAAGGGGTTTACAGGCATCCTAGACCCCTTAAAGTCCAGAAAATGTTGGTGGCCCAAAAACCGTGTCAGGGAGCTCTGAATGTCCCAACAACATTTGCAGCCTGAAAGTGGCATTAACCCGCATCCTGGACCACTGAAATTCCCAAAAATAATTTTGGCACAAAAAATACATCCTACACCTCTTAAAGTTCAGAATATGTTAGCAGCCGAAAAAAGGCCTTAAAATGCATCTTAGGCCTGTAAAAATGTTGAAAATAATGGAGACCCAAGAAAAGGGGTTTACAGGCATCCTAGACCCCCTAAAGTCCAGAAAATGTTGGTTGACCAAAAACTGTGTCAGAGAGCTCTGAATGTCCCAAAAACATTTGCATCCTGAAAGGGGCATTAACCCTCATGCTAGACCACTGTGAATTCCCAAAAATAATTTTGGCACAAAAAATGCATCCTACACCCCTGAAAGTTCAGAATATGCTAGCAGACGAAAAAAGGCCTTAAAATGCATGTTAGGCCTGCAAAAATGTTGAAAACTTTGGAGGCCCAAAAAGGGGTTTACAGGCATACTAGACCCCCTAAAGTCCAGAAAATATTGGTTGACGAAAAACTGTGTCAGAGAGCTCTGAATGTCCCAAAATCTTTTGCAGCGTGAAATGGGAATTAACCTGCATCCTAGACCACAGAAATTGCCAAAAATATTTTTGTCACAAAAAAATGCATCCTACACCCCTGAAACTTCAGAATATGTAAGCAGCCCAAAAAAGGCCTTAAAATGCATCTTAGGCCTGCAAAAATGTAGAAAACTTTGGAGGCCCAAAAAAGGGGTTTACAGGCATCCTACACCCCCTAAAGTCCAGAAAATGTTGGTAGACCAAAAACTGTGTCAGAGAGCTCTGAATGTCCCAAAAACCTTTGCAGGCTGAAAGGGGCATTAACCTGCATCCTAGACCTCTGAGATTCCCAAAAATATTTTTTGCACAAAAAATGCATCCTACACCCCTGAAAGTTCAGAAAATGTTGGCTGCCCAAAAAGTCCTTACAATGCATCTTATGTCTGCATAAATGTTTAAAACTTTGGAGGCTCAAAAAAGGGGTTTACGGGCATCCAAGACCCCCTAAAGTCCAGAAAATGTTGGTGACCCAAAAACTGTGCCAGAGAGCTCTGAATGTCCCAAAAACATTTGTAGCCTGAAAGCGGCATTAACCCGCATCCTAGACCACTGAAATTCCAAAAAATAATATTGGCACAAAAAATGCACCCTACACCCCTGAAAGTTCAGAATATGTTAGCAGCCGAAAAAAGGCCTTAAAATGCATCTTAGGCCTGCAAAAACATTGAAACATTTGGAGGCCCAAAAAAGAGGTTTACAGGCATCCTAGACCCCTTAAAGTCCAGAAAATGTTGGTGGCCCAAAAACAGTGTCAGGGAGCTCTGAATGTCCCAAAAACATTTGCAGCCTGAAAGGGGGCATTAACCCACATCCTAGACCACTGAAATTCCCCAAAAGAATGTTGGCACAAAAAATGCATACTACACCGCTGAAAGTTCAGAATATGTTAGCAGCCCAAAAAAGGCATTAAAATGCATATTAGGCCTGCAAAAATGTAGAAAACTTTGAAGGCCAAAAAAAGGGGTTTTCAGGCATAATTGACCCCATAAAGTTGAGAAAATGTTGGTTGAAAATAAACTGTGTCAGGGAGCTCTGAATGTCCCAAAAACATTTGCAGCCTGAACGGGGCATTAACCCGCATCCTAGAGCACTGAAATTAACCAAAAGAAAGTTGGCACGAAAAATGCATACTACACCCCTGAAAGTTCAAAATATGTTAGCAGCCCAAAAAAGGCCTTAAAATGCATCTTAGGCCTGCAAAAATGTAGAAAACTTTGGAGGCCCAAAACATGGGTTTACAGGCATCCAAGACCCCCTAAAGTCCAGAAAATGTTGGTGGGCCAAAAACAGTGTCAGGGAGCTCTGAATGTCCCAAAAACATTTGCAGCCTGAAAGGGGGCATTAACCCACATCCTAGACCACTGAAATTCCCCAAAAGAATGTTGGCAGGAAAAATGCATCCTATACCTCTTAAAGTTATGAATATTTTAGCAGCGCAAAAAAGGCCTTAAAATGCATTTTAGCCCACCAAAAATGTTGAAAACTTTGGAGGCCCAAAAAAGGGGTTACAGGCATCGTAGACCCCCTAAAGTACAGAAAATTTTAGTTACCCAAAAACGGTGCCAGAGAGCTCTGAATGTCCCAAAAACATTTGCAGCCTGAAAGGGGCATTAACCTGCATCCTAAACCAGTGAAATTCCCCAAAAGAAAGTTAGCACGAAAAAATGCATCCTACACCCCTGAAAGTTCTGAATATTTTAGCTGCCCAAAAAAGGCCTTACAATGCATCTTAGGCCTGCAAAAATGTTGAAAATTTTGGAGGCCCAAAAAAAGGGGTTTACCGACATCCTAGACGCCCTAAAGTCCAGAAAATGTTGTTTGACCAAAAACTGTGTCAGAGAGCTCTGAATGTCCCTAAAACATTTGTAGCCTGAAAGGGGCATTAACCCGCATCCTAGACCACTAAAATTCCCCAAAGAAAGTTAGCACGAAAAAATGCATCCTACACCCCTGAAAGTTCTGAATATTTTAGCTGCCCAAAAAAGGCCTTACAATGCATCTTAGGCCTGCAAAAATGTTGAAAATTTTGGAGGCCCAAAAAAAGGGGTTTACCGACATCCTAGACGCCCTAAAGTCCAGAAAATGTTGTTTGACCAAAAACTGTGTCAGAGAGCTCTGAATGTCCCTAAAACATTTGTAGCCTGAAAGGGGCATTAACCCGCATCCTAGACCACTAAAATTCTCCAAAAGAAAGTTGGCACGAAAAATGCATCCTACACCCCTGAAAGTTCAGAATATGTTAGCAGCCGAAAAAAGGCCTTAAAATGCATCTTAGGCCTGCAAAAATTGAGAAAACTTTGGAGGCCCAACAAAAGGAGTTTACAGGCATCGTAGACCCCCTAAAGTCCAGAAAAGTTTGGCTTCCCAAAAACTGGGCCAGAGAGCTCTGAATTTCCCAAAAACATTTGTAGCCTGAAACGGGCATTAACCCGCATCCTAGACCACTAAAATTCTCCAAAAGAAAGTTGGCACGAAAAATGCATACTACACCCCTGAAAGTTCAGAATATGTTAGCAGCCCAAAAAAGGCCTTAAAATTCATCCTAGGCCTGCAAAATGTAGAAAACTTTGGTGGCCCAAAAAAGGGGTTTACAGGCATCGTAGACCCCCTAAAGTCCAGAAACTGTTGGTGGCCCAAAAACAGTGTCAGGGAGCTCTGAATGTCCCAAAAATATTTGCAGCCTGAAAGGGGGAATTAACCCGCATCCTAGACCACTGAAATTCCCCAAAAGAATATTGGCACAAAAAATGCATCCTGCAGCCCTGAAAACACCCCTGAAAGTTCAGAATATGTTAGCAGCCCAAAAAAGGCCTTACAATGCATTTTAGGCCTGCAAAAATGTAGAAAACTTTGGAGGCCCAAAAAAGGGGTTTACAGGCATCGCAGACCCCCTAAAGTCCAGAACATTTTGGTGTCCCAAAAACTGGGCCAGAGAGCTCTGAATGTCCCAAAAACTTTTGAAGCCTGAAAAGGACATTAACCCGCATCCTAGACCCCGGATATTCCCAAAAGTATTAATGGCCTGAAAAATGCATCCTACACCCCTGAAAGTTATGAATATTTTAGCAGCGCAAAAAAGGCCTTAAAATGCCTCTTAGGCCTGCAAAAATGTTGAAAACTTTGGAGGCCCAAAAAAGGGGGTTACAGGCATCGTAGACCCCCAAAAGTCCACAAAATATTGGTGGCCCAGAAACTGTGCCAGAGAGCTATGAATGTCCCAAAAACATGTGCAGCCTGAAAGGGGCATTAACCCGCATCCTAGACCACTGAAATTGCCAAAAATATTTTTGCCACAAAAAAATGCATCCTATACCCCTGAAAGTTCAGAATATGAAAGCAGCCCAAAAAAGGCCTTTGAAATGCATCTTAGGCCTGCAAAAATGTTGAAAACTTTGGAGGCCCAAAAAAGGGGGTTACAGGCATCCAAGACCCCCTAAAGTCCAGAAAATGTTGGTGACCCAAAAACGGTGTCAGGGAGCTACGAATGTCCCAAAAACATTTGCAGCCTGAAAAGGGCATTAACCCGCATCCTAGACCCCGGATATTACCAAAAGTATTAATGGCCTGAAAAATGCATGCTACACACCTGAAAATTATGAATATTTTAGCAGCGCAAAACAGGCCTTAAAATGCATCTTAGGCGTGCAAAAATGTTGAAACCTTTGGAGGCCCAAAAAAGGTGTTTACAGGCATCCTAGACAGCCAAAAGTCCAGAAAATGTTGGTTGACCAAAGACTGTGTCAGAGAGCTCTGAATGTCCCAAAAACATTTGTAGCCTGAAAGGGGCATTAACCTGCATCCTAGACCACTGAAATTCCCAAAAAAATGCTTTTGGCACAAAAAATGCATCCTACACCCCTGAAAGTTCTGAATATTTTAGATGCCCAAAAAAGGCCTTATAATGCATCCTAGGCCTGCAAACATTTTAGAAACTTTGGAGGGCCCAAAAAAGGGGTTTACAGGCATCGTAGATCCCCTAACGTCCAGAACATTTTGGTGTCCCAAAAACTGGGTCAGAGAGCTCTGAATGTCCCATAAACATTTGCAGCCTGAAAAGGGCATTAACCCGCATCCTAGAGCCCGGATATTACCAAAAGTATTAATGGCCTGAAAAATGCATGCTACACACCTGAAAATTATGAATATTTCAGCAGCGCAAAAAAGGCCTTAAAATGCATCTTAGGCGTGCAAAAATGTTGAAACCTTTGGAGGCCCAAAAAAGGTATTTACAGGCATCCTAGACAGCCAAAAGTCCAGAAAATGTTGGTGGGCCAAAAACCGTGTAGGGAGCTCTGAATGTCCCAACAACATTTGCAGCCTGAAAGGGGCATTAACCCGCTTCCTAGACCACTAAAATTCGCCAAAAGAAAGTTGGCACAAAAAATGCATCCTACACCCCTGAAAGTTCAGAATATGTTAGCAGCTCAAAAAAGGCCTTAAAATGCATCTTAGGCCTGCAAAAATGTTGAAAACTTTGGAGGCCCAAAAAAGGGGGTTACAGGCATCCAAGACCCCCTAAAGTCCAGAAAATGTTGGTGACCAAAAAACGGTGCCAGGGAGCTATGAATGTCCCAAAAACATTTGCAGCCTGAAAAGGGCATTAACCCGCATCCTAGAACCCGGATATTACCAAAAGTATTAATGGCCTCAAAAATGCATGCTACAGACCTGAAAATTATGAATATTTTAGCAGCGCAAAAAAGGCCTTAAAATGCATCTTAGGCGTGCAAAAATGTTGAAACCTTTGGAGGCCCAAAAAATGTGTTTACAGGTATCCTAGACAGCCAAAAGTCCAGAAAATGTTGGTGGCCCAAAAACCGTGTCAGGGAGCTCTGAATGTCGCAACAACATTTGTAGCCTGAAAGGGGCATTAACCTGCATTCTAGACCACTGAAATTCCCAAAAATAGTTTTGGCACAAAAAATGCATCCTACACCCCTGAAAGTTCTGAATATTTTAGCTGCCCAAAAAAGGCCTTATAATGCATCCTAGGCCTGCAAACATTTTAGAAACTTTGGAGGGCCCAAAAAAGGGGTTTACAGGCATCGTAGATCCCCTAAAGTCCAGAACATTTTGGTGTCCCAAAAACTGTGTCAGAGATCTCTGAATGTCCCAAAAACATTTGCAGCCTGAAAAGGGCATTAACCCGCATCCTAGAGCCCGGATATTACCAAAAGTATTAATGGCCTGAAAAATGCATGCTACACCCCTGAAAATTATTAATATTTTAGCAGCACAAAAAAGGCCTTAAAATGCATCTTAGACCTGCAAAAATGTTGAAACATTTGGAGGCCAAAAAAAGGGGTTTACAGGCATCCTAGACGCCCTAAATCCAGAAAATGTTGGTGGCCCAAAAACAGTGTCAGGGAGCTCTGAATGTCCCAAAAACATTTGTAGCCTTAAAGGGGCATTAACCCGCATCCTAGACCACTGAAATTCCCCAAAAGAATGTTGGCACGAAAAATGCATCCTACACCCCTGAAAGTTCTGAATATTTTAGCTTCTCAAAAAAGGCCTTAAAATGCATCTTAGGCCTGCAAAAATGTTGAAAACTTTAGAGGCCCAAAAAAAGGGGTTTACAGGCATCCTAGAACCCCTTTAGTCCAGAAAAAGTTTGTTGACCGAAAACTGTGTCAGAGAGCTCTGAAAGTCCCAAAAACATTTGCAGCCTGAAAGAGGCATTAACCCGCATGCCAGACCACTGAAATTCCCAAAAATAATTTTGGCACAAAAAATACATCCTACACCCCTGAACGTTCAGAATATGCTAGCAGCCGAAAAAAGGCCTTAAAATGCATGTTATGCCTGCAAAAATGTTGAAAACTTTTGAGGCCCAAACAACGGGTTTACAGGCATCCTACACCCCCTAAGGTCCAGAAAATGTTGGTGGCCTAAAAACCGTGTCAGGGAGCTCTGAATGTCCCAAAAACATTTGCAGACTGAAAGGGGCATTAACCTGCATCCTAGACCACTGAAATTCCCAAAAATATTTTTGGCATGAAAAATGCATCCTACACCCCTGAAAGTTCGGAATATTTTAGCTGCCCAAAAAAGGCCCTAAAATGCATCTTAGACCTGCAAAAATGTTGAAACATTTGGAGGCCCAAGAAAAGGGGTTTACATGCATCCTGGTTGCCCAGAAACGTGGCCACAGAGCTCTGAATGTCCCAAAAAAATTTGCAGCCTGAAAGGGGCATTAACTTGCATCCTAAACCACTGAAATTCCCCAAAGGAATGTTGGGACGAAAAATGCATCCTACACCCCTGAAAGTTCAGAATATTTTAGCTGCCCAAAAAAGACCTTAAAATGCATCTTAGGCCTGCAAAAATTTTGAAAACTTTGGAGGCCCAAAAAAGGGGTTTACAGGCATCCTGGTTGCCCAAAAACGTGGCCAGAGAGCTCTGAATGTCCCAAAAACATTTGCAGCCTGAAAGGGGCATTAACTTGCATCCTAAACCACTGAAATTCCCCAAAGGAATGTTGGGACGAAAAAATGCATCCTACACCCCTGAAAGTTCAGAATATGTTAGCAGCCGAAAAAAGGCCTTAAAATGCATCTTAGGCCTGCAAAAATGAAGAAAACTTTGAAAGCCCAAAAAAGGGGTTTACAGGCATCGTAGACCCCCTGAAGTCCAGAACATTTTGGTTCCCAAAAACTGTGCCATAGAACTCTGAATGTCCCAAAAACATTTGCAGCCTGAAAGGGGCATTAACCCGCATCCTAGACCACTGAAATTCCCCAAAAGAATGTTGGCACGAAAAATGCATCCTACACCCCTGAAAGTTCAGAATATGTTAGCAGCCGAAAAAAGGCCTTAAAATGCATCTTAGGCCTGCAAAAATGTTGAAAACTTTGGACTCCCAAAAAAGGGGTTTACAGGCATCCTACACCCCTAAAGTCCAGAAAATGATGGTTGACCAAAAAATGTGTCCAGAGCTCTGAATGTCCCAAAAACATGTGCAGCCTGAAAGGGGCATTAACCTGCATCCTAGACCACTGAAATTCCCAAGAATATTTTTGGCACAAAAAATGCATCCTACACCCCTGAAAGTTCAGAAAATGTTGGCAGCCCAAAAAAGGCCTTAAAATGCATCTTAGGCCTGCAAAAATGTTGAAAACTTTGGAGGCCCAAAAAAGGGTTTACAGGCATCCTAGAGCCCCTAAAGTCCAGAAAATGTTGGTGGCCCAAAAACCGTGTCAGGGAGCTCTGAATGTGCAAAAAACATTTGCAGCCTGAAAGGGGCATTAACCCGCATCCTAGACCACTAAAATTCCCCAAAAGAAAGTTGGCACGAAAAATGCATACTACACCCCTGAAAGTTCAGAATATGTTAGCAGCCCAAAAAGGCCTTCAAATGCATCTTAGGCCTGCAAAAATGTAGAAAACTTCGGAGGCCCAAAAAAGGCGTTTACAGGCATCCTAGACCCCCTAAAGTCCAGAATATGTTGGTGGCCCAAAAACTGTGTCAGAGAGCTCTGAATGTCCCAAAAACATTTGCAGCCTGAAAGGGGCATTAACCTGCATCCTAGACCACTGAAATTCCCAAAAATATTTTTGGCATGAAAAATGCATCCACCCCTGAAAGTTCTGAATATTTTAGCTTCCCAAAAAAGGCCTTAAAATGCATTTTAGACCTGCAAAAATGTTGAAACATTTGGAGGCCCAAAAAAAGGGGTTTACAGGCATCCTAGATGCCCTAAATCCAGAAAATGTTGGTGGCCCAAAAACCATGTCAGGGAGCTCTGAATGTCCCAAAAACATTTGCATCCTGAAAGGGGCATTAACCCGCATCCTAGACCACTGAAATTCCCAAAAATATTTTTGGCATGAAAAATGCATCCTACACCCCTGAAAGTTCTGAATATTTTAGCTGCCCAAAAAAGGCCTTAAAATGCATCTTAGACCTGCTAAAATGTTGAATCATTTGGAGGACCAAAAAAAAGGGGTTTACAGGCATCCTAGACGCCCTAAATCCAGAAAATATTGTTAGCCCAAAAGCAGTGTCAGGGAGCTCTTAATGTTCCAAAAACATGTGTAGCCTGAAAGGGGCATTAACCCGCATCCTAGACCACTGAAATTCCCCAAAAGAATGTTGGCACGAAAAATGCATCCTACACCCCTGAAAGTTCTGAATATTTTAGCTACCCAAAAAAGACCTTAAAATGCATTTTAGGCCTGCAAAAATGTTGAAAACTTTGGAGGCCCAAAAAAAGGGGTTTACAGGCATCCTAGCCTCCCTAAAGTCCAGAAAATGTTGGTTGACCAAAAACTGTGTCAGAGAGCTCTGAATGTCCCAAAAACATTTG
The DNA here is from genome assembly GCF_040938575.1 of Ambystoma mexicanum. Classification (NCBI taxonomy): domain Eukaryota; kingdom Metazoa; phylum Chordata; class Amphibia; order Caudata; family Ambystomatidae; genus Ambystoma; species Ambystoma mexicanum. The sequence goes on from NC_090938.1 coordinate 148,417,967, forward strand.
TAGCCTGAAAGGGGCATTAACCTGCATCCTAGACCACTGAAATTTCCAAAAATATTTTTGGCACAAAAAATGCATCCTATACCCCTGAAAGTTCAGAAAATGTTGGCAGCCCAAAAAAGGCCTCACAATGCATCTTATGCCTGCAAAAATGTTGAAACTTTGGAGGCCCAAAAAAGGGGGTTACAGGCATCCAAGACCCCCTAAAGTCCAGAAAATGTTGGTGACCCAAAAACGGTGCCAGGGAGCTATGAATGTCCCAAAAACATTTGCAGCCCCAAAACATTTGCAGCCTGAAAAGGGCATTAACCCGCATCCTAGACCCCGGATATTACCAAAAGTTTTAATGGCCTGAAAAATGCATGCTACACACATGAAAATTATGAATATTTTAGCAGCGCAAAAAAGGCCTTAAAATGCATCTTAGGCGTGCAAAAATGTTGAAACCTTTGGAGGCCCAAAAAAGGGGGTTACAGGCATCCTAGACAGCCAAAAGTCCAGAAAATGTTGGTGGCCCAAAAACCGTGTAGGGAGTTCTGAATGTTCCAACAACATTTGCAGCCTGAAAGGGGCATTAACCCGCATCCTAGACCACTAAAATTCCCCAAAAGAAAGTTGGCACAAAAAATGCATCATACACCCCTGAAAGTTCAGAATATGTTAGCAGCCCAAAAAAGGCCTTAAAATGCATCTTAGGCCTGCAAAAATGTTGAAAACTTTGGAGGCCCAAAAAAGGGGGTTACAGGCATCCAAGACCCCCTAAAGTCCAGAAAATGTTGGTGACCCAAAAACGGTGTCAGGGAGCTACGAATGTCCCAAAAACATTTGCAGCCTGAAAAGGGCATTAACCCGCATCCTAGACCATGGATATTACCAAAAGTATTCATGGCCTGAAAAATGCATGCTACACACCTGAAAATTATGAATATTTTAGCAGTGCAAAAAAGGCCTTAAAATGCATTTTAGGCCTTCAAAAATGTTGAAAACTTTGGGGGACCAAAAAAGGGGTTACAGGCATCCAAGACCCCCTAAAGTCCAGAAAATGTTGGTGACCCAAAAACGGTGCCAGGGAGCTATGAATGTCCCAAAAACATTTGCAGCCTGAAAAGGGCATTAACCCGCATCCTAGACCCCGGATATTACCAAAAGTATTAATGGCCTGAAAAATGCATGCTACACACCTGAAAATTATGAATATTTTAGCAGCGCAAAAAAGGCCTTAAAATGCATCTTAGGCGTGCAAAAATGTTGAAACCTTTGGAGGCCCAAAAAAGGGGTTTACAGGCATTGTAGACCCCCTAAAGTCCAGTGTCAGGGAGCTCTTAATGTTCCAAAAACATGTGTAGCCTGAAAGGGGCATTAACCCGCATCCTAGACCACTGAAATTCCCCAAAAGAATGTTGGCACGAAAAATGCATCCTACACCCCTGAAAGTTCTGAATATTTTAGCTACCCAAAAAAGACCTTAAAATGCATTTTAGGCCTGCAAAAATGTTGAAAACTTTGGAGGCCCAAAAAAAGGGGTTTACAGGCATCCTAGCCTCCCTAAAGTCCAGAAAATGTTGGTTGACCAAAAACTGTGTCAGAGAGCTCTGAATGTCCCAAAAACATTTGTAGCCTGAAAGGGGCATTAACCTGCATCCTAGACCACTGAAATTTCCAAAAATATTTTTGGCACAAAAAATGCATCCTATACCCCTGAAAGTTCAGAAAATGTTGGCAGCCCAAAAAAGGCCTCACAATGCATCTTATGCCTGCAAAAATGTTGAAACTTTGGAGGCCCAAAAAAGGGGGTTACAGGCATCCAAGACCCCCTAAAGTCCAGGAAATGTTGGTGACCCAAAAACGGTGCCAGGGAGCTATGAATGTCCCAAAAACATTTGCAGCCCCAAAACATTTGCAGCCTGAAAAGGGCATTAACCCGCATCCCAGACCCCGGATATTACCAAAAGTTTTAATGGCCTGAAAAATGCATGCTACACACATGAAAATTATGAATATTTTAGCAGCGCAAAAAAGGCCTTAAAATGCATCTTAGGCGTGCAAAAATGTTGAAACCTTTGGAGGCCCAAAAAAGGGGGTTACAGGCATCCTAGACAGCCAAAAGTCCAGAAAATGTTGGTGGCCCAAAAACCGTGTAGGGAGTTCTGAATGTTCCAACAACATTTGCAGCCTGAAAGGGGCATTAACCCGCATCCTAGACCACTAAAATTCCCCAAAAGAAAGTTGGCACAAAAAATGCATCATACACCCCTGAAAGTTCAGAATATGTTAGCAGCCCAAAAAAGGCCTTAAAATGCATCTTAGGACTGCAAAAATGTTGAAAACTTTGGAGGCCCAAAAAAGGGGGTTACAGGCATCCAAGACCCCCTAAAGTCCAGAAAATGTTGGTGACCCAAAAACGGTGTCAGGGAGCTACGAATGTCCCAAAAACATTTGCAGCCTGAAAAGGGCATTAACCCGCATCCTAGACCATGGATATTACCAAAAGTATTCATGGCCTGAAAAATGCATGCTACACACCTGAAAATTATGAATATTTTAGCAGTGCAAAAAAGGCCTTAAAATGCATCTTAGGCCTTCAAAAATGTTGAAAACTTTGGGGGACCAAAAAAGGGGTTACAGGCATCCAAGACCCCCTAAAGTCCAGAAAATGTTGGTGACCCAAAAACGGTGCCAGGGAGCTATGAATGTCCCAAAAACATTTGCAGCCTGAAAAGGGCATTAACCAGGATCCTAGACCCCGGATATTACCAAAAGTATTAATGGCCTGAAAAATGCATGCTACACACCTGAAAATTATGAATATTTTAGCAGCGCAAAAAAGGCCTTAAAATGCATCTTAGGCGTGCAAAAATGTTGAAACCTTTGGAGGCCCAAAAAAGGGGTTTACAGGCATTGTAGACCCCCTAAAGTCCAGAAAATGTTGGTTGACCAAACACTGTGTCAGAGAGTTTTGAATGTCCCAAAAACATTTGTAGCCTGAAAGGGGCATTAACCTGCATCCTAGACCACTGAAATTTCCAAAAATATTTTTGGCACAAAAAATGCATCCTACACCCCTGAAAGTTCAGAAAATGTTGGCAGCCCAAAAAAGGCCTTAAAATGCATCTTAGGCCTGCAAAAATGTTGAAAACTTTGCAGGCCCAAAAAAGGGGGTTACAGGCATCCAAGACCCCCTAAAGTCCAGAAAATGTTGGTGACTCAAAAACGGTGCCAAGGAGCTATGAATGTCCCAAAAACATTTGCAGCCTGAAAAGGGCATTAACCCGCATCCTAGACCCCGGATATTACCAAAAGTTTTAATGGCCTGAAAAATGCATGCTACACACCTGAAAATTATGAATATTTTAGCAGCGCAAAAAAGGCCTTAAAATGCATTTTAGGCGTGCAAAAATGTTGAAACCTTTGGAGGCCCAAAAAAGGTGTTTACAGGCATCCTAGACAGCCAAAAGTCCAGAAAATGTTGGTGGCCCAAAAACCGTGTAGGGAATTCTGAATGTCCCAACAACATTTGCAGCCTGAAAGGGGCTTTAACCCGCATCCTAGACCACTAAAATTCCCCAAAAGAAAGTTGGCACAAAAAATGCATCATACACCCCTGAAAGTTCAGAATATGTTAGCATCCCAAAAAAGGCCTTAAAATGCATCTTAGGCCTGCAAAAATGTTGAAAACTTTGGAGGCCCAAAAAAGGGGGTTACAGGCTTCCAAGACCCCCTAAAGTCCAGAAAATGTTGGTGACCCAAAAACGGTGTCAGGGGGCTACGAATGTCCCAAAAACATTTGCAGCCTGAAAAGGGCATTAACCCGCATCCTAGACCCCGGATATTACCAAAAGTATTAATGGCCTGAAAAATGCATGCTACACACCTGAAAATTATGAATATTTTAGCAGCGCAAAAAAGGCCTTAAAATGCATCTTAGGCGTGCAAAAATGTTGAAACCTTTGGAGGCCCAAAAAAGGGGTTTACAGGCATTGTAGACCCCCTAAAGTCCAGAAAATGTTGGTTGACCAAAAACTGTGTCAGAGAGTTTTGAATGTCCCAAAAACATTTGTAGCCTGAAAGGGGCATTAACCTGCATCCTAGACCACTGAAATTTCCAAAAATATTTTTGGCACAAAAAATGCATCCTACACCCCTGAAAGTTCAGAAAATGTTGGCAGCCCAAAAAAGGCCTTAAAATGCATCTTAGGCCTGCAAAAATGTTGAAAACTTTGGAGGCCCAAAAAAGGGGGTTACAGGCATCCAAGACCCCCTAAAGTCCAGAAAATGTTGGTGACTCAAAAACGGTGCCAGGGAGCTATGAATGTCCCAAAAACATTTGCAGCCTGAAAGGGGCATTAACCTGTATCCTAGACCACTGAAATTCCCAAAAAAATGGTTTTGGCACAAAAAATGCACCCTACACCCCTGAAAGTTCTGAATATTTTAGCTGCCCAAAAAAGGCCTTATAATGCATCCTAGGCCTGCAAACATTTTAGAAACTTTGGAGGGCCCAAAAAAGGGGTTTACAGGCATCGTAGATCCCCTAAAGTCCAGAACATTTTGGTGTCCCAAAAACTGGGTCAGAGAGCTCTGAATGTCCCAGAAACATTTGCAGCCTGAAAAGGGCATTAACCCGCATCCTAGACCCCGGATATTACCAAAAGTATTAATGGCCTGAAAAATGCATGCTACACACCTAAAAATTATGAATATTTTAGCAGCGCAAAAAAGGCCTTAAAATGCATCTTAGGCGTGCAAAAATGTTGAAACCTTTGGAGGCCCAAAAAAGGTATTTACAGGCATCCTAGACAGCCAAAGGTCTAGAAAATGTTGGTGGCCCAAAAACCGTGTAGGCAGCTCTGAATGTCCCAACAACATTTGCAGCCTGAAAGGGGCATTAACCCGCATCCTAGACCACTAAAATTCGCCAAAAGAAAGTTGGCATAAAAAATGCATCCAACACCCCTGAAAGTTCAGAATATGTTAGCAGCTCAAAAAAGGCCTTAAAATGCATCTTAGGCCTGCAAAAATGTTGAAAACTTTGGAGGCCCAAAAAAGGGGGTTACAGGCATCCAAGACCCCCTAAAGTCCAGAAAATGTTGGTGACCAAAAAACGGTGCCAGGGAGCTATGAATGTCCCAAAAACATTTGCAGCCTGAAAAGGGCATTAACCCGCATCCTAGACCCCGGATATTACCAAAAGTATTAATGGCCCGAAAAATGCATGCTACACACCTGAAAATTATGAATATTTTAGCAGCGCAAAAAAGGCCTTAAAATGCATCTCAGGCGTGCAAAAATGTTGAAACCTTTGGAGGCCCAAAAAAGGTGTTTACAGGTATCCTAGACAGCCAAAAGTCCAGAAAATGTTGGTGGCCCAAAAACCGTGTCAGGGTGCTCTGAATGTCGCAACAACATTTGTAGCCTGAAAGGGGCATTAACCTGCATCCTAGACCACTGAAATTCCCAAAATTGTTTTGGCACAAAAAATGCATCCAACACCCCTGAAAGTTCTGAATATTTTAGCTGCCCAAAAAAGGCCTTATAATGCATCCTAGGCCTGCAAACAATTTAGAAACTTTGGAGGGCCCAAAAAAGGGGTTTACAGGCATCGTAGATCCCCTAAAGTCCAGAACATTTTGGTGTCCCAAAAACTGGGTCAGAGATCTCTGAATGTCCTAACAACATTTGCAGCCTGAAAGGGGCATTAACCCGCATCCTAGACCACTAAAATTCGCCAAAAGAAAGTTGGCACAAAAAATGCATCCTACACCCCTGAAAGTTCAGAATATGTTAGCAGCTCAAAAAAGGCCTTAAAATGCATCTTAGGCCTGCAAAAATGTTGAAAACTTTGGAGGCCCAAAAAAGGGGGTTACAGGCATCCAAGACCCCCTAAAGTCCAGAAAATGTTGGTGACCAAAAAACGGTGCCAGGGAGCTATGAATGTCCCAAAAACATTTGCAGCCTGAAAAGGGCATTAACCCGCATCCTAGACCCCGGATATTACCAAAAGTATTAATGGCCTGAAAAATCCATGCTACACACCTGAAAATTATGAATATTTTAGCAGCGCAAAAAAGGCCTTAAAATGCATCTTAGGCGTGCAAAAATGTTGAAACCTTTGGAGGCCCAAAAAAGGTGTTTACAGGTATCCTAGACAGCCAAAAGTCCAGAAAATGTTGGTGGCCCAAAAACCGTGTCAGGGAGCTCTGAATGTCGCAACAACATTTGTAGCCTGAAAGTGGCATTAACCTGCATCCTAGACCACTGAAATTCCCAAAATTGTTTTGGCACAAAAAATGCATCCTACACCCCTGAAAGTTCTGAATATTTTAGCTGCCCAAAAAAGGCCTTATAATGCATCCTAGGCCTGCAAACAATTTAGAAACTTTGGAGGGCCCAAAAAAGGGGTTTACAGGCATCGTAGATCCCCTAAAGTCCAGAACATTTTGGTGTCCCAAAAACTGGGTCAGAGATCTCTGAATGTCCCAAAAACATTTGCAGCCTGAAAAGGGCATTAACCCGCATCCTAGAGCCCGGATATTACCAAAAGTATTAATGGCCTGAAAAATGCATGCTACACCCCTGAAAATTATTAATATTTTAGCAGCACAAAAAAGGCCTTAAAATGCATCTTAGGTGTGCAAAAATGTTGAAAACTTTTGAGGCCCAAAAAAGGGGTTTACAGGCATCCTACACCCCCTAAAGTCCAGAAAATGTTGGTGGCCCAAAAACTGTGTCAGAGAGCTCTGAATGTCCCAAAAACATGTTCAGCCTGAAAGGAGCATTAACCTGCATCCTAGACCACTGAAATTCCCATAAATATTTTTTGCACAATAAATGCATCCTACACCCCTGAAAGTTCAGAATATGTTAGCAGCCGATAAAAGGCCTTCAAATGCATCTTAGGCCTGCAAAAATGTAGAACACTTTGGAGGCCCAAAAAAGGGGTTTACAGGCATCCTAGACCCCCTAAAGTCTAGAATATGTTGGTTGCCCAAAAACCGTGTCAGAGAGCTCTGAATGTCCCAAAAACATTTACAGCCTGAAAGGGGCATTAACCTGCATCCTAGACCACTGAAATTCCCAAAAATATTTTTGGCATGAAAAATGCATCCTACACCCCTGAAAGTTCAGAATATTTTAGCTGCCCAAAAAAAGGCCTTAAAATGCAACTTAGACCTGCAAAAATGTTGAAACATTTGGAGGCCAAAAAAAGGTGTTTACAGGCATCCTAGACGCCCTAAATCCGGAAAATGTTGGTGGCCCAAAAACAGTGTCAGGGAGCTCTGAATGTCCCAAAATCATTTGTAGCCTGAAAAGGGCATTAACCCGCATCCTAGACCACTGAAATTCCCCAAAAGAATGTTGGCACGAAAAAAACATCCTACACCCCTGAAAGTTCTGAATATTTTAGCTTCTCAAAAAAGGCCTTAAAATGCATCTTAGGCCTGCAAAAATGTTGAAAACTTTAGAGGCCCAAAAAAAGGGGTTTACAGGCATCCTAGACCCCTATAGTCCAGAAAATGTTTGTTGACCGAAAACTGTGTCGGAGAGCTCTGAAAGTCCCAAACACATTTGGAGCCTGAAAGAGGCATTAACCCGCATGCCAGACCACTGAAATTCTCAAAAATATTTTTGGCATGAAAAATGCATCCTAAACCCCTGAAAGTTCTGAATATTTTAGCTGCCCAAAAAAGGCCGTAAAATGCATCTTAGACCTGCAAAACTGTTGAAACATTTGGAGGCCCAAAAAAAGAGGTTTACATGCATCCTGGTTGCCCAGAAACGTGGCCAGAGAGCTCTGAATGTCCCAAAAAAAATTGCAGCCTGAAAGGGGCATTAACTTGCATCCTAAACCACTAAAATTCCCCAAAAGAAAGTTGGCACGAAAAATGCACACTACACCCCTGAAAGTTCAGAATATGTTAGCAGCCCAAAAAGGCCTTCAAATGCATCTTAGGCCTGCAAAAATGTAGAAAACTTCGGAGGCCCAAAAAAGGCGTTGACAGGCATCCTAGACCCCCTAAAGTCCAGAATATGTTGGTGGCCCAAAAACTGTGTCAGAGAGCTCTGAATGTCCCAAAAACATTTGCAGCCTGAAAGGGGCATTAACCTGCATCCTAGACCACTGAAATTCCCAAAAATATTTTCGGCATGAGAAATGCATCCTACACCCCTGAAAGTTCTGAATATTTTAGCTGCCCAAAAAAGGCCTTAAAATGCATCTTAGACCTGCTAAAATGTTGAATCATTTGGAGGACCAAAAAAAGGGGTTTACAGGCATCCTAGACGCCCTGAATCCAGAAAATGTTGGTAGCCCAAAAGCAGTGTCAGGGAGCTCTTAATGTTCCAAAAACATGTGCAGCCTGAAAGGGGCATTAATCCGCATTCTAGACCACTGAAATTCCCCAAAAGAATGTTGGCACGAAAAATGCATCCTACACCCCTGAATGTTCTGAATATGTTAGCAGCCGAAAAAAGGCCTTAAAATGCATCTTAGGCCTGCAAAAATGTTGAAAACTTTGGAGGCCCAAAAAAAGGGGTTTACAGGCATCCTAGCCCCCCTAAAGTCCAGAAAATGTTGGTTGACCAAAAACTGTGTCAGAGAGCTCTGAAAGTCCCCAAAACATTTGCTGCCTGAAAGGGGCATTAACCTGCATCCTAGACCACTGAAATTCCCAAAAATATTTTTGGCATGAAAAATGCATCCTACACCCCTGAAAGTTCTGAATATTTTAGCTGCCCAAAAAAGGCCTTAAAATGCAACTTAGACCTGCAAAAATGTTGAAACATTTGGATGCCAAAAAAAGGTGTTTACAGGCATCCTAGATGCCCTAAATCCAGAAAATGTTGGTGGCCCAAAAACAGTGTCAGGGAGCTCTGAATGTCCCAAAATCATTTGTAGCCTGAAAAGGGCATTAACCCGCATCCTAGACCACTGAAATTCCCCAAAAGAATGTTGGCACGAAAAAAACATCCTACACCCCTGAAAGTTCTGAATATTTTAGCTTCTCAAAAAAGGCCTTAAAATGCATCTTAGGCCTGCAAAAATGTTGAAAACTTTAGAGGCCCAAAAAAAGGGGTTTACAGGCATCCTAGACCCCATATAGTCCAGAAAATGTTTGTTGACCGAAAACTGTGTCAGAGAGCTCTGAAAGTCCCAAAAACATTTGCAGCCTGAAAGAGGCATTAACCCGCATGCCAGACCACTGAAATTCCCCAAAATATTTTTGGCATGAAAAATGCATCCTAAACCCCTGAAAGTTCTGAATATTTTAGCTGCCCAAAAAAGGCCGTAAAATGCATCTTAGACCTGCAAAACTGTTGAAACATTTGGAGGCCCAAAAAAAGAGGTTTACATGCATCCTGGTTGCCCAGGAACGTGGCCAGAGAGCTCTGAATGTCCCAAAAAAAATTGCAGCCTGAAAGGGGCATTAACTTGCATCCTAAACCACTGAAATTCCCCAAAGGAATGTTGGGACGAAAAATGCATCCTACACCCCTGAAAGTTCAGAATATTTTAGCTGCCCAAAAAAGACCTTAAAATACATCTTAGGCCTGCAAAAATGTTGAAAACTTTGGAGGCCCAAAAAAGGGGTTTACAGGCATCCTGGTTGCCCAAAAACGTGGCCAGAGATCTCTGAATGTCCCAAAAACATTTGCAGCCTGAAAGGGGCATTAACTTGCATCCTAAACGACTGAAATGCCCCAAAGGAATGTTGGGACGAAAAAATGCATCCTACACCCCTGAAAGTTCAGAATATGTTAGCAGCCGAAAAAAGGCCTTAAAATGCATCTTAGGCCTGCAAAAATGAAGAAAACTTTGGAGGCCCAAAAAAGGGGTTTACAGGCATCGTAGACCCCCTGAAGTCCGGAACATTTTGGTTCCCAAAAACTGTGCCATAGAACTCTGAATGTCCCAAAAACATTTGCAGCCTGAAAGGGGCATTAAGCCGCATCCTAGACCACTGAAATTCCCCAAAAGAATGTTGGCACGAAAAATGCATCCTACACCCCTGAAAGTTCAGAATATGTTAGCAGCCGAAAAAAGGCCTTAAAATGCATTTTAGGCCTGCAAAAATGTTGAAAACTTTGGACGCCCAAAAAAGGGGTTTACAGGCATCCTACACCCCCTAAAGTCCAGAAAATGATGGTTGACCCAAAAATGTGTCCAGAGCTCTGAATGTCCCAAAAACATGTGCAGCCTGAAAGGGGCATTAACCTGCATCCTAGACCACTGAAATTCCCAAGAATATTTTTGGCACAAAAAATGCATCCTACACCCCTGAAAGTTCAGAAAATGTTGGCAGCCCAAAAAAGGCCTTAAAATGCATTTTAGGCCTGCAAAAATGTTGAAAACTTCGGAGGCCCAAAAAATGGTTTACAGGCATCCTAGAGCCCCTAAAGTCCAGAAAATGTTGGTGGCCCAAAAACTGTGTCAGGGAGCTCTGAATGTGCAAAAAAACATTTGCAGCCTGAAAGGGGCATTAACCCGCATCCTAGACCACTAAAATTCCCCAAAAGAAAGTTGGCACGAAAAATGCACACTACACCCCTGAAAGTTCAGAATATGTTAGCAGCCCAAAAAGGCCTTCAAATGCATCTTAGGCCTGCAAAAATGTAGAAAACTTCGGAGGCCCAAAAAAGGCGTTGACAGGCATCCTAGACCCCCTAAAGTCCAGAATATGTTGGTGGCCCAAAAACTGTGTCAGAGAGCTCTGAATGTCCCAAAAACATTTGCAGCCTGAAAGGGGCATTAACCTGCATCCTAGACCACTGAAATTCCCAAAAATATTTTTGGCATGAAAAATGCATCCACCCCTGAAAGTTCTGAATATTTTAGCTGCTCAAAAAAGGCCTTAAAATGCATTTTAGACCTGCAAAAATGTTGAAACATTTGGAGGCCCAAAAAAAGGGGTTTACAGGCATCCTAGACGCCCTAAATCCAGAAAATGTTGGTGGCCCAAAAACAGTGTCAGGGGGCTCTGAATGTTCCAAAAACATTTGCATCCTGAAAGGGGCATTAACCCGCATCCTAGACCACTGAAATTCCCAAAAATAATTTTCACACAAAAATACATCCTACACCCCTGAACGTTCAGAATATGCTAGCAGCCGAAAAAAGGCCTTAAAATGCATGTTATGCCTGCAAAAATTTTGAAAACTTTTGAGCCCAAAAAAGGGGTTTACAGGCATCCTAGACTCCCTAAAGTCCAGAAAATGTTGGTGGCCCAAAAACCATGTCAGGGAGCTCTGAATGTCCCAAAAACATTTGCAGCCTGAAAGGGGCATTAACCCGCATCCTAGACCACTGAAATTCCCAAAAATATTTTTGGCATGAAAAATGCATCCTACACCCCTGAAAGTTCTGAATATTTTAGCTGCCCAAAAAAGGCCTTAAAATGCATCTTGGACCTGCTAAAATGTTGAAAACTTTGGAGGACCAAAAAAAGGGGTTTACAGGCATCCTAGACGCCCTAAATCCAGAAAATGTTCGTAGCCCAAAAGCAGTGTCAGGGAGCTCTTAATGTTCCAAAAACATGTGCAGCCTGAAAGGGGCATTAACCCGCATCCTAGACAACTGAAATTCCCAAAAATAATTTTCGCACAAAAATACATCCTACACCCCTGAACGTTCAGAATATGCTAGCAGCCGAAAAAAGGCCTTAAAAAGCATGTTATGCCTGCAAAAATTTTGAAAACTTTTGAGCCCAAAAAAGGGGTTTACAGGCATCCTGGACTCCCTAAAGTCCAGAAAATGTTGGTGGCCCAAAAACCATGTCAGGGAGCTCTAAATGTCCCAAAAACATTTGCAGCCTGAAAGGGGCATTAACCCACATCCTAGACCACTGAAATTCCCAAAAATATTTTTGGCATGAAAAATGCATCCTACACCCCTGAAAGTTCTGAATATTTTAGCTTCTCAAAAAAGGCTTTAAAATGCATCTTAGGCCTGCAAAAATGTTGAAAACTTTAGAGGCCCAAAAAAAGGGGTTTACAGGCATCCTAGACCCCCTATAGTCCAGAAAATGTTTGTTGACCGAAAACTGTGTCAGAGAGCTCTGAAAGTCCCAAAAACATTTGCAGCCTGAAAGAGCCATTAACCCGCATGCCAGACCACTGAAATTCCCAAAAATAATTTTGGCACAAAAAATACATCCTACACCCCTGAACATTCAGAATATGCTAGCAGCCGAAAAAAGGCCTTAAAATGCATGTTATGCCTGCAAAAATGTTGAAAACTTTTGAGGCCCAAACAACGGGTTTACAGGCATCCTACACCCCCTAAAGTCCAGAAAATGTTGGTGGCCCAAAAACCGTGTCAGGGAGCTTGAATGTCCCAAAAACATTTGCAGCCTGAAAGGGGCATTAACCCGCATCCTAGACCACTGAAATTCCCAAAAATATTTTTGGCATGAAAAATGCATCCTACACCCCTGAAAGTTCTGAATATTTTAGCTGCCCAAAAAAGGCCGTAAAATGCATCTTAGGCCTGCAAAAATGTTGAAAACTTTAGAGGCCCAAAAAAAGGGGTTTACAGGCATCCTAGACGCCCTAAATCCAGAAAATGTTGGTAGCCCAAAAGCAGTGTCAGGGAGCTCTTAATGTTCCAAAAACATGTGCAGCCTGAAAGGGGCATTAACCCGCATCCTAGACCACTGAAATTCCCCAAAAGAATGTTGGCACGAAAAATGCATCCTACACCCCTGAATGTTCTGAATATGTTAGCAGCCGAAAAAGGCCTTAAAATGCATCTTAGGCCTGCAAAAATGTTGAAAACTTTGGAGGCCCAAAAAAAGGGGTTTACAGGCATCCTAGCCCCCCTAAAGTCCAGAAAATGTTGGTTGACCAAAAACTGTGTCAGAGAGCTCTGAAAGTCCCCAAAACATTTGCAGCCTGAAAGGGGCATTAACCCGCATGCTAGACCACTGAAATTCCCAAAAATAATTTTGGCACACAAAATACATCCTACACCCCTAAACGTTCAGAATATGCTAGCAGCCGAAAAAAGGCCTTAAAATGCATGTTATGCCTGCAAAAATGTTGAAAACTTTTGAGGCCCAAAAAAGGGGTTTACAGGCATCCTACACCCCCTAAAGTCCAGAAAATGTTGGTGGCCCAAAAACCGTGTCAGGGAGCTCTGAATGTCCCAAAAACATTTGCAGCCTGAAAGGGGCATTAACCCGCATCCTCGACCACTGAAATTCCCCAAATGAAAGTTGGCACGAAAAATGCATACTACACCCCTGAAAGTTCAGAATATGTTAGCAGCCGAAAAAAGGCCTTAAAATGCATCTTAGGCCTGCAAAAATGAAGAAAACTTTGGAGGCCCAAAAAAGGGGTTTACAGGCATCGTAGACCCCCAGAAGTCCAGAACATTTTGGTTCCCAAAAACTGTGCCATAGAACTCTGAATGTCCCAAAAACATTTGCAGCCTGAAAGGGGCATTAACCCGCATCCTCGACCACTGAAATTCCCCAAAAGAATGTTGGCACGAAAAATGCATCCTACACCCCTGAAAGTTCAGAATATGTTAGCAGCCGAAAAAAGTCCTTAAAATGCATCTTAGGCCTGCAAAAATGTTGTAAACTTTGGACGCCCAAAAAAGGGGTTTACAGGCATCATACACCCCCTAAAGTCCAGAAAATGATGGTTGACCAAAAAATGTGTCCAGAGCTCTGAATGTCCCAAAAACATGTGCAGCCTGAAAGGGGCATTAACCTGCATCCTAGACCACTGAAATTCCCAAAAATATTTTTGGCATGAAAAATGCATCCACCCCTGAAAGTTCTGAATATTTTAGCTGCCCAAAAAAGGCCTTCAAATGCATTTTAGACCTGCAAAAATGTTGAAACATTTGGAGGCCCAATAAAAGGGGTTTACAGGCATCCTAGACGCCCTAAATCCAGAAAATGTTCTTGGCCCAAAAACAGTGTCAGGGAGCTCTGAATGTTCCAAAAACATTTGCATCCTGAAAGGGGCATTAACCCGCATCCTAGACCACTGCAATTCCCAAAAATAATTTTCGCACAAAAATACATCCTACACCCCTGAACGTTCAGAATATGCTAGCAGCCGAAAAAGGCCTTAAAATGCATGTTATGCCTGCAAAAATTTTGAAAACTTTTGAGGCACGAAAAAGGGGTTTACAGGCATCCTAGACTCTCTAAAGTCCAGAAAATGTTGGTGGCCCAAAAACCATGTCAGGGAGCTCTGAATGTCCCAAAAACATTTGCAGCCTGAAAGGGGCATTAACTCGCATCCTAGACCACTGAAATTCCCAAAAATATTTTTGGCATGAAAAATGCATCCTACACCCCTGAAAGTTCTGAATATTTTAGCTGCCCAAAAAAGGCCTTAAAATGCATCTTAGACCTGCTAAAATGTGGAAACATTTGGAGGACCAAAAATGGGGTTTACAGGCATCCTAGACGCCCTAAATCCAGAAAATGTTGGTAGCCCAAAAACAGTGTCAGGGAGCTCTTAATGTTCCAAAAACATGTGCAGCCTGAAAGGGGCATTAACCCACATCCTAGACCACTGAAATTCCCCAAAAGAATGTTGGCACGAAAAATGCATCCTACACCCCTGAATGTTCTGAATATGTTAGCAGCCGAAAAAATGCCTTAAAATGCATCTTAGGCCTGCAAAAATGTTGAAAACTTTGGAGGCCCAAAAAAAGGGGTTTACAGGCATCCTAGCCCCCCTAAAGTCCAGAAAATGTTGATTGACCAAAAACTGTGTCAGAGAGCTCTGAAAGTCCCCAAAACATTTGCAGCCTGAAAGGGGCATTAACCCGCATGCTAGACCACTGAAATTCCCAAAAATAATTTTGGCACACAAAATACATCCTACACCCCTAAACGTTCAGAATATGCTAACAGCCGAAAAAAGGCCTTAAAATGCATGTTATGCCTGCAAAAATGTTGAAAACTTTTGAGGCCCAAAAAAGGGGTTTACAGGCATCCTACACCCCCTAAAGTCCAGAAAATGTTAGTGGCCCAAAAACCGTGTCAGGGAGCTCTGAATGTCCCAAAAACATTTGGAGCCTGAAAGGGGCATTAACCCGCATCCTAGACCACTAAAATTCCCCAAATGAAAGTTGGCACGAAAAATGCATACTACACCCCTGAAAGTTCAGAATATGTTAGCAGCCCAAAAAAGGCCTTCAAATGCATTTTAGGCCTGCAAAAATGTAGAAAAATTTGGAGGCCCAAAAAAGGGGTTTACAGGCATCCTAGACCCCCTGAAGTCCAGAATATGTTGGTGGCCCAAAAACCGTGTCAGAGAGCTCTGAATGTCCCAAAAACATTTGCAGCCTGAAAGGGGCATTAACCTGCATCTTAGACCACTGAAATTCCCAAAAATATTTTTGGCATGAAAAATGCATCCTACACCCCTGAAAGTTCTGAATATTTTAGCTGCCCAAAAAAGGCCTTAAAATGCATCTTAGACCTGCAAAAATGTTGAAACATTTGGAGGCCAAAAAAAGGGGTTTACAGGCATCCTAGACGCCCTAAATCCAGAAAATGTTGGTGGCCCAAAAACAGTGTCAGGGAGCTCTGAATGTCCCAAAAACATTTGTAGCCTGAAAGGGGCATTGAAATTCCCAAAAATAATTTTGGCACAAAAAATACATCCTACACCCCTGAACGTCCAGAATATGCTAGCAGCCGAAAAAAGGCCTTAAAATGCATGTTATGCCTGCAAACATTTTGAAAACTTTTGAGGCCCAAAAAAGGGGTTTACAGGCATCCTAGACTCCCTAAAGTCCAGAAAATGTTGGTGGCCCAAAAACCATGTCAGGGAGCTCTGAATGTCCCAAAAACATTTGCAGCCTGAAAGGGGCATTAACCCGCATCCTAGACCACTGAAATTCCCAAAAATATTTTTGGCATGAAAAATGCATCCTACACCCCTGAAAGTTCTGAATATTTTAGCTGCCCAAAAAAGGCCTTAAAATGCATCTTAGACCTGCTAAAATGTTGAAACATTTGGAGGACCAAAAAAAGGGGTTTACAGGCATCGTAGACGCCCTAAATCCAGAAAATGTTGGTAGCACAAAAACAGTGTCAGGGAGCTCTGAATGTCCCAAAAACATTTGCAGCCTGAAAGGGGCATTAACCCGCATCCTAGACCACTAAAATTCCCCAAAAGAAAGTTGGCACGAAACATGCATCCTACATCCCTGAAAGTTCAGAATATGTTAGCAGCCCAAAAAAGGCCTTAAAATGCATCTTAGGCCTGCAAAAATGTAGAAAACTTTGGAGGCCCAAAAAAGGGGTTTACAGGTATCATAGACCACTGAAGTGGGAAAATGGAAAAACAGGCTCCCATCTTCCCCCTCTCGCGCCTGGCCTAAAGGTTCACGGCCCAAGCACCCGCCACGAGAAGAGTTTGCCCATCTACCAGACAACCAGATACCCTGGTACAGGAACATAAGGATGTGTCCATCTGCCTGCCCAGCAGCCCGCCCTGCCCATGCCGATGCCTGCGGCATGGATCAACTGGACTAAAACTATACGTCGTTAGAGATGCCATGACGACCTAGCCAACGGATAGCACACCTGTGCCAACATACACACTGGACACTCCCGCACCAATCTACATGAAGAATATACTCATTGCTATGACGTAGGCGACAGACATACTCACGGACATGCATCTTTATTATTTTCCACATAGGCTCTCAAAATGCAGAAACGCAAGACGCATCATGAACTCATCTAAAGAGCTTGCTTACGCTTCCTCTAAACCTAGGTGTCATAATGAGAATTATAACGAAGACACGATACTGGTCATAAGACAGTATGAGACTATAACCTAAAGCGCCTGTGCACCAAACGGTTCCACCTATACACCAGGCCTAAGTAGGCCGCAAGCAAGAGCTCCCGTGGACGTTAACAGAACAAGAGTCAGGTTGCTGATCCTGCAGAATGAGCCTGGCGAAAGCAGACAGCCAAGGTCGTAATGTTGCAAACCCACATTCCAAAAGCAGACCATCAAGGGCACGATGTTGCAATCTCGCACGCCGTGCACCAACATCAAAGTTGCACCTGCAATTAAATCAGGCACACAGTGGAAAAACAATATTAATTGTGCAGAATTCTGCCTCAAACACGGTCCCACCTCACGTGACCAAGCCGAACCTGACGAGATGCCAAGCCCAGGAGGAAAGAGGCGTCTGGATCCCTCGTTACGAGACACAGGCAGATACACTTGAAAGGATCAATGGACATCTGCGACGGTGGAAGTATTCGGCCATCCAGCTCATGAATAAGTCTTCACATTGTCTGCATGTACCCATAGTGAAACATTGTTGCAAATTGCAGGTACACCGGGAGCTGGGAACAGCGATGGTCCCAGGCTGGGAAGCTCACAGGCGCACCAATCAGAACATGGGGCTCTTATCACTGACAACAGTAACATTAACCAATCATTAGGAGTCTTCATGTAACAATTCTCATGTATCTAATTGTAGGGACAACCCAGATATATCACCTGACTAACCCTCGTCCACTCATATTATTCTCTATACGTATGCTATACTAACCCTACCACTCGAGCAACCAATTAAGAGTGGCGATAGGTTTTTTGTTAACTTTCTAGAGTGACGCAAGTAGCGCGTCATACTACAGTAAAAAGGGCCTGCGAGCCCCACGATTGTGTGTGTGTCAGGTCAGACGCGTATGATCCTTGACCCATCCCTGCCGTTTGTGTTTAATAAACAGCAGAGTCACCTTGCTTCTTGTGTGTGTGTCTCATACTCTATCTCTTTTGGGATATACGGGAGGAGTTGGGGCCTCCCTGCCCGGAGGTCTGCGGACGGCCCGGCCGACCCCGGCAGAATTTCCCCCCGACAAGTTGGAGGCACTGCTGAGATCTGTTTAAGATCGGCATTTTTATTTTTTACTTTTTACAGGCACTCCAGTTGCGAGGAGGCCCGGCGGCGCGGCCCCCTCTGCCGTTGCCCCCTTCTGAGGACTACAGGACCATCGCGGAACTGCGAGAAGACCGGACAGTGCAATCCGGATATTGGCCCTCGGGAGCCGGTTGAGAAGTATCCCGCCCGCGGTTGGCGAGTGTCCAGACGTGGTCCAGACGAGGGGAGGTGGCGAGCCGCTTGGAGCGGTGCACGCAGTCGTGCGGCCCCGCATCAAGAGAACTTGGTGAGCATGCCACGCACAACAAACAATGTGAAATTGTGAGGGATGGGGGAGGAATTAAATACGGGAGGCGGGAGGTGTTGCACAGGTGAACGGCGAAGGTTTGACAGTTTAGTGTTAGAAATAGAATGAATGATAGTTGAACAAGCGCGAGAGCAGTTGGCCACGTAACGCGAGAGAAGGGGGCGGAGCGCGAAAACATCACGTGGGGCCGCTCGTAGACACTGATTGGCCTAGGCCGCGACTACGTGTAAGGGTGTGTGTGTGTGTGTGGTTTCCTACGATTTGGCATTTATTGATCAATGAGTAGATGAGGATCCCTATTGTTCGAGCAAGACACTCGATAGGTAGATGACGTTTCCCTGTAGGCGGTAGCTAGTTAGTTGCCCAATACGGAAGATAATTGGCTGGTTAAGCCCTCCTGTCGAGGGGCGTATCACACGCGAGGCGACGCAGCGTGCGCAGTCCGATTATATTGTTGATTTGATTACCTTGTTCCAGGAGTGACAGGAAGACAGCTGTGGGGTTAACGGGGGTAGATTGCAGGTGTATTTTGGATTTAAAGAGTATATGAAGAACTTACCAGTAGCTCTATGTGATCGGTGACGTCACCAATAGGGTTTTCATAGGATATCGCAAACACGAGGCATCCTCGTTTTGAGAGTGTTGAGGAAGAGAACTGCGGTAAGGGAGTGGAAACGGAGATAAACGGTAAACGAGTTGATCGAGGAAAGGCGAAACGGGGAACGTGGCTGCGCACGGAGAACGCCGGCCACGGCAAGTGTAGAAGGGGGAGGAGCACGTGAAAACAGGACGACTGTATAAGAACGTAATAAGGGGTACGCAGCTGCAGGGGGCTGCGTACGCCTCGGCCGCAGGGGGCCGTAAGGGTGTTGTATAAAGGAAGAAAGGCAGAGGAAAATCTACAAATGTAACATACTATATTTTTATAATTTTCCTTAAGCGGACTATCGTAAGTCCCCAAACTTACGGGGCCAGGTAACGATATAAGGCTGTATATTATAAACTACTAGTGGGAAAAACTGATACCAGATTAAGGGAGGGTAGCGAGTGGAGCGCTACTATGTCATACGGAACAGGATCGGGAGGGTGGGGGAACACCCTCACCACGCCACTACAATATATGCACAACACTGCCACCCCATAGGGAGAAACTGATTAAGTATAGCATAGAATGGACCCAGGGGACGGATAACAAAATGCTAACACCGTGGCCACCTAACGGTAGCTTCGATCCATATGCCCAACATTCACTATTAAATCATCTGCACAATACATATAAAGGGAAGAAGTTGGCAAACCACGTGGAGGTGTTTAACTTATGGAGGATGTTCCAGGGGTCCCGACCAGGACCAAATGGAATATTCACTATGGGGGAAATACCAGAAGAAACAGAGATTAAGGAGGAATGAGAGGATGGGAAACAGGGGTATGAGGACCCAAAGACCACAGGAAACAGAGGTGAGGGAGAAGAAAAGAATAATAAAGCAGATGAAATAAAAAAGGAACCGAGCATTGATATACCCCTAGTAACGGGAGTAAAAACAGAGGGAGGGGGGTTGTACCCTTTAAGAGAATTGGGAGAAATAGAAAGAGGACAGTTAAGGGCGGCTGAGGGATACTCGAACCCGGCATACAGCCCTCCACCATATGTGGCTCATAGGGAAATGCCAGCAGGGGAGGGGAGGACTGGAGAAGACCAGACTGTGGAAATAGGAAATGATGAATGGGTAGCTGCACAGATATTATTAAAATTACGAGGTTCATTAACAGGAGAAGAGAAGGAGGTAGTAAAGAAAACAGACGAGGATAATGCCATGGAGAGTGAATTGAGGGGGGAAGAGCTGTTAAGACAAAAAGAAGAGATTTTGGAGGAACGATTAGCAAAATTAAGGGATGAACAGAATGAATTGATCAAGCAGCTTGAGAGGGAGGAGAGAGAGAGAGCGAGGAAAAGGAAAGAAGGTAAGAACGAATTGGAAAAAATAAGGGAACGAACTGAGGAGAAAAGGAGAGAAGCTGACAGGGTAAAAGCAGCAGCAGAAAGGGTATCAAGGGTAATACTGCGGTAAAAGAAAAGGGAAGAAGAAAAAAAAGAAAAAGAAATGGCAATATGGAGGAGGAGGTTACTATCAGAATCAACTAAGAAATACGAAGAAGGGAGGGTGATGGAGAGTATAGTAGAAAAAGAAAGGGCGAAATGGGAAAGGAAGAAAGAGGATGAAAGAATATTAGAACAGATGAGAAGTGAAGTGATGGAGGAATTGAAAAGGAAAAGGGAGGAAAATAGTAAGGAGATGGAGGAAAGGTATGAAGGAGAAAGAGGGGATAGGGGAAGGGAGAGTGGAATATGGGGGGATGTATATAATGACACAGAAGTAGCAACAGCATCAGCACAAAGGGGAGCGGTTGATAAAGGAGAAAGAGGAGAACTGGACCTAATAGATTTACAAACAGTAACGATCAAGGGGAAAAAGACCGAGTGGGGGGTGCCGTTTATGAATAGCTTTTGTAGTGAGGAAGAGAGAGTGGAAAGTGAAGGGAGAAACAGTGAAAGGGAAAGCTTAGATAAACTATACATCACCCGGACCAACATAGACTCACCATGGATCAGTAGGAGAAAGGATGAGATGGAGAGAAGTGAGGAGGGAAAGAAAGGAATAGAGAAAAGACAGGCATATGAGGACGCAACATCCCCATCCCCATCATCCCCATCACGCCCTCCCCTATCGCACCCTACATGCTCAACCACCTCACGTTCGTTACGCAAAATAAAACTAGCGCCCTTCACCGACGAACGGACACCCTATAAATGGCGGCTTAGAGACCTCCCTAGTCGCAGGCAGGAAAGAGGTATACACATGCCCACATTAAATACAGAGAAAGATGGAAGAAGGGGAAAAGATGGAGAAGAAGGAGGTATCAGCAGGGGAAATACAAACGAAAGTGAAAATGTGGCAGAAAGGGAAGAGGAGGAAGGGTGTGAGGATTCAATATTATGGAACACAAAGGGTGAAACAAGACATAATTTAATGCCACTTTTGGAGAGAGGTGGGGTTAGACCACAGTATGTTCCTTGGAAGCATACCGATAAAGAAAATATAAAATGTAGGCTCCCATCATTAAGTGGAGGTGCGGGTAAATGGATATATGAAATGGAAAAACACACCGCAGGACAGAAGCTAGCAGTAGGAGATGTAAAGGGCCTTTTAATATCAATATTAGGGGATAGAGCGGATGACATATGGAAAAGAGCAGGATTTCATGGGGTAACAATAACAAATACATTGCACGATGGGGCACCGTTCGCAAACTGCAGACATGCACTATGGCAGGCATTGAGGGTACAGTACCCAGACACATCAGATATAGGAGCAATTACATCCCGCAAGATGCATGAGAACGAAGATCCTGTTGATTATATCCAGGAAATCCAAGAGAAGTGGCGCATGGAAACTAGAGAACAATGGGATAAAACACCAGCAATATTTTACCATATACTGGTACAAGGGCTCCCAGAAGGAGTTCAGAAACAACTAAAGAAAGTAGTGGGAATGGAAGCAAAACCATGGCCCGAAATACAACTGACTATAGTGCATCATTGTAGGACATGGCAAGGAAAAATGAAACAAAAGGAAGAGGACAGGAAAACGGAAGAGGCTAAATTAGTACAGAAAAAGCTTACTAAATACACAATGGAAGGGGCACTAATAACTACACCTACAACAATGACCCAAAGCCCCACACAAGTAGTGGCTGCACAAGATTCCTCCCAAATACCACCTTCACAGACTACAACACAACAGGTGCCGCAACTCCAACCATACACGCCCAACATGGGAGGAGGATACCCAATGCAAGGAGCTGGATATTACAATTATAACAGGGGGAGAGGAGGAATTGTGAGAGGGAGAGGGTACGGGTATGGTACCCAACCGCAGGTGGGAGGATTTAGAAATTCCTACCCCACAGGGCAACCAGTATACCAGGACAACACAGGGAGCTTTCCATGGCAGAATAGGGAACCACCGGTGTGTTGGAGCTGTGGACTATTGGGGCACATGTCACGCACGTGTAGAGTTAGACCAGAAACACCATCATGGAGTGATCAGGGACAACCACGGCCCGCACAGGTACAGCAGGGCATACCACAACAGCAAATGTTGCCACAAGGAAATGAACAACAACAACAATTAACACAACAACAGCCCCAAACACTGTCACAACAACAGGTAGCGATGACACAACAACCACAAATACCACAAACACAACTGGGTAGGGTGACGGTTTTGGGACACAACCCTTATACCGGGAATGGCCAGTCGTTGTACCCCCAATAGGACAGCCCACAGACGGCCTTGGTGTGTCCCATCCTGTCAGTAACACCTAATAGTGCGGAGGAACCACGCATAGAGGTAACGATAGGTGACAAAAAATTATCATTCCTTGTTGACACCGGGGCGACCCGGTCTTGCATAAGGGAAGGTAAATTTAAGATGTCAGGCGAGACCATGAACACCCAAGGATTCTCTGGGGCTAAAGGGTTGGTTCCCTTTAGTGATAACATTCCCTTATCTATTGGAGATTACGATCTGTCAGTTCCACTTTTATATTATAGTGCCTCACCAGTAAATATACTGGGGAGAGATATAATGAACAGGTTGAATATGACGATCTCCTTTACTGAGGACGGCATAATTTGCTCTACTCCAGGATTAACATGCTCACAGCACGACAAATTATGCAGGCATACTGTGGACAGACAGCGATTAGGGCGGAGCCAGTAGATGGTGAACTCTTCCAGTATGGAACGGACATGGCAATTGCATGGATGCCAGGGATAGAAGGGAAAATATGGAGAAGGCCAGCAGCCTATCTGTTCAGACCAGAAACACCTGTTAATGAACCAGAAGGGAAGGTGGTTTCAATGGATATTGAGAGCATTATTGCAACAGCTGATTATATTGCTGTACATGCCCAAGACAGAGAAGGAAGAGCATGGAGGGCAGTGATAGCATTAGCAGAAGGATGTAGGCTCACCCAGGTATCAGATGAGGAGCTGTTTTCAGATGAAAAGGAGGAAGGTGAAATGGTGTTTATGATGAGTGTGGAAATATGGCTAAGAGTGGCCTACAAACAAGTAGCACAGAAAATTGCAATGGCCTTGAGGCACCCGCATGCACCCCGGTCCCTTTCTTTAAGGACGATATGTCAAAGGTACCCAAATCATTGTGGACTACTGGCCCCTATGACGTGGGCTGCATAAAAAGTATAGGGGGAGTAAAAATAAAATTGAAAAAAGGTGCAATACTCCCCAGAGTAAAACAGTACCCACTATCAAAAGAGGCAGATGAGGGCATATATGAAACCATTTCGGCCCTTATAAATAATGGTATATTGGTCCCCTCAGAATCACCATGTAATACGGCTGTGTACCCAGTGCGCAAGGCTAAAGGGGCGTCTTGGCGCTTTATACAGGATCTCAGGCCCTTGAACAACATAGTAGAAGCGGAATATCCCGTAGCTGCAAACCCGGCCACAATATTGTGTGGCATTCCAGCAGAAGCATCACGATTTACAGTGATCGACCTTAAAAATGCTTTTTTCTCAATACCATTACACCCAGACTCACAAGATCTGACGAGCTTCACTTACAGAAACGCTAAGTGGAAGCACACCAGATTACCACAAGGGTATTGTGAATCACCTTCAATTTTCAAAAGAGTGATACAGATGGATTTGGGTAACATTGAAGTAGAAAGCACTGTGTTGCAGTATGTGGATGACATAATAATTTGCAGTAAAAACGAAATAACATGCAGAGAGGACTCCTTAAAAATGTTGACAATATTGGCTGGCAAAGGTTACAAGGTAGACATGGAAAAGATACAGTATTGTCAAGAACAGGTACTTTACATTGGTCAGCTTATATCCCAACATGGAAGAAAGATCGCACCACAAAGAGCACAAGCTATTTCGACCACTCCAATGCCACAAACTGTAAGGGAACTGTAGCAGTTCTGGGGCTCTGCAACTACTGTAGAGCTTGGGTATTTGATTACAGTTCATACATAGGACCCCTGCTTGAGGCGTTACGGGAAGCTAATAAAGGGGAGAAAAAACTGGGGTGGACGATGGAAATGAAAGAAGCTTTTGATGAATTAAAAGATGCGATATCAACTGCTCCGGTACTGGCATCCCCAGACTATGAGCGGCAATTTTTTATATTTTCACATTGCGACTCAGCAGTAATGAAAGCAGTGTTGGCTCAAAAAACAAGCATGGGCTACAAACCCGTAGCATTTTACAGTGGCCACTTAGATCCTGTAATGTTAGGCCTCTTCCCCTGCGAACAAGGTCTCGCCGCAGCTGCTTTTGTGGTGGAAAAAGCATCAGCAATCACCATGGGGAGCCCGACTACACTATTTGTGGAACATGCACTTTTTGCGATATTCAATAAACCTAAATCCACCCTAACCACGCAAAGAGCATCAGGTTATGAGATCAATTCATCCAGAGCCGAACTATCAATTGTTAGATGTAGCACAGTCAACCCTGCAAGGTTCCTAGCAGAAGTAATTGAGGAGGGAGACTATGCCCATGACTGTACACAAATAACTGAAATGTACTCATGTACTAGAAAAGTTGAGGAAAACGCACCAGAGGGGGGTGACCTCTTATTTATTGATGGGTCATCAACTATCGATCAGAGGGATGGTGTGAGGAGGACTGGGGCAGCAGTGGTGAAAATGTTGGAGGTACCGGTGTGTGTGGCAGTGAAATGTGTACAATTACCACAGCATTACTCCGCTCAAGCAGCTGAACTGGTCGCACTGATCTTGGCGTTGAAGGAAAGCTTTGACAAACGAGTGACCATATATTCCGACAGCGCATATGTTACATCAACTGTCCACTCAGGGTTGTCGAAATGGAGAAGAAGAGGGTTTAGGAGAGCTGATGGCACTCCAGTGCAACATGCCCTCTTATTGGCTGAACTAATTGAAGTAATTAATGACCCCCAAGAATTAGCTTTAGTGAAATGCACCGCACACACCAATGGTGAGGACCACGTCTCGAAGGGAAACGCAGCAGCGGACGCACATGCGAAGTATGCTGCATACTTTGGTGAGATATGGAACCCCCCAGAGTCACAGAGAGGGAGAGGGAGGGGAATGGCTAAGGAGATGTTGATAAGAGAAGGGTACACCCATCTCCCAGCCACACAGATTATGGAGTTACAAGCGGCTGCACCAATGGCCGAAAAAGAAATATGGGTAAAAAGAGGGTGTACAATGTCACCAACCGACGCACTATGGCGCCAGGGTGGCACTGGAAAGGTTGTAATACCATTGGCACTTTTGAACACCGCCCTGAACCAACTACATTATCCAGCCCACACAGGCAAGGAAGTAATTGCAGCACAAATTAGGGAAGACTGGTTCTGCCCCGAGTTAAATTTGCATGTGTCGAATTTTATCAGTAATTGTCTCACATGTCAACAGTTTACAGCCGGCCACACTCTAAAGGTGATAAGAGGTACTATACCCCAGCCAGAGGGACCTTTCCGGCATCTCCATATTGACTATGTTGATATGATCAATATATGTCAAGGAAATAGGTATATGATTGTAGTAGTATGCCCATTCTCTAGGTGGATTGAGGCAGGGCCCTGTTCACACCCAGATGCATTTAGAGCAGCCAAGTTCCTAGTGAGGAGGTCTTCCCTAGGTGGGGAGTGTGCGAGGTGTTAAGGTCAGACAACGGCCCACATTTCGCAAATGAAATGTTTCAGCACATTACATCACTGCTGAACATTCAACATACATTTGCATGTGCATACCACCCATAGGCCAACGGTGTATGTGAACGCCTGGATGGCCTGTTAAAGGAGGCAATTGCAAAGATACAGCAAACAACAAAAAGGAGTTGGTTATATTGTCTTCCATTAGCCTTATTTGAGCTAAGGAATAGGCCAGGGTCCGACCACCACCTCACTCCCCATGAGGTGGTTACCGGACGTCAAATCCGCCTTCCCCTAACGCCAACGTCAAGAGCATTTACCGACCACGAAAGCACTGCAAGTGTTTTGGGTGATGAAATGTACCAATATGTGTCTTCTTTGATTACTAGTGTAGTGTTTGTGTCTCAACAGCTCGAGCGCACACGGGGCGGGTCTAATAGAAGCCAACAAGAAGACGCGGATAAGGAACTGGAAAAGGAAGGACTGTGTAAGGTTGCTAAAGGTGACCACGTACTACTTCGCAACTTCAATAGGAAATGGAATAACCCACGCTTTACTGGTCCCCATCTGGTAGAGGAGGTATCAACAAGAGCAGTAAAGTTACAGGACAAGCGTGCCTGGAACCACCTACACGACATAAAGATCTACAGACAACAGACCCGCCCCAGCGCCATCGACAGGTCCATTGAGAGAACAGCAACAACATCGACAACGGAAGAAGAAAGTTCTACCACAGCCAGCGGCCCAAGTATTCCCATACCTTGTCACTCCCCAGACTCCCCAGAGACAATAACTGAAGAAGTAAGGGGTGATCCCCATACAGCCCACCCCATGATCACACGCTCAAGAGTAAAAGCCACGCCCACCAGTTGAACCCAAAAACCCCCTGCCCACCATCCACTGACCCCTGTCCCCATTACAGTAGTAACTGAACTGAAGGATATTGTCTTGCACAACTACACATGTAAACACGTGAATGCTCTCTTTTCTTTTCTCTCGCACATGCAGGAACTGCATATTATTGTATTGCTAAGAAAGTAGATAACTAACAAATTCACTGCCCAGGAGTAGATGGTACCCTCAGACGATAATTACCCAGAAGAATTGTCACACCAATTTGTATATGAAATAAAAAGGCCAACGTACCAGAAAAGGAAAAGGGTACGTGTCTACTACACAGCGTTCCTTTTGGCCATAGAATATTCGATGCCCCACCTCCACCCATACTTGCCTGCCCTAAGAGATAGATCGCTTAGAGTAGCGTGGGAACAGCTCTTCGCCTGGGCACTGAATGACTATTTGATAGGGAGAGCTTAAAAAAAAAAAAAAAAAACAACAACTAACATTTAATAACCAGCATATTGAGAATTTTCAGGCGGGCAACTATAACGTCGCAAGAATACGCTGCCGGACTGCAGCAAGGTAAGAGCAAAATGCCGGTGAAATTAGCATATGTAATAAAAGTAATAGGGATTTTGGTAATCACCGGGTTCGTAGCTGCCTCTGTATGGCAGTACAGCTGTGCTATCAATATTGTTGCTGTACCCAAACCTAACACACCCCCATCCCCAGCTGCAACAGGTGTTACGTCAGGTGATATTAGTAAAATTGCGCACAAGCAAAATAGAGTCAAACGCAGCACATACTCAGATAATAAAGGTATTGACAATTATATACAAGATTCAGCACACGTCTCAAACAACATTTGGTATCAACACATGACCCGCATTGGTAAGCAGACAACAGAAGACAGCTGCTACGTTTGCTCATTAATACCATACGCCATGAGCGCTTCTCGAACATTTGTTGCCACAGAAATAGACGAAAAAACAGCACGATGCATAATATACTTGGCACTGTTCCAAACGAAAGGAAGATTTCAAGGGACAGTGGTGCATATGACGTGGAAAACACGAGACTCATACCCATACGAAAACAACTTCCTCAAGACTTATTTGAGTTATCACAAGAGCAGTTTACATGCTGAAGCATTCAGATACATAACAAGTGGTCCTGCAAAAGGAGAAACAAAGAAAGTAACACTGCAGTATTTATCATGTGATTGGTACGCCACTGAAGTTCCTGGTAAACTAGGATGCTGGAAGAGGCCACTGGTGACGATAACGGGGAAAGTATACCTGGACAACAAATGGGAGATAGGAGTGGTTGGCAGCAACATGGTAACAAAAGAAACTATTTCAACTATCGATCCACACAATCACAGATGTTGGACGACTTGGATCAAATACGTGCCTATGCTCACATGGATAGAAACGGATGAAGACCCGATAACAATACTGCCGCTGACTGCGCCTAAAGTATGCTATCAACATAAAGGAGAGGTGGACGTAGGATACAACACCAATTGTGGAAGCGTGATGGAGTTACCTGAGGGGGGAGCAGGAACAGCAGTGATAATGGACCATTACTGGGCCTGTGGAGAAAAGGCATATCACACACTGCCCCCTCTGTGGAATGGTGTATGTACGATGGTGCATGTCAATGTACCATCACTAGTGGTACCCCAGAAGCATGTGAATGTGGCAAACTTTCCCAAGATGGATGAAGGGGACAAGAGAAATAAGAGATCTGCACCACCTCAGGAGGAGCCAGGGAACAGGACCAGCGGCAATGATACTGTCCTAAATAGACGGAAAAGACAAGCAGAACCTCTGACAGGAAATTACCTATGGGGAAGGTCGGAAACGGCACTGACTTCAATCCCCCCAGAACACAGACTATTCAGCAGAGCAGCAATGTTCTTCTCCTCAATAATCCATCCGGGACTACAGGCTTACGCAAACGCAAAATGGCTCCAGATAACTAGATGGGAACTTATGATGACCATCAATTCTACAGTAAACGGATTCAACGCGATAAAAGAGGAGCTGCGAGCAATAAGGATGGTAGCACTGCAGAACAGATATGTATTGGACCTCCTCACTGCCATGGAAGGAGGAGTTTGCGCAAAGATAGGACAATCATGCTGCACATTCATTCCTGCCAACGATACTGACAACGGTACACTGACAGAAGCAGTTTCACAATTGGCCCAGTTACACTCCAAAATGGTGGATGAAAGTAAAGGTGTGAAAAAGGATGAGAGCTGGTTTTCGCTATTATGGTCATGGATGCCATCTTGGCTGTCAGACGGACTGAAAATTATAGTTGGTTGTATTATTTTGGCTGGAGCTACACTGATCATAATAAGATTTTGGAAAGCCCGGAAGGCACGCACCACTGACGAGTTGCTCGAAATGGTCGGTATGCACCCACTGATGCCAGCAGACAACACACAGGCATAATAATACAAGAGAGAGAGAAATTGCGCAACCAGATCATCACCAACCACCTGGACCCACCATCGGTGAAGGTCGAGAGCCCAAGAAACCCCAGGAGTTACATAGGGAAATAGGTATACTGTACTCCTGGAGGAACCTGTGAATATATGTATTGGTCATTTGAAGATCATGTTAACCATTATGGACATTTAGGAGGAATAACTAAAGTGTGGAGAGTAAGAGGAGATAACGAAAAGGATATGTTTGTGGTCGACAAGTCGACCAGAGGGGGGACTGAAGTGGGAAAATGGAAAAACAGGCTCCCATCTTCCCCCTCTCGTGCCTGGCCTAAAGGTTCACGGCCCAAGCACCCGCCACGAGAAGAGTTTGCCCATCTACCAGACGACCAGATACCCTGGTACAGGAACATAAGGATGTGTCCATCTGCCTGCCCAGCAGCCCGCCCTGCCCATGCTGATGCCTGCGGCATGGATCAACTGGACTAAAACTATACGTCGTTAGAGATGCCATGACGACCTAGCCAGCGGATAGCACACCTGTGCCAACATACACACTGGACACTCCCGCACCAATCTACATGAAGAATATATTCAGTGCTATGACGTAGGCGACAGACATACTCACGGACGTGCATCTTTATTATTTTCCACATAGGCTCTCAAAATGCAGAAACGCAAGACGCATCATGAACTCATCTAAAGAGCTTGCTTACGCTTCCTCTAAACCTAGGTGCCATAATGAGAATTATAACGAAGGCACGATACTGGTCATAAGACAGTATGAGACTATAACCTAAAGCGCCTGTGCACCAAACGGTTCCACCTATACACCAGGCCTAAGTAGGCCGCAAGCAAGAGCTCCCGTGGATGTTAACAGAACAAGAGTCAGGTTGCTGATCCTGCATAATGAGCCTGGCGAAAGCAGACAGCCAAGGTCGTAATGTTGCAAACCCACATTCCAAAAGCAGACCATCAAGGGCACGATGTTGCAATCTCGCACGCCGTGCACCAACATCAAAGTTGCACCTGCAATTAAATCAGGCACACAGTGGAAAACAATATTAATTGTGCAGAATTCTGCCTCAAACACGGTCCCACCTCACGTGACCAAGCCGAACCTGACGAGATGCCAAGCCCAGGAGGAAAGAGGCGTCTGGATCCCTCGTTACGAGACACAGGCAGATACACACTGCGACGGTGGGAGTATTCGGCCATCCAGCTCATGAATAAGTCTTCACATTGTCTGCATGTACCCATAGTGAAACATTGTTGCAAATTGCAGGTACATCGAGAGCTGGGAACAGCGATGGTCCCAGGCTGGGAAGCTCACGGGCGCACCAATCAGAACATGGGGCTCTTATCACTGACGACAGTAACATTAACCAATCATTAGGAGTCTTCATGTAACAATTCTCATGTATCTAATTGTAGGGACAACCCAGATATATCACCTGACTAACCCTCGTCCACTCATATTATTCTCTATACGTATGCTATACTAACCCTACCACTCGAGCAACCAATTAAGAGTGGCGATAGGTTTTTTGTTAACTTTCTAGAGTGACGCAAGTAGCGCGTCATACTACAGTAAAAAGGGCCTGCGAGCCCCACGATTGTGTGTGTGTCAGGTCAGACGCGTATGATCCTTGACCCATCCCTGCCGTTTGTGTTTAATAAACAGCAGAGTCACCTTGCTTCTTGTGTGTGTGTCTCATACTCTATCTCTTTTGGGATATACGGGAGGAGTTGGGGCCTCCCTGCCCGACCCCGGCACAATTTCCCCCCGACACCCCCTAAAGTACAGAAAATGTTGGTTGACCAAAAACTGTGTCAGAGAGCTCTGAAAGTCCCAAACACATTTGTAGCCTGAAAGGGGCATTAACCCGCATTCTAGACCACTGAAAATCCCCAAAAGAATGTTGGCACGAAAAATGCATCCTACACCCCTGAAAGTTCTGAATATTTTAGCTGCTCAAAAATGGCCTTAAAATGCATCTTAGGCCTGCAAAAATGTTGAAAACTTTGGAGGCCCAAAAAAAGGGGTTTACAGGCATCCGAGACCCCCTAAAGTCCATAAAATGTTGGTTGACCAAAAATTGTGTCAGAGAGCTCTGAAAGTCCCAAAAACATTTGCAGCCTGAAAGGGGCATTAAACCGCATGCTAGACCACTGAAATTCCCAAAAATAATTTTGGCACAAAAAATACATCCTACACCCCTGAACGTTCAGAATATGCTAGCAGCCGAAAAAAGGCCTTAAAATGCATGTTATGCCTGCAAAAATGTTGAAAACTTTTGAGGCCCAAAAAAGGGGTTTACAGGCATCCTACACTCCCTAAAGTCCAGAATATGTTGGTGGCCCATAAACCGTGTCAGAGAGCTCTGAATGTCCCAAAAACATTTGCAGCCTGAAACCGGCATCCTAGACCCCTGAAATTCCCAAAAATATATTTAGCACAAAAAATGCATCCTACACCCCTGAAAGTTCTGAGAATGTTGGCAGCCCAGACACCCCTGAAAGTTCTGAAAATGTTGGCAGCCCAAAAAAGGCCTTAAAATGCATCTTAGACATGCAAAAATGTAGAAAACTTAGGAGGCCCAAAAAAAGGGGTTTACAGGAATCCTAGACCCGCTAAAGTCAAGAAAATGGTGGTTGACCAAAAACTGTGTCAGAGAGCTCTGAATGTCGCAAAAACATTGGCAGCCTGAAAGGGGCATTAACCCGCATGCTAGACCACCGAAATTCCCAAAAATAAATTTGGTTCAAAAAATGCATCCTACACCCCTGAAAGTTCAGAATATGCTAGCAGCTGAAAAAAGGCCTTAAAATGCATGTTAGGCCGGCAAAAATGTTGAAAACTTTGGACGCCCAAAAAAGGGGTTTACAGGCATCCACGACCCTGTAAAGTCCAGAAAATGTTGGTTGACCAAAAACTGTGTCAGAGAGCTCTGAATGTCCCAAAAACATTTGTAGCCTGAAAGGGGCATTAACCTGCATCCTAGACCACTGAAATTTCCAAAAATATTTTTGGCACAAAAAATGCATCCTACACCCCTGAAAGTTCAGAAAATGTTGGCAGCCAAAAAAGGCCTTAAAATGCATCTTAGGCCTGCAAAAATTTTGAAAGCTTTGGAGGCCCAAAAAAGGGGGTTGCAGGCATCCAAGACCCCCTAAAGTCCAAAAAATGTTGGTGACCCAAAAACGGTGCCAGGGAGCTCTGAATGTCCCATAAACATTTGCAGCCTGAAAGGGGCATTAACCCGCATTCCCAAAAATTGTTTTGGCACAAAAAATGCATCCTACACCCCTCAAAGTTCAGAATATGTTAGCAACCGAAAAAAGGCCTTAAAATGCATCTTTGGCCTGCAAAAATGTAGAAACCTTTGGAGGCCCAAAAAAGGGGTTTACAGGCATCGTAGACCCCCTAACGTCCAGAAAATGTTGGTTGACCAAAAACTGTGTCAGAGAGCTCTGAATGTCCAAAAAACCTCTGCAGCCTGAAAGGGGCATTTACCTGCATCCTTGACCACTGAAATTCCCAAAAATATTTTTGGCATAAAAAATGCATCCTACACCCCTGAAAGTTCTGAATATTTTAACTGCCCGTAAAAGGCCTGAAAATGCATTTTAGGCCTGCAAAAATGTTGAAAACTTTGGAGGCCCAAAAAAGGGGTTTACAGGCATCGTAGAACCCTAAAGTCCAGAAAATGTTGGTGGCCTAAAACCTGTGCCAGAGAGCTCTGAATGTTCCAAAAACATTTGTAGCCTGAAAGGGGCATTAACCCGCATCCTAGACCACTAAAATTCCCAAAAATAATATTGGCACAAAAAATGCATCCTACACCCCTGAAAGTTCAGAATATGTTAGCAGCCGAAAAAAGGCCTTAAAATGCATCTTAGGCCTGCAAAAAATTTTAAACCTTTGGGGGCCCAAAAAAGGCGTTTACAGGCATCCTAGACAACCTAAAGTCCAGAAAATGTTGGTGGCCCAAAAACCGTGTCAGGAAGCTCTGAATGTCCCAACAACATTTGCAGCCTGAAAGGGGCATTAACCCGCATCCTAGACCACTAAAATTCCCAAAAATAATATTGGCACAAAAAATGCATCCTACACCCCTGAAAGTTCAGAATATGATAGCAGCCGAAAAAAGGCCTTAAAATGCATCTTAGGCCTACAAAAATGTTGAAACCTTTGGAGGCCCAAAAAAGGCGTTCACAGGCATCCTAGACAACCTAAAGTCCAGAAAATGTTGGTGGCCCAAAAACCGTGTCAGGGAGCTCTGAATGTCCCAACAACATTTGCAGCCTGAAAGGGGCATTAACCCGCATCCTAGATAACTAAAATTCCACAAAAGAAAGTTGGCACGAAAAATGCATCCTACACCCCTGAAAGTTCAGAATATGTTAGCAGCCGAAAAAAGGCCTTAAAATGCATCTTAGGCCTGCCGAAATGTAGAAAACTTTGGAGGCCCAAAAAAGGGGTTTACAGGCATCGTAGAGCCCATAAATTCCAGAAAATCTTGGTTCCCAAAAACTGTGCCAGAGAGCTCTGATTGTCCCAACAACATTTGCAGCCTGAAAGGGGCATTAACCCGCATCCTAGACCCCTGAAATTCCCAAAATTATTTTTGCCATGTAAAATGCATCCTACACCCCTGAAAGTTCAGAAAATGTTGGCTGCCCAAAAAAATCCTTACAATGCATCTTAGGCCTGCATAAATGTTGAAAACTTTGGAGGCCCAAAAAAGGGATTTACAGGCATCCAAGACCCCCTAAAGTCCAGAAAATGTTGGTGACCCAAAAACTGTGTCAGAGAGCTCTTAATGTTCCAAAAACTTGGTGTGCAGCCTGAAAGGGGCTTTAACCCGCATGCTAGACCACTGAAATTCCCAAAAATATTTTTGGCATAAAAAATGCATCCTACGCCCCTGAAAGTTCTGAATATTCTAGCTGCCCAGAAAAGGCCTGAAAATGCATCTTAGGCCTGCAAAAATGTTGAAAACTTTGGAGGCCCAAAAAAGGGGTTTACAGGCATCGTAGACCCCTAAAGTCCAGAAAATGTTGGTGGCCTAAAACCTGTGCCAGAGAGCTC
Organism: Ambystoma mexicanum; assembly: GCF_040938575.1. Taxonomy (NCBI): domain Eukaryota; kingdom Metazoa; phylum Chordata; class Amphibia; order Caudata; family Ambystomatidae; genus Ambystoma; species Ambystoma mexicanum. The sequence continues at coordinate 148,452,277 of NC_090938.1, forward strand.
TGAATGTTCCCAAAACATTTGTAGCCTGAAAGGGGCATTAACCCGCATCCTAGACCACTGAAATTCCCAAAAATGTTTTTGGCATGAAAAATGCATCCTACACCCCTGAAAGTTCTGAATATTTTAGCTTCTCAAAAAAGGCCTTAAAATGCATCTGAGACCTGCAAAAATGTTGAAACATTTGGAGGCCCAAAAAAAAGGGGTTTACAGGCATCCTGGTTGCCCAAAAACGTGGCCAGAGAGCTCTGAATGTCCCAAAAACATTTGCAGCCTGAAAGGGGCATTAACTTGCATCCTAAACCACTGATATTCCCCAAAAGAATGTTGGCACGAAAAATGCATCCTACACCCCTGAAAGTTCTGAATATTTTAGCTTCTCAAAAAAGGCCTTAAAATGCATCTTAGACCTGCAAAAATGTTGAAACATTTGGAGGCCCAAAAAAAGGGGTTTACAGGCATCCTGGTTGCCCAAAAACGTGGCCAGAGAGCTCTGAATGTCCCAAAAACATTTGCAGCCTGAAAGGGGCATTAACTTGCATCCTAAACCACTGAAATTCCCCAAAGGAATGTTGGGACGAAAAATGCATCCTCCACCCCTGAAAGTTCTGAATATTTTAGCCCAAAAAAGACCTTAAAATGCATCTTAGGCCTGCAAAAATGTTGAAAATTTTGGAGGCGCAAAAAAAGGGGTTTATAGGCATCCTGGTTGCCCAAAAAGGTGGCCAGAGAGCTCTGAATGTCCCAAAAACATTTGCAGCCTGAAAGGGGCATTAACTTGCATCCTAAACCACTGAAATTCCCCAAAGGAATGTTGGGACGAAAAAATGCATCCTACACCCCTGAAAGTTCAGAATATGTTAGCAGCCGAAAAAAGGCCTTAAAATGCATCTTAGGCCTGCAAAAATGAAGAAAACTTTGGAGGCCCAAAAAAGGGGTTTACAGGCATCGTAGACCCCCTGAAGTCCAGAACATTTTGGTTCCCAAAAAATGTGCCATAGAACTCTGAATGTCCCAAAAACATTTGCAGCCTGAAAGGGGCATTAACCCGCATCCTAGACCACTGAAATTCCCCAAAAGAATGTTGGCACGAAAAATGCATCCTACACCCCTGAAAGTTGAGAATATGTTAGCAGCCGAAAAAAGGCCTTAAAATGCATCTTAGGCCTGCAAAAATGTTGAAAACTTTGGACGCCCAAAAAAGGGGTTTACAGGCATCCTACACCCCCTAAAGTCCAGAAAATGATGGTTGACCAAAAAATGTGTCGAGAGCTCTGAATGTCCCAAAAACATTTGCAGCCTGAAAGGGGCATTAACCTGCATCCTAGACCACTGAAATTCCCAAAAATATTTTTGGCACAAAAATTGCATCCTACACCCCTGAAAGTTCAGAAAATGTTGGCAGCCCAAAAAAGGCCTTAAAATGCATCTTAGGCCCGCAAAAATGTTGAAAACTTTGGAGGCCCAAAAAAGGGGTTTACAGGCATCCTAGAGCCCCTAAAGTCCAGAAAATGTTGGTGTCCCAAAAACCGTGTCAGGGAGCTCTGAATGTGCAAAAAACTTTGCAGCCTGAAAGGGGCATTAACCCGCATCCTAGACCACTAAAATTCCCCAAAAGAAAGTTGGCACGAAAAATGCATACTACACCCCTGAAAGTTCAGAATATGTTAGCAGCCCAAAAAAGGCCTTCAAATGCATCTTAGGCCTGCAAAAATGTAGAAAACTTTGGAGGCCCAATAAAGGGGTTTACAGGCATCCTAGACCCCCTAAAGTCCAGAATATGTTGGTGGCCCAAAAACCGTGTCAGGGAGCTCTGAATGTCCCAACAACATTTGCAGCCTGAAAGGGGCATTAACCCGCATCCTAGATAACTAAAATTCCACAAAAGAAAGTTGGCACGAAAAATGCATCCTACACCCCTGAACGTTCAGAATATGTTAGCAGCCGAAAAAAGGCCTTAAAATGCATCTTAGGCCTGCAGAAATGTAGAAAACTTTGGAGGCCCAAAAAAGGGGTTTACAGGCATCGTAGAGCCCCTAAATTCCAGAAAATATTGGTTCCCAAAAACTGTGCCAGAGAGCTATGATTGTCCCAACAACATTTGCAGCCTGAAAGGGGCATTAACCCGCATCCTAGACCCCTGAAATTCCCAAAATTATTTTTGCATTGTAAAATGCATCCTACACCCCTGAAAGTTCAGAAAATGTTGGCTGCCCAAAAAAGTCCTTACAATGCATCTTAGGCCTGCATAAATGTTGAAAACTTTGGAGGCCCAAAAAAGGGATTTACAGGCATCCAAGACCCCCTAAAGTCCAGAAAATGTTGGTGACCCAAAAACTGTGTAAGAGAGCTCTTAATGTTCCAAAAACATGTGCAGCCTGAAAGGGGCTTTAACCCGCATCCTAGACCACTGAAATTCCCAAAAATATTTTTGGCATAAAAAATGCATCCTACGCCCCTGAAAGTTCTGAATATTTTAGCTGCCCAGAAAAGGCCTGAAAATGCATCTTAGGCCTGCAAAAATGTTGAAAACTTTGGAGGCCCAAAAAAGGGGTTTACAGGCATCGTAGACCCCTAAAGTCCAGAAAATGTTGGTGGCCTAAAACCTGTGCCAGAGAGCTCTGAATGTTCCAAAAACATTTGTAGCCTGAAAGGGGCATTAACCCGCATCCTAGACCACTGAAATTCCCAAAAATGTTTTTGGCATGAAAAATGCATCCTACACCCCTGAAAGTTCTGAATATTTTAGCTTCTCAAAAAAGGCCTTAAAATGCATCTTAGACCTGCAAAAATGTTGAAACATTTGGAGGCCCAAAAAAAGGGGTTTACAGGCATCCTGGTTGCCCAAAAACGTGGCCAGAGAGCTCTGAATGTCCCAAAAACATTTGCAGCCTGAAAGGGGCATTAACTTGCATCCTAAACCACTGATATTCCCCAAAAGAATGTTGGCACGAAAAATGCATCCTACACCCCTGAAAGTTCTGAATATTTTAGCTTCTCAAAAAAGGCCTTAAAATGCATCTAAGACCTGCCAAAATGTTGAAACATTTGGAGGCCCAAAAAAAGGGGTTTACAGGCATCCTGGTTGCCCAAAAACGTGGCCAGAGAGCTCTGAATGTCCCAAAAACATTTGCAGCCTGAAAGGGGCATTAACTTGCATCCTAAACCACTGAAATTCCCCAAAGGAATGTTGGGACGAAAAAATGCATCCTACACCCCTGGAAGTTCAGAATATGTTAGCAGCCGAAAAAAGGCCTTAAAATGCATCTTACGCCTGCAAAAATGAAGAAAACTTTGGAGGCCCAAAAAAGGGGTTTACAGGCATCCTACACCCCCTAAAGTCCAGAAAATGATGGTTCACCAAAAAATGTGTCGAGAGCTCTGAATGTCCCAAAAACATTTGCAGCCTGAAAGGGGCATTAACCTGCATCCTAGACCACTGAAATTCCCAAAAATATTTTTGGCACAAAAATTGCATCCTACACCCCTGAAAGTTCAGAAAATGTTGGCAGCCCAAAAAAGGCCTTAAAATGCATCTTAGGCCCGCAAAAATGTTGAAAACTTTGGAGGCCCAAAAAAGGGATTTACAGGCATCCTAGAGCCCCTAAAGTCCAGAAAATGTTGGTGTCCCAAAAACCGTGTCAGGGAGCTCTGAATGTGCAAAAAACTTTGCAGCCTGAAAGGGGCATTAACCCGCATCCTAGACCACTAAAATTCCCCAAAAGAAAGTTGGCACGAAAAATGCATACTACACCCCTGAAAGTTCAGAATATGTTAGCAGCCCAAAAAAGGCCTTCAAATGCATCTTAGGCCTGCAAAAATGTAGAAAACTTTGGAGGCCCAAAAAAGGGGTTTACAGGCATCCTAGACCCCCTAAAGTCCAGAATATGTTGGTGGCCCAAAAACTGTGTCAGAGAGCTCTGAATGTCCCAAAAACATTTGCAGCCTGAAAGGGGCATTAACCTGCATCCTAGACCACTGAAATTCCCAAAAACATTTTTGGCATGAAAAATGCATCCACCTCTGAAAGTTCTGAATATTGTAGCTGCCCAAGAAAGGCCTTAAAATGCATCTTAGACCTGCAAAAATGTTGAAAACTTTTGAGGCCCAAAAAAGGGGTTTACAGGCATCCTAGACGCCCTAAATCCAGAAAATGTTGGTGGCCTAAAAACAGTGTCAGGGAGCTCTGAATGTTGCAAAAACATTTGCATCCTGAAAGGGGCATTAACCCGCATCCTAGACCACTGAAATTCCCAAAAATAATTTTGGCACAAAAAATACATCCTACACCCCTGATCGTTCAGAATATGCTAGCAGCCGAAAAAAGGCCTTAAAATGCATGTTATGCCTGCAAAAATGTTGAAAACTTTTGAGGCCCAAAAAAGGGGTTTACAGGCATCCTAGACTCCCTAAAGTCCAGAAAATGTTGGTGGCCCAAAAACCATGTCAGGGAGCTCTGAATGTCCCAAAAACATTTGCAGACTGAAAGGGGCATTAACCCGCATCCTAGACCACTGAAATTCCCAAAAATATTTTTGGCATGAAAAATGCATCCTACACCCCTGAAAGTTCTGAATATTTTAGCTGCCCAAAAAAGGCCTTAAAATGCATCTTAGACCTGCTAAAATGTTGAAACATTTGGAGGACCAAAAAAAGGGGTTTACAGGCATCCTAGACGCCCTAAATCCAGAAAATGTTGGTAGCCCAAAAACAGTGTCAGGGAGCTCTGAATGTCCCAAAAACATTTGCAGCCGAAAGGGGCATTAACCCGCATCCTAGACCACTAAAATTCCCCAAAAGAAAGTTGGCACGAAACATGCATCCTACATCCCTGAAAGTTCAGAATATGTTAGCTGCTCAAAAAAGGCCTTAAAATGCATGTTATGCCTGCAAAAATGTTTAAAACTTTTGAGGCCCAAAAAAGGGGTTTACAGGCATCCTAGACTCCCTAAAGTCCAGAAAATGTTGGTGCCCCAAAAACCGTGTCAGGGAGCTCTGAATGTCCCAAAAATATTTGCAGCCTGAAAGGGGCATTAACCCGCATCCTAGACCACTAAAATTCCCCAAATGAAAGTTGGCACAAAAAATGCATACTACACCCCTGAAAGTTCTGAATATTTTAGCTGCTCAAAAAAGGCCTTAAAATGCATTTTAGGCCTGCAAAAATGTAGAAAACTTTGGAGGCCCAAAAAAAGGGGTTTACAGGCATCCTAGACCCCCTAAAGTCCAGAAAATGTTGGTTGACCAAAAACTGTGTCAGAGAGCTCTGAAAGTCCCAAAAACATTTGCAGCCTGAAAGGGGCATTAACCCACATGCCAGACCACTGAAATTCCCAAAAATAATTTTGGCACAAAAAATACATCCTACACCCCTGAACGTTCAGAATATGCTAGCAGCCGAAAAAAGGCCTTAAAATGCATGTTATGCCTGCAAAAATGTTGAAAACTTTTGAGGCCCAAACAACGGGTTTACAGGCATCCTACACCCCGTAAAGTCCAGAAAATGTTGGTGGCCCAAAAACCGTGTCAGGGAGCTCTGAATGTCCTAAAAACATTTGCAGCATGAAAGGGGCATTAACCCGCATCCTAGACCACTAAAATTCCCCAAATGAAAGTTGGCACGAAAAATGCATACTACACCCCTGAAAGTTCAGAATATGTTAGCAGCCCAAAAAAGGCCTTCATATGCATCTTAGGCCTGCAAAAATGTAGAAAACTTTGGAGGCCCAAAAAAGGGGTTTACAGGCATCCTAGACCCCCTAAAGTCCAGAATATGTTGGTGTCCCAAAAACCGTGTCAGGGAGCTCTGAATGTGCAAAAAACTTTGCAGCCTGAAAGGGGCATTAACCCGCATCCTAGACCACTAAAATTCCCCAAAAGAAAATTGGCACGAAAAATGCATACTACACCCCTGAAAGTTCTGAATATTTTAGCTTCTCAAAAAAGGCCTTCAAATGCATCTTAGGCCTGCAAAAATGTTGAAACATTTGGAGGCCCAAAAAAAGGGGTTTACAGGCATCCTGGTTGCCCAAAAACGTGGCCAGAGAGCTCTGAATGTCCCAAAAACATTTGCAGCCTGAAAGGGGCATTAACTTGCATCCTAAACCACTGATATTCCCCAAAAGAATGTTGGCACGAAAAATGCATCCTACACCCCTGAAAGTTCTGAATATTTTAGCTTCTCAAAAAAGGCCTTAAAATGCATCTTAGACCTGCAAAAATGTTGAAACATTTGGAGGCCCAAAAAAAGGGGTTTACAGGCATCCTGGTTGCCCAAAAACGTGGCCAGAGAGCTCTGAATGTCCCAAAAACATTTGCAGCCTGAAAGGGGCATTAACTTGCATCCTAAACCACTGAAATTCCCCAAAGGAATGTTGGGACGAAAAATGCATCCTCCACCCCTGAAAGTTCTGAATATTTTAGCCCAAAAAAGACCTTAAAATGCATCTTAGGCCTGCAAAAATGTTGAAAATTTTGGAGGCGCAAAAAAAGGGGTTTATAGGCATCCTGGTTGCCCAAAAAGGTGGCCAGAGAGCTCTGAATGTCCCAAAAACATTTGCAGCCTGAAAGGGGCATTAACTTGCATCCTAAACCACTGAAATTCCCCAAAGGAATGTTGGGACGAAAAAATGCATCCTACACCCCTGAAAGTTCAGAATATGTTAGCAGCCGAAAAAAGGCCTTAAAATGCATCTTAGGCCTGCAAAAATGAAGAAAACTTTGGAGGCCCAAAAAAGGGGTTTACAGGCATCGTAGACCCCCTGAAGTCCAGAACATTTTGGTTCCCAAAAAATGTGCCATAGAACTCTGAATGTCCCAAAAACATTTGCAGCCTGAAAGGGGCATTAACCCGCATCCTAGACCACTGAAATTCCCCAAAAGAATGTTGGCACGAAAAATGCATCCTACACCCCTGAAAGTTGAGAATATGTTAGCAGCCGAAAAAAGGCCTTAAAATGCATCTTAGGCCTGCAAAAATGTTGAAAACTTTGGACGCCCAAAAAAGGGGTTTACAGGCATCCTACACCCCCTAAAGTCCAGAAAATGATGGTTGACCAAAAAATGTGTCGAGAGCTCTGAATGTCCCAAAAACATTTGCAGCCTGAAAGGGGCATTAACCTGCATCCTAGACCACTGAAATTCCCAAAAATATTTTTGGCACAAAAATTGCATCCTACACCCCTGAAAGTTCAGAAAATGTTGGCAGCCCAAAAAAGGCCTTAAAATGCATCTTAGGCCCGCAAAAATGTTGAAAACTTTGGAGGCCCAAAAAAGGGGTTTACAGGCATCCTAGAGCCCCTAAAGTCCAGAAAATGTTGGTGTCCCAAAAACCGTGTCAGGGAGCTCTGAATGTGCAAAAAACTTTGCAGCCTGAAAGGGGCATTAACCCGCATCCTAGACCACTAAAATTCCCCAAAAGAAAGTTGGCACGAAAAATGCATACTACACCCCTGAAAGTTCAGAATATGTTAGCAGCCCAAAAAAGGCCTTCAAATGCATCTTAGGCCTGCAAAAATGTAGAAAACTTTGGAGGCCCAATAAAGGGGTTTACAGGCATCCTAGACCCCCTAAAGTCCAGAATATGTTGGTGGCCCAAAAACCGTGTCAGGGAGCTCTGAATGTCCCAACAACATTTGCAGCCTGAAAGGGGCATTAACCCGCATCCTAGATAACTAAAATTCCACAAAAGAAAGTTGGCACGAAAAATGCATCCTACACCCCTGAACGTTCAGAATATGTTAGCAGCCGAAAAAAGGCCTTAAAATGCATCTTAGGCCTGCAGAAATGTAGAAAACTTTGGAGGCCCAAAAAAGGGGTTTACAGGCATCGTAGAGCCCCTAAATTCCAGAAAATATTGGTTCCCAAAAACTGTGCCAGAGAGCTATGATTGTCCCAACAACATTTGCAGCCTGAAAGGGGCATTAACCCGCATCCTAGACCCCTGAAATTCCCAAAATTATTTTTGCATTGTAAAATGCATCCTACACCCCTGAAAGTTCAGAAAATGTTGGCTGCCCAAAAAAGTCCTTACAATGCATCTTAGGCCTGCATAAATGTTGAAAACTTTGGAGGCCCAAAAAAGGGATTTACAGGCATCCAAGACCCCCTAAAGTCCAGAAAATGTTGGTGACCCAAAAACTGTGTAAGAGAGCTCTTAATGTTCCAAAAACATGTGCAGCCTGAAAGGGGCTTTAACCCGCATCCTAGACCACTGAAATTCCCAAAAATATTTTTGGCATAAAAAATGCATCCTACGCCCCTGAAAGTTCTGAATATTTTAGCTGCCCAGAAAAGGCCTGAAAATGCATCTTAGGCCTGCAAAAATGTTGAAAACTTTGGAGGCCCAAAAAAGGGGTTTACAGGCATCGTAGACCCCTAAAGTCCAGAAAATGTTGGTGGCCTAAAACCTGTGCCAGAGAGCTCTGAATGTTCCAAAAACATTTGTAGCCTGAAAGGGGCATTAACCCGCATCCTAGACCACTGAAATTCCCAAAAATGTTTTTGGCATGAAAAATGCATCCTACACCCCTGAAAGTTCTGAATATTTTAGCTTCTCAAAAAAGGCCTTAAAATGCATCTTAGACCTGCAAAAATGTTGAAACATTTGGAGGCCCAAAAAAAGGGGTTTACAGGCATCCTGGTTGCCCAAAAACGTGGCCAGAGAGCTCTGAATGTCCCAAAAACATTTGCAGCCTGAAAGGGGCATTAACTTGCATCCTAAACCACTGATATTCCCCAAAAGAATGTTGGCACGAAAAATGCATCCTACACCCCTGAAAGTTCTGAATATTTTAGCTTCTCAAAAAAGGCCTTAAAATGCATCTAAGACCTGCCAAAATGTTGAAACATTTGGAGGCCCAAAAAAAGGGGTTTACAGGCATCCTGGTTGCCCAAAAACGTGGCCAGAGAGCTCTGAATGTCCCAAAAACATTTGCAGCCTGAAAGGGGCATTAACTTGCATCCTAAACCACTGAAATTCCCCAAAGGAATGTTGGGACGAAAAAATGCATCCTACACCCCTGGAAGTTCAGAATATGTTAGCAGCCGAAAAAAGGCCTTAAAATGCATCTTACGCCTGCAAAAATGAAGAAAACTTTGGAGGCCCAAAAAAGGGGTTTACAGGCATCCTACACCCCCTAAAGTCCAGAAAATGATGGTTCACCAAAAAATGTGTCGAGAGCTCTGAATGTCCCAAAAACATTTGCAGCCTGAAAGGGGCATTAACCTGCATCCTAGACCACTGAAATTCCCAAAAATATTTTTGGCACAAAAATTGCATCCTACACCCCTGAAAGTTCAGAAAATGTTGGCAGCCCAAAAAAGGCCTTAAAATGCATCTTAGGCCCGCAAAAATGTTGAAAACTTTGGAGGCCCAAAAAAGGGATTTACAGGCATCCTAGAGCCCCTAAAGTCCAGAAAATGTTGGTGTCCCAAAAACCGTGTCAGGGAGCTCTGAATGTGCAAAAAACTTTGCAGCCTGAAAGGGGCATTAACCCGCATCCTAGACCACTAAAATTCCCCAAAAGAAAGTTGGCACGAAAAATGCATACTACACCCCTGAAAGTTCAGAATATGTTAGCAGCCCAAAAAAGGCCTTCAAATGCATCTTAGGCCTGCAAAAATGTAGAAAACTTTGGAGGCCCAAAAAAGGGGTTTACAGGCATCCTAGACCCCCTAAAGTCCAGAATATGTTGGTGGCCCAAAAACTGTGTCAGAGAGCTCTGAATGTCCCAAAAACATTTGCAGCCTGAAAGGGGCATTAACCTGCATCCTAGACCACTGAAATTCCCAAAAACATTTTTGGCATGAAAAATGCATCCACCTCTGAAAGTTCTGAATATTGTAGCTGCCCAAGAAAGGCCTTAAAATGCATCTTAGACCTGCAAAAATGTTGAAAACTTTTGAGGCCCAAAAAAGGGGTTTACAGGCATCCTAGACGCCCTAAATCCAGAAAATGTTGGTGGCCTAAAAACAGTGTCAGGGAGCTCTGAATGTTGCAAAAACATTTGCATCCTGAAAGGGGCATTAACCCGCATCCTAGACCACTGAAATTCCCAAAAATAATTTTGGCACAAAAAATACATCCTACACCCCTGATCGTTCAGAATATGCTAGCAGCCGAAAAAAGGCCTTAAAATGCATGTTATGCCTGCAAAAATGTTGAAAACTTTTGAGGCCCAAAAAAGGGGTTTACAGGCATCCTAGACTCCCTAAAGTCCAGAAAATGTTGGTGGCCCAAAAACCATGTCAGGGAGCTCTGAATGTCCCAAAAACATTTGCAGACTGAAAGGGGCATTAACCCGCATCCTAGACCACTGAAATTCCCAAAAATATTTTTGGCATGAAAAATGCATCCTACACCCCTGAAAGTTCTGAATATTTTAGCTGCCCAAAAAAGGCCTTAAAATGCATCTTAGACCTGCTAAAATGTTGAAACATTTGGAGGACCAAAAAAAGGGGTTTACAGGCATCCTAGACGCCCTAAATCCAGAAAATGTTGGTAGCCCAAAAACAGTGTCAGGGAGCTCTGAATGTCCCAAAAACATTTGCAGCCGAAAGGGGCATTAACCCGCATCCTAGACCACTAAAATTCCCCAAAAGAAAGTTGGCACGAAACATGCATCCTACATCCCTGAAAGTTCAGAATATGTTAGCTGCTCAAAAAAGGCCTTAAAATGCATGTTATGCCTGCAAAAATGTTTAAAACTTTTGAGGCCCAAAAAAGGGGTTTACAGGCATCCTAGACTCCCTAAAGTCCAGAAAATGTTGGTGCCCCAAAAACCGTGTCAGGGAGCTCTGAATGTCCCAAAAATATTTGCAGCCTGAAAGGGGCATTAACCCGCATCCTAGACCACTAAAATTCCCCAAATGAAAGTTGGCACAAAAAATGCATACTACACCCCTGAAAGTTCTGAATATTTTAGCTGCTCAAAAAAGGCCTTAAAATGCATTTTAGGCCTGCAAAAATGTAGAAAACTTTGGAGGCCCAAAAAAAGGGGTTTACAGGCATCCTAGACCCCCTAAAGTCCAGAAAATGTTGGTTGACCAAAAACTGTGTCAGAGAGCTCTGAAAGTCCCAAAAACATTTGCAGCCTGAAAGGGGCATTAACCCACATGCCAGACCACTGAAATTCCCAAAAATAATTTTGGCACAAAAAATACATCCTACACCCCTGAACGTTCAGAATATGCTAGCAGCCGAAAAAAGGCCTTAAAATGCATGTTATGCCTGCAAAAATGTTGAAAACTTTTGAGGCCCAAACAACGGGTTTACAGGCATCCTACACCCCGTAAAGTCCAGAAAATGTTGGTGGCCCAAAAACCGTGTCAGGGAGCTCTGAATGTCCTAAAAACATTTGCAGCATGAAAGGGGCATTAACCCGCATCCTAGACCACTAAAATTCCCCAAATGAAAGTTGGCACGAAAAATGCATACTACACCCCTGAAAGTTCAGAATATGTTAGCAGCCCAAAAAAGGCCTTCATATGCATCTTAGGCCTGCAAAAATGTAGAAAACTTTGGAGGCCCAAAAAAGGGGTTTACAGGCATCCTAGACCCCCTAAAGTCCAGAATATGTTGGTGTCCCAAAAACCGTGTCAGGGAGCTCTGAATGTGCAAAAAACTTTGCAGCCTGAAAGGGGCATTAACCCGCATCCTAGACCACTAAAATTCCCCAAAAGAAAATTGGCACGAAAAATGCATACTACACCCCTGAAAGTTCTGAATATTTTAGCTTCTCAAAAAAGGCCTTCAAATGCATCTTAGGCCTGCAAAAATGTTGAAACATTTGGAGGCCCAAAAAAAGGGGTTTACAGGCATCCTGGTTGCCCAAAAACGTGGCCAGAGAGCTCTGAATGTCCCAAAAACATTTGCAGCCTGAAAGGGGCATTAACTTGCATCCTAAACCACTGATATTCCCCCAAAAGAATGTTGGCACGAAAAATGCATCCTACACCCCTGAAAGTTCAGAATATGTTAGCAGCCGAAAAAAGGCCTTAAAATGCATCTTAGGCCTGCAAAAATGAAGAAAACTTTGGAGGCCCAAAAAAGGGGTTTACAGGCATCGTAAACCCCCTGAAGTCCAGAACATTTTGGTTCCCAAAAAATGTGCCATAGAACTCTGAATGTCCCAAAAACATTTGCAGCCTGAAAGGGGCATTAACCCGCATCCTAGACCACTGAAATTCCCCAAAAGAATGTTGGCACGAAAATTGCATCCTACACCCCTGAAAGTTGAGAATATGTTAGCAGCCGAAAAAAGGCCTTAAAATGCATCTTAGGCCTGCAAAAATGTTGAAAACTTTGGACGCCCAAAAAAGGGGTTTACAGGCATCCTACACCCCCTAAAGTCCAGAAAATGATGGTTCACCAAAAAATGTGTCGAGAGCTCTGAATGTCCCAAAAACATTTGCAGCCTGAAAGGGGCATTAACCTGCATCCTAGACCACTGAAATTCCCAAAAATATTTTTGGCACAAAAATTGCATCCTACACCCCTGAAAGTTCAGAAAATGTTGGCAGCCCAAAAAAGGCCTTAAAATGCATCTTAGGCCCGCAAAAATGTTGAAAACTTTGGAGGCCCAAAAAAGGGGTTTACAGGCATCCTAGAGCCCCTAGGGTCCAGAAAATGTTGGTGTCCCAAAAACCGTGTCAGGGAGCTCTGAATGTGCAAAAAACTTTGCAGCCTGAAAGGGGCATTAACCCGCATCCTAGACCACTAAAATTCCCCAAAAGAAAGTTGGCACGAAAAATGCATACTACACCCCTGAAAGTTCAGAATATGTTAGCAGCCCAAAAAAGGCCTTCAAATGCATCTTAGGCCTGCAAAAATGTAGAAAACTTTGGAGGCCCAAAAAAGGGGTTTACAGGCATCCTAGACCCCCTAAAGTCCAGAATATGTTGGTGGCCCAAAAACTGTGTCAGAGAGCTCTGAATGTCCCAAAAACATTTGCAGCCTGAAAGGGGCATTAACCTGCATCCTAGACCACTGAAATTCCCAAAAACATTTTTGGCATGAAAAATGCATCCACCTCTGAAAGTTCTGAATATTTTAGCTGCCCAAGAAAGGCCTTAAAATGCATCTTAGACCTGCAAAAATGTTGAAACATTTGGAGGCCCAAAAAAGGGGTTTACAGGCATCCTAGACGCCCTAAATCCAGAAAATGTTGGTGGCCCAAAAACAGTGTCAGGGAGCTCTGAATGTTGCAAAAACATTTGCATCCTGAAAGGGGCATTAACCCGCATCCTAGACCACTGAAATTCCCAAAAATAATTTTGGCACAAAAAATACATCCTACACCCCTGATCGTTCAGAATATGCTAGCAGCCGAAAAAAGGCCTTAAAATGCATGTTATGCCTGCAAAAATGTTGAAAACTTTTGAGGCCCAAAAAAGGGGTTTACAGGCATCCTAGACTCCCTAAAGTCCAGAAAATGTTGGTGGCCCAAAAACCATGTCAGGGAGCTCTGAATGTCCCAAAAACATTTGCAGCCTGAAAGGGGCATTAACCCGCATCCTAGACCACTAAAATTCCCCAAAAGAAAGTTGGCACGAAACATGCATCCTACATCCCTGAAAGTTCAGAATATGTTAGCTGCTCAAAAAAGGCCTTAAAATGCATGTTATGCCTGCAAAAATGTTTAAAACTTTTGAGGCCCAAAAAAGGGGTTTACAGGCATCCTAGACTCCCTAAAGTCCAGAAAATGTTGGTGCCCCAAAAACCGTGTCAGGGAGCTCTGAATGTCCCAAAAATATTTGCAGCCTGAAAGGGGCATTAACCCGCATCCTAGACCACTAAAATTCCCCAAATGAAAGTTGGCACAAAAAATGCATACTACACCCCTGAAAGTTCTGAATATTTTAGCTTCTCAAAAAAGGCCTTAAAATGCATTTTAGGCCTGCAAAAATGTAGAAAACTTTGGAGGCCCAAAAAAAGGGGTTTACAGGCATCCTAGACCCCCTAAAGTCCAGAAAATGTTGGTTGACCAAAAACTGTGTCAGAGAGCTCTGAAAGTCCCAAAAACATTTGCAGCCTGAAAGGGGCATTAACCCACATGCCAGACCACTGAAATTCCCAAAAATAATTTTGGCACAAAAAATACATCCTACACCCCTGAACGTTCAGAATATGCTAGCAGCCGAAAAAAGGCCTTAAAATGCATGTTATGCCTGCAAAAATGTTGAAAACTTTTGAGGCCCAAACAACGGGTTTACAGGCATCCTACACCCCGTAAAGTCCAGAAAATGTTGGTGGCCCAAAAACCGTGTCAGGGAGCTCTGAATGTCCTAAAAACATTTGCAGCCTGAAAGGGGCATTAACCCGCATCCTAGACCACTAAAATTCCCCAAATGAAAGTTGGCACGAAAAATGCATACTACACCCCTGAAAGTTCAGAATATGTTAGCAGCCCAAAAAAGGCCTTCATATGCATCTTAGGCCTGCAAAAATGTAGAAAACTTTGGAGGCCCAAAAAAAGGGGTTTACAGGCATCCTAGACCCCCTAAAGTCCAGAATATGTTGGTGGCCCAAAAACCATGTCAGAGAGCTCTGAATGTCCCAAAAACATTTGCAGCCTGAAAGGGGCATTAACCTGCATCCTAGACCACTGAAATTCCCAAAAATATTTTTGGCATGAAAAATGCATCCTACACCCCTGAAAGTTCAGAATATTTTAGCTGCCCAAAAAAGACCTTAAAATGCATCTTAGGCCTGCAAAAATGTTGAAAACTTTGGAGGCCCAAAAAAGGGATTTACAGGCATCCTGGTTGCCCAAAAACATGGCCAGAGAGCTCTGAATGTCCCAAAAACATTTGCAGCCTGAAAGGGGCATTAACTTGCACCCTAAACCACTGAAATTCCCCAAAGGAATGTTGGGAGGAAAAAATGCATCCTACACCCCTGAAAGTTCAGAATATGTTAGCAGCCGAAAAAAGGCCTTAAAATGCATCTTAGGCCTGCAAAAATGAAGAAAACTTTGGAGGCCCAAAAAATGGGTTTACAGGCATCGTAGACCCCCTGAAGTCCAGAACATTTTGGTTCCCAAAAACTGTGCCATAGAACTCTGAATGTCCCAAAAACATTTGCAGCCTGAAAGGGGCATTAACCCGCATCCTAGACCACTGAAATTCCCCAAAAGAATGTTGGCACGAAAAATGCATCCTACACACCTGAGAGTTCAGAATATGTTAGCAGCCGAAAAAAGGCCTTAAAATGCATCTTAGGCCTGCAAAAATGTTGAAAACTTTGGACGCCCAAAAAAGGGGTTTACAGGCATCCTACGCCCCCTAAAGTCCAGAAAATGATGGTTGACCAAAAAATGTGTCGAGAGCTCTGAATGTCCCAAAAACATGTGCAGCCTGAAAGGGGCATTAACCTGCATCCTAGACCACTGAAATTCCCAAAAATATTTTTGGCATAAAAATTGCATCCTACACCCTTGAAAGTTCAGAAAATGTTGGCGGCCCAAAAAAGGCCTTAAAATGCATTTTAGGCCTGCTAAAATGTTGAAAACTTTGGAGGCCCAAAAAAGGGGTTTACAGGCATCCTAGAGCCCCTAAAGTCCAGAAAATGGTGGTGGCCCAAAAACCGTGTCAGGGAGCTCTGAATGTGCAAAACACATTTGCAGACTGAAAGGGACATTAACCCGCATCCTAGACCACTAAAATTCCCCCAAAAGAAAGTTGGCACGAAAAATGCATACTACACCCCTGAAAGTTCAGAATATGTTAGCAGCCCAAAAAAGGCCTTCAAATGCATCTTAGCCCTGCAAAAATGTAGATAACTTTGGAGGCCCAAAAAAGGGGTTTACAGGCATCCTAGACCCCCTAAAGTCCAGAATATGTTGGTGGCCCAAAAACTGTGTCAGAGAGCTCTGAATGTCCCAAAAACATTTGCAGCCTGAAAGGGGCATTAACCTGCATCCTAGACCACTGAAATTCCCAAAAATATTTTTGGCATGAAAAATGCATCCACCCCTGAAAGTTCTGAATATTTTAGCTGCCCTAAAAAGGCCTTAAAATGCATCTTAGACCTGCAAAAATGTTGAAACATTTGGAGACCCAAAAAAAGGGGTTTACAGGCATCCTAGACGCCCTAAATCCAGAAAATGTTGGTGGCCCAAAAACAGTGTCAGGGAGCTCTGAATGTTCCAAAAACATTTGCATCCTGAAAGGGGCATAAACCCGCATCCTAGACCACTGAAATTCCCAAAAATAATTTTGGCACAAAAAATACATCATACACCCCTGTACGTTCAAAATATGCTAGCAGCCGAAAAAAGGCCTTAAAATGCATTTTAGGCCTGCAAAAATGTAGAAAACTTTGGAGGCCCAAAAAAGGGGTTTACAGGTATCATAGGCCCCCTAAAGTACAGAAAATGTTGGTTGGACAAAAACTGTGCCAGAGAGCTCTGAATGTCCCAAAAACATTTGTAGCCTGAAAGGGGCATTAACCCGCATCCTAGACCACTGAAAATCCCCAAAAGAATGTTGGCACGAAAAATGCATCCTACACCCCTGAAAGTTCTGAATATTTTAGCTGCTCAAAAAAGGCCTTAAAATGCATCTTAGGCCTGCAAAAATGTTGAAAACTTTTGGGGCCCAAAAACGGGGTTTACTGGCATCCTACACTCCCTAAAGTCCAGAAAATGTTGGTGCCCCAAAAACCGTGTCAGGGAGCTCTGAATGTCCCAAAAATATTTGCAGCCTGAAAGGGGCATTAACCCGCATCCTAGACCACTAAAATTCCCCAAAAGAAAGTTGGCACGAAAAATACATTCTACACCCCTGAAAGTTCAGATTATGTTAGCAGCCCAAAAAGGCCTTAAAATGCATCTTAGGCCTGCAAAAAATGTAGAAAACTTTAGAGGCCCAAAAAAAGGGTTTACAGGCATCCAAGACCCTCTAAAGTCCAGAACATTTTGGTGTCCCAAAAACTGGGCCCGAGAGCTCTGAATGTCCCAAAAACATTTGCAGCCTGAAAAGGGCATTAACCCACATCCTAGACACAGGATATTTCCAAAAGTATTAATGGCCTGAAAAATGCATCCTACACCCCTGAAAGTTATGAATATTTTAGCAGCGCAAAAAAGGCCTTAAAATGCATCTTAGGCCTGCAAAAATGTTGAAAACTTTGGAGGCCCAAAAAAGGGGTTTACAGACATCCTAGACACCCTAAAGTCCAGAAAATGTTGGTGGCCCAAAAACAGTGTCAGAGAGCTCTGAAAGTCCCAAAAACATTTGCAGCCTGAAAGGGGCATTAACCCACATGCCAGACCACTGAAATTCCCAAAAATTATTTTGGCACAAAAAATACATCCTACACCCCTGAACGTTCAGAATATGCTAGCAGCCGAAAAAAGGCCTTAAAATGCATCTTAGGCCTGCAAAAATATTGAAACTTTGGAGACCCAAAAAAGGGGTTTACAGGCATCGTAGACCCCCTAAAGTCCAGAAAATGTTGGTGGCCTAAAAACTGTGCCAGAGAGCTCTGAATGTCCCAAAACTATTTGTAGCCTGAAAGGGGCATTAACCCACATCCTAGACCACTAAAATTCTCCAAAAGAAAGTTGGCACGAAAAATGCATACTACACCCCTGAAAGTTCAGAATATGTTAGCAGCCCAAAACAGACCTTAAAATGCATCTTAGACCTGCAAAAATGTTGAAAACTTTGGAGGCCCAAAAAAAGGGGTTTACAAGCATCCTAGACCCCCTAAAGTCCAGAAAATGTTGGTTGACCAAAAACTGTGTCAGAGAGCTCTGAAAGTCCCAAAAACATTTGCAGCCTGAAAGGGGCATTAACCCACATGCCAGACCACTGAAATTCCCAAAAATTATTTTGGCACAAAAAATACATCCTACACCCCTGAACGTTCAGAATATGCTAGCAGCCGAAAAAAGGCCTTAAAATGCATGTTATGCCTGCAAAAATGTTGAAAACTTTTGAGGCCCAAACAACGGGTTTACAGGCATCCTACACCCCCTAAAGTCCAGAAAATGTTGGTGGCCCTAAAACCGTGTCAGGGAGCTCTGAATGTCCCAAAAACATTTGCAGCCTGAAAGGGGCATTAACCCGCATCCTAGACCACTAAAATTCCCCAAATGAAAGTTGGGACGAAAAATGCATACTACACCCCTGAAAGTTCTGAATATTTTAGCTTCTCAAAAAAGGCCTTAAAATGCATCTTAGGCCTGCAAAAATGTTGAAAACTTTGGAGGCCCAAAAAAAGGGGTTTACAAGCATCCTAGACCCCCTAAAGTCCAGAAAATGTTGGTTGACCAAAAACTGTGTCAGAGAGCTCTGAAAGTCCAAAAAACATTTGCAGCCTGAAAGGGGCATTAACCCACATGCCAGACCACTGAAATTCCCAAAAATAATTTTGGCACAAAAAATACATCCTACACCCCTGAACGTTCAGAATATGCTAGCAGCCGAAAAAAGGCCTTAAAATGCATGTTATGCCTGCAAAAATGTTGAAAACATTTGAGGCCCAAACAACGGGTTTACAGGCATCCTACACCCCCTTAAGTCCAGAAAATGTTGGTGGCCCAAAAACCGTGTCAGGGAGCTCTGAATGTCCCAAAAACATTTGCAGCCTGAAAGGGGCATTAACCCGC
This sequence comes from Ambystoma mexicanum, assembly GCF_040938575.1. NCBI lineage: Eukaryota > Metazoa > Chordata > Amphibia > Caudata > Ambystomatidae > Ambystoma > Ambystoma mexicanum. The sequence goes on from NC_090938.1 coordinate 148,470,891, forward strand.
ATCCTAGACCACTAAAATTCCCCAAATGAAAGTTGGCACGAAAAATGCATACTACACCCCTGAAAGTTCAGAATATGTTGGCAGCCCTAAAAAGGCCTTCAAATGCATCTTAGGCCTGCAAAAATGTAGAAAACTTTGGAGGCCCAAAAAAGGGGTTTACAGGCATCCTAGACCCACTAAAGTCCAGAATATGTTGGTGGCCCAAAAACCGTGTCAGAGAGCTCTGAATGTCCCAAAAAAATGTGCAGCCTGAAAGGGGCATTAACCTGCATCCTAGACCACTGAAATTCCCAAAAATATTTTTGGCATGAAAAATGCATCCTACACCCCTGAGAGTTCAGAATATTTTAGCTGCCCTAAAAAGACCTTAAAATGCATCTTAGGCCTGCAAAAATGTTGAAAATCTTGGAGGCCCAAAAAAAGGGGTTTACAGGCATCCTACACCCCCTTAAATCCAGAAAATGTTGGTGGCCCAAAAACCATGTCAGGGAGCTCTGAATGTCCCAAAAACATTTGCAGCCTGAAAGGGGCATTAACCCGCATCCTAGACCACTAAAATTCCCCAAATGAAAGTTGGCACGAAAAATGCATTCTACACCCCTGAAAGTTCAGAATATGTTAGCAGCCCAAAAAAGGCCTTAAAATGCATCTTAGGCCTGCAAAAATGTTGAAAACTTTGGAGGCCCAAAAAAAGGGGTTTACAGGCATCCTAGACCCCCTAAAGTCCAGAAAATGTTGGTTGACCAAAAACTGTGTCAGAGAGCTCTGAAAGTCCAAAAAACATTTGCAGCCTGAAAGGGGCATTAACCCACATGCCAGACCACTGAAATTCCCAAAAATAATTTTGGCACAAAAAATACATCCTACACCCCTGAACGTTCAGAATATGCTAGCAGCCGAAAAAAGGCCTTAAAATGCATGTTATGCCTGCAAAAATGTTGAAAACATATGAGGCCCAAACAACGGGTTTACAGGCATCCTACACCCCCTTAAGTCCAGAAAATGTTGGTGGCCCAAAAACCGTGTCAGGGAGCTCTGAATGTCCCAAAAACATTTGCAGCCTGAAAGGGGCATTAACCCGCATCCTAGACCACTAAAATTCCCCAAATGAAAGTTGGCACGAAAAATGCATACTACACCCCTGAAAGTTCAGAATATGTTGGCAGCCCTAAAAAGGCCTTCAAATGCATCTTAGGCCTGCAAAAATGTAGAAAACTTTGGAGGCCCAAAAAAGGGGTTTACAGGCATCCTAGACCCACTAAAGTCCAGAATATGTTGGTGGCCCAAAAACCGTGTCAGAGAGCTCTGAATGTCCCAAAAAAATGTGCAGCCTGAAAGGGGCATTAACCTGCATCCTAGACCACTGAAATTCCCAAAAATATTTTTGGCATGAAAAATGCATCCTACACCCCTGAGAGTTCAGAATATTTTAGCTGCCCTAAAAAGACCTTAAAATGCATCTTAGGCCTGCAAAAATGTTGAAAATCTTGGAGGCCCAAAAAAAGGGGTTTACAGGCATCCTACACCCCCTTAAATCCAGAAAATGTTGGTGGCCCAAAAACCATGTCAGGGAGCTCTGAATGTCCCAAAAACATTTGCAGCCTGAAAGGGGCATTAACCCGCATCCTAGACCACTAAAATTCCCCAAATGAAAGTTGGCACGAAAAATGCATTCTACACCCCTGAAAGTTCAGAATATGTTAGCAGCCCAAAAAGGCCTTAAAATGCATCTTAGGCCTGTAAAAAATGTAGAAAACTTTAGAGGCCCAAAAAAGGGGTTTACAGGCATCCAAGACCCCCTAAAGTCCAGAACATTTTGGTGTCCCAAAAACTGGGTCCGAGAGCTCTGAATGTCCGAAAAACATTTGCAGCCTGTAAAGGGCATTAACCCGCATCCTAGACACAGGATATTTCCAAAAGTATTAATGGCCTGAAAAATGCATACTACACCCCTGAAAGTTATGAATATTTTAGCAGCGCAAAAAAGGCCTTAAAATGCATCTTAGGCCTGCAAAAATGTTGAAAACTTTGGAGGCCCAAACAACGGGTTTACAGGCATCCTACACCCCCTAAAGTCCAGAAAATGTTGGTGGCCCAAAAACTGTGCCAGAGAGCTCTGAATGTTTCAAAAACATTTGCAGCCTGAAAGGGGCATTAACCCACATGCCAGACCACTGAAATTCCCAAAAATTATTTTGGCACAAAAAATACATCCTACACCCCTGAACGTTCAGAATATGCTAGCAGCCGAAAAAAGGCCTTAAAATGCATGATATGCCTGCAAAAATGTTGAAAACTTTTGAGGCCCAAACAACGGGTTTACAGGCATCCTACACCCCCTAAAGTCCAGAAAATGTTGGTGGCCCTAAAACCGTGTCAGGGAGCTCTGAATGTCCCAAAAACATTTGCAGCCTGAAAGGGGCATTAACCCGCATCCTAGACCACTAAAATTCCCCAAATGAAAGTTGGCACGAAAAATGCATACTACACCCCTGAAAGTTCTGAATATTTTAGCTTCTCAAAAACAGCCTTAAAATGCATCTTAGGCCTGCAAAAATGTTGAAAACTTTGGAGGCCCAAAAAAAGGGGTTTACAGGCATCCTAGACCCCCTAAAGTCCAGAAAATGTTGGTTGACCAAAAACTGTGTCAGAGAGCTCTGAAAGTCCAAAAAACATTTGCAGCCTGAAAGGGGCATTAACCCACATGCCAGACCACTGAAATTCCCAAAAATAATTTTGGCACAAAAAATACATCCTACACCCCTGAACGTTCAGAATATGCTAGCAGCCCAAAAAAGGCCTTAAAATGCATGTTATGCCTGCAAAAATGTTGAAAACATTTGAGGCCCAAACAACGGGTTTACAGGCATCCTACACCCCCTTAAGTCCAGAAAATGTTGGTGGCCCAAAAACCGTGTCAGGGAGCTCTGAATGTCCCAAAAACATTTGCAGCCTGAAAGGGGCATTAACCCGCATCCTAGACCACTAAAATTCCCCAAATGAAAGTTGGCACGAAAAATGCATACTACACCCCTGAAAGTTCAGAATATGTTGGCAGCCCTAAAAAGGCCTTCAAATGCATCTTAGGCCTGCAAAAATGTAGAAAACTTTGGAGGCCCAAAAAAGGGGTTTACAGGCATCCTAGACCCACTAAAGTCCAGAATATGTTGGTGGCCCAAAAACCGTGTCAGAGAGCTCTGAATGTCCCAAAAAAATGTGCAGCCTGAAAGGGGCATTAACCTGCATCCTAGACCACTGAAATTCCCAAAAATATTTTTGTCATGAAAAATGCATCCTACACCCCTGAGAGTTCAGAATATTTTAGCTGCCCTAAAAAGACCTTAAAATGCATCTTAGGCCTGCAAAAATGTTGAAAATCTTGGAGGCCCAAAAAAAGGGGTTTACAGGCATCCTACACCCCCTTAAGTCCAGAAAATGTTGTTGGCCCAAAAACCATGTCAGGGAGCTCTGAATGTCCCAAAAACATTTGCAGCCTGAAAGGGGCATTAACCCGCATCCTAGACCACTAAAATTCCCCAAATGAAAGTTGGCACGAAAAATGCATTCTACACCACTGAAAGTTCAGAATATGTTAGCAGCCCAAAAAAGGCCTTAAAATGCATCTTAGGCCTGCAAAAAATGTAGAAAACTTTAGAGGCCCAAAAAAGGGGTTTACGGACATCCTAGACACCCTAAAGTCCAGAAAATGTTGGTGGCCCAAAAACTGGGTCCGAGAGCTCTGAATGTCCGAAAAACATTTGCAGCCTGTAAAGGGCATTAACCCGCATCCTAGACACAGGATATTTCCAAAAGTATTAATGGCCTGAAAAATGCATCCTACACCCCTGAAAGTTATGAATATATTAGCAGCGCAAAAAAGGCCTTAAAATGCATCTTAGGCCTGCAAAAATGTTGAAAACTTTGGAGGCCCAAAAAAGGGGTTTACAGACATCCTAGACACCCTAAAGTCCAGAAAATGTTGGTGGCCCAAAAACAGTGTCAGGGAGCTCTGAATGTTCCAAAAACATGTGCAGCCTGAAAGGGGCATTAACCTGCATCCTAAACCACTGAAATTCCCCAAATGAATGTTGGGAAGAAAAATGCATCCTACACCCCTGAAAGTTCAGAATATGTTAGCAGCCCAAAAAAGGCCTTAAAATGCATCTTAGGCCTGCAAAAATATTGAAAACTTTGGAGACCCAAAAAAGGGGTTTACAGGCATCGTAGACCCCCTAAAGTACAGAAAATGTTGGTGGCCTAAAAACTGTGCCAGAGAGCTCTGAAAGTCCCAAAAACATTTGCAGCCTGAAAGGGGCATTAACCCACATGCCAGACCACTGAAATTCCCAAAAATAATTTTGGCACAAAAAATACATCCTACACCCCTGAACGTTCAGAATATGCTAGCAGCCGAAAAAAGGCCTTAAAATGCATGTTATGCCTGCAAAAATGTTGAAAACTTTTGAGGCCCAAACAATGGGTTTATAGGCATCCTACACCCCCTAAAGTCCAGAAAATGTTGGTGGCCCAAAAACCGTGTCAGGGAGCTCTGAATGTCCCAAAAACATTTGCAGCCTGAAAGGGGCATTAACCCGCATCCTAGACCACTAAAATTCCCCAAATGAAAGTTGGCACGAAAAATGCATACTACACCCCTGAAAGTTCTGAATATTTTAGCTTCTCAAAAAAGGCCTTCAAATGCATCTTAGGCCTGCAAAAATGTTGAAAACTTTGGAGGCCCAAAAAAAGGGGTTTACAGGCATCCTAGACCCCCTAAAGTCCAGAAAATGTTGGTTGACCAAAAACTGTGTCAGAGAGCTCTGAAAGTCCAAAAAACATTTGCAGCCTGAAAGGGGCATTAACCCACATGCCAGACCACTGAAATTCCCAAAAATAATTTTGGCACAAAAAATACATCCTACACCCCTGAACGTTCAGAATATGCTAGCAGCCGAAAAAAGGCCTTAAAATGCATGTTATGCCTGCAAAAATGTTGAAAACTTTTGAGGCCCAAACAACGGGTTTACAGGCATCCTACACCCACTAAAGTCCAGAAAATGTTGGTGGCCCAAAAACCGTGTCAGGGAGCTCTGAATGTCCCAAAAACATTTGCAGCCTGAAAGGGGCATTAACCCGCATCCTAGACCATTGAAATTCCACAAAATATTTTTGCCACGAAAAATGCATCCTACACCCCTGAAAGTTATGAATATTTTAGCAGCGCAAAAAGGCCTTAAAATGCAACTTAGGCCTGCAAAAATGCAGGAAATTTTGGAGGCCCAAAAAAGGTGTTTACCGGCATCGTAGACCCCCCTAAAGTCCAGAAAAGTTTGGTTGCCCCAAAACGGTGCCAGAGAGCTCTGAATGTCCCAAAAACATGTTCAGCCTGAAAGGGGCATTAACCTGCATCCTCGACCACTGAAATTCCCAAAAATATTTTTGTCACAAAAAATGCATCCTACACCCCTGAAAGTTCAGAATATGTTAGCAGCCCAAAAAAGACCTTAAAATGCATCTTAGGCCTGCAAAAATGTAGAAAATTTTGGAGGCACAAAAAAGGGGTTTACAGGCATCGTAGACTCCCTAAAGTCCAGAAAAGTTTGGTTGCCCCAAAACGGTGCCAGAGAGCTCTGAATGTCCCAAAAACATTTGCAGTCTGAAAGGGTCATTAACCCGCATCCTAGACCACTGAAATTCCCAAAAATATTTTTGGCATGAAAAATGCATCCTACAGCCTGAAAGTTCTGAACATTTTATCTGCCCAAAAAAGGCCTTAAAATGCATCTTAGGCCTGCAAAAATGTTGAAAACTTTGGAGGCCCAGAAAAGGGGTTTACAGGCATCGTAGAGCCCCTAAATTCCAGAAAATCTTGGTTCCCAAAAACTGTGCCATAGAACTCTGAATGTCCCAAAAACATTTGCAGCCTGAAAGGGGCATTAACCCGCATCCTAGACCACTGAAATTCTCCAAAAGAAAGTTGGCACGAAAAATGCATACTACACCCCTGAAAGTTCCGAATATGTTAGCAGCCCAAAAAAGGCCTTAAAATGCATCTTAGGCCTGCAAAAATGTAGAAAATTTTGGAGGCCCAAAAAAGGGGTTTACAGGCATCGTGGACCCCCTAAAGTCCATAAAATGTTGGAGGCCCGAAAACAGTGTCAGGGAGCTCTGAATGTGCCAAAAACATTTGCAGCCTGAAAGGGGCATTAACCCGCAACCTAGACCACTGAAATGCCCAAAATTATTTTTTGCACAAAAAATGCATCATACACCCTTGAAAGTTCAGAAAATGTTGGCATCCCAAAAAAGGCCTTAAAATGCATATTAGGCCTGCAAAAATGTAGAAAACTTTGGAGGCCCAAAAAAGGGATTTACAGGCATTGTAGACCCCCTAAAATCCAGAAAATCTTGGTTGCCCAAAAAAAGTGCCAGAGCTTTGAATGTCCCAAACAAATGTGTAGCCTGAAACGGGCAATAACCCGCATCCTAGACCACTAAAATTCTCCAAAAGAAAGTTGGCACGAAAAATGCATACTACACCCCTGAAAGTTCCGAATATGTTAGCTGCCCAAAAAAGGCCTTAAAATGCATCTTAGGACTGCAAAAATGTTGAAAACTTTGGAGGGCCAAAAAAGGGGTTTACAGGCATCCCTGACCCACTAAAGTCCAGAAAATGTTGGTGACCCAAAAACGATGCCAGGGAGCTCTGAATGTCCCAAAAACATGTGCAGCCTGAAAGGGGCATTAACCCGCATCCTAGACCACTGAAATTCCCAAAAATACTTTTGGCACAAAAAATGCATACTACACCCCTGAAAGTTCAAAATATGTTAGCAGCCGAAAAAAGGCCTTAAAATGCATCTTAGGCCTGCAAAAATGTAGAAAATTTTGGAGGCCCAAAAAAGGGGTTTACAGGCATAGTAGACCCCCTAAAGTCCAGAAAATGTTGGTGGCCTAAAAACTGTGCCAGAGAGCTCTGAATGTCCCCAAAACATGTGTAGCCTGAAAGGGGCATTAACCTGCATCCTAAACCACTGAAATTCCTCAAAATAATGTTGGCACTAAAAATACATCCTACACCCCTGAAAGTTCAGAATATGTTAGCAGCTGAAAAAAGGCCTTAAAATGCATCTTAGGCCTGCAAAAATGTAGAAAACTGTTGAGGCCCAAAAAAGGGCTTTACAGGCACCATAGACAACCTAAAGTCCAGAAAATGTTGGTGGCCTAAAAACTGTGCCAGAGAGCTCTGAATGTCCCAAGAACATGTGTAGCCTGAAACGGGCAATAACCCGCATCCTAGACCACTAAAATTCTCCAAAAGAAAGTTAGCACGAAAAATGCATACTACACCCCTGAAAGTTCCGAATATGTTAGCTGCCCAAAAAAGACCTTAAAATGCATTTTAGGCCTGCAAAAATGTTGAAAACTTTGGAGGCCCAAAAAAGGTGTTTACAGGCATTGTAGACCCCCTAAAGTCCATAAAATGTTGGAGGCCCGAAAACAGTGTCAGGGAGCTCTGAATGTGCCAAAAACATTTGCAGCCTGAAAGGGGCATTAACCCGCAACCTAGACCACTGAAATTCCCAAAATTATTTTTTGCACAAAAAATGCATACTACAACCCTGAAAGTTCACAATATGTTAGCAGCCGAAAAAAGGCCTTAAAATGCATCTTAGGCCTGCAAAAATGTTGAAAACTTTGGAGGCCCAAAAAATGGGTTTAAAGGCATCGTAGAGCCCCTAAATTCCAGAAAATCTTGGTTCCCAAAAACTGTGCCATAGAACTCTGAATGTCCCAAAAAAATTTGCAGCCTGAAAGGGGCATTAACCCGCATCCTAGACCACTGAAATTCCCCAAAAGAATGTTGGCACGAAAAATGCATCCTACACCTCTGAAAGTTATGAATATTTTAGCAGCGCAAAAAAGGCCTTAAAATGCATCTTAGGACTGCAAAAATGTTGAAAACTTTGGAGGCCCAAAAAAGGGGTTTACAGGCATCCTAGACCCACTAAAGTCCAGAAAATGTTGGGGACCCAAAAACGGTGCCAGGGAGCTCTGAATGTCCCAAAAACATGTACAGCCTGAAAGGGGCATTAACCCGCATCCTAGACCACTGAAATTCCCAAAAATACTTTTGGCACAAAAAATGCATACTACACCCCTGCAAGTTCACAATATGTTAGCAGCCGAAAAAAGGCCTTAAAATGCATCTTAGGCCTGCAAAAATATAGAAAATTTTGGAGGCCCAAAAAAGGGGTTTACAGGCATTGTAGACCCCCTGAAGTCCAGAAAATGTTGGTGGCCTAAAAACTAACTGTGCCAGAGAGCTCTGAATGTCCCCAAAACATTTGTAGCCTGAAAGGGGCATTAACCTGCAACCTAAACCACTGAAATTCCCCAAAAGAATGCTGGCACTAAAAATGCATCCTACACCCCTGAAAGTTCAGAATATGTTAGCAGCCCAAAAAAGGCCTTAAAATGCATCTTAGGCCTGCAAAAATGTAGAAACCTTTGGAGGCCCAAAAAAGGGGTTTACAGGCATCGTAGACCCCCTGAATTCCAGAAAATGTTGGTTGACCAAAAAATGTGCCAGAGAGCTCTGAATGTCCCAAAAACGTTTGCAGTTTGAAAAGGGCAATACACTGCATCCTAGACCCCTGAAATTCCCAAAAATATTTTTGGCATGAAAAATGCATCTTACAGCCTGAAAGTTCTGAATATTTTAGCTGCCCAAAAAAGGCCTTAAAATGCACTTTAGGCCTGCAAAAATTTTGAAAAGTTTGGAGGCCCAAAAAAGGGGTTTATAGGCATCGTAGACCCTCTAAAGTCCATAAAATGTTGAAGGCCCGAAAACAGTATCAGGGAGCTCTGAATGTGCCAAAAACATTTGCAGCCTGAAAGGGGCATTAACCCGCATCCTAGACCACTGAAATTCCCTAAAATAATTTTGGCACAAAAAAAAATGCATCTACACACCTGAAAGTTCAGAATATGTTAGCAGCCCAAAAAAGGCCTTAATATGCATCTTAGGTCTGCAAAAATGTAGAAAACATTCGAGGCCATAAAAGGGGTTTACAGGCATCGTAGACCCCATAAAGTTGAGAAAATGTTGGTGTCCCAAAAACAGTGCCAGGGAGCTCTGAATGTCCCAAAAACATTTGCAGCCTGAAAGGGGCATTAACCCGCATCCTAGACCACTGAAATTCCCCAAAATAATGTTGCCACGAAAAAGGCATCCTACACCCCTAAAGTTATGAATATTTTAGCAGCGTAAAAAAGGCCTTAAAATGCATCTTAGGCCTGCAAAAAATTTGAAAAGTTTGGAGGCCCAAAAAAGGGGTTTATAGGCATCGTAGACCCTCTAAAGTCCAGAAAATGTTGGTGGCCTAAAAACTGTGCCAGAGAGCTCTGAATGTCCCAAAAACATTTGTAACCTGAAAGGGGCATTAACCTGCATCCTAAACCACTGAAATTCCCCAAAAGAATGTTGGCACTAAAAATGCATCCTACACCCCTGAAAGTTCAGAATATGTTTGCAGCCCAAAAAGGCCTTAAAATGCATCTTAGGCCTGCAAAAATGTTGAAAACTTTGGAGGCCCAAAAAATGGGTTTAAAGGCATTGTAGAGCCCCTAAATTCCAGAAAATCTTGGTTCCCAAAAACTGGGCCATAGAACTCTGAATGTCCCAAAAACATTTGCAGCCTGAAAGGGGCATTAACCCGCATCCTAGACCACTGAAATTCCCCAAAAGAATGTTGGCACGAAAAATGCATCCTACACCTCTGAAAGTTCACAATATGTTAGCAGCCGAAAAAAGGCCTTAAAATGCATCTTAGGCTTGCAAAAATGTAGAAAATTTTGGAGGCCCAAAAAAGCGGTTTACAGGCAGCGTAGACCCCCTAAAGTCCAGAAAATGTTGGTGGCCTAAAAACTGTGCCAGAGAGCTCTGAATGTCCCCAAAACATGTGTAGCCTGAAAGGGGCATTAACCTGCAACCTAAACCACTGAAATTCCCCAAAAGAATGCTGGCACTAAAAATGCATCCTACACCCCTGAAAGTTCAGAATATGTTAGCAGCCAAAAAAGGCCTTAAAATGCATCTCAGGAATGCAGAAATGTAGAAAATTTTGGAGGCCCAAAAAAGGTATTTTCAGGCATCCAAGACCCACTAAAGTCCAGAAAATGTTGGTGACACAAAAACGGTGCCATGGAGCTCTGAATGTCCAAAAATATGTGCAGCCTGAAAGGGGCATTAACCCGCATCCTAGACCACTGAAATTCCCAAAAATATTTTTGGCACAAAAAATGCATCCTACACCCCTGAAAGTTCAGAATATGTTAGCAGCCGAAAAAAGGCCTTAAAATGCATCGTAGGCCTGCAAAAATGTAGAAAATGTTGGAGGCCCAAAAAAGGGGTTTACAGGCATCTTAGACCCCCTAAAGTCCAGAAAATGTTGGTGGCCTAAAAACTGTGCCAGAGAGCTCTGAATGTCCCAAAAACATGTGTAGCCTGAAAGGGGCATTAACCTGCACCCTAAACCACTGAAATTCCCCAAAAGAATGTTGGCACTAAAAATGCATCCTACACCCCTGAAATTTCAGAATATGTTAGCCGCCCAAAAAAGGCCTTAAAATGCATCTCAGGCCTGCAGAAATGTAGAAAACTTTGGAGGCCCAAAAAAGGGGTTTTCAGGCATCCAAGACCCCCTAAAGTCCAGAAAATGTTGGTGACCCAAAAATGGTGCCAGGGAGCTCTGAATGTTCCAAAAACATTTGCAGCGTGAAAGGGGCATTAACTCGCATCCTAGACCACTGAAATTCCCCAAAATAATGTTGGTACGAAAAATGCATACTACACCACTGAAAGTTCAGAAAATGTTAGCAGCCCAAAAAAGTCCTTAAAATGCATCTTAGGCCTGCAAAAATATAGAAAACTTTGCAGGCCCAAAAAAGGGGTTTACAGGCATCGTAGACCCCCTAAATTCCAGAAAACGTTGGTTGACCAAAAAATGTGCCAGAGAGCTCTGAATGTCCCAAAAACGTTTGCAGTCTGAAAAGGGCAATACACTGCATCCTAGACCCCTGAAATTCCCAAAAATATTTTTGCCATGAAAAATGCATCTTACAGCCTGAAAGTTCTGAATATTTTAGCTGCCCAAAAAAGGCCTTAAAATGCATTTTAGGCCTGCAAAAATTTTGAAAAGTTTGGAGGCCCAAAAAAGGGGTTTATAGGCATCGTAGACCCTCTAAAGTCCATAAAATGTTGAAGGCCCGAAAACAGTATCAGGGAGCTCTGAATGTGCCAAAAACATTTGCAGCCTGAAAGGGGCATTAACCCGCATCCTAGACCACTGAAATTCCCAAAAATAATTTTGGCACAAAAAAAAATGCATCTACACACCTGAAAGTTCAGAATATGTTAGCAGCCCAAAAAAGTCCTTAAAATGCATCTTAGGCCTGCAAAAATATAGAAAACTTTGCAGGCCCAAAAAAGGGGTTTACAGGCATCGTAGACCCCCTAAATTCCAGAAAATGTTGGTTGACCAAAAAATGTGCCAGAGAGCTCTGAATGTCCCAAAAACGTTTGCAGTCTGAAAAGGGCAATACACTGCATCCTAGACCCCTGAAATTCCCAAAAATATTTTTGCCATGAAAAATGCATCTTACAGCCTGAAAGTTCTGAATATTTTAGCTGCCCAAAAAAGGCCTTAAAATGCATTTTAGGCCTGCAAAAATTTTGAAAAGTTTGGAGGCCCAAAAAAGGGGTTTATAGGCATCGTAGACCCTCTAAAGTCCATAAAATGTTGAAGGCCCGAAAACAGTATCAGGGAGCTCTGAATGTGCCAAAAACATTTGCAGCCTGAAAGGGGCATTAACCCGCATCCTAGACCACTGAAATTCCCAAAAATAATTTTGGCACAAAAAAAAATGCATCTACACACCTGAAAGTTCAGAATATGTTAGCAGCCCAAAAAAGGCCTTAATATGCATCTTAGGCCTGCAAAAATGTTGAAAACTTTGGAGGCCCAAAAAAGGGGTTTACAGACATCCTAGACACCCTAAAGTCCAGAAAATGTTGGTGGCCCAAAAACAGTGTCAGAGAGCTCTGAAAGTCCCAAAAACATTTGCAGCCTGAAAGGGGCATTAACCCACATGCCAGACCACTGAAATTCCCAAAAATTATTTTGGCACAAAAAATACATCCTACACCCCTGAACGTTCAGAATATGCTAGCAGCCGAAAAAAGGCCTTAAAATGCATCTTAGGCCTGCAAAAATATTGAAACTTTGGAGACCCAAAAAAGGGGTTTACAGGCATCGTAGACCCCCTAAAGTCCAGAAAATGTTGGTGGCCTAAAAACTGTGCCAGAGAGCTCTGAATGTCCCAAAACTATTTGTAGCCTGAAAGGGGCATTAACCCACATCCTAGACCACTAAAATTCTCCAAAAGAAAGTTGGCACGAAAAATGCATACTACACCCCTGAAAGTTCAGAATATGTTAGCAGCCCAAAACAGACCTTAAAATGCATCTTAGACCTGCAAAAATGTTGAAAACTTTGGAGGCCCAAAAAAAGGGGTTTACAAGCATCCTAGACCCCCTAAAGTCCAGAAAATGTTGGTTGACCAAAAACTGTGTCAGAGAGCTCTGAAAGTCCCAAAAACATTTGCAGCCTGAAAGGGGCATTAACCCACATGCCAGACCACTGAAATTCCCAAAAATTATTTTGGCACAAAAAATACATCCTACACCCCTGAACGTTCAGAATATGCTAGCAGCCGAAAAAAGGCCTTAAAATGCATGTTATGCCTGCAAAAATGTTGAAAACTTTTGAGGCCCAAACAACGGGTTTACAGGCATCCTACACCCCCTAAAGTCCAGAAAATGTTGGTGGCCCTAAAACCGTGTCAGGGAGCTCTGAATGTCCCAAAAACATTTGCAGCCTGAAAGGGGCATTAACCCGCATCCTAGACCACTAAAATTCCCCAAATGAAAGTTGGGACGAAAAATGCATACTACACCCCTGAAAGTTCTGAATATTTTAGCTTCTCAAAAAAGGCCTTAAAATGCATCTTAGGCCTGCAAAAATGTTGAAAACTTTGGAGGCCCAAAAAAAGGGGTTTACAAGCATCCTAGACCCCCTAAAGTCCAGAAAATGTTGGTTGACCAAAAACTGTGTCAGAGAGCTCTGAAAGTCCAAAAAACATTTGCAGCATGAAAGGGGCATTAACCCACATGCCAGACCACTGAAATTCCCAAAAATAATTTTGGCACAAAAAATACATCCTACACCCCTGAACGTTCAGAATATGCTAGCAGCCGAAAAAAGGCCTTAAAATGCATGTTATGCCTGCAAAAATGTTGAAAACATTTGAGGCCCAAACAACGGGTTTACAGGCATCCTACACCCCCTTAAGTCCAGAAAATGTTGGTGGCCCAAAAACCGTGTCAGGGAGCTCTGAATGTCCCAAAAACATTTGCAGCCTGAAAGGGGCATTAACCCGCATCCTAGACCACTAAAATTCCCCAAATGAAAGTTGGCACGAAAAATGCATACTACACCCCTGAAAGTTCAGAATATGTTGGCAGCCCTAAAAAGGCCTTCAAATGCATCTTAGGCCTGCAAAAATGTAGAAAACTTTGGAGGCCCAAAAAAGGGGTTTACAGGCATCCTAGACCCACTAAAGTCCAGAATATGTTGGTGGCCCAAAAACCGTGTCAGAGAGCTCTGAATGTCCCCAAAAAATGTGCAGCCTGAAAGGGGCATTAACCTGCATCCTAGACCACTGAAATTCCCAAAAATATTTTTGGCATGAAAAATGCATCCTACACCCCTGAGAGTTCAGAATATTTTAGCTGCCCTAAAAAGACCTTAAAATGCATCTTAGGCCTGCAAAAATGTTGAAAATCTTGGAGGCCCAAAAAAAGGGGTTTACAGGCATCCTACACCCCCTTAAATCCAGAAAATGTTGGTGGCCCAAAAACCATGTCAGGGAGCTCTGAATGTCCCAAAAACATTTGCAGCCTGAAAGGGGCATTAACCCGCATCCTAGACCACTAAAATTCCCCAAATGAAAGTTGGCACGAAAAATGCATTCTACACCCCTGAAAGTTCAGAATATGTTAGCAGCCCAAAAAAGGCCTTAAAATGCATCTTAGGCCTGCAAAAATGTTGAAAACTTTGGAGGCCCAAAAAAAGGGGTTTACAGGCATCCTAGACCCCCTAAAGTCCAGAAAATGTTGGTTGACCAAAAACTGTGTCAGAGAGCTCTGAAAGTCCAAAAAACATTTGCAGCCTGAAAGGGGCATTAACCCACATGCCAGACCACTGAAATTCCCAAAAATAATTTTGGCACAAAAAATACATCCTACACCCCTGAACGTTCAGAATATGCTAGCAGCCGAAAAAAGGCCTTAAAATGCATGTTATGCCTGCAAAAATGTTGAAAACATATGAGGCCCAAACAACGGGTTTACAGGCATCCTACACCCCCTTAAGTCCAGAAAATGTTGGTGGCCCAAAAACCGTGTCAGGGAGCTCTGAATGTCCCAAAAACATTTGCAGCCTGAAAGGGGCATTAACCCGCATCCTAGACCACTAAAATTCCCCAAATGAAAGTTGGCACGAAAAATGCATACTACACCCCTGAAAGTTCAGAATATGTTGGCAGCCCTAAAAAGGCCTTCAAATGCATCTTAGGCCTGCAAAAATGTAGAAAACTTTGGAGGCCCAAAAAAGGGGTTTACAGGCATCCTAGACCCACTAAAGTCCAGAATATGTTGGTGGCCCAAAAACCGTGTCAGAGAGCTCTGAATGTCCCAAAAAAATGTGCAGCCTGAAAGGGGCATTAACCTGCATCCTAGACCACTGAAATTCCCAAAAATATTTTTGGCATGAAAAATGCATCCTACACCCCTGAGAGTTCAGAATATTTTAGCTGCCCTAAAAAGACCTTAAAATGCATCTTAGGCCTGCAAAAATGTTGAAAATCTTGGAGGCCCAAAAAAAGGGGTTTACAGGCATCCTACACCCCCTTAAATCCAGAAAATGTTGGTGGCCCAAAAACCATGTCAGGGAGCTCTGAATGTCCCAAAAACATTTGCAGCCTGAAAGGGGCATTAACCCGCATCCTAGACCACTAAAATTCCCCAAATGAAAGTTGGCACGAAAAATGCATTCTACACCCCTGAAAGTTCAGAATATGTTAGCAGCCGAAAAAGGCCTTAAAATGCATCTTAGGCCTGTAAAAAATGTAGAAAACTTTAGAGGCCCAAAAAAGGGGTTTACAGGCATCCAAGACCCCCTAAAGTCCAGAACATTTTGGTGTCCCAAAAACTGGGTCCGAGAGCTCTGAATGTCCGAAAAACATTTGCAGCCTGTAAAGGGCATTAACCCGCATCCTAGACACAGGATATTTCCAAAAGTATTAATGGCCTGAAAAATGCATACTACACCCCTGAAAGTTATGAATATTTTAGCAGCGCAAAAAAGGCCTTAAAATGCATTTTAGGCCTGCAAAAATGTTGAAAACTTTGGAGGCCCAAACAACGGGTTTACAGGCATCCTACACCCCCTAAAGTCCAGAAAATGTTGGTGGCCCAAAAACTGTGCCAGAGAGCTCTGAATGTTTCAAAAACATTTGCAGCCTGAAAGGGGCATTAACCCACATGCCAGACCACTGAAATTCCCAAAAATTATTTTGGCACAAAAAATACATCCTACACCCCTGAACGTTCAGAATATGCTAGCAGCCGAAAAAAGGCCTTAAAATGCATGATATGCCTGCAAAAATGTTGAAAACTTTTGAGGCCCAAACAACGGGTTTACAGGCATCCTACACCCCCTAAAGTCCAGAAAATGTTGGTGGCCCTAAAACCGTGTCAGGGAGCTCTGAATGTCCCAAAAACATTTGCAGCCTGAAAGGGGCATTAACCCGCATCCTAGACCACTAAAATTCCCCAAATGAAAGTTGGCACGAAAAATGCATACTACACCCCTGAAAGTTCTGAATATTTTAGCTTCTCAAAAACGGCCTTAAAATGCATCTTAGGCCTGCAAAAATGTTGAAAACTTTGGAGGCCCAAAAAAAGGGGTTTACAGGCATCCTAGACCCCCTAAAGTCCAGAAAATGTTGGTTGACCAAAAACTGTGTCAGAGAGCTCTGAAAGTCCAAAAATCATTTGCAGCCTGAAAGGGGCATTAACCCACATGCCAGACCACTGAAATTCCCAAAAATAATTTTGGCACAAAAAATACATCCTACACCCCTGAACGTTCAGAATATGCTAGCAGCCGAAAAAAGGCCTTAAAATGCATGTTATGCCTGCAAAAATGTTGAAAACATTTGAGGCCCAAACAACGGGTTTACAGGCATCCTACACCCCCTTAAGTCCAGAAAATGTTGGTGGCCCAAAAACCGTGTCAGGGAGCTCTGAATGTCCCAAAAACATTTGCAGCCTGAAAGGGGCATTAACCCGCATCCTAGACCACTAAAATTCCCCAAATGAAAGTTGGCACGAAAAATGCATACTACACCCCTGAAAGTTCAGAATATGTTGGCAGCCCTAAAAAGGCCTTCAAATGCATCTTAGGCCTGCAAAAATGTAGAAAACTTTGGAGGCCCAAAAAAGGGGTTTACAGGCATCCTAGACCCACTAAAGTCCAGAATATGTTGGTGGCCCAAAAACCGTGTCAGAGAGCTCTGAATGTCCCAAAAAAATGTGCAGCCTGAAAGGGGCATTAACCTGCATCCTAGACCACTGAAATTCCCAAAAATATTTTTGGCATGAAAAATGCATCCTACACCCCTGAGAGTTCAGAATATTTTAGCTGCCCTAAAAAGACCTTAAAATGCATCTTAGGCCTGCAAAAATGTTGAAAATCTTGGAGGCCCAAAAAAAGGGGTTTACAGGCATCCTACACCCCCTTAAGTCCAGAAAATGTTGTTGGCCCAAAAACCATGTCAGGGAGCTCTGAATGTCCCAAAAACATTTGCAGCCTGAAAGGGGCATTAACCCGCATCCTAGACCACTAAAATTCCCCAAATGAAAGTTGGCACGAAAAATGCATTCTACACCCCTGAAAGTTCAGAATATGTTAGCAGCCCAAAAAAGGCCTTAAAATGCATCTTAGGCCTGCAAAAAATGTAGAAAACTTTAGAGGCCCAAAAAAGGGGTTTACAGACATCCTAGACACCCTAAAGTCCAGAAAATGTTGGTGGCCCAAAAACTGGGTCCGAGAGCTCTGAATGTCCGAAAAACATTTGCAGCCTGTAAAGGGCATTAACCCGCATCCTAGACACAGGATATTTCCAAAAGTATTAATGGCCTGAAAAATGCATCCTACACCCCTGAAAGTTATGAATATTTTAGCAGCGCAAAAAAGGCCTTAAAATGCATCTTAGGCCTGCAAAAATGTTGAAAACTTTGGAGGCCCAAAAAAGGGGTTTACAGACATCCTAGACACCCTAAAGTCCAGAAAATGTTGGTGGCCCAAAAACAGTGTCAGGGAGCTCTGAATGTTCCAAAAACATGTGCAGCCTGAAAGGGGCATTAACCTGCATCCTAAACCACTGAAATTCCCCAAATGAATGTTGGGAAGAAAAATGCATCCTACACCCCTGAAAGTTCAGAATATGTTAGCAGCCCAAAAAAGGCCTTAAAATGCATCTTAGGCCTGCAAAAATATTGAAACTTTGGAGACCCAAAAAAGGGGTTTACAGGCATCGTAAATCCCCTAAAGTCCAGAAAATGTTGGTGGCCTAAAAACTGTGCCAGAGAGCTCCGAATGTCCCAAAACTATTTGTAGCCTGAAAGGGGCATTAACCCACATCCTAGACCACTAAAATTCTCCAAAAGAAAGTTGGCACGAAAAATGCATCCTACACCCCTGAAAGTTCAGAATATGTTAGCAGCCCAAAAAAGGCCTTAAAATGCATCTTAGGCCTGCAAAAATATTGAAAACTTTGGAGACCCAAAAAAGGGGTTTACAGGCATCGTAGACCCCCTAAAGTACAGAAAATGTTGGTGGCCTAAAAACTGTGCCAGAGAGCTCTGAAAGTCCCAAAAACATTTGCAGCCTGAAAGGGGCATTAACCCACATGCCAGACCACTGAAATTCCCAAAAATAATTTTGGCACAAAAAATACATCCTACACCCCTGAACGTTCAGAATATGCTAGCAGCCGAAAAAAGGCCTTAAAATGCATGTTATGCCTGCAAAAATGTTGAAAACTTTTGAGGCCCAAACAATGGGTTTATAGGCATCCTACACCCCCTAAAGTCCAGAAAATGTTGGTGGCCCAAAAACCGTGTCAGGGAGCTCTGAATGTCCCAAAAACATTTGCAGCCTGAAAGGGGCATTAACCCGCATCCTAGACCACTAAAATTCCCCAAATGAAAGTTGGCACGAAAAATGCATACTACACCCCTGAAAGTTCTGAATATTTTAGCTTCTCAAAAAAGGCCTTCAAATGCATCTTTGGCCTGCAAAAATGTTGAAAACTTTGGAGGCCCAAAAAAAGGGGTTTACAGGCATCCTAGACCCCCTAAAGTCCAGAAAATGTTGGTTGACCAAAAACTGTGTCAGAGAGCTCTGAAAGTCCAAAAAACATTTGCAGCCTGAAAGGGGCATTAACCCACATGCCAGACCACTGAAATTCCCAAAAATAATTTTGGCACAAAAAATACATCCTACACCCCTGAACGTTCAGAATATGCTAGCAGCCGAAAAAAGGCCTTAAAATGCATGTTATGCCTGCAAAAATGTTGAAAACCTTTGAGGCCCAAACAACGGGTTTACAGGCATCCTACACCCACTAAAGTCCAGAAAATGTTGGTGGCCCAAAAACCGTGTCAGGGAGCTCTGAATGTCCCAAAAACATTTGCAGCCTGAAAGGGGCATTAACCCGCATCCTAGACCACTGAAATTCCACAAAATATTTTTGCCACGAAAAATGCATCCTACACCCCTGAAAGTTATGAATATTTTAGCAGCGCAAAAAGGCCTTAAAATGCAACTTAGGCCTGCAAAAATGCAGGAAATTTTGGAGGCCCAAAAAAGGTGTTTACCGGCATCGTAGACCCCCCTAAAGTCCAGAAAAGTTTGGTTGCCCCAAAACGGTGCCAGAGAGCTCTGAATGTCCCAAAAACATGTTCAGCCTGAAAGGGGCATTAACCTGCATCCTCGACCACTGAAATTCCCAAAAATATTTTTGTCACAAAAAATGCATCCTACACCCCTGAAAGTTCAGAATATGTTAGCAGCCCAAAAAAGACCTTAAAATGCATCTTAGGCCTGCAAAAATGTAGAAAATTTTGGAGGCACAAAAAAGGGGTTTACAGGCATCGTAGACTCCCTAAAGTCCAGAAAAGTTTGGTTGCCCCAAAACGGTGCCAGAGAGCTCTGAATGTCCCAAAAACATTTGCAGTCTGAAAGGGTCATTAACCCGCATCCTAGACCACTGAAATTCCCAAAAATATTTTTGGCATGAAAAATGCATCCTACAGCCTGAAAGTTCTGAACATTTTATCTGCCCAAAAAAGGCCTTAAAATGCATCTTAGGCCTGCAAAAATGTTGAAAACTTTGGAGGCCCAGAAAAGGGGTTTACAGGCATCGTAGAGCCCCTAAATTCCAGAAAATCTTGGTTCCCAAAAACTGTGCCATAGAACTCTGAATGTCCCAAAAACATTTGCAGCCTGAAAGGGGCATTAACCCGCATCCTAGACCACTGAAATTCTCCAAAAGAAAGTTGGCACGAAAAATGCATACTACACCCCTGAAAGATCCGAATATGTTAGCAGCCCAAAAAAGGCCTTAAAATGCATCTTAGGCCTGCAAAAATGTAGAAAATTTTGGAGGCCCAAAAAAGGGGTTTACAGGCATCGTGGACCCCCTAAAGTCCATAAAATGTTGGAGGCCCGAAAACAGTGTCAGGGAGCTCTGAATGTGCCAAAAACATTTGCAGCCTGAAAGGGGCATTAACCCGCAACCTAGACCACTGAAATGCCCAAAATTATTTTTTGCACAAAAAATGCATCATACACCCTTGAAAGTTCAGAAAATGTTGGCATCCCAAAAAAGGCCTTAAAATGCATATTAGGCCTGCAAAAATGTAGAAAACTTTGGAGGCCCAAAAAAGGGATTTACAGGCATTGTAGACCCCCTAAAATCCAGAAAATCTTGGTTGCCCAAAAAAAGTGCCAGAGCTTTGAATGTCCCAAACAAATGTGTAGCCTGAAACGGGCAATAACCCGCATCCTAGACCACTAAAATTCTCCAAAAGAAAGTTGGCACGAAAAATGCATACTACACCCCTGAAAGTTCCGAATATGTTAGCTGCCCAAAAAAGGCCTTAAAATGCATCTTAGGACTGCAAAAATGTTGAAAACTTTGGAGGGCCAAAAAAGGGGTTTACAGGCATCCCTGACCCACTAAAGTCCAGAAAATGTTGGTGACCCAAAAACGATGCCAGGGAGCTCTGAATGTCCCAAAAACATGTGCAGCCTGAAAGGGGCATTAACCCGCATCCTAGACCACTGAAATTCCCAAAAATACTTTTGGCACAAAAAATGCATACTACACCCCTGAAAGTTCAAAATATGTTAGCAGCCGAAAAAAGGCCTTAAAATGCATCTTAGGCCTGCAAAAATGTAGAAAATTTTGGAGGCCCAAAAAAGGGGTTTACAGGCATCGTAGACCCCCTAAAGTCCAGAAAATGTTGGTGGCCTAAAAACTGTGCCAGAGAGCTCTGAATGTCCCCAAAACATGTGTAGCCTGAAAGGGGCATTAACCTGCATCCTAAACCACTGAAATTCCCCAAAATAATGTTGGCACTAAAAATACATCCTACACCCCTGAAAGTTCAGAATATGTTAGCAGCTGAAAAAAGGCCTTAAAATGCATCTTAGGCCTGCAAAAATGTAGAAAACTGTTGAGGCCCAAAAAAGGGCTTTACAGGCACCATAGACAACCTAAAGTCCAGAAAATGTTGGTGGCCTAAAAACTGTGCCAGAGAGCTCTGAATGTCCCAAGAACATGTGTAGCCTGAAACGGGCAATAACCCGCATCCTAGACCACTAAAATTCTCCAAAAGAAAGTTAGCACGAAAAATGCATACTACACCCCTGAAAGTTCCGAATATGTTAGCTGCCCAAAAAAGACCTTAAAATGCATTTTAGGCCTGCAAAAATGTTGAAAACTTTGGAGGCCCAAAAAAGGTGTTTACAGGCATTGTAGACCCCCTAAAGTCCATAAAATGTTGGAGGCCCGAAAACAGTGTCAGGGAGCTCTGAATGTGCCAAAAACATTTGCAGCCTGAAAGGGGCATTAACCCGCAACCTAGACCACTGAAATTCCCAAAATTATTTTTTGCACAAAAAATGCATACTACAACCCTGAAAGTTCACAATATGTTAGCAGCCGAAAAAAGGCCTTAAAATGCATCTTAGGCCTGCAAAAATGTTGAAAACTTTGGAGGCCCAAAAAATGGGTTTAAAGGCATCGTAGAGCCCCTAAATTCCAGAAAATCTTGGTTCCCAAAAACTGTGCCATAGAACTCTGAATGTCCCAAAAAAATTTGCAGCCTGAAAGGGGCATTAACCCGCATCCTAGACCACTGAAATTCCCCAAAAGAATGTTGGCACGAAAAATGCATCCTACACCTCTGAAAGTTATGAATATTTTAGCAGCGCAAAAAAGGCCTTAAAATGCATCTTAGGACTGCAAAAATGTTGAAAACTTTGGAGGCCCAAAAAAGGGGTTTACAGGCATCCTAGACCCACTAAAGTCCAGAAAATGTTGGGGACCCAAAAACGGTGCCAGGGAGCTCTGAATGTCCCAAAAACATGTACAGCCTGAAAGGGGCATTAACCCGCATCCTAGACCACTGAAATTCCCAAAAATACTTTTGGCACAAAAAATGCATACTACACCCCTGCAAGTTCACAATATGTTAGCAGCCGAAAAAAGGCCTTAAAATGCATCTTAGGCCTGCAAAAATATAGAAAATTTTGGAGGCCCAAAAAAGGGGTTTACAGGCATTGTAGACCCCCTAAAGTCCAGAAAATGTTGGTGGCCTAAAAACTAACTGTGCCAGAGAGCTCTGAATGTCCCCAAAACATTTGTAGCCTGAAAGGGGCATTAACCTGCAACCTAAACCACTGAAATTCCCCAAAAGAATGCTGGCACTAAAAATGCATCCTACACCCCTGAAAGTTCAGAATATGTTAGCAGCCCAAAAAAGGCCTTAAAATGCATCTTAGGCCTGCAAAAATGTAGAAACCTTTGGAGGCCCAAAAAAGGGGTTTACAGGCATCGTAGACCCCCTGAATTCCAGAAAATGTTGGTTGACCAAAAAATGTGCCAGAGAGCTCTGAATGTCCCAAAAACGTTTGCAGTTTGAAAAGGGCAATACACTGCATCCTAGACCCCTGAAATTCCCAAAAATATTTTTGGCATGAAAAATGCATCTTACAGCCTGAAAGTTCTGAATATTTTAGCTGCCCAAAAAAGGCCTTAAAATGCACTTTAGGCCTGCAAAAATTTTGAAAAGTTTGGAGGCCCAAAAAAGGGGTTTATAGGCATCGTAGACCCTCTAAAGTCCATAAAATGTTGAAGGCCCGAAAACAGTATCAGGGAGCTCTGAATGTGCCAAAAACATTTGCAGCCTGAAAGGGGCATTAACCCGCATCCTAGACCACTGAAATTCCCTAAAATAATTTTGGCACAAAAAAAAATGCATCTACACACCTGAAAGTTCAGAATATGTTAGCAGCCCAAAAAAGGCCTTAATATGCATCTTAGGTCTGCAAAAATGTAGAAAACATTCGAGGCCATAAAAGGGGTTTACAGGCATCGTAGACCCCATAAAGTTGAGAAAATGTTGGTGTCCCAAAAACAGTGCCAGGGAGCTCTGAATGTCCCAAAAACATTTGCAGCCTGAAAGGGGCATTAACCGCATCCTAGACCACTGAAATTCCCCAAAATAATGTTGCCACGAAAAAGGCATCCTACACCCCTAAAGTTATGAGTATTTTAGCAGCGTAAAAAAGGCCTTAAAATGCATCTTAGGCCTGCAAAAAATTTGAAAAGTTTGGAGGCCCAAAAAAGGGGTTTATAGGCATCGTAGACCCTCTAAAGTCCAGAAAATGTTGGTGGCCTAAAAACTGTGCCAGAGAGCTCTGAATGTCCCAAAAACATTTGTAACCTGAAAGGGGCATTAACCTGCATCCTAAACCACTGAAATTCCCCAAAAGAATGTTGGCACTAAAAATGCATCCTACACCCCTGAAAGTTCAGAATATGTTTGCAGCCCAAAAAGGCCTTAAAATGCATCTTAGGCCTGCAAAAATGTTGAAAACTTTGGAGGCCCAAAAAATGGGTTTAAAGGCATTGTAGAGCCCCTAAATTCCAGAAAATCTTGGTTCCCAAAAACTGGGCCATAGAACTCTGAATGTCCCAAAAACATTTGCAGCCTGAAAGGGGCATTAACCCGCATCCTAGACCACTGAAATTCCCCAAAAGAATGTTGGCACGAAAAATGCATCCTACACCTCTGAAAGTTCACAATATGTTAGCAGCCGAAAAAAGGCCTTAAAATGCATCTTAGGCCTGCAAAAATGTAGAAAATTTTGGAGGCCCAAAAAAGGGGTTTACAGGCAGCGTAGACCCCCTAAAGTCCAGAAAATGTTGGTGGCCTAAAAACTGTGCCAGAGAGCTCTGAATGTCCCCAAAACATGTGTAGCCTGAAAGGGGCATTAACCTGCAACCTAAACCACTGAAATTCCCCAAAAGAATGCTGGCACTAAAAATGCATCCTACACCCCTGAAAGTTCAGAATATGTTAGCAGCCAAAAAAGGCCTTAAAATGCATCTCAGGAATGCAGAAATGTAGAAAGTTTTGGAGGCCCAAAAAAGGTATTTTCAGGCATCCAAGACTCACTAAAGTCCAGAAAATGTTGGTGACCCAAAAACGGTGCCATGGAGCTCTGAATGTCCAAAAATATGTGCAGCCTGAAAGGGGCATTAACCCGCATCCTAGACCACTGAAATTCCCAAAAATATTTTTGGCACAAAAAATGCATCCTACACCCCTGAAAGTTCAGAATATGTTAGCAGCCGAAAAAAGGCCTTAAAATGCATCGTAGGCCTGCAAAAATGTAGAAAATGTTGGAGGCCCAAAAAAGGGGTTTACAGGCATCTTAGACCCCCTAAAGTCCAGAAAATGTTGGTGGCCTAAAAACTGTGCCAGAGAGCTCTGAATGTCCCAAAAACATGTGTAGCCTGAAAGGGGCATTAACCTGCACCCTAAACCACTGAAATTCCCCAAAAGAATGTTGGCACTAAAAATGCATCCTACACCCCTGAAATTTCAGAATATGTTAGCCGCCCAAAAAAGGCCTTAAAATGCATCTCAGGCCTGCAGAAATGTAGAAAACTTTGGAGGCCCAAAAAAGGGGTTTTCAGGCATCCAAGACCCCCTAAAGTCCAGAAAATGTTGGTGACCCAAAAATGGTGCCAGGGAGCTCTGAATGTTCCAAAAACATTTGCAGCGTGAAAGGGGCATTAACTCGCATCCTAGACCACTGAAATTCCCCAAAATAATGTTGGTACGAAAAATGCATACTACACCACTGAAAGTTCAGAAAATGTTAGCAGCCCAAAAAAGTCCTTAAAATGCATCTTAGGCCTGCAAAAATGTAGAAAACTTTGCAGGCCCAAAAAAGGGGTTTACAGGCATCGTAGACCCCCTAAATTCCAGAAAATGTTGGTTGACCAAAAAATGTGCCAGAGAGCTCTGAATGTCCCAAAAACGTTTGCAGTCTGAAAAGGGCAATACACTGCATCCTAGACCCCTGAAATTCCCAAAAATATTTTTGGCATGAAAAATGCATCTTACAGCCTGAAAGTTCTGAATATTTTAGCTGCCCAAAAAAGGCCTTAAAATGCATTTTAGGCCTGCAAAAATTTTGAAAAGTTTGGAGGCCCAAAAAAGGGGTTTATAGGCATCGTAGACCCTCTAAAGTCCATAAAATGTTGAAGGCCCGAAAACAGTATCAGGGAGCTCTGAATGTGCCAAAAACATTTGCAGCCTGAAAGGGGCATTAACCCGCATCCTAGACCACTGAAATTCCCAAAAATAATTTTGGCACAAAAAAAAATGCATCTACACACCTGAAAGTTCAGAATATGTTAGCAGCCCAAAAAAGGCCTTAATATGCATCTTAGGTCTGCAAAAATGTAGAAAACTTTCGAGGCCATAAAAGGGGTTTACAGGCATCGTAGACCCCATAAAGTTGAGAAAATGTTGGTGTCCCAAAAACAGTGCCAGGGAGCTCTGAATGTCCCAAAAACATTTGCAGCCTGAAAGGGGCATTAACCCGCATCCTAGACCACTGAAATTCCCCAAAATAATGTTGCCACGAAAAAGGCATCCTACACCCCTGAAAGTTATGAATATTTTAGCAGCGTAAAAAAGGCCTTAAAATGCATCTTAGGCCTGCAAAAAATTTGAAAAGTTTGGAGGCCCAAAAAAGGGGTTTA
This sequence comes from Ambystoma mexicanum, assembly GCF_040938575.1. NCBI lineage: Eukaryota > Metazoa > Chordata > Amphibia > Caudata > Ambystomatidae > Ambystoma > Ambystoma mexicanum. Next base: position 148,496,433 of record NC_090938.1, read on the forward strand.
TAGGCATCGTAGACCCTCTAAAGTCCAGAAAATGTTGGTGGCCTAAAAACTGTGCCAGAGAGCTCTGAATGTCCCAAAAACATTTGTAACCTGAAAGGGGCATTAACCTGCATCCTAAACCACTGAAATTCCCCAAAAGAATGTTGGCACTAAAAATGCATCCTACACCCCTGAAAGTTCAGAATATGTTTGCAGCCCAAAAAAGGCCTTAAAATGCATCTCAGGCCTGCAGAAATGTAGAAAACTTTGGAGACCCAAAAAAGGGGTTTTCAGGCATCCAAGACCCCCTAAAGTCCAGAAAATGTTGGTGACCCTAAAACGGTGCCAGGGAGCTCTGAATGTCCCAAAAACATGTGCAGCCTGAAAGGGGCATTAACCCGTATCCTAGACCACTGAAATTCCCAAACATATTTTTAGCACGAAAAATGCATCCTACACCCCTGAAAGTTATGAATATGTTAGCAGCCCGAAAAAGGCCTTAAAATGCATATTAGGCCTGCAAAAATATTGAAAACTTTGGAGTCCCAGAAAAGGGGTTTACAGGCATCGTAGAGCCCCGAAATTCCAGAAAATCTTGGTTCCCAAAAACTGTGCCATAGAACTCTGAATGTCCCAAAAACATTTGCAGCCTGAAAGGGGCATTAACCCGCATCCTAGACCACTGAAATTCCCCAAAAGAATGTTGGCACGAAAAATGCATCCTACACCTCTGAAAGTTATGAATATTTTAGCAGCGCAAAAAAGGCCTTAAAATGCATCTTAGGACTGCAAAAATGTTGAAAACTTTAGAGGCCCAAAAAAGGGGTTTACAGGCATCCTAGACCCACTAAAGTCCAGAAAATGTTGGTGACCCAAAAACGGTGCCAGGGAGCTCTGAATATCCCAAAAACATGTGCAGCCTGAAAGGGGCATTAACCCGCATCCTAGACCACTGAAATTCCCTAACATATTTTTGGCACGAAAAATCATTCTACATCCCTGAAAGTTCTGAATATTTTAGCAGCCCAAAAAAGGCCTTAAAATGCATCTTAGGCCTGCAAATATGTAGAAAACTTTGGAGGCCCAAAAACGGGGTTTACAGGCATCGTTAACCCCCTAAAGTCCAGAAAATGTTGGTTGACCAAAAAATGTGCCAGAGAGCTCTGAATGTCCCAAAAACATTTGTAGCCTGAGAGGGGCATTAACCCGCAACCTAGACAACTGAAATTCCCAAAATTATTTTTTGCACAAAAAATGCATCATACACCCCTGAAAGTTCAGAAAACGTTGGCAGCCCAAAAATGGCCTTAAACTGCATATTAGGCCTGCAAAAATGTAGAAAACTTTGGAGGCCCAAAAAAGGGGTTTACAGGCATCATAGTCCCCATAAAGTTGAGAAAAAGTTGGTGTCCCAAAAACAGTGCCTGGGAGCTCTGAATGTCGCTAAAACATTTGCAGCCTGAAAGGGGCATTAACCCGTATCCTAGACCACTGAAATTCCCAAACATATTTTTGGCACGAAAAATGCATCCTACATCCCTGAAAGTTCTGAATATTTTAGCAGCCCAAAAAAGGCCTTAAAATGCATCTCAGGTCTGCAAACATGTAGAAAACTTTGGAGGCCCAAAAAAAGGGGTTTACAGGCATCATAGACCCCCTAAAGTCCAGAAAATGTTGGTTGACCAAAAAATGTGCCAGAGAGCTCTGAATGTCCCAAAAACATTTGTAGCCTGAAAGGGGCATTAACCCGCATCCTATACCACTAAAATTCTCCAAAAGAAAGTTGGCACGAAAAATGCATACTACACCCCTGAAAGTTCAGAAAATGTTAGCAGCCCAAAAAAAGCCTTAAAATGCATCTTAGGCCTGCAAAAATGTAGAAACCTTTGGAGGCCCAAAAAAGGGGTTTACAGGCATCGTAGATCCCCTAAAGTCCAGAAAATGTTGGTTGACCAAATAATGTGCCAGAGAGCTCTGAATGTCCCAAAAACATTTGCAGTCTGAAAAGGGCAATACACTGCATCCTAGACCCCTGAAATTCCCAAAAATATTTTTGGCATGAAAAATGCATTTTACAGCCTGAAAGTTCTGAATATTTTAGCTGCCCAAAAAAGGCCTTAAAATGCATCTTAGGCCTGCAAAAAATTTGAAAAGTTTGGAGGCCCAAAAAAGGGGTTTATAGGCATCGTAGACCCTCTAAAGTCCATAAAATGTTGAAAGCCCGAAAACAGTGTCAGGGAGCTCTGAATGTGCCAAAAACATTTGCAGCCTGAAAGGGGCATTAACCCGCATCCTAGACCACTGAAATTCCCAAAAATAATTTTGGCACAAAAAAAAATGCATCTACACACCTGAAAGTTCAGAATATGTTAGCAGCCCAAAAAAGGCCTTAAAATGCATCTTAGGCCTGCAAATATGTAGAAAACTTTGGAGGCCCAAAAACGGGGTTTACAGGCATCGTAGACCCCCTAAAGTCCAGAAAATGTTGGTTGACCAAAAAATGTGCCAGAGAGCTCTGAATGTCCCAAAAACATTTGTAGCCTGAGAGGGGCATTAACCCGCAACCTAGACAACTGAAATTCCCAAAATTATTTTTTGCACAAAAAATGCATCATGCACCCCTGAAAGTTCAGAAAACGTTGGCAGCCCAAAAAAGGCCTTAAACTGCATATTAGGCCTGCAAAAATGTAGAAAACTTTGGAGGCCCAAAAAAGGGGTTTACAGGCATCATAGTCCCCATAAAGTTGAGAAAAAGTTGGTGTCCCAAAAACAGTGCCTGGGAGCTCTGAATGTCGCTAAAACATTTGCAGCCTGAAAGGGGCATTAACCCGTATCCTAGACCACTGAAATTCCCAAACATATTTTTGGCACTAAAAATGCATCCTACATCCCTGAAAGTTCTGAATATTTTAGCAGCCCAAAAAAGGCCTTAAAATGCATCTCAGGTCTGCAAACATGTAGAAAACTTTGGAGGCCCAAAAAAAGGGGTTTACAGGCATCATAGACCCCCTAAAGTCCAGAAAATGTTGGTTGACCAGAAAATGTGCCAGAGAGCTCTGAATGTCCCAAAAACATTTGTAGCCTGAAAGGGGCATTAACCCGCATCCTATACCACTAAAATTCTCCAAAAGAAGGTTGGCACGAAAAATGCATACTACACCCCTGAAAGTTCAGAAAATGTTAGCAGCCCAAAAAAGGCCTTAAAATGCATCTTAGGCCTGCAAAAATGTAGAAACCTTTGGAGGCCCAAAAAAGGGGTTTACAGGCATCGTAGACCCCCTGAATTCCAGAAAATGTTGGTTGACCAAAAAATGTGCCAGAGAGCTCTGAATGTCCCAAAAACGTTTGCAGTTTGAAAAGGGCAATACACTGCATCCTAGACCCCTGAAATTCCCAAAAATATTTTTGGCATGAAAAATGCATCTTACAGCCTGAAAGTTCTGAATATTTTAGCTGCCCAAAAAAGGCCTTAAAATGCATTTTAGGCCTGCAAAAATTTTGAAAAGTTTGGAGGCCCAAAAAAGGGGTTTATAGGCATCGTAGACCCTCTAAAGTCCATAAAATGTTGAAGGCCCGAAAACAGTATCAGGGAGCTCTGAATGTGCCAAAAACATTTGCAGCCTGAAAGGGGCATTAACCCGCATCCTAGACCACTGAAATTCCCTAAAATAATTTTGGCACAAAAAAAAATGCATCTACACACCTGAAAGTTCAGAATATGTTAGCAGCCCAAAAAAGGCCTTAATATGCATCTTAGGTCTGCAAAAATGTAGAAAACATTCGAGGCCATAAAAGGGGTTTACAGGCATCGTAGACCCCATAAAGTTGAGAAAATGTTGGTGTCCCAAAAACAGTGCCAGGGAGCTCTGAATGTCCCAAAAACATTTGCAGCCTGAAAGGGGCATTAACCCGCATCCTAGACCACTGAAATTCCCCAAAATAATGTTGCCACGAAAAAGGCATCCTACACCCCTGAAAGTTATGAATATTTTAGCAGCGTAAAAAAGGCCTTAAAATGCATCTTAGGCCTGCAAAAAATTTGAAAAGTTTGGAGGCCCAAAAAAGGGGTTTATAGGCATCGTAGACCCTCTAAAGTCCAGAAAATGTTGGTGGCCTAAAAACTGTGCCAGAGAGCTCTGAATGTCCCAAAAACATTTGTAACCTGAAAGGGGCATTAACCTGCATCCTAAACCACTGAAATTCCCCAAAAGAATGTTGGCACTAAAAATGCATCCTACACCCCTGAAAGTTCAGAATATGTTTGCAGCCCAAAAAAGGCCTTAAAATGCATCTCAGGCCTGCAGAAATGTAGAAAACTTTGGAGACCCAAAAAAGGGGTTTTCAGGCATCCAAGACCCCCTAAAGTCCAGAAAATGTTGGTGACCCAAAAACGGTGCCAGGGAGCTCTGAATGTCCCAAAAACATGTGCAGCCTGAAAGGGGCATTAACCCGTATCCTAGACCACTGAAATTCCCAAACATATTTTGGCACGAAAAATGCATCCTACACCTCTGAAAGTTATGAATATGTTAGCAGCCCGAAAAAGGCCTTAAAATGCATCTTAGGCCTGCAAAAATATTGAAAACTTTGGAGTCCCAGAAAAGGGGTTTACAGGCATCGTAGAGCCCCGAAATTCCAGAAAATCTTGGTTCCCAAAAACTGTGCCATAGAACTCTGAATGTCCCAAAAACATTTGCAGCCTGAAAGGGGCATTAACCCGCATCCTAGACCACTGAAATTCCCCAAAAGAATGTTGGCACGAAAAATGCATCCTACACCTCTGAAAGTTATGAATATTTTAGCAGCGCAAAAAAGGCCTTAAAATGCATCTTAGGACTGCAAAAATGTTGAAAACTTTAGAGGCCCAAAAAAGGGGTTTACAGGCATCCTAGACCCACTAAAGTCCAGAAAATGTTGGTGACCCAAAAACGGTGCCAGGGAGCTCTGAATATCCCAAAAACATGTGCAGCCTGAAAGGGGCATTAACCCGCATCCTAGACCACTGAAATTCCCAAAAATATTTTTGGCACAAAAAATGCATCCTACACCCCTGCAAGTTCAGAATATGTTGGCAGCCGAAAAAAGGCCTTAAAATGCATCTTAGGCCTGCAAAAATGTAGAAAACTTTTGAGGCCCAAAAAAGGGGTTTACAGGCATCATAGACCCCCTAAAGTCCATAAAATGTTGGTGGCTCGAAAACAGTGTCAGGGAGCTCTGAATGTGCCAAAAACATGTGCAGCCTGAAAGGGGCATTAACCCGCATCCTAGACCACTGAAATTCCCAAAATTATTTTTTGCACAAAAAATGCATCATTCACCCCTGAAAGTTCAGAAAATGTTGGCAGTCCAAAAAAGGCCTTAGAAGGCATATTAGGCCTGCAAAAATGTAGAAAACTTTGGAGGCCCAAAATAGGGGTTTACAGGCATCATAGTCCCCATAAAGTTGAGAACAAGTTGGTGTCCCAAAAACAGTGCCTGGGAGCTCTGAATGTCGCTAAAACATTTGCAGCCTGAAAGGGGCATTAACCCGTATCTTAGACCACTGAAATTCCCTAACATATTTTTGGCACGAAAAATCATTCTACATCCCTGAAAGTTCTGAATATTTTAGCAGCCCAAAAAAGGCCTTAAAATGCATCTTAGACCTGCAAATATGTAGAAAACTTTGGAGGCCCAAAAACGGGGTTTACAGGCATCATAGACCCCCTAAAGTCCAGAAAATGTTGGTTGACCAAAAAATGTGCCAGAGAGCTCTGAATGTCCCAAAAACATTTGTAGCCTGAGAGGGGCATTAACCCGCAACCTAGACAACTGAAATTCCCAAAATTATTTTTTGCACAAAAAATGCATCATACACCCCTGAAAGTTCAGAAAACGTTGGCAGCCCAAAAAAGGCCTTAAACTGCATATTAGGCCTGCAAAAATGTAGAAAACTTTGGAGGCCCAAAATAGGGGTTTACAGGCATCATAGTCCCCATAAAGTTGAGAAAAAGTTGGTGTCCCAAAAACAGTGCCTGGGAGCTCTGAATGTCGCTAAAACATTTGCAGCCTGAAAGGGGCATTAACCCGTATCCTAGACCACTGAAATTCCCAAACATATTTTTGGCACGAAAAATGCATCCTACATCCCTGAAAGTTCTGAATATTTTAGCAGCCCAAAAAAGGCCTTAAAATGCATCTCAGGTCTGCAAACATGTAGAAAACTTTGGAGGCCCAAAAAAAGGGGTTTACATGCATCATAGACCCCCTAAAGTCCAGAAAATGTTGGTTGACCAAAAAATGTGCCAGAGAGCTCTGAATGTCCCAAAAACATTTGTAGCCTGAAAGGGGCATTAACCCGCATCCTATACCACTAAAATTCTCCAAAAGAAAGTTGGCACGAAAAATGCATCTACACACCTGAAAGTTCAGAATATGTTAGCAGCCCAAAAAAGGCCTTAATATGCATCTTAGGCCTGCAAAAATGTAGAAAACTTTCGAGGCCATAAAAGGGGTTTACAGGCATCGTAGACTCCATAAAGTTGAGAAAATGTTGGTGTCCCAAAAACAGTGCCAGGGAGCTCTGAATGTCCCAAAAACATTTTCAGCCTGAAATGGGCATTAACCTGCATCCTAGACCATTGAAATTCCCCAAAATAATGTTGCCACGAACAAGGCATCCTACACCCCTGAAAGTTATCAATATTTTAGCAGCGTAAAAAAGGCCTTAAAATGCATCTTAGGCCTGCAAAAATGTTGAAAACTTTGGGGGCCCAAAAAAAGGGGTTTATAGGCATCCTAGACCACCTAAAGTCCAGAAAATGTTGGCGGCCTAAAAACTGTGCCAGAGAGCTCTGAATGTCCCAAAAACATTTGTAGCCTGAAAGGGGCATTAACCTGCATCCTAAACCACTGAAATTCCCCAAAAGAATGTTGGCACTAAAAATGCATCCTACACCCCTGAAAGTTCAGAATATGTTAGCAGCCGAAAAAAGGTCTTAAAATGCATCTTAGGCCTGCAAAAATGTAGAAAACTTCGGAGGCCCAAAAAAGGGGTTTTCAGGCATCCAAGACCCCCTAAAGTCCAGAAAATGTTGGTGACTCAAAAACGGTGCCAGGGAGCTCTGAATGTCCCAAAAACATGTGCAGCCTGAAAGGGGCATTAACCCGTATCCTAGACACTGAAATTCCCAAACATATTTTTGGCACGAAAAATGCATCCTACACCTCTGAAAGTTATGAATATGTTAGCAGCCCGAAAAAGGCCTTAAAATGCATCTTAGGCCTGCAAAAATGTTGAAAACTTTGGAGTCCCAGAAAAGGGGTTTACAGGCATCGTAGAGCCCCTAAATTCCAGAAAATCTTGGTTCCCAAAAACTGTGCCATAGAACTCTGAATGTCCCAAAAACATTTGCAGCCTGAAAGGGGTTAACCCGCATCCTAGACCACTGAAATTCCCCAAAAGAATGTTGGCACGAAAAATGCATCCTACACCTCTGAAAGTTATGAATATTTTAGCAGCGGAAAAAAAGGCCTTAAAATGCATCTTAGGACTGCAAAAATGTTGAAAACTTTGGAGGCCCAAAAAAGGGGTTTACAGGCATCCTAGACCCACTAAAGTCCAGAAAATGTTGGTGACCCAAAAACGGTGCCAGGGAGCTCTGAATATCCCAAAAACATGTGCAGCCTGAAAGGGGCATTAACCCGCATCCTCGACCACTGAAATTCCCAAAAATATTTTTGGCACAAAAAATGCATCCTACACCCTGAAAGTTCAGAATATGTTGGCAGTCGAAAAAAGGCCTTAAAATGCATCTTAGGCCTGCAAAAATGTAGAAAACTTTGGAGGCCCAAAAAAGGGGTTTACAGGCATCATAGTCCCCATAAAGTTGAGAAAAAGTTGGTGTCCCAAAAACAGTGCCTGGGAGCTCTGAATGTCGCTAAAACATTTGCAGCCTGAAAGGGGCATTAACCTGTATCTTAGACCACTGAAATTCCCTAACATATTTTTGCACGAAAAATCATTCTACATCCCTGAAAGTTCTGAATATTTTAGCAGCCCAAAAAAGGCCTTAAAATGCATCTTAGGCCTGCAAATATGTAGAAAACTTTGGAGGCCCAAAAACGGGGTTTACAGGCATCGTAGACCCCCTAAAGTCCAGAAAATGTTGGTTGACCAAAAAATGTGCCAGCGAGCTCTGAATGTCCCAAAAACATTTGTAGCCTGAGAGGGGCATTAACCCGCAACCTAGACAACTGAAATTCCCAAAATTATTTTTGCACAAAAAATGCATCATACACCCCTGAAAGTTCAGAAAACGTTGGCAGCCCAAAAAAGGCCTCACACTGCATATTAGGCCTGCAAAAATGTAGAAAACTTTGGAGGCCCAAAAAAGGGGTTTACAGGCATCATAGTCCCCATAAAGTTGAGAAAAAGTTGGTGTCCCAAAAACAGTGCCTGGGAGCTCTGAATGTCGCTAAAACATTTGCAGCCTGAAAGGGGCATTAACCCGTATCCTAGACCACTGAAATTCCCAAACATATTTTTGGCACGAAAAATGCATCCTACATCCCTGAAAGTTCTGAATATTTTAGCAGCCCAAAAAAGGCCTTAAAATGCATCTAAGGTCTGCAAACATGTAGAAAACTTTGGAGGCCCAAAAAAAGGGGTTTACAGGCATCATAGACCCCCTAAAGTCCAGAAAATGTTGGTTGACCAAAAAATGTGCCAGAGAGCTCTGAATGTCCCAAAAACATTTGTAGCCTGAAAGGGGCATTAACCCGCATCCTATACCACTAAAATTCTCCAAAAGAAAGTTGGCACGAAAAATGCATACTACACCCCTGAAAGTTCAGAAAATGTTAGCAGCCCAAAAAAGGCCTTAAAATGCATCTTAGGCCTGCAAAAATGTAGAAACCTTTGGAGGCCCAAAAAAGGGGTTTACAGGCATCGTAGACCCCCTAAAGTCCAGAAAATGTTGGTTGACCAAAAAATGTGCCAGAGAGCTCTGAATGTCCCAAAAACATTTGTAGCCTGAGAGGGGCATTAACCCGCAACCTAGACAACTGAAATTCCCAAAATTATTTTTTGCACAAAAAATGCATCATACACCCCTGAAAGTTCAGAAAACGTTGGCAGCCCAAAAATGGCCTTAAACTGCATATTAGGCCTGCAAAAATGTAGAAAACTTTGGAGGCCCAAAAAAGGGGTTTACAGGCATCATAGTCCCCATAAAGTTGAGAAAAAGTTGGTGTCCCAAAAACAGTGCCTGGGAGCTCTGAATGTCGCTAAAACATTTGCAGCCTGAAAGGGGCATTAACCCGTATCCTAGACCACTGAAATTCCCAAACATATTTTTGGCACGAAAAATGCATCCTACATCCCTGAAAGTTCTGAATATTTTAGCAGCCCAAAAAAGGCCTTAAAATGCATCTCAGGTCTGCAAACATGTAGAAAACTTTGGAGGCCCAAAAAAAGGGGTTTACAGGCATCATAGACCCCCTAAAGTCCAGAAAATGTTGGTTGACCAAAAAATGTGCCAGAGAGCTCTGAATGTCCCAAAAACATTTGTAGCCTGAAAGGGGCATTAACCCGCATCCTATACCACTAAAATTCTCCAAAAGAAAGTTGGCACGAAAAATGCATACTACACCCCTGAAAGTTCAGAAAATGTTAGCAGCCCAAAAAAAGCCTTAAAATGCATCTTAGGCCTGCAAAAATGTAGAAACCTTTGGAGGCCCAAAAAAGGGGTTTACAGGCATCGTAGATCCCCTAAAGTCCAGAAAATGTTGGTTGACCAAAAAATGTGCCAGAGAGCTCTGAATGTCCCAAAAACATTTGCAGTCTGAAAAGGGCAATACACTGCATCCTAGACCCCTGAAATTCCCAAAAATATTTTTGGCATGAAAAATGCATCTTACAGCCTGAAAGTTCTGAATATTTTAGCTGCCCAAAAAAGGCCTTAAAATGCATCTTAGGCCTGCAAAAAATTTGAAAAGTTTGGAGGCCCAAAAAAGGGGTTTATAGGCATCGTAGACCCTCTAAAGTCCATAAAATGTTGAAAGCCCGAAAACAGTGTCAGGGAGCTCTGAATGTGCCAAAAACATTTGCAGCCTGAAAGGGGCATTAACCCGCATCCTAGACCACTGAAATTCCCAAAAATAATTTTGGCACAAAAAAAAATGCATCTACACACCTGAAAGTTCAGAATATGTTAGCAGCCCAAAAAAGGCCTTAAAATGCATCTTAGGCCTGCAAATATGTAGAAAACTTTGGAGGCCCAAAAACGGGGTTTACAGGCATCGTAGACCCCCTAAAGTCCAGAAAATGTTGGTTGACCAAAAAATGTGCCAGAGAGCTCTGAATGTCCCAAAAACATTTGTAGCCTGAGAGGGGCATTAACCCGCAACCTAGACAACTGAAATTCCCAAAATTATTTTTTGCACAAAAAATGCATCATGCACCCCTGAAAGTTCAGAAAACGTTGGCAGCCCAAAAAAGGCCTTAAACTGCATATTAGGCCTGCAAAAATGTAGAAAACTTTGGAGGCCCAAAAAAGGGGTTTACAGGCATCATAGTCCCCATAAAGTTGAGAAAAAGTTGGTGTCCCAAAAACAGTGCCTGGGAGCTCTGAATGTCGCTAAAACATTTGCAGCCTGAAAGGGGCATTAACACGTATCCTAGACCACTGAAATTCCCAAACATATTTTTGGCACTAAAAATGCATCCTACATCCCTGAAAGTTCTGAATATTTTAGCAGCCCAAAAAAGGCCTTAAAATGCATCTCAGGTCTGCAAACATGTAGAAAACTTTGGAGGCCCAAAAAAAGGGGTTTACAGGCATCATAGACCCCCTAAAGTCCAGAAAATGTTGGTTGACCAGAAAATGTGCCAGAGAGCTCTGAATGTCCCAAAAACATTTGTAGCCTGAAAGGGGCATTAACCCGCATCCTATACCACTAAAATTCTCCAAAAGAAAGTTGGCACGAAAAATGCATACTACACCCCTGAAAGTTCAGAAAATGTTAGCAGCCCAAAAAAGGCCTTAAAATGCATCTTAGGCCTGCAAAAATGTAGAAACCTTTGGAGGCCCAAAAAAGGGGTTTACAGGCATCGTAGACCCCCTGAATTCCAGAAAATGTTGGTTGACCAAAAAATGTGCCAGAGAGCTCTGAATGTCCCAAAAACGTTTGCAGTTTGAAAAGGGCAATACACTGCATCCTAGACCCCTGAAATTCCCAAAAATATTTTTGGCATGAAAAATGCATCTTACAGCCTGAAAGTTCTGAATATTTTAGCTGCCCAAAAAAGGCCTTAAAATGCATTTTAGGCCTGCAAAAATTTTGAAAAGTTTGGAGGCCCAAAAAAGGGGTTTATAGGCATCGTAGACCCTCTAAAGTCCATAAAATGTTGAAGGCCCGAAAACAGTATCAGGGAGCTCTGAATGTGCCAAAAACATTTGCAGCCTGAAAGGGGCATTAACCCGCATCCTAGACCACTGAAATTCCCTAAAATAATTTTGGCACAAAAAAAAATGCATCTACACACCTGAAAGTTCAGAATATGTTAGCAGCCCAAAAAAGGCCTTAATATGCATCTTAGGTCTGCAAAAATGTAGAAAACATTCGAGGCCATAAAAGGGGTTTACAGGCATCGTAGACCCCATAAAGTTGAGAAAATGTTGGTGTCCCAAAAACAGTGCCAGGGAGCTCTGAATGTCCCAAAAACATTTGCAGCCTGAAAGGGGCATTAACCCGCATCCTAGACCACTGAAATTCCCCAAAATAATGTTGCCACGAAAAAGGCATCCTACACCCCTGAAAGTTATGAATATTTTAGCAGCGTAAAAAAGGCCTTAAAATGCATCTTAGGCCTGCAAAAAATTTGAAAAGTTTGGAGGCCCAAAAAAGGGGTTTATAGGCATCGTAGACCCTCTAAAGTCCAGAAAATGTTGGTGGCCTAAAAACTGTGCCAGAGAGCTCTGAATGTCCCAAAAACATTTGTAACCTGAAAGGGGCATTAACCTGCATCCTAAACCACTGAAATTCCCCAAAAGAATGTTGGCACTAAAAATGCATCCTACACCCCTGAAAGTTCAGAATATGTTTGCAGCCCAAAAAAGGCCTTAAAATGCATCTCAGGCCTGCAGAAATGTAGAAAACTTTGGAGACCCAAAAAAGGGGTTTTCAGGCATCCAAGACCCCCTAAAGTCCAGAAAATGTTGGTGACCCAAAAACGGTGCCAGGGAGCTCTGAATGTCCCAAAAACATGTGCAGCCTGAAAGGGGCATTAACCCGTATCCTAGACCACTGAAATTCCCAAACATATTTTGGCACGAAAAATGCATCCTACACCTCTGAAAGTTATGAATATGTTAGCAGCCCGAAAAAGGCCTTAAAATGCATCTTAGGCCTGCAAAAATGTAGAAAACTTTGGAGGCCCAAAAAAGGGGTTTACAGGCATCGTAGACCCCCTAAAGTCCAGAAAATCTTGGTTGCCCAAAAAAAGTGCCAGAGAGCTTTGAATGTCCCAAAAACATTTGCAGCCTGAAAGGGGCATTAACCCGCATCCTAGACCACTGAAATTCCCCAAAAGAATGTTGGCACGAAAAATGCATCCTACACCCCTGAAAGTTCAGAATATGTTGGCAGCCGAAAAAAGGCCTTAAAATGCATCTTAGGCCTGCAAAAATGTAGAAAACTTTGGAGGCCCAAAAAAGGGGTTTACAGGCATCATAGACCCCCTAAAGTCCATAAAATTGAAGGCCCGAAAACAGTGTCAGGGAGCTCTGAATGTGCCAAAAACATTTGCAGCATGAAAGGGGCATTAACCCGCATCCTAGACCACTGAAATTCCCAAAAATAATTTTGGCACAAAAAATGCATCCTACACACCTGAAAGTACAGAATATGTTAGCAGCCCAAAAAAGGCCTTAAAATGCATCTCAGGCCTGCAAAAATGTAGAAAACTTTGGAGGCCCAAAAAGGGGTTTACAGGCATCGTAGACCCCATAAAGTTGAGAAAATGTTGGTGTCCCAAAAACAGTGCCAGGGAGCTCTGAATGTCCCAAAAACATTTGCAGCCTGAAAGGGGCATGAACCCGCATCCTAGACCACTGAAATTAACCAAAAGAATGTTGGCACAAAAAATGCACCCTACAGCCCTGAAAAAACACCTGAAAGTTCTGAATATTTTATAAGTCCAAAAAAGGCCTTAAAATGCATCTTAGGCCTGCAAAAATGTTGAAAACTTTGGAGGCCTAAAAAAGGGGTTTACAGGCATCGTAGAGCCCCTAAATTCCTGAAAATCTTGGTTCCCAAAAACTGTGCCATAGAACTCTTAATGTTCCAAAAACATTTGCAGCCTGAAAGGGGCATTAAGACCACTGAAATTCCCGAAAAAGAATGTTGGCACGAAAAATAAATCCTACACCTCTCAAAATTATGAATATTTTAGGAGCACAAAAAAGGCCTGAAAATGCATATTAGGCCTGCAAAAATGTTGAAAACTTTGGAGGCTCAAAATAGGGGTTCACAGGCATCCTAGACCCCCTAAAGTCCAGAAAATGTTGGTTGACCAATAACTGTGTCAGAGAGCTCTGAATGTCGCAAAAACATGTGCAGCCTGAAAGGGGCATTAACCCGTATACTAGATCACTGAAATTCTCAAACATGTTTTTGGCACGAAAAATGCATCCTACATCCATGAAAGTTCTGAATATTTTAGCAGCCCAAAAAAGGCCTTAAAATGCATCTTAGGCCTGCAAAAATGTTGAAAACTTTGGAGGCCCAGAAAAGGGGTTTACAGGCATCGTAGAGCACCTAAATTCCAGAAAACCTTGGTTCCCAAAAACTGTGCCATAGAACTCTGAATGTCCCAAAAACATTTGCAGCCTGAAAGGGGCATTAACCCACATCCTAGACCACTGAAATTCCCCAAAAGAATGTTGCCACGAAAAATGCATCCTACACCTCTGAAAGTTATGAATATTTTAGCAGCGCAAAAAAGGCCTTAAAATGCATCTTAGGACTACAAAAATGTTGAAAACTTTGGAGGCCCTAAAAAGGGGTTCACAGGCATCCTAGACCCACTAAAGTCCAGAAAATGTTGGTGACCCAAAAACGGTTCCACGGAGCTCTGAATGTCCCAAAAACATGTGCAGCCTGAAAGGGGCATTAACCCGCAGCCTAGACCACTGAAATTCCCAAAAATAATTTTGGCACAAAAAATGCATACTACACCCCTGAAGGTTCAGAATATGTTAGCAGCCGAAAAAAGGCCTTAAAATGCATCTTTGGCCTGCAAAAATGTCGAAAACTTTGGAGGCCCAGAAAAGGGGTTTACAGGCATCGTAGAGCCCCTAAATTCCAGAAAATCTTGGTTCCCAAAAACTGTGCCATAGAACTCTGAATGTTCCAAAAACATTTACAGCCTGAAAGGGGCATTAACCCGCAACCTAGACCACTGAAATTCCCAAAACTATTTTTTGCACAAAAAATGCATCATACATGCCTGAAAGTTCAGAAAATATTGGCAGCCCAAAAAAGGCCTTAAAATGCATATTAGGCCTGCAAAAATGTAGAAAACTTTGGAGGCCCAAAAAAGGGGTTTACAGGCATCGTAGACCCCCTAAAGTCCAGAAAATCTTGGTTGCCCAAAAAAAGTGCCAGAGAGCTTTGAATGTCCCAAAAACATTTGCAGCCTGAAAGGGGCATTAACCTGCATCCTAAACCACTGAAATTCCCCAAAAGAATGTTGGCACTAAAAATGCATCCTACACCTCTGAAAGTTATGAATATTTTAGCAGCGCAAAAAAGGCCTTAAAATGCATTTTAGGACTGCAAAAATGTTGAAAACTTTGGAGGCCCAAAAAAGGGGTTTGCAGGCATCCTAGACCCACTAAAGTCCAGAAAATGTTGGTGACCCAAAAACGGTGCCAGGGAGCTCTGAATGTCCCCAAAACATTTGTAGCCTGAAAGGGGCATTAACCTGCATCCTAAACCACTGAAATTCCTCAAAAGAATGCTGGCACTAAAAATGCATCCTACACCCCTGAAAGTTCAGAATATGTTAGCAGCCCAAAAAAGGCCTTAAAATGCAGCTTAGGCCTGCAAAAATGTAGAAAATTTTGGAGGCCCAAAAAAGGGGTTTACAGGCATCGTAGATGCCCTAAAGTCCAGAAAATGCTGGTGGCCTAAAAACTGTGCCAGAGAGCTCTGAATGTCCCAAAAACATGTGTAGCCTGAAGGGGCATTAACCTGCACCCTAAACCACTGAAATTCTCCAAAAGAAAGTTGGCACGAAAAATGAATACTACACCCCTGAAAGTTCAGAATATGTTTGCAGCCCAAAAAATGCCTTAAAATGCATCTCAGGCCTGCAGAAATGTTGAAAGCTTTGGAGGCCCAAAAAAGGGGTTTTCAGGCATCCAAGACCCCATAAAGTCCAGAAAATGATGGTGACCCAAAAACTGTGCCAGGGAGCTCTGAATGTCCCAAAAACATGTGCAGCCTGAAAGGGGCATTAACCCGCATCCTAGACCACTGAAATTCCCAAAAATATTTTTGGCACAAAAAATGCATCCTACACCCCTGAAAGTTCAGATTATGTTGGCAGCCGAAAAAAGGCCTTAAAATGCATATTAGGCCTGCAAAAATGTAGAAAACTTTGGAGGCCCAAAAAAGGGGTTTACAGGCACCATAGACCCCCTAAACTCCAGAAAATGTTGGTGGCCTACAAACTGTGCCAGATAGCTCTGAATGTCCCAAAAACATTTGTAGCCTGAAAGGGGCATTAACCTGCATCCTAGACCACTAAAATTCTCCAAAAGAAAGTTGGCATGAAAAATGCATACTACACCCCTGAAAGTTCAGAATATGTTAGCAGCCCAAAAAAGGCCTTAAATGCATCTTAGGCCTGCAAAAATGTAGAAAACTTTGGAGGCCCAAAAAAGGGGTTTACAGGCACCATAGACCCCCTAAAGTCCAGAAAATGTTGGTGGCCTACAAACTGTGCCAGATAGCTCTGAATGTCCCAAAAACATTTGTAGCCTGAAAGGGGCATTAACCTGCATCCTAGACCACTAAAATTCTCCAAAAGAAAGTTGGCATGAAAAATGCATACTACACCCCTGAAGGTTCAGAATATGTTAGCAGCCGAAAAAAGGCCTTAAAATGCATCTTTGGCCTGCAAAAATGTCGAAAACTTTGGAGGCCCAGAAAAGGGGTTTACAGGCATCGTAGAGCCCCTAAATTCCAGAAAATCTTGGTTCCCAAAAACTGTGCCATAGAACTCTGAATGTTCCAAAAACATTTGCAGCCTGAAAGGGGCATTAACCCGCAACCTAGACCACTGAAATTCCCAAAACTATTTTTTGCACAAAAAATGCATCATACATGCCTGAAAGTTCAGAAAATATTGGCAGCCCAAAAAAGGCCTTAAAATGCATATTAGGCCTGCAAAAATGTAGAAAACTTTGGAGGCCCAAAAAAGGGGTTTACAGGCATCCTAGACCCACTAAAGTCCAGTAAATGTTGGTGACCCAATAACGGTTCCAGGGAGCTCTGAATGTCCCAAAAACATGTGCAGCCTGAAAGGGGCATTAACCAGTATCCTAGATCACTGAAATTACCAAACCTATTTTTGCACGAAAAATGCATCCTACATCCATGAAAGTTCTGAATATTTTAGCAGCCCAAAAAAGGCCTTAAAATGCATCTTAGGGCTGCAAAAATGTTGAAAACTTTGGAGGCCCAGAAAAGGGGTTTACAGGCATCGTAGAGCCCCTAAATTCCAGAAAACCTTGGTTCCCAAAAACTGTGCCATAGAACTCTGAATGTCCCAAAAACATTTGCAGCCTGAAAGGGGCATTAACCCACATCCTAGACCACTGAAATTCCCCAAAAGAATGTTGTCACGAAAAATGCATCCTACACCTCTGAAAGTTATGAATATTTTAGCAGCGCAAAAAAGGCCTTAAAATGCATCTTAGGACTGCAAAAATGTTGAAAACTTTGGAGGCCCAAAAAAGAGGTTCACAGGCATCCTAGACCCACTAAAGTCCAGAAAATGTTGGTGACCCAAAAACGGTTCCACGGAGCTCTGAATGTCCCAAAAACATGTGCAGCCTGAAAGGGGCATTAACCTGCAGCCTAGACCACTGAAATTCCCAAAAATAATTTTGGCACAAAAAATGCATACTACACCCCTGAAGGTTCAGAATATGTTAGCAGCCGAAAAAAGGCCTTAAAATGCATCTTTGGCCTGCAAAAATGTCGAAAACTTTGGAGGCCCAGAAAAGGGGTTTACAGGCATCGTAGAGCCCCTAAATTCCAGAAAATCTTGGTTCCCAAAAACTGTGCCATAGAACTCTGAATGTTCCAAAAACATTTGCAGCCTGAAAGGGGCATTAACCCGCAACCTAGACCACTGAAATTCCCAAAACTATTTTTTGCACAAAAAATGCATCATACATGCCTGAAAGTTCAGAAAATATTGGCAGCCCAAAAAAGGCCTTAAAATGCATATTAGGCCTGCAAAAATGTAGAAAACTTTGGAGGCCCAAAAAAGGGGTTTACAGGCATCGTAGACCCCCTAAAGTCCAGAAAATCTTGGTTGCCCAAAAAAAGTGCCAGAGAGCTTTGAATGTCCCAAAAACATTTGCAGCCTGAAAGGGGCATTAACCTGCATCCTAAACCACTGAAATTCCCCAAAAGAATGTTGGCACTAAAAATGCATCCTACACCTCTGAAAGTTATGAATATTTTAGCAGCGCAAAAAAGGCCTTAAAATGCATTTTAGGACTGCAAAAATGTTGAAAACTTTGGAGGCCCAAAAAAGGGGTTTACAGGCATCCTAGACCCACTAAAGTCCAGAAAATGTTGGTGACCCAAAAACGGTGCCAGGGAGCTCTGAATGTCCCCAAAACATTTGTAGCCTGAAAGGGGCATTAACCTGCATCCTAAACCACTGAAATTCCCCAAAAGAATGCTGGCACTAAAAATGCATCCTACACCCCTGAAAGTTCAGAATATGTTAGCAGCCCAAAAAAGGCCTTAAAATGCAGCTTACGCCTGCAAAAATGTAGAAAATTTTGGAGGCCCAAAAAAGGGGTTTACAGGCATCGTAGATGCCCTAAAGTCCAGAAAATGTTGGTGGCCTAAAAACTGTGCCAGAGAGCTCTGAATGTCCCAAAAACATGTGTAGCCTGAAGGGGCATTAACCTGCACCCTAAACCACTGAAATTCTCCAAAAGAAAGTTGGCACGAAAAATGAATACTACACCCCTGAAAGTTCAGAATATGTTTGCAGCCCAAAAAATGCCTTAAAATGCATCTCAGGCCTGCAGAAATGTTGAAAGCTTTGGAGGCCCAAAAAAGGGGTTTTCAGGCATCCAAGACCCCATAAAGTCCAGAAAATGATGGTGACCCAAAAACTGTGCCAGGGAGCTCTGAATGTCCCAAAAACATGTGCAGCCTGAAAGGGGCATTAACCCGCATCCTAGACCACTGAAATTCCCAAAAATATTTTTGGCACAAAAAATGCATCCTACACCCCTGAAAGTTCAGATTATGTTGGCAGCCGAAAAAAGGCCTTAAAATGCATATTAGGCCTGCAAAAATGTAGAAAACTTTGGAGGCCCAAAAAAGGGGTTTACAGGCACCATAGACCCCCTAAAGTCCAGAAAATGTTGGTGGCCTACAAACTGTGCCAGATAGCTCTGAATGTCCCAAAAACATTTGTAGCCTGAAAGGGGCATTAACCTGCATCCTAGACCACTAAAATTATCCAAAAGAAAGTTGGCATGAAAAATGCATACTACACCCCTGAAAGTTCAGAATATGTTAGCAGCCCAAAAAAGGCCTTAAATGCATCTTAGGCCTGCAAAAATGTAGAAAACTTTGGAGGCCCAAAAAAGGGGTTTACAGGCATCCTAGACCCACTAAAGTCCAGAAAATGTTGGTGACCCAAAAACGGTGCCAGGGAGCTCTGAATATCCCAAAAACATGTGCAGCCTGAAAGGGGCATTAACCCGCATCCTCGACCACTGAAATTCCCAAAAATATTTTTGGCACAAAAAATGCATCCTACACCCTGAAAGTTCAGAATATGTTGGCAGTCGAAAAAAGGCCTTAAAATGCATCTTAGGCCTGCAAAAATGTAGAAAACTTTGGAGGCCCAAAAAAGGGGTTTACAGGCATCATAGTCCCCATAAAGTTGAGAAAAAGTTGGTGTCCCAAAAACAGTGCCTGGGAGCTCTGAATGTCGCTAAAACATTTGCAGCCTGAAAGGGGCATTAACCTGTATCTTAGACCACTGAAATTCCCTAACATATTTTTGCACGAAAAATCATTCTACATCCCTGAAAGTTCTGAATATTTTAGCAGCCCAAAAAAGGCCTTAAAATGCATCTTAGGCCTGCAAATATGTAGAAAACTTTGGAGGCCCAAAAACGGGGTTTACAGGCATCGTAGACCCCCTAAAGTCCAGAAAATGTTGGTTGACCAAAAAATGTGCCAGAGAGCTCTGAATGTCCCAAAAACATTTGTAGCCTGAGAGGGGCATTAACCCGCAACCTAGACAACTGAAATTCTCAAAATTATTTTTTGCACAAAAAATGCATCATACACCCCTGAAAGTTCAGAAAACGTTGGCAGCCCAAAAAAGGCCTCACACTGCATATTAGGCCTGCAAAAATGTAGAAAACTTTGGAGGCCCAAAAAAGGGGTTTACAGGCATCATAGTCCCCATAAAGTTGAGAAAAAGTTGGTGTCCCAAAAACAGTGCCTGGGAGCTCTGAATGTCGCTAAAACATTTGCAGCCTGAAAGGGGCATTAACCCGTATCCTAGACCACTGAAATTCCCAAACATATTTTTGGCACGAAAAATGCATCCTACATCCCTGAAAGTTCTGAATATTTTAGCAGCCCAAAAAAGGCCTTAAAATGCATCTAAGGTCTGCAAACATGTAGAAAACTTTGGAGGCCCAAAAAAAGGGGTTTACAGGCATCATAGACCCCCTAAAGTCCAGAAAATGTTGGTTGACCAAAAAATGTGCCAGAGAGCTCTGAATGTCCCAAAAACATTTGTAGCCTGAAAGGGGCATTAACCCGCATCCTATACCACTAAAATTCTCCAAAAGAAAGTTGGCACGAAAAATGCATACTACACCCCTGAAAGTTCAGAAAATGTTAGCAGCCCAAAAAAGGCCTTAAAATGCATCTTAGGCCTGCAAAAATGTAGAAACCTTTGGAGGCCCAAAAAAGGGGTTTACAGGCATCGTAGACCCCCTAAAGTCCAGAAAATGTTGGTTGACCAAAAAATGTGCCAGAGAGCTCTGAATGTCCCAAAAACATTTGTAGCCTGAGAGGGGCATTAACCCGCAACCTAGACAACTGAAATTCCCAAAATTATTTTTTGCACAAAAAATGCATCATACACCCCTGAAAGTTCAGAAAACGTTGGCAGCCCAAAAATGGCCTTAAACTGCATATTAGGCCTGCAAAAATGTAGAAAACTTTGGAGGCCCAAAAAAGGGGTTTACAGGCATCATAGTCCCCATAAAGTTGAGAAAAAGTTGGTGTCCCAAAAACAGTGCCTGGGAGCTCTGAATGTCGCTAAAACATTTGCAGCCTGAAAGGGGCATTAACCCGTATCCTAGACCACTGAAATTCCCAAACATATTTTTGGCACGAAAAATGCATCCTACATCCCTGAAAGTTCTGAATATTTTAGCAGCCCAAAAAAGGCCTTAAAATGCATCTCAGGTCTGCAAACATGTAGAAAACTTTGGAGGCCCAAAAAAAGGGGTTTACAGGCATCATAGACCCCCTAAAGTCCAGAAAATGTTGGTTGACCAAAAAATGTGCCAGAGAGCTCTGAATGTCCCAAAAACATTTGTAGCCTGAAAGGGGCATTAACCCGCATCCTATACCACTAAAATTCTCCAAAAGAAAGTTGGCACGAAAAATGCATACTACACCCCTGAAAGTTCAGAAAATGTTAGCAGCCCAAAAAAAGCCTTAAAATGCATCTTAGGCCTGCAAAAATGTAGAAACCTTTGGAGGCCCAAAAAAGGGGTTTACAGGCATCGTAGATCCCCTAAAGTCCAGAAAATGTTGGTTGACCAAAAAATGTGCCAGAGAGCTCTGAATGTCCCAAAAACATTTGCAGTCTGAAAAGGGCAATACACTGCATCCTAGACCCCTGAAATTCCCAAAAATATTTTTGGCATGAAAAATGCATCTTACAGCCTGAAAGTTCTGAATATTTTAGCTGCCCAAAAAAGGCCTTAAAATGCATCTTAGGCCTGCAAAAAATTTGAAAAGTTTGGAGGCCCAAAAAAGGGGTTTATAGGCATCGTAGACCCTCTAAAGTCCATAAAATGTTGAAAGCCCGAAAACAGTGTCAGGGAGCTCTGAATGTGCCAAAAACATTTGCAGCCTGAAAGGGGCATTAACCCGCATCCTAGACCACTGAAATTCCCAAAAATAATTTTGGCACAAAAAAAAATGCATCTACACACCTGAAAGTTCAGAATATGTTAGCAGCCCAAAAAAGGCCTTAAAATGCATCTTAGGCCTGCAAATATGTAGAAAACTTTGGAGGCCCAAAAACGGGGTTTACAGGCATCGTAGACCCCCTAAAGTCCAGAAAATGTTGGTTGACCAAAAAATGTGCCAGAGAGCTCTGAATGTCCCAAAAACATTTGTAGCCTGAGAGGGGCATTAACCCGCAACCTAGACAACTGAAATTCCCAAAATTATTTTTTGCACAAAAAATGCATCATGCACCCCTGAAAGTTCAGAAAACGTTGGCAGCCCAAAAAAGGCCTTAAACTGCATATTAGGCCTGCAAAAATGTAGAAAACTTTGGAGGCCCAAAAAAGGGGTTTACAGGCATCATAGTCCCCATAAAGTTGAGAAAAAGTTGGTGTCCCAAAAACAGTGCCTGGGAGCTCTGAATGTCGCTAAAACATTTGCAGCCTGAAAGGGGCATTAACCCGTATCCTAGACCACTGAAATTCCCAAACATATTTTTGGCACTAAAAATGCATCCTACATCCCTGAAAGTTCTGAATATTTTAGCAGCCCAAAAAAGGCCTTAAAATGCATCTCAGGTCTGCAAACATGTAGAAAACTTTGGAGGCCCAAAAAAAGGGGTTTACAGGCATCATAGACCCCCTAAAGTCCAGAAAATGTTGGTTGACCAGAAAATGTGCCAGAGAGCTCTGAATGTCCCAAAAACATTTGTAGCCTGAAAGGGGCATTAACCCGCATCCTATACCACTAAAATTCTCCAAAAGAAAGTTGGCACGAAAAATGCATACTACACCCCTGAAAGTTCAGAAAATGTTAGCAGCCCAAAAAAGGCCTTAAAATGCATCTTAGGCCTGCAAAAATGTAGAAACCTTTGGAGGCCCAAAAAAGGGGTTTACAGGCATCGTAGACCCCCTGAATTCCAGAAAATGTTGGTTGACCAAAAAATGTGCCAGAGAGCTCTGAATGTCCCAAAAACGTTTGCAGTTTGAAAAGGGCAATACACTGCATCCTAGACCCCTGAAATTCCCAAAAATATTTTTGGCATGAAAAATGCATCTTACAGCCTGAAAGTTCTGAATATTTTAGCTGCCCAAAAAAGGCCTTAAAATGCATTTTAGGCCTGCAAAAATTTTGAAAAGTTTGGAGGCCCAAAAAAGGGGTTTATAGGCATCGTAGACCCTCTAAAGTCCATAAAATGTTGAAGGCCCGAAAACAGTATCAGGGAGCTCTGAATGTGCCAAAAACATTTGCAGCCTGAAAGGGGCATTAACCCGCATCCTAGACCACTGAAATTCCCTAAAATAATTTTGGCACAAAAAAAAATGCATCTACACACCTGAAAGTTCAGAATATGTTAGCAGCCCAAAAAAGGCCTTAATATGCATCTTAGGTCTGCAAAAATGTAGAAAACATTCGAGGCCATAAAAGGGGTTTACAGGCATCGTAGACCCCATAAAGTTGAGAAAATGTTGGTGTCCCAAAAACAGTGCCAGGGAGCTCTGAATGTCCCAAAAACATTTGCAGCCTGAAAGGGGCATTAACCCGCATCCTAGACCACTGAAATTCCCCAAAATAATGTTGCCACGAAAAAGGCATCCTACACCCCTGAAAGTTATGAATATTTTAGCAGCGTAAAAAAGGCCTTAAAATGCATCTTAGGCCTGCAAAAAATTTGAAAAGTTTGGAGGCCCAAAAAAGGGGTTTATAGGCATCGTAGACCCTCTAAAGTCCAGAAAATGTTGGTGGCCTAAAAACTGTGCCAGAGAGCTCTGAATGTCCCAAAAACATTTGTAACCTGAAAGGGGCATTAACCTGCATCCTAAACCACTGAAATTCCCCAAAAGAATGTTGGCACTAAAAATGCATCCTACACCCCTGAAAGTTCAGAATATGTTTGCAGCCCAAAAAAGGCCTTAAAATGCATCTCAGGCCTGCAGAAATGTAGAAAACTTTGGAGACCCAAAAAAGGGGTTTTCAGGCATCCAAGACCCCCTAAAGTCCAGAAAATGTTGGTGACCCAAAAACGGTGCCAGGGAGCTCTGAATGTCCCAAAAACATGTGCAGCCTGAAAGGGGCATTAACCCGTATCCTAGACCACTGAAATTCCCAAACATATTTTGGCACGAAAAATGCATCCTACACCTCTGAAAGTTATGAATATGTTAGCAGCCCGAAAAAGGCCTTAAAATGCATCTTAGGCCTGCAAAAATGTAGAAAACTTTGGAGGCCCAAAAAAGGGGTTTACAGGCATCGTAGACCCCCTAAAGTCCAGAAAATCTTGGTTGCCCAAAAAAAGTGCCAGAGAGCTTTGAATGTCCCAAAAACATTTGCAGCCTGAAAGGGGCATTAACCCGCATCCTAGACCACTGAAATTCCCCAAAAGAATGTTGGCACGAAAAATGCATCCTACACCCCTGAAAGTTCAGAATATGTTGGCAGCCGAAAAAAGGCCTTAAAATGCATCTTAGGCCTGCAAAAATGTAGAAAACTTTGGAGGCCCAAAAAAGGGGTTTACAGGCATCATAGACCCCCTAAAGTCCATAAAATTGAAGGCCCGAAAACAGTGTCAGGGAGCTCTGAATGTGCCAAAAACATTTGCAGCATGAAAGGGGCATTAACCCGCATCCTAGACCACTGAAATTCCCAAAAATAATTTTGGCACAAAAAATGCATCCTACACACCTGAAAGTACAGAATATGTTAGCAGCCCAAAAAAGGCCTTAAAATGCATCTCAGGCCTGCAAAAATGTAGAAAACTTTGGAGGCCCAAAAAGGGGTTTACAGGCATCGTAGACCCCATAAAGTTGAGAAAATGTTGGTGTCCCAAAAACAGTGCCAGGGAGCTCTGAATGTCCCAAAAACATTTGCAGCCTGAAAGGGGCATGAACCCGCATCCTAGACCACTGAAATTCCCCAAAAGAATGTTGGCACGAAAAATGCATCCTACACCTCTCAAAGTTATGAATATTTTAGGAGCACAAGAAAGGACTTAAAATGCATCTTAGGACTGCAAAAATGTTGAAAACTTTGGAGGCTCAAAAAAGGGGTTCACAGGCTTCCTAGACCCCCTAAAGTCCAGAAAATGTTGGTTGACCAATAACTGTGTCAGCGAGCTCTGAATGTGCCAAAAACATTTGCAGCCTGAAAGGGGCATTAACCCGCAACCTAGACCACTGAAATTCCCAAAATTATTTTTTGCACAAAAAATGCATCATACACCCTTGAAAGTTCAGAAAATATTGGCAGCCCAAAAAAGGCCTTAAAATGCACAATAGGCCTGCAAAAATGTAGAAAACTTTGGAGGCCCAAAAAAGGGGTTTACAGGCATCGTAGACCCCCTAAAGTCCAGAAAATCTTGGTTGCCCAAAAAAAGTGCCAGAGAGCTTTGAATGTCCCAAAAACATTTGCAGCCTGAAAGGGGCATTAACCCGCATCCTAGACCACTGAAATTCCCCAAAAGAATGTTGGCACGAAAAATGCATCCTACACCCCTGAAAGTTCAGAATATGTTGGCAGCCGAAAAAAGGCCTTAAAATGCATCTTAGGCCTGCAAAAATGTAGAAAACTTTGGAGGCCCAAAAAAGGGGTTTACAGGCATCATAGACCCCCTAAAGTCCATAAAATTGAAGGCCCGAAAACAGTGTCAGGGAGCTCTGAATGTGCCAAAAACATTTGCAGCATGAAAGGGGCATTAACCCGCATCCTAGACCACTGAAATTCCCAAAAATAATTTTGGCACAAAAAATGCATCCTACACACCTGAAAGTACAGAATATGTTAGCAGCCCAAAAAAGGCCTTAAAATGCATCTCAGGCCTGCAAAAATGTAGAAAACTTTGGAGGCCCAAAAAGGGGTTTACAGGCATCGTAGACCCCATAAAGTTGAGAAAATGTTGGTGTCCCAAAAACAGTGCCAGGGAGCTCTGAATGTCCCAAAAACATTTGCAGCCTGAAAGGGGCATGAACCCGCATCCTAGACCACTGAAATTAACCAAAAGAATGTTGGCACAAAAAATGCACCCTACAGCCCTGAAAAAACACCTGAAAGTTCTGAATATTTTATAAGTCCAAAAAAGGCCTTAAAATGCATCTTAGGCCTGCAAAAATGTTGAAAACTTTGGAGGCCTAAAAAAGGGGTTTACAGGCATCGTAGAGCCCCTAAATTCCTGAAAATCTTGGTTCCCAAAAACTGTGCCATAGAACTCTGAATGTTCCAAAAACATTTGCAGCCTGAAAGGGGCATTAAGACCACTGAAATTCCCGAAAAAGAATGTTGGCACGAAAAATAAATCCTACACCTCTCAAAATTATGAATATTTTAGGAGCACAAAAAAGGCCTGAAAATGCATATTAGGCCTGCAAAAATGTTGAAAACTTTGGAGGCTCAAAATAGGGGTTCACAGGCATCCTAGACCCCCTAAAGTCCAGAAAATGTTGGTTGACCAATAACTGTGTCAGAGAGCTCTGAATGTCGCAAAAACATGTGCAGCCTGAAAGGGGCATTAACCCGTATACTAGATCACTGAAATTCTCAAACATGTTTTTGGCACGAAAAATGCATCCTACATCCATGAAAGTTCTGAATATTTTAGCAGCCCAAAAAAGGCCTTAAAATGCATCTTAGGCCTGCAAAAATGTTGAAAACTTTGGAGGCCCAGAAAAGGGGTTTACAGGCATCGTAGAGCACCTAAATTCCAGAAAACCTTGGTTCCCAAAAACTGTGCCATAGAACTCTGAATGTCCCAAAAACATTTGCAGCCTGAAAGGGGCATTAACCCACATCCTAGACCACTGAAATTCCCCAAAAGAATGTTGCCACGAAAAATGCATCCTACACCTCTGAAAGTTATGAATATTTTAGCAGCGCAAAAAAGGCCTTAAAATGCATCTTAGGACTACAAAAATGTTGAAAACTTTGGAGGCCCAAAAAAGGGGTTCACAGGCATCCTAGACCCACTAAAGTCCAGAAAATGTTGGTGACCCAAAAACGGTTCCACGGAGCTCTGAATGTCCCAAAAACATGTGCAGCCTGAAAGGGGCATTAACCCGCAGCCTAGACCACTGAAATTCCCAAAAATAATTTTGGCACAAAAAATGCATACTACACCCCTGAAGGTTCAGAATATGTTAGCAGCCGAAAAAAGGCCTTAAAATGCATCTTTGGCCTGCAAAAATGTCGAAAACTTTGGAGGCCCAGAAAAGGGGTTTACAGGCATCGTAGAGCCCCTAAATTCCAGAAAATCTTGGTTCCCAAAAACTGTGCCATAGAACTCTGAATGTTCCAAAAACATTTACAGCCTGAAAGGGGCATTAACCCGCAACCTAGACCACTGAAATTCCCAAAACTATTTTTTGCACAAAAAATGCATCATACATGCCTGAAAGTTCAGAAAATATTGGCAGCCCAAAAAAGGCCTTAAAATGCATATTAGGCCTGCAAAAATGTAGAAAACTTTGGAGGCCCAAAAAAGGGGTTTACAGGCATCGTAGACCCCCTAAAGTCCAGAAAATCTTGGTTGCCCAAAAAAAGTGCCAGAGAGCTTTGAATGTCCCAAAAACATTTGCAGCCTGAAAGGGGCATTAACCTGCATCCTAAACCACTGAAATTCCCCAAAAGAATGTTGGCACTAAAAATGCATCCTACACCTCTGAAAGTTATGAATATTTTAGCAGCGCAAAAAAGGCCTTAAAATGCATTTTAGGACTGCAAAAATGTTGAAAACTTTGGAGGCCCAAAAAAGGGGTTTACAGGCATCCTAGACCCACTAAAGTCCAGAAAATGTTGGTGACCCATAAACGGTGCCAGGGAGCTCTGAATGTCCCCAAAACATTTGTAGCCTGAAAGGGGCATTAACCTGCATCCTAAACCACTGAAATTCCTCAAAAGAATGCTGGCACTAAAAATGCATCCTACACCCCTGAAAGTTCAGAATATGTTAGCAGCCCAAAAAAGGCCTTAAAATGCAGCTTAGGCCTGCAAAAATGTAGAAAATTTTGGAGGCCCAAAAAAGGGGTTTACAGGCATCGTAGATGCCCTAAAGTCCAGAAAATGCTGGTGGCCTAAAAACTGTGCCAGAGAGCTCTGAATGTCCCAAAAACATGTGTAGCCTGAAGGGGCATTAACCTGCACCCTAAACCACTGAAATTCTCCAAAAGAAAGTTGGCACGAAAAATGAATACTACACCCCTGAAAGTTCAGAATATGTTTGCAGCCCAAAAAATGCCTTAAAATGCATCTCAGGCCTGCAGAAATGTTGAAAGCTTTGGAGGCCCAAAAAAGGGGTTTTCAGGCATCCAAGACCCCATAAAGTCCAGAAAATGATGGTGACCCAAAAACTGTGCCAGGGAGCTCTGAATGTCCCAAAAACATGTGCAGCCTGAAAGGGGCATTAACCCGCATCCTAGACCACTGAAATTCCCAAAAATATTTTTGGCACAAAAAATGCATCCTACACCCCTGAAAGTTCAGATTATGTTGGCAGCCGAAAAAAGGCCTTAAAATGCATATTAGGCCTGCAAAAATGTAGAAAACTTTGGAGGCCCAAAAAAGGGGTTTACAGGCACCATAGACCCCCTAAACTCCAGAAAATGTTGGTGGCCTACAAACTGTGCCAGATAGCTCTGAATGTCCCAAAAACATTTGTAGCCTGAAAGGGGCATTAACCTGCATCCTAGACCACTAAAATTCTCCAAAAGAAAGTTGGCATGAAAAATGCATACTACACCCCTGAAAGTTCAGAATATGTTAGCAGCCCAAAAAAGGCCTTAAATGCATCTTAGGCCTGCAAAAATGTAGAAAACTTTGGAGGCCCAAAAAAGGGGTTTACAGGCACCATAGACCCCCTAAAGTCCAGAAAATGTTGGTGGCCTACAAACTGTGCCAGATAGCTCTGAATGTCCCAAAAACATTTGTAGCCTGAAAGGGGCATTAACCTGCATCCTAGACCACTAAAATTCTCCAAAAGAAAGTTGGCATGAAAAATGCATACTACACCCCTGAAGGTTCAGAATATGTTAGCAGCCGAAAAAAGGCCTTAAAATGCATCTTTGGCCTGCAAAAATGTCGAAAACTTTGGAGGCCCAGAAAAGGGGTTTACAGGCATCGTAGAGCCCCTAAATTCCAGAAAATCTTGGTTCCCAAAAACTGTGCCATAGAACTCTGAATGTTCCAAAAACATTTGCAGCCTGAAAGGGGCATTAACCCGCAACCTAGACCACTGAAATTCCCAAAACTATTTTTTGCACAAAAAATGCATCATACATGCCTGAAAGTTCAGAAAATATTGGCAGCCCAAAAAAGGCCTTAAAATGCATATTAGGCCTGCAAAAATGTAGAAAACTTTGGAGGCCCAAAAAAGGGGTTTACAGGCATCCTAGACCCACTAAAGTCCAGTAAATGTTGGTGACCCAATAACGGTTCCAGGGAGCTCTGAATGTCCCAAAAACATGTGCAGCCTGAAAGGGGCATTAACCAGTATCCTAGATCACTGAAATTACCAAACCTATTTTTGCACGAAAAATGCATCCTACATCCATGAAAGTTCTGAATATTTTAGCAGCCCAAAAAAGGCCTTAAAATGCATCTTAGGGCTGCAAAAATGTTGAAAACTTTGGAGGCCCAGAAAAGGGGTTTACAGGCATCGTAGAGCCCCTAAATTCCAGAAAACCTTGGTTCCCAAAAACTGTGCCATAGAACTCTGAATGTCCCAAAAACATTTGCAGCCTGAAAGGGGCATTAACCCACATCCTAGACCACTGAAATTCCCCAAAAGAATGTTGTCACGAAAAATGCATCCTACACCTCTGAAAGTTATGAATATTTTAGCAGCGCAAAAAAGGCCTTAAAATGCATCTTAGGACTGCAAAAATGTTGAAAACTTTGGAGGCCCAAAAAAGAGGTTCACAGGCATCCTAGACCCACTAAAGTCCAGAAAATGTTGGTGACCCAAAAACGGTTCCACGGAGCTCTGAATGTCCCAAAAACATGTGCAGCCTGAAAGGGGCATTAACCTGCAGCCTAGACCACTGAAATTCCCAAAAATAATTTTGGCACAAAAAATGCATACTACACCCCTGAAGGTTCAGAATATGTTAGCAGCCGAAAAAAGGCCTTAAAATGCATCTTTGGCCTGCAAAAATGTCGAAAACTTTGGAGGCCCAGAAAAGGGGTTTACAGGCATCGTAGAGCCCCTAAATTCCAGAAAATCTTGGTTCCCAAAAACTGTGCCATAGAACTCTGAATGTTCCAAAAACATTTGCAGCCTGAAAGGGGCATTAACCCGCAACCTAGACCACTGAAATTCCCAAAACTATTTTTTGCACAAAAAATGCATCATACATGCCTGAAAGTTCAGAAAATATTGGCAGCCCAAAAAAGGCCTTAAAATGCATATTAGGCCTGCAAAAATGTAGAAAACTTTGGAGGCCCAAAAAAGGGGTTTACAGGCATCGTAGACCCCCTAAAGTCCAGAAAATCTTGGTTGCCCAAAAAAAGTGCCAGAGAGCTTTGAATGTCCCAAAAACATTTGCAGCCTGAAAGGGGCATTAACCTGCATCCTAAACCACTGAAATTCCCCAAAAGAATGTTGGCACTAAAAATGCATCCTACACCTCTGAAAGTTATGAATATTTTAGCAGCGCAAAAAAGGCCTTAAAATGCATTTTAGGACTGCAAAAATGTTGAAAACTTTGGAGGCCCAAAAAAGGGGTTTACAGGCATCCTAGACCCACTAAAGTCCAGAAAATGTTGGTGACCCAAAAACGGTGCCAGGGAGCTCTGAATGTCCCCAAAACATTTGTAGCCTGAAAGGGGCATTAACCTGCATCCTAAACCACTGAAATTCCCCAAAAGAATGCTGGCACTAAAAATGCATCCTACACCCCTGAAAGTTCAGAATATGTTAGCAGCCCAAAAAAGGCCTTAAAATGCAGCTTACGCCTGCAAAAATGTAGAAAATTTTGGAGTCCCAAAAAAGGGGTTTACAGGCATCGTAGATGCCCTAAAGTCCAGAAAATGTTGGTTGACCAAAAAATGTGCCAGAGAGCTCTGAATGTCCCAAAAACATTTGTAGCCTGAAAGGGGCATTAACCCGCATCCTATACCACTAAAATTCTCCAAAAGAAAGTTGGCACGAAAAATGCATACTACACCCCTGAAAGTTCAGAAAATGTTAACAGCCCAAAAAAGGCCTTAAAATGCATCTTAGGCCTGCAAAAATGTAGAAACCTTTGGAGGCCCAAAAAAGGGGTTTACAGGCATCGTAGACCCCCTAAAGTCCAGAAAATGTTGGTTGACCAAAAAATGTGCCAGAGAGCTCTGAATGTCCCAAAAACATTTGCAGTCTGAAAAGGGCAATACACTGCATCCTAGACCCCTGAAATTCCCAAAAATATTTTTGGCATGAAAAATGCATCTTACAGCCTGAAAGTTCTGAATATTTTAGCTGCCCAAAAAAGGCCTTAAAATGCATCTTAGGCCTGCAAAAAATTTGAAAAGTTTGGAGGCCCAAAAAAGGGGTTTATAGGCATCGTAGACCCTCTAAAGTCCATAAAATGTTGAAGGCCTGAAAACAGTGTCAGGGAGCTCTGAATGTGCCAAAAACATTTGCAGCCTGAAAGGGGCATCCTAGACCACTGAAATTCCCAAAAATAATTTTGGCACAAAAAAAAAATGCATCTACACACCTGAAAGTTCAGAATATGTTAGCAGCCCAAAAAAGGCCTTAATATGCATCTTAGGCCTGCAAAAATGTAGAAAACTTTCGAGGCCATAAAAGGGGTTTACAGGCATCGTAGACCCCATAAAGTTGAGAAAATGTTGGTGTCCCAAAAACAGTGCCAGGGAGCTCTGAATGTCCCAAAAACATTTGCAGCCTGGAAGGGGCATTAACCCGCATCCTAGACCACTGAAATTCCCCAAAATAATGTTGCCACGAAAAAGGCATCCTACACCCCTGAAAGTTATCAATATTTTAGCAGCGTAAAAAAGGCCTTAAAATGCATCTTAGGCCTGCAAAAATGTTGAAAACTTTGGGGGCCCAAAAAAAGGGGTTTATAGGCATCCTAGACCCCCTAAAATCCAGAAAATGTTGGCGGCCTAAAAACTGTGCCAGAGAGCTCTGAATGTCCCAAAAACATTTGTAACCTGAAAGGGGCATTAACCTGCATCCTAAACCACTGAAATTCCCCAAAAGAATGTTGGCACTAAAAATGCATCCTACACCCCTGAAAGTTCAGAATATGTTAGCAGCCGAAAAAAGGTCTTAAAATGCATCTTAGGCCTGCAAAAATGTAGAAAACTTCGGAGGCCCAAAAAAGGGGTTTTCAGGCATCCAAGACCCCCTAAAGTCCAGAAAATGTTGGTGACCCAAAAACGGTGCCAGGGAGCTCTGAATGTCCCAAAAACATGTGCAGCCTGAAAGGGGCATTAACCCGTATCCTAGACACTGAAATTCCCAAACATATTTTTGGCACGAAAAATGCATCCTACACCTCTGAAAGTTATGAATATGTTAGCAGCCCGAAAAAGGCCTTAAAATGCATCTTAGGCCTGCAAAAATGTTGAAAACTTTGGAGTCCCAGAAAAGGGGTTTACAGGCATCGTAGAGCCCCTAAATTCCAGAAAATCTTGGTTCCCAAAAACTGTGCCATAGAACTCTGAATGTCCCAAAAACATTTGCAGCCTGAAAGGGGCATTAACCCGCATCCTAGACCACTGAAATTCCCCAAAAGAATGTTGGCACGAAAAATGCATCCTACACCTCTGAAAGTTATGAATATTTTAGCAGCGGAAAAAAAGGCCTTAAAATGCATCTTAGGACTGCAAAAATGTTGAAAACTTTGGAGGCCCAAAAAAGGGGTTTACAGGCATCCTAGCCCCACTAAAGTCCAGAAAATGTTGGTGACCCAAAAACGGTGCCAGGGAGCTCTGAATATCCCAAAAACATGTGCAGCCTGAAAGGGGCATTAACCCGCATCCTCGACCACTGAAATTCCCAAAAATATTTTTGGCACAAAAAATGCATCCTACACCCCTGAAAGTTCAGAATATGTTGGCAGCCGAAAAAAGGCCTTAAAATGCATCTTAGGCCTGCAAAAATGTAGAAAACTTTGGAGGCCCAAAAAAGGGGTTTACAGGCATCGTAGACCCCTAAAATCCATAAAATGTTGGTGGCTCGAAAACAGTGTCAGGGAGCTCTGAATGTGCCAAAAACATGTGCAGCCTGAAAGGGGCATTAACCCGCATCCTAGACCACTGAAATTCCCAAAATTATTTTTTGCACAAAAAATCCATCATTCACCCCTGAAAGTTCAGAAAATGTTGGCAGTCCAAAAAAGGCCTTAGAAGGCATATTAGGCCTGCAAAAATGTAGAAAACTTTGGAGGCCCAAAATAGGGGTTTACAGGCATCATAGTCCCCATAAAGTTGAGAAAAAGTTGGTGTCCCAAAAACAGTGCCTGGGAGCTCTGAATGTCGCTAAAACATTTGCAGCCTGAAAGGGGCATTAACCCGTATCCTAGACCACTGAAATTTACTAACATATTTTTGGCACGAAAAATCATTCTACATCCCTGAAAGTTCTGAATATTTTAGCAACCCAAAAAAGGCCTTAAAATGCATCTTAGGCCTTTCAAATATGTAGAAAACTTTGGAGGCCCAAAAACGGGGTTTACAGGCATCGTAGACCCCCTAAAGTCCAGAAAATGTTGGTTGACCAAAAAATGTGCCAGAGAGCTCTGAATGTCCCAAAAACATTTGTAGCCTGAAAGGGGCATTAACCCGCAACCTAGACCACTGAAATTCCCAAAATTATTTTTTGCACAAAAAATGCATCATACACCCCTGAAAGTTCAGAAAACGTTGGCAGCCCAAAAAAGGCCTTAAACTGCATATTAGGCCTGCAAAAATGTAGAAAACTTTGGAGGCCCAAAAAAGGGGTTTACAGGCATCATAGTCCCCATAAAGTTGAGAAAAAGTTGGTGTCCCAAAAACAGTGCCTGGGTGCTCTGAATGTCGCTAAAACATTTGCAGCCTGAAAGGGGCATTAACCCGTATCCTAGACCACTGAAATTCCCAAACATATTTTTGGCACGAAAAATGCATCCTACACCCCTGAAAGTTCAGAATATGTTGGCAGCCCAAAAAAGGCCTTAAAATGCATCTTAGGCCTTCAAAAATGTAGAAAACTTTGGAGGCCCAAAAAAGGGGTTTACAGGCATCGTAGACCCCCATAAAGTCCAGAAAATGTTGGTTGACCAAAAAATGGGCCAGAGAGCTCCGAATGTCCCAAAAACATTTGCAGTCTGAAAAGGGCAATACACTGCATCCTAGACCCCTGACATTCCCAAAAATATTTTTGTCATGAAAAATGCATCCTACAGCCTGAATGTTCTGAATATTTTAGCTGCCCAAAAAAGGCCTTAAAATGCATCTTAGGCCTGCAAAAATTTTGAAAAGTTTGGAGGTCCAAAAAAGGGGTTTATAGGCATCGTAGAACCCCTAAAGTCCATAAAATGTTGAAGGCCCGAAAACAGTTTCAGGGAGCTCTGAATGTGCCAAAAACATTTGCAGTCTGAAAGGGGCATTAACCCGCATCCTAGACCACTGAAATTCCCAAAAATAATTTTGGCACAAAAAAAAATGCATCTACACACCTGAAAGTTCAGAATATGTTAGCAGCCCAAAAAAGGCCTTAATATGCATCTTAGGTCTGCAAAAATGTAGAAAACTTTCGAGGCCATAAAAGGGGTTTACAGGCATCGTAGACCCCATAAAGTTGAGAAAATGTTGGTGTCCCAAAAACAGTGCCAGGGAGCTCTGAATGTCCCAAAAACATTTGCAGCCTGAAAGGAGCATTAACCCGCATCCTAGACCACTGAAATTCCCCAAAATAATGTTGCCACGAAAAAGGCATCCTACACCCCTGAAAGTTATCAATATTTTAGCAGCGTAAAAAAGGCCTTAAAATGCATCTTAGGCCTGCAAAAATGTTGAAAACTTTGGGGGCCCAAAAAAAGGGGTTTATAGGCATCCTAGACCCCCTAAAATCCAGAAAATGTTGGCGGCCTAAAAACTGTGCCAGAGAGCTCTGAATGTCCCAAAAACATTTGTAACCTGAAAGGGGCATTAACCTGCATCCTAAACCACTGAAATTCCCCAAAAGAATGTTGGCACTAAAAATGCATCCTACACCCCTGAAAGTTCAGAATATGTTAGCAGCCGAAAAAAGGTCTTAAAATGCATCTTAGGCCTGCAAAAATGTAGAAAACTTCGGAGGCCCAAAAAAGGGGTTTTCAGGCATCCAAGACCCCCTAAAGTCCAGAAAATGTTGGTGACCCAAAAACGGTGCCAGGGAGCTCTGAATGTCCCAAAAACATGTGCAGCCTGAAAGGGGCATTAACCCATATCCTAGACACTGAAATTCCCAAACATATTTTTGGCACGAAAAATGCATCCTACACCTCTGAAAGTTATGAATATGTTAGCAGCCCGAAAAAGGCCTTAAAATGCATCTTAGGCCTGCAAAAATGTTGAAAACTTTGGAGTCCCAGAAAAGGGGTTTACAGGCATCGTAGAGCCCCTAAATTCCAGAAAATCTTGGTTCCCAAAAACTGTGCCATAGAACTCTGAATGTCCCGAAAACATTTGCAGCCTGAAAGGGGCATTAACCCGCATCCTAGACCACTGAAATTCCCCAAAAGAATGTTGGCACGAAAAATGCATCCTACACCTCTGAAAGTTATGAATATTTTAGCAGCGGAAAAAAAGGCCTTAAAATGCATCTTAGGACTGCAAAAATGTTGAAAACTTTGGAGGCCCAAAAAAGGGGTTTACAGGCATCCTAGACCCACTAAAGTCCAGAAAATGTTGGTGACCCAAAAACGGTGCCAGGGAGCTCTGAATATCCCAAAAACATGTGCAGCCTGAAAGGGGCATTAACCCGCATCCTCGACCACTGAAATTCCCAAAATTATTTTTTGCACAAAAAATCCATCATTCACCCCTGAAAGTTCAGAATATGTTGGCAGCCGAAAAAAGGCCTTAAAATGCATCTTAGGCCTGCAAAAATGTAGAAAACTTTGGATGTCGCTAAAAAGGGCAATACACTGCATCCTAGACCCCTGACATTCCCAAAAATATTTTTGTCATGAAAAATGCATC
This sequence comes from Ambystoma mexicanum, assembly GCF_040938575.1. Classification (NCBI taxonomy): domain Eukaryota; kingdom Metazoa; phylum Chordata; class Amphibia; order Caudata; family Ambystomatidae; genus Ambystoma; species Ambystoma mexicanum. Next base: position 148,532,091 of record NC_090938.1, read on the forward strand.
CTACAGCCTGAATGTTCTGAATATTTTAGCTGCCCAAAAAAGGCCTTAAAATGCATCTTAGGCCTGCAAAAATTTTGAAAACTTTGGAGGCCCAAAAAAGGGGTTTACAGGCATCATAGACCCCCTAAAGTCCATAAAATTGAAGGCCCGAAAACAGTGTCAGGGAGCTCTGAATGTGCCAGAAACATTTGCAGCATGAAAGGGGCATTAACCCGCATCCTAGACCACTGAAATTCCCAAAAATAATTTTGGCACAAAAAATGCATCCTACACACCTGAAAGTACAGAATATGTTAGCAGCCGAAGAAAGGCCTTAAAATGCATCTTAGGACTGCAAAAATTTAGAAAACTTTGGAGGCCCAAAAAAGGGGTTTACAGGCATCGTAGACCCCATAAAGTTGAGAAAATGTTGGTGTCCCAAAAACAGTGCCAGGGAGCTCTGAATGTCCCAAAAACATGTACAGCCTGAAAGGGGCATTAACCCGCATCCTAGACCACTGAAATTAACCAAAAGAATGTTGGCACAAAAAATGCACCCTACAGCCCTGAAAACACCCCTGAAAGTTCTGAATATTTTATAAGTCCAAAAAAGGCCTTAAAATGCATCTTAAGCCTGCAAAATGTTGAAAACTTTGGAGGCCTAAAAAAGGGGTTTACAGGCATCGTAGAGCCCCTAAATTCCAGAAAATCTTGGTTCCCAAAAACTGTGCCATAGAACTCTGAATGTTCCAAAAACATTTGCAGCCTGAAAGGGGCATTAACCCGCACCCTAGACCACTGAAATTCCCGAAAAAGAATGTTGGCACGAAAAATGCATCCTACACCTCTCAAAGTTATGAATATTTTAGGAGCACAAAAAAGGCCTGAAAATGCATATTAGGCCTGCGAAAATGTTGAAAACTTTGGAGTCTCAAAATAGGGGTTCACAGGCATCCTAGACCCCCTAAAGTCCAGAAAATGTTGGTTGACCAATAACTGTGTCAGAGAGCTCTGAATGTCGCAAAAACATGTGCAGCCTGAAAGGGGCATTAACCCGTATACTAGATCACTGAAATTCCCAAACATATTTTTGGCATGAAAAATGCATCCTACATCCATGAACGTTATGAATATTTTAGCAGCCCAAAAAAGGCCTTAAAATGCATCTTAGGCCTGCAAAAATGTTGAAAACTTTGGAGGCCCAAGAAAGGGGTTCACAGGCATCCTAGACCCACTAAAGTCCAGAAAATGTTGGTAACCCAATAACGGTTCCAGGGAGCTCTGAATGTCCCAAAAACATGTGCAGCCTGAAAGGGGCATTAACCCGCAGCCTAGACCACTGAAATTCCCAAAAATAATTTTGGCACAAAAAATGCATACTACACCCCTGAAGGTTCAGAATATGTTAGCAGCCGAAAAAAGGCCTTTAAATGCATCTTAGGCCTGCAAAAATGTAGAAAATTTTGGACGCCCAAAAAAGGGGTTTACAGGCATCGTAGACCCCCTAAAGTCCAGAAAATGTCGGTGGCCTAAAAACTGTGCCAGAGAGCTCTGAATGTCCCCAAAACATTTGCAGCCTGAAAGGGGCATTAACCTGCACCCTAAACCACTGAAATTCCCCAAAAGAATGTTGGCACTAAAAATGCATCCTACACCCCTGAAAGTTCAGAATATGTTAGCAGCCCAAAAAAGGCCTTAAAATGCATCTCAGGCCTGCAGAAATGTAGAAAACTTTGGAGTCCCAGAAAATGGGTTTTTAGGCATCCAAGACCCCCTAAAGTCCAGACAATGTTGGTGACCCAAAAATGGTGCCAGGAAGCTCTGAATGTTCCAAAAACATTTGCAGCGTGAAAGGGGCATTAACTTGCATCCTCGACCACTGAAATTCCCCAAAAGAATGTTGGCAGGAAAAATGCATACTACATCCCTGAAAGTTCTGAATATTTTAGCAGCGCAAAAAAGGCCTTAACATGCATATTAGGCCTGCAAAAATGTAGAAAACTTTGGAGGCCCAAAAAAGGGGTTTACAGGCACCATAGACCCCCTAAAGTCCAGAAAATGTAGGTGGCCTAAAAACTGTGCCCGCGAGCTCTGAATGTCACAAAAACATTTGTAGCCTGAAAGGGGCTTTAACCCGCATCCTAGACCACTCAAATTCTCCAAAAGAAAGTTGGCATGAAAAATGCATACTACACCCCTGAAAGTTCAGAATATGTTAGCAGCCCAAAAAAGGCCTTAAAATGCATCTTAGGCCTGCAAAAATGTAGAAAACTTTGGAGGCTCAAAAAAGGGGTTTACAGGCATCGTAGACCCCCTAAAGTCCAGAAAATGTTGGTTGACCAAAAAATGTGCCAGAGAGCTCCAAATGTCCCAAAAACATTTGCAGTCTGAAAAGGGCAATACACTGCATCCTAGACCCCTGACATTCCCAAAAATATTTTTGTCATGAAAAATGCATCCTACAGCCTGAATGTTCTGAATATTTTAGCTGCCCAAAAAAGGCCTTAAAATGCATCTTAGGCCTGCAAAAATTTTGAAAAGTTTGGAGGTCCAAAAAAGGGGTTTATAGGCATCGTAGAACCCCTAAAGTCCATAAAATGTTGAAGGCCCGAAAACAGTTTCAGGGAGCTCTGAATGTGCCAAAAACATTTGCAGCCTGAAAGGGGCATTAACCCGCATCCTAGACCACTGAAATTCCCAAAAATAATTTTGGTACAAAAAATGCATCTACACACCTGAAAGTTCAGAATATGTTAGCAGCCCAAAAAAGCTCTTAAAATGCATCTTAGGCCTGCAAAAATGTAGAAAACTTTGGAGGCCCAAAAAAGGGGTTTACGGGCATCGTAGATCCCATAAAGTTGAGAAAATGTTGTTGTCCAAAAAACAGTGCCAGGGAACTCTGAATGTCCCAAAAACATTTGCAGCCTGAAAGGGGCATTAACCCGCATCCTAGACCACTGAAATTACCCAAAAGAATGTTGCCACGAAAAAGGCATCCTACACCCCTGAAAGTTATGAATATTTTAGCAGCGTAAAAAAGGCCTTAAAATGCATCTTAGGCCTGCAAAAATGTTGAAAACTTTGGGGGCCCAAAAAAGGGGTTTATGGGCATCCTAGACCCACTAAAGTCCAGAAAATGTTGGTGACCCAAAAACAGTGCCAGGGAGCTCTGAATGTCCCAAAAACATGTGCAGCCTGAAAGGGGCATTAACCCGCATCCTAGACCACTGAAATCCCCCAAAATAGTTTTGGCACAAAAAATGCATACTACACCCCTGAAAGTTCTGAATATTTTAGCAACCCAAAAAAGGCCTTAAAATGCATCTTAGGCCTTTCAAATATGTAGAAAACTTTGGAGGCCCAAAAACGGGGTTTACAGGCATCGTAGACCCCCTAAAGTCCAGAAAATGTTGGTTGACCAAAAAATGTGCCAGAGAGCTCTGAATGTCCCAAAAACATTTGTAGCCTGAAAGGGGCATTAACCCGCAACCTAGACCACTGAAATTCCCAAAATTATTTTTTGCACAAAAAATGCATCATACACCCCTGAAAGTTCAGAAAACGTTGGCAGCCCAAAAAAGGCCTTAAACTGCATATTAGGCCTGCAAAAATGTAGAAAACTTTGGAGGCCCAAAAAAGGGGTTTACAGGCATCATAGTCCCCATAAAGTTGAGAAAAAGTTGGTGTCCCAAAAACATTGCCTGGGAGCTCTGAATGTCGCTAAAACATTTGCAGCCTGAAAGGGGCATTAACCCGTATCCTAGACCACTGAAATTCCCAAACATATTTTTGGCACGAAAAATGCATCCTACACCCCTGAAAGTTCAGAATATGTTGGCAGCCCAAAAAAGGCCTTAAAATGCATCTTAGGCCTTCAAAAATGTAGAAAACTTTGGAGGCCCAAAAAAGGGGTTTACAGGCATCGTAGACCCCCATAAAGTCCAGAAAATGTTGGTTGACCAAAAAATGGGCCAGAGAGCTCCGAATGTCCCAAAAACATTTGCAGTCTGAAAAGGGCAATACACTGCATCCTAGACCCCTGACATTCCCAAAAATATTTTTGTCATGAAAAATGCATCCTACAGCCTGAATGTTCTGAATATTTTAGCTGCCCAAAAAAGGCCTTAAAATGCATCTTAGGCCTGCAAAAATTTTGAAAAGTTTGGAGGTCCAAAAAAGGGGTTTATAGGCATCGTAGAACCCCTAAAGTCCATAAAATGTTGAAGGCCCGAAAACAGTTTCAGGGAGCTCTGAATGTGCCAAAAACATTTGCAGCCTGAAAGGGGCATTAACCCGCATCCTAGACCACTGAAATTCCCAAAAATAATGTTGGCACAAAAAAAAATGCATCTACACACCTGAAAGTTCAGAATATGTTAGCAGCCCAAAAAAGGCCTTCATATGCATCTTAGGTCTGCAAAAATGTAGAAAACTTTGGAGGCCCAAAAAAGGGGTTTACGGGCATCGTAGATCCCATAAAGTTGAGAAAATGTTGTTGTCCAAAAAACAGTGCCAGGGAACTCTGAATGTCCCAAAAACATTTGCAGCCTGAAAGGGGCATTAACCCGCATCCTAGACCACTGAAATTACCCAAAAGAATGTTGCCACGAAAAAGGCATCCTACACCCCTGAAAGTTATGAATATTTTAGCAGCGTAAAAAAGGCCTTAAAATGCATCTTAGGCCTGCAAAAATGTTGAAAACTTTGGGGGCCCAAAAAAGGGGTTTATGGGCATCCTAGACCCACTAAAGTCCAGAAAATGTTGGTGACCCAAAAACAGTGCCAGGGAGCTCTGAATGTCCCAAAAACATGTGCAGCCTGAAAGGGGCATTAACCCGCATCCTAGACCACTGAAATCCCCCAAAATAGTTTTGGCACAAAAAATGCATACTACACCCCTGAAAGTTCTGAATATTTTAGCAACCCAAAAAAGGCCTTAAAATGCATCTTAGGCCTTTCAAATATGTAGAAAACTTTGGAGGCCCAAAAACGGGGTTTACAGGCATCGTAGACCCCCTAAAGTCCAGAAAATGTTGGTTGACCAAAAAATGTGCCAGAGAGCTCTGAATGTCCCAAAAACATTTGTAGCCTGAAAGGGGCATTAACCCGCAACCTAGACCACTGAAATTCCCAAAATTATTTTTTGCACAAAAAATGCATCATACACCCCTGAAAGTTCAGAAAACGTTGGCAGCCCAAAAAAGGCCTTAAACTGCATATTAGGCCTGCAAAAATGTAGAAAACTTTGGAGGCCCAAAAAAGGGGTTTACAGGCATCATAGTCCCCATAAAGTTGAGAAAAAGTTGGTGTCCCAAAAACAGTGCCTGGGAGCTCTGAATGTCGCTAAAACATTTGCAGCCTGAAAGGGGGATTAACCCGTATCCTAGACCACTGAAATTCCCAAACATATTTTTGGCACGAAAAATGCATCCTACACCCCTGAAAGTTCAGAATATGTTGGCAGCCCAAAAAAGGCCTTAAAATGCATCTTAGGCCTTCAAAAATGTAGAAAACTTTGGAGGCCCAAAAAAGGGGTTTACAGGCATCGTAGACCCCCATAAAGTCCAGAAAATGTTGGTTGACCAAAAAATGGGCCAGAGAGCTCCGAATGTCCCAAAAACATTTGCAGTCTGAAAAGGGCAATACACTGCATCCTAGACCCCTGACATTCCCAAAAGTATTTTTGTCATGAAAAATGCATCCTACAGCCTGAATGTTCTGAATATTTTAGCTGCCCAAAAAAGGCCTTAAAATGCATCTTAGGCCTGCAAAAATTTTGAAAAGTTTGGAGGTCCAAAAAAGGGGTTTATAGGCATCGTAGAACCCCTAAAGTCCATAAAATGTTGAAGGCCCGAAAACAGTTTCAGGGAGCTCTGAATGTGCCAAAAACATTTGCAGCCTGAAAGGGGCATTAACCCGCATCCTAGACCACTGAAATTCCCAAAAATAATTTTGGCACAAAAAAAAAATGCATCTACACACCTGAAAGTTCAGAATATGTTAGCAGCCCAAAAAAGGCCTTAATATGCATCTTAGGTCTGCAAAAATGTAGAAAACTTTCGAGGCCATAAAAGGGGTTTACAGGCATCGTAGACCCCATAAAGTTGAGAAAATGTTGGTGTCCCAAAAACAGTGCCAGGGAGCTCTGAATGTCCCAAAAACATTTGCAGCCTGAAAGGAGCATTAACCCGCATCCTAGACCACTGAAATTCCCCAAAATAATGTTGCCACGAAAAAGGCATCCTACACCCCTGAAAGTTATCAATATTTTAGCAGCGTAAAAAAGGCCTTAAAATGCATCTTAGGCCTGCAAAAATGTTGAAAACTTTGGGGGCCCAAAAAAAGGGGTTTATAGGCATCCTACACCCCCTAAAATCCAGAAAATGTTGGCGGCCTAAAAACTGTGCCAGAGAGCTCTGAATGTCCCAAAAACATTTGTAACCTGAAAGGGGCATTAACCTGCATCCTAAACCACTGAAATTCCCCAAAAGAATGTTGGCACTAAAAATGCATCCTACACCCCTGAAAGTTCAGAATATGTTAGCAGCCGAAAAAAGGTCTTAAAATGCATCTTAGGCCTGCAAAAATGTAGAAAACTTTGGAGGCCCAAAAAAGGGGTTTTCAGGCATCCAAGACCCCCTAAAGTCCAGAAAATGTTGGTGACCCAAAAACGGTGCCAGGGAGCTCTGAATGTCCCAAAAACATGTGCAGCCTGAAAGGGGCATTAACCCATATCCTAGACACTGAAATTCCCAAACATATTTTTGGCACGAAAAATGCATCCTACACCTCTGAAAGTTATGAATATGTTAGCAGCCCGAAAAAGGCCTTAAAATGCATCTTAGGCCTGCAAAAATGTTGAAAACTTTGGAGTCCCAGAAAAGGGGTTTACAGGCATCGTAGAGCCCCTAAATTCCAGAAAATCTTGGTTCCCAAAAACTGTGCCATAGAACTCTGAATGTCCCGAAAACATTTGCAGCCTGAAAGGGGCATTAACCCGCATCCTAGACCACTGAAATTCCCCAAAAGAATGTTGGCACGAAAAATGCATCCTACACCTCTGAAAGTTATGAATATTTTAGCAGCGGAAAAAAAGGCCTTAAAATGCATCTTAGGACTGCAAAAATGTTGAAAACTTTGGAGGCCCAAAAAAGGGGTTTACAGGCATCCTAGACCCACTTTAGTCCAGAAAATGTTGGTGACCCAAAAACGGTGCCAGGGAGCTCTGAATATCCCAAAAACATGTGCAGCCTGAAAGGGGCATTAACCCGTATCCTCGACCACTGAAATTCCCAAAATTATTTTTTGCACAAAAAATCCATCATTCACCCCTGAAAGTTCAGAATATGTTGGCAGCCGAAAAAAGGCCTTAAAATGCATCTTAGGCCTGCAAAAATGTAGAAAACTTTGGATGTCGCTAAAAAGGGCAATACACTGCATCCTAGACCCCTGACATTCCCAAAAATATTTTTGTCATGAAAAATGCATCCTACAGCCTGAATGTTCTGAATATTTTAGCTGCCCAAAAAAGGCCTTAAAATGCATCTTAGGCCTGCAAAAATTTTGAAAACTTTGGAGGCCCAAAAAAGGGGTTTACAGGCATCATAGACCCCCTAAAGTCCATAAAATTGAAGGCCCGAAAACAGTGTCAGGGAGCTCTGAATGTGCCAGAAACATTTGCAGCATGAAAGGGGCATTAACCCGCATCCTAGACCACTGAAATTCCCAAAAATAATTTTGGCACAAAAAATGCATCCTACACACCTGAAAGTACAGAATATGTTAGCAGCCGAAGAAAGGCCTTAAAATGCATCTTAGGACTGCAAAAATTTAGAAAACTTTGGAGGCCCAAAAAAGGGGTTTACAGGCATCGTAGACCCAATAAAGTTGAGAAAATGTTGGTGTCCCAAAAACAGTGCCAGGGAGCTCTGAATGTCCCAAAAACATGTACAGCCTGAAAGGGGCATTAACCCGCATCCTAGACCACTGAAATTAACCAAAAGAATGTTGGCACAAAAAATGCACCCTACAGCCCTGAAAACACCCCTGAAAGTTCTGAATATTTTATAAGTCCAAAAAAGGCCTTAAAATGCATCTTAAGCCTGCAAAATGTTGAAAACTTTGGAGGCCTAAAAAAGGGGTTTACAGGCATCGTAGAGCCCCTAAATTCCAGAAAATCTTGGTTCCCAAAAACTGTGCCATAGAACTCTGAATGTTCCAAAAACATTTGCAGCCTGAAAGGGGAATTAACCCGCACCCTAGACCACTGAAATTCCCGAAAAAGAATGTTGGCACGAAAAATGCATCCTACACCTCTCAAAGTTATGAATATTTTAGGAGCACAAAAAAGGCCTGAAAATGCATATTAGGCCTGCGAAAATGTTGAAAACTTTGGAGTCTCAAAATAGGGGTTCACAGGCATCCTAGACCCCCTAAAGTCCAGAAAATGTTGGTTGACCAATAACTGTGTCAGAGAGCTCTGAATGTCGCAAAAACATGTGCAGCCTGAAAGGGGCATTAACCCGTATACTAGATCACTGAAATTCCCAAACATATTTTTGGCACGAAAAATGCATCCTACATCCATGAACGTTATGAATATTTTAGCAGCCCAAAAAAGGCCTTAAAATGCATCTTAGGCCTGCAAAAATGTTGAAAACTTTGGAGGCCCAAGAAAGGGGTTCACAGGCATCCTAGACCCACTAAAGTTCAGAAAATGTTGGTAACCCAATAACGGTTCCAGGGAGCTCTGAATGTCCCAAAAACATGTGCAGCCTGAAAGGGGCATTAACCCGCAGCCTAGACCACTGAAATTCCCAAAAATAATTTTGGCACAAAAAATGCATACTACACCCCTGAAGGTTCAGAATATGTTAGCAGCTGAAAAATGGCCTTTAAATGCATCTTAGGCCTGCAAAAATGTAGAAAATTTTGGACGCCCAAAAAAGGGGTTTACAGGCATCGTAGACCCCCTAAAGTCCAGAAAATGTCGGTGGCCTAAAAACTGTGCCAGAGAGCTCTGAATGTCCCCAAAACATTTGCAGCCTGAAAGGGGCATTAACCTGCACCCTAAACCACTGAAATTCCCCAAAAGAATGTTGGCACTAAAAATGCATCCTACACCCCTGAAAGTTCAGAATATGTTAGCAGCCCAAAAAAGGCCTTAAAATGCATCTCAGGCCTGCAGAAATGTAGAAAACTTTGGAGTCCCAGAAAATGGGTTTTTAGGCATCCAAGACCCCCTAAAGTCCAGAAAATGTTGGTGACCCAAAAATGGTGCCAGGAAGCTCTGAATGTTCCAAAAACATTTGCAGCGTGAAAGGGGCATTAACTTGCATCCTCGACCACTGAAATTCCCCAAAAGAATGTTGGCAGGAAAAATGCATACTACATCCCTGAAAGTTCTGAATATTTTAGCAGCGCAAAAAAGGCCTTAACATGCATATTAGGCCTGCAAAAATGTAGAAAACTTTGGAGGCCCAAAAAAGGGGTTTACAGGCACCATAGACCCCCTAAAGTCCAGAAAATGTAGGTGGCCTAAAAACTGTGCCCGCGAGCTCTGAATGTCACAAAAACATTTGTAGCCTGAAAGGGGCTTTAACCCGCATCCTAGACCACTCAAATTCTCCAAAAGAAAGTTGGCATGAAAAATGCATACTACACCCCTGAAAGTTCAGAATATGTTAGCAGCCAAAAAAGGCCTTAAAATGCATCTTAGGCCTGCAAAAATGTAGAAAACTTTGGAGACTCAAAAAAGGGGTTTACAGGCATCGTAGACCCCCTAAAGTCCAGAAAATGTTGGTTGACCAAAAAATGTGCCAGAGAGCTCCAAATGTCCCAAAAACATTTGCAGTCTGAAAAGGGCAATACACTGCATCCTAGACCCCTGACATTCCCAAAAATATTTTTGTCATGAAAAATGCATCCTACAGCCTGAATGTTCTGAATATTTTAGCTGCCCAAAAAAGGCCTTAAAATGCATCTTAGGCCTGCAAAAATTTTGAAAAGTTTGGAGGTCCAAAAAAGGGGTTTATAGGCATCGTAGAACCCCTAAAGTCCATAAAATGTTGAAGGCCCGAAAACAGTTTCAGGGAGCTCTGAATGTGCCAAAAACATTTGCAGCCTGAAAGGGGCATTAACCCGCATCCTAGACCACTGAAATTCCCAAAAATAATTTTGGCACAAAAAAAAATGCATCTACACACCTGAAAGTTCAGAATATGTTAGCAGCCCAAAAAAGGCCTTAATATGCATCTTAGGTCTGCAAAAATGTAGAAAACTTTGGAGGCCCAAAAAAGGGGTTTACGGGCATCGTAGATCCCATAAAGTTGAGAAAATGTTGTTGTCCAAAAAACAGTGCCAGGGAACTCTGAATGTCCCAAAAACATTTGCAGCCTGAAAGGGGCATTAACCCGCATCCTAGACCACTGAAATTACCCAAAAGAATGTTGCCACGAAAAAGGCATCCTACACCCCTGAAAGTTATGAATATTTTAGCAGCGTAAAAAAGGCCTTAAAATGCATCTTAGGCCTGCAAAAATGTTGAAAACTTTGGGGGCCCAAAAAAGGGGTTTATGGGCATCCTAGACCCACTAAAGTCCAGAAAATGTTGGTGACCCAAAAACAGTGCCAGGGAGCTCTGAATGTCCCAAAAACATGTGCAGCCTGAAAGGGGCATTAACCCGCATCCTAGACCACTGAAATCCCCCAAAATAGTTTTGGCACAAAAAATGCATACTACACCCCTGAAAGTTCTGAATATTTTAGCAACCCAAAAAAGGCCTTAAAATGCATCTTAGGCCTTTCAAATATGTAGAAAACTTTGGAGGCCCAAAAACGGGGTTTACAGGCATCGTAGACCCCCTAAAGTCCAGAAAATGTTGGTTGACCAAAAAATGTGCCAGAGAGCTCTGAATGTCCCAAAAACATTTGTAGCCTGAAAGGGGCATTAACCCGCAACCTAGACCACTGAAATTCCCAAAATTATTTTTTGCACAAAAAATGCATCATACACCCCTGAAAGTTCAGAAAACGTTGGCAGCCCAAAAAAGGCCTTAAACTGCATATTAGGCCTGCAAAAATGTAGAAAACTTTGGAGGCCCAAAAAAGGGGTTTACAGGCATCATAGTCCCCATAAAGTTGAGAAAAAGTTGGTGTCCCAAAAACAGTGCCTGGGAGCTCTGAATGTCGCTAAAACATTTGCAGCCTGAAAGGGGGATTAACCCGTATCCTAGACCACTGAAATTCCCAAACATATTTTTGGCACGAAAAATGCATCCTACACCCCTGAAAGTTCAGAATATGTTGGCAGCCCAAAAAAGGCCTTAAAATGCATCTTAGGCCTTCAAAAATGTAGAAAACTTTGGAGGCCCAAAAAAGGGGTTTACAGGCATCGTAGACCCCCATAAAGTCCAGAAAATGTTGGTTGACCAAAAAATGGGCCAGAGAGCTCCGAATGTCCCAAAAACATTTGCAGTCTGAAAAGGGCAATACACTGCATCCTAGACCCCTGACATTCCCAAAAGTATTTTTGTCATGAAAAATGCATCCTACAGCCTGAATGTTCTGAATATTTTAGCTGCCCAAAAAAGGCCTTAAAATGCATCTTAGGCCTGCAAAAATTTTGAAAAGTTTGGAGGTCCAAAAAAGGGGTTTATAGGCATCGTAGAACCCCTAAAGTCCATAAAATGTTGAAGGCCCGAAAACAGTTTCAGGGAGCTCTGAATGTGCCAAAAACATTTGCAGCCTGAAAGGGGCATTAACCCGCATCCTAGACCACTGAAATTCCCAAAAATAATTTTGGCACAAAAAAAAAATGCATCTACACACCTGAAAGTTCAGAATATGTTAGCAGCCCAAAAAAGGCCTTAATATGCATCTTAGGTCTGCAAAAATGTAGAAAACTTTCGAGGCCATAAAAGGGGTTTACAGGCATCGTAGACCCCATAAAGTTGAGAAAATGTTGGTGTCCCAAAAACAGTGCCAGGGAGCTCTGAATGTCCCAAAAACATTTGCAGCCTGAAAGGAGCATTAACCCGCATCCTAGACCACTGAAATTCCCCAAAATAATGTTGCCACGAAAAAGGCATCCTACACCCCTGAAAGTTATCAATATTTTAGCAGCGTAAAAAAGGCCTTAAAATGCATCTTAGGCCTGCAAAAATGTTGAAAACTTTGGGGGCCCAAAAAAAGGGGTTTATAGGCATCCTAGACCCCCTAAAATCCAGAAAATGTTGGCGGCCTAAAAACTGTGCCAGAGAGCTCTGAATGTCCCAAAAACATTTGTAACCTGAAAGGGGCATTAACCTGCATCCTAAACCACTGAAATTCCCCAAAAGAATGTTGGCACTAAAAATGCATCCTACACCCCTGAAAGTTCAGAATATGTTAGCAGCCGAAAAAAGGTCTTAAAATGCATCTTAGGCCTGCAAAAATGTAGAAAACTTTGGAGGCCCAAAAAAGGGGTTTTCAGGCATCCAAGACCCCCTAAAGTCCAGAAAATGTTGGTGACCCAAAAACGGTGCCAGGGAGCTCTGAATGTCCCAAAAACATGTGCAGCCTGAAAGGGGCATTAACCCATATCCTAGACACTGAAATTCCCAAACATATTTTTGGCACGAAAAATGCATCCTACACCTCTGAAAGTTATGAATATGTTAGCAGCCCGAAAAAGGCCTTAAAATGCATCTTAGGCCTGCAAAAATGTTGAAAACTTTGGAGTCCCAGAAAAGGGGTTTACAGGCATCGTAGAGCCCCTAAATTCCAGAAAATCTTGGTTCCCAAAAACTGTGCCATAGAACTCTGAATGTCCCGAAAACATTTGCAGCCTGAAAGGGGCATTAACCCGCATCCTAGACCACTGAAATTCCCCAAAAGAATGTTGGCACGAAAAATGCATCCTACACCTCTGAAAGTTATGAATATTTTAGCAGCGGAAAAAAAGGCCTTAAAATGCATCTTAGGACTGCAAAAATGTTGAAAACTTTGGAGGCCCAAAAAAGGGGTTTACAGGCATCCTAGACCCACTATAGTCCAGAAAATGTTGGTGACCCAAAAACGGTGCCAGGGAGCTCTGAATATCCCAAAAACATGTGCAGCCTGAAAGGGGCATTAACCCGCATCCTCGACCACTGAAATTCCCAAAATTATTTTTTGCACAAAAAATCCATCATTCACCCCTGAAAGTTCAGAATATGTTGGCAGCCGAAAAAAGGCCTTAAAATGCATCTTAGGCCTGCAAAAATGTAGAAAACTTTGGATGTCGCTAAAAAGGGCAATACACTGCATCCTAGACCCCTGACATTCCCAAAAATATTTTTGTCATGAAAAATGCATCCTACAGCCTGAATGTTCTGAATATTTTAGCTGCCCAAAAAAGGCCTTAAAATGCATCTTAGGCCTGCAAAAATTTTGAAAACTTTGGAGGCCCAAAAAAGGGGTTTACAGGCATCATAGACCCCCTAAAGTCCATAAAATTGAAGGCCCGAAAACAGTGTCAGGGAGCTCTGAATGTGCCAGAAACATTTGCAGCATGAAAGGGGCATTAACCCGCATCCTAGACCACTGAAATTCCCAAAAATAATTTTGGCACAAAAAATGCATCCTACACACCTGAAAGTACAGAATATGTTAGCAGCCGAAGAAAGGCCTTAAAATGCATCTTAGGACTGCAAAAATTTAGAAAACTTTGGAGGCCCAAAAAAGGGGTTTACAGGCATCGTAGACCCAATAAAGTTGAGAAAATGTTGGTGTCCCAAAAACAGTGCCAGGGAGCTCTGAATGTCCCAAAAACATGTACAGCCTGAAAGGGGCATTAACCCGCATCCTAGACCACTGAAATTAACCAAAAGAATGTTGGCACAAAAAATGCACCCTACAGCCCTGAAAACACCCCTGAAAGTTCTGAATATTTTATAAGTCCAAAAAAGGCCTTAAAATGCATCTTAAGCCTGCAAAATGTTGAAAACTTTGGAGGCCTAAAAAAGGGGTTTACAGGCATCGTAGAGCCCCTAAATTCCAGAAAATCTTGGTTCCCAAAAACTGTGCCATAGAACTCTGAATGTTCCAAAAACATTTGCAGCCTGAAAGGGGAATTAACCCGCACCCTAGACCACTGAAATTCCCGAAAAAGAGTGTTGGCACGAAAAATGCATCCTACACCTCTCAAAGTTATGAATATTTTAGGAGCACAAAAAAGGCCTGAAAATGCATATTAGGCCTGCGAAAATGTTGAAAACTTTGGAGTCTCAAAATAGGGGTTCACAGGCATCCTAGACCCCCTAAAGTCCAGAAAATGTTGGTTGACCAATAACTGTGTCAGAGAGCTCTGAATGTCGCAAAAACATGTGCAGCCTGAAAGGGGCATTAACCCGTATACTAGATCACTGAAATTCCCAAACATATTTTTGGCACGAAAAATGCATCCTACATCCATGAACGTTATGAATATTTTAGTAGCCCAAAAAAGGCCTTAAAATGCATCTTAGGCCTGCAAAAATGTTGAAAACTTTGGAGGCCCAAGAAAGGGGTTCACAGGCATCCTAGACCCACTAAAGTCCAGAAAATGTTGGTAACCCAATAACGGTTCCAGGGAGCTCTGAATGTCCCAAAAACATGTGCAGCCTGAAAGGGGCATTAACCCGCAGCCTAGACCACTGAAATTCCCAAAAATAATTTTGGCACAAAAAATGCATACTACACCCCTGAAGGTTCAGAATATGTTAGCAGCTGAAAAAAGGCCTTTAAATGCATCTTAGGCCTGCAAAAATGTAGAAAATTTTGGACGCCCAAAAAAGGGGTTTACAGGCATCGTAGACCCCCTAAAGTCCAGAAAATGTCGGTGGCCTAAAAACTGTGCCAGAGAGCTCTGAATGTCCCCAAAACATTTGCAGCCTGAAAGGGGCATTAACCTGCACCCTAAACCACTGAAATTCCCCAAAAGAATGTTGGCACTAAAAATGCATCCTACACCCCTGAAAGTTCAGAATATGTTAGCAGCCCAAAAAAGGCCTTAAAATGCATCTCAGGCCTGCAGAAATGTAGAAAACTTTGGAGTCCCAGAAAATGGGTTTTTAGGCATCCAAGACCCCCTAAAGTCCAGAAAATGTTGGTGACCCAAAAATGGTGCCAGGAAGCTCTGAATGTTCCAAAAACATTTGCAGCGTGAAAGGGGCATTAACTTGCATCCTCGACCACTGAAATTCCCCAAAAGAATGTTGGCAGGAAAAATGCATACTACATCCCTGAAAGTTCTGAATATTTTAGCAGCGCAAAAAAGGCCTTAACATGCATATTAGGCCTGCAAAAATGTAGAAAACTTTGGAGGCCCAAAAAAGGGGTTTACAGGCACCATAGACCCCCTAAAGTCCAGAAAATGTAGGTGGCCTAAAAACTGTGCCCGCGAGCTCTGAATGTCACAAAAACATTTGTAGCCTGAAAGGGGCTTTAACCCGCATCCTAGACCACTCAAATTCTCCAAAAGAAAGTTGGCATGAAAAATGCATACTACACCCCTGAAAGTTCAGAATATGTTAGCAGCCAAAAAAGGCCTTAAAATGCATCTTAGGCCTGCAAAAATGTAGAAAACTTTGGAGACTCAAAAAAGGGGTTTACAGGCATCGTAGACCCCCTAAAGTCCAGAAAATGTTGGTTGACCAAAAAATGTGCCAGAGAGCTCCAAATGTCCCAAAAACATTTGCAGTCTGAAAAGGGCAATACACTGCATCCTAGACCCCTGACATTCCCAAAAATATTTTTGTCATGAAAAATGCATCCTACAGCCTGAATGTTCTGAATATTTTAGCTGCCCAAAAAAGGCCTTAAAATGCATCTTAGGCCTGCAAAAATTTTGAAAAGTTTGGAGGTCCAAAAAAGGGGTTTATAGGCATCGTAGAACCCCTAAAGTCCATAAAATGTTGAAGGCCCGAAAACAGTTTCAGGGAGCTCTGAATGTGCCAAAAACATTTGCAGCCTGAAAGGGGCATTAACCCGCATCCTAGACCACTGAAATTCCCAAAAATAATTTTGGTACAAAAAATGCATCTACACACCTGAAAGTTCAGAATATGTTAGCAGCCCAAAAAAGCTCTTAAAATGCATCTTAGGCCTGCAAAAATGTAGAAAACTTTGGAGGCCCAAAAAAGGGGTTTACGGGCATCGTAGATCCCATAAAGTTGAGAAAATGTTGTTGGCCAAAAAACAGTGCCAGGGAACTCTGAATGTCCCAAAAACATTTGCAGCCTGAAAGGGGCATTAACCCGCATCCTAGACCACTGAAATTACCCAAAAGAATGTTGCCACGAAAAAAGGCATCCTACACCCCTGAAAGTTATGAATATTTTAGCAGCGTAAAAAAGGCCTTAAAATGCATCTTAGGCCTGCAAAAATGTTGAAAACTTTGGGGGCCCAAAAAAGGGGTTTATGGGCATCCTAGACCCACTAAAGTCCAGAAAATGTTGGTGACGCAAAAACAGTGCCAGGGAGCTCTGAATGTCCCAAAAACATGTGCAGCCTGAAAGGGGCATTAACCCGCATCCTAGACCACTGAAATCCCCCAAAATAGTTTTGGCACAAAAAATGCATACTACACCCCTGAAAGTTCAGAATATGTTAGCAGCCGAAAAAAGGCCTTAAAATGCATCTTAGGACTGCAAAAATTTAGAAAACTTTGGAGGCCCAAAAAAGGGGTTTACAGGCATCGTAGACCCCCTAAAGTCCAGAAAATGTTGGTGGCCTAAAAACTGTGCCATAGAGCTCTGAATGTCCCAAAAACATTTGTAGCCTGAAAACCCGCATCCTAAACCACTGAAATTCCCCAAAAGAATGTTGGCACTAAAAATGCATCCTACACCCCTGAAAGTTCAGAATATGTTTGCAGCCCAAAAAAGGCCTTAAAATGCATCTCAGGTCTGCAGAAATGTAGAAAACTTTGGAGGCCCAAAAAGGGGGTTTTCAGGCATCCAAGACCCCCTAAAGTCCAGAAAATGTTGGTGACCCAAAAACGGTGCCAGGGAGCTCTGAATGTCCCAAAAACATGTGCAGCCTGAAAGGGGCATTAACCCGCATCCTAGACCACTGAAATTCCCAAAAATATTTTTGGCACAAAAAATGCATCCTACTCCCCTGAAAGTTCAGAATATGTTGGCAGCCGAAAAAAGGCCTTAAAATGCATCTTAGGCCTGCAAAAATGTAGAAAACTTTGGAGGCCCAAAAAAGGGGTTTACAGGCATCATAGACCCCCTAAAGTCCATAAAATTGAAGACCCGAAAACAGTGTCAGGGAGCTCTGAATGTGCCAAAAACATTTGCAGCATGAAAGGGGCATTAACCCGCATCCTAGACCACTGAAATTCCCAAAAATAATTTTGGCACAAAAAATGCATCCTACACACCTGAAAGTACAGAATATGTTAGCAGCCCAAAAAAGGCCTTAAAATGCATCTCAGGCCTGCAAAAATGTAGAAAACTTTGGAGGCCCAAAAAGGGGTTTACAGGCATCGTAGACCCCATAAAGTTGAGAAAATGTTGGTGTCCCAAAAACAGTGCCAGGGAGCTCTGAATGTCCCAAAACATTTGCAGCCTGAAAGGGGCATTAACCCGCATCCTAGACCACTGAAATTAACCAAAAGAATGTTGGCACAAAAAATGCACCCTACAGCCCTGAAAACACCCCTGAAAGTTCTGAATATTTTATAAGTTCAAAAAAGGCCTTAAAATGCATCTTAAGCCTGCAAAATGTTGAAAACTTTGGAGGCCTAAAAAAGGGGTTTACAGGCATCGTAGAGCCCCTAAATTCCAGAAAATCTTGGTTCCCAAAAACTGTGCCATAGAACTCTGAATGATCCAAAAACATTTGCAGCCTGAAAGGGGCATTAACCCGCACCCTAGACCACTGAAATTCCCGAAAAAGAATGTTGGCACGAAAAATGCATCCTACACCTCCCAAAGTTATGAATATTTTAGGAGCACAAAAAAAGGCCTGAAAATGCATATTAGGCCTGCGAAAATGTTGAAAACTTTGGAGTCTCAAAATAGGGGTTCACAGGCATCCTAGACCCCCTAAAGTCCAGAAAATGTTGGTTGACCAATAACTGTGTCAGAGAGCTCTGAATGTCGCAAAAACATGTGCAGCCTGAAAGGGGCATTAACCCGTATACTAGATCACTGAAATTCCCAAACATATTTTTGGCACGAAAAATGCATCCTACATCCATGAACGTTCTGAATATTTTAGCAGCCCAAAAAAGGCCTTAAAATGCATCTTAGGCCTGCAAAAATGTTGAAAACTTTGGAGGCCCAAGAAAGGGGTTCACAGGCATCCTAGACCCACTAAAGTCCAGAAAATGTTGGTAACCCAATAACGGTTCCAGGGAGCTCTGAATGTCCCAAAAACATGTGCAGCCTGAAAGGGGCATTAACCCGCAGCCTAGACCACTGAAATTCCCAAAAATAATTTTGGCACAAAAAATGCATACTACACCCCTGAAGTTTCAGAATATGTTAGCAGCCGAAAAAAGGCCTTTAAATGCATCTTAGGCCTGCAAAAATGTAGAAAATTTTGGACGCCCAAAAAAGGGGTTTACAAGCATCGTAGACCCCCTAAAGTCCAGAAAATGTCGATGGCCTAAAAACTGTGCCAGAGAGCTCTGAATGTCCCCAAAACATTTGTAGCCTGAAAGGGGCATTAACCCGCATCCTAAACCACTGAAATTCCCCAAAAGAATGTTGGCACGAAAAATGCATACTACACCCCTGAAAGTTCTGAATATGTTAGCTGCCCAAAAAAGGCCTTAAAATGCATCTCAGGGCTGCAGAAATGTAGAAAACTTTGGAGTCCCATAAAAGGGGTTTTTAGGCATCCAAGACCCCCTAAAGTCCAGAAAATGTTGGTGACCCAAAAATGGTGCCAGGGAGCTCTGAATGTTCCAAAAACATTTGCAGCGTGAAAGGGGCATTAACTCGCATCCTAGACCACTGAAATTCCCCAAAAGAATGTTGGCACGAAAAATGCATCCTACATCCCTGAAAGTTCTGAATATTTTAGCAGCGCAAAAAAGGCCTTAAAATGCATCTTAGGCCTGTAAAAATGTTGAAAACTTTGGAGGCCCAAAAAAGGGGTTTACAGGCATCCAAGACCACCTAAAGTCCACAAAATGTTGGTTATCAAAAACTGTGTCATAGAACTCTGAATGTCCCAAAAACATTTGCAGCCTGAAAGGGGCATTAACCCGCATCCTAGACCACTGAAATTCCCCAAAAGAATGTTGGCACGAAAAATGCATCCTACACCTCTCAAAGTTATGAATATTTTAGGAGCACAAGAAAGGACTTAAAATGCATCTTAGGACTGCAAAAATGTTGAAAACTTTGGAGGCTCAAAAAAGGGGTTCACAGGCTTCCTAGACCCCCTAAAGTCCAGAAAATGTTGGTTGACCAATAACTGTGTCAGCGAGCTCTGAATGTGCCAAAAACATTTGCAGCCTGAAAGGGGCATTAACCCGCAACCTAGACCACTGAAATTCCCAAAATTATTTTTTGCACAAAAAATGCATCATACACCCTTGAAAGTTCAGAAAATATTGGCAGCCCAAAAAAGGCCTTAAAATGCACAATAGGCCTGCAAAAATGTAGAAAACTTTGGAGGCCCAAAAAAGGGGTTTACAGGCATCGTAGACCCCCTAAAGTCCAGAAAATCTTGGTTGCCCAAAAAAAGTGCCAGAGAGCTTTGAATGTCCCAAAAACATTTGCAGCCTGAAAGGGGCATTAACCCGCATCCTAGACCACTGAAATTCCCCAAAAGAATGTTGGCACGAAAAATGCATCCTACACCCCTGAAAGTTCAGAATATGTTGGCAGCCGAAAAAAGGCCTTAAAATGCATCTTAGGCCTGCAAAAATGTAGAAAACTTTGGAGGCCCAAAAAAGGGGTTTACAGGCATCATAGACCCCCTAAAGTCCATAAAATTGAAGGCCCGAAAACAGTGTCAGGGAGCTCTGAATGTGCCAAAAACATTTGCAGCATGAAAGGGGCATTAACCCGCATCCTAGACCACTGAAATTCCCAAAAATAATTTTGGCACAAAAAATGCATCCTACACACCTGAAAGTACAGAATATGTTAGCAGCCCAAAAAAGGCCTTAAAATGCATCTCAGGCCTGCAAAAATGTAGAAAACTTTGGAGGCCCAAAAAAGGGGTTTACAGGCATCGTAGAGCCCCTAAATTCCAGAAAATCTTGGTTCCCAAAAACTGTGCCATAGAACTCTGAATGTCCCAAAAACATTTGCAGCCTGAAAGGGGCATTAACCCGCATCCTAGACCACTGAAATTCCCCAAAAGAATGTTGGCACGAAAAATGCATCCTACACCTCTGAAAGTTATGAATATTTTAGCAGCGGAAAAAAAGGCCTTAAAATGCATCTTAGGACTGCAAAAATGTTGAAAACTTTGGAGGCCCAAAAAAGGGGTTTACAGGCATCCTAGACCCACTAAAGTCCAGAAAATGTTGGTGACCCAAAAACGGTGCCAGGGAGCTCTGAATATCCCAAAAACATGTGCAGCCTGAAAGGGGCATTAACCCGCATCCTCGACCACTGAAATTCCCAAAAATATTTTTGGCACAAAAAATGCATCCTACACCCTGAAAGTTCAGAATATGTTGGCAGTCGAAAAAAGGCCTTAAAATGCATCTTAGGCCTGCAAAAATGTAGAAAACTTCGGAGGCCCAAAAAAGGGGTTTACAGGCATCATAGTCCCCATAAAGTTGAGAAAAAGTTGGTGTCCCAAAAACAGTGCCTGGGAGCTCTGAATGTCGCTAAAACATTTGCAGCCTGAAAGGGGCATTAACCTGTATCTTAGACCACTGAAATTCCCTAACATATTTTTGCACGAAAAATCATTCTACATCCCTGAAAGTTCTGAATATTTTAGCAGCCCAAAAAAGGCCTTAAAATGCATCTTAGGCCTGCAAATATGTAGAAAACTTTGGAGGCCCAAAAACGGGGTTTACAGGCATCGTAGACCCCCTAAAGTCCAGAAAATGTTGGTTGACCAAAAAATGTGCCAGAGAGCTCTGAATGTCCCAAAAACATTTGTAGCCTGAGAGGGGCATTAACCCGCAACCTAGACAACTGAAATTCCCAAAATTATTTTTTGCACAAAAAATGCATCATACACCCCTGAAAGTTCAGAAAACGTTGGCAGCCCAAAAAAGGCCTTACACTGCATATTAGGCCTGCAAAAATGTAGAAAACTTTGGAGGCCCAAAAAAGGGGTTTACAGGCATCATAGTCCCCATAAAGTTGAGAAAAAGTTGGTGTCCCAAAAACAGTGCCTGGGAGCTCTGAATGTCACTAAAACATTTGCAGCCTGAAAGGGGCATTAACCCGTATCCTAGACCACTGAAATTCCCAAACATATTTTTGGCACGAAAAATGCATCCTACATCCCTGAAAGTTCTGAATATTTTAGCAGCCCAAAAAAGGCCTTAAAATGCATCTAAGGTCTGCAAACATGTAGAAAACTTTGGAGGCCCAAAAAAAGGGGTTTACAGGCATCATAGACCCCCTAAAGTCCAGAAAATGTTGGTTGACCAAAAAATGTGCCAGAGAGCTCTGAATGTCCCAAAAACATTTGTAGCCTGAAAGGGGCATTAACCCGCATCCTATACCACTAAAATTCTCCAAAAGAAAGTTGGCACGAAAAATGCATACTACACCCCTGAAAGTTCAGAAAATGTTAGCAGCCCAAAAAAGGCCTTAAAATGCATCTTAGGCCTGCAAAAATGTAGAAACCTTTGGAGGCCCAAAAAAGGGGTTTACAGGCATCGTAGACCCCCTAAAGTCCAGAAAATGTTGGTTGACCAAAAAATGTGCCAGAGAGCTCTGAATGTCCCAAAAACATTTGCAGTCTGAAAAGGGCAATACACTGCATCCTAGACCCCTGAAATTCCCAAAAATATTTTTGGCATGAAAAATGCATCTTACAGCCTGAAAGTTCTGAATATTTTAGCTGCCCAAAAAAGGCCTTAAAATGCATCTTAGGCCTGCAAAAAATTTGAAAAGTTTGGAGGCCCAAAAAAGGGGTTTATAGGCATCGTAGACCCTCTAAAGTCCATAAAATGTTGAAGGCCCGAAAACAGTGTCAGGGAGCTCTGAATGTGCCAAAAACATTTGCAGCCTGAAAGGGGCATCCTAGACCACTGAAATTCCCAAAAATAATTTTGGCACAAAAAAAAAATGCATCTACACACCTGAAAGTTCAGAATATGTTAGCAGCCCAAAAAAGGCCTTAATATGCATCTTAGGCCTGCAAAAATGTAGAAAACTTTCGAGGCCATAAAAGGGGTTTACAGGCATCGTAGACCCCATAAAGTTGAGAAAATGTTGGTGTCCCAAAAACAGTGCCAGGGAGCTCTGAATGTCCCAAAAACATTTGCAGCCTGAAAGGGGCATTAACCCGCATCCTAGACCACTGAAATTCCCCAAAATAATGTTGCCACGAAAAAGGCATCCTACACCCCTGAAAGTTATCAATATTTTAGCAGCGTAAAAAAGGCCTTAAAATGCATCTTAGGCCTGCAAAAATGTTGAAAACTTTGGGGGCCCAAAAAAAGGGGTTTATAGGCATCCTAGACCCCCTAAAATCCAGAAAATGTTGGCGGCCTAAAAACTGTGCCAGAGAGCTCTGAATGTCCCAAAAACATTTGTAACCTGAAAGGGGCATTAACCTGCATCCTAAACCACTGAAATTCCCCAAAAGAATGTTGGCACTAAAAATGCATCCTACACCCCTGAAAGTTCAGAATATATTAGCAGCCGAAAAAAGGTCTTAAAATGCATCTTAGGCCTGCAAAAATGTAGAAAACTTCGGAGGCCCAAAAAAGGGGTTTTCAGGCATCCAAGACCCCCTAAAGTCCAGAAAATGTTGGTGACCCAAAAACGGTGCCAGGGAGCTCTGAATGTCCCAAAAACATGTGCAGCCTGAAAGGGGCATTAACCCGTATCCTAGACACTGAAATTCCCAAACATATTTTTGGCACGAAAAATGCATCCTACACCTCTGAAAGTTATGAATATGTTAGCAGCCCGAAAAAGGCCTTAAAATGCATCTTAGGCCTGCAAAAATGTTGAAAACTTTGGAGTCCCAGAAAAGGGGTTTACAGGCATCGTAGAGCCCCTAAATTCCAGAAAATCTTGGTTCCCAAAAACGGTGCCATAGAACTCTGAATGTCCCAAAAACATTTGCAGCCTGAAAGGGGCATTAACCCGCATCCTAGACCACTGAAATTCCCCAAAAGAATGTTGGCACGAAAAATGCATCCTACACCTCTGAAAGTTATGAATATTTTAGCAGCGGAAAAAAAGGCCTTAAAATGCATCTTAGGACTGCAAAAATGTTGAAAACTTTGGAGGCCCAAAAAAGGGGTTTACAGGCATCCTAGACCCACTAAAGTCCAGAAAATGTTGGTGACCCAAAAACGGTGCCAGGGAGCTCTGAATATCCCAAAAACATGTGCAGCCTGAAAGGGGCATTAACCCGCATCCTCGACCACTGAAATTCCCAAAAATATTTTTGGCACAAAAAATGCATCCTACACCCTGAAAGTTCAGAATATGTTGGCAGTCGAAAAAAGGCCTTAAAATGCATCTTAGGCCTGCAAAAATGTAGAAAACTTTGGAGGCCCAAAAAAGGGGTTTACAGGCATCATAGTCCCCATAAAGTTGAGAAAAAGTTGGTGTCCCAAAAACAGTGCCTGGGAGCTCTGAATGTCGCTAAAACATTTGCAGCCTGAAAGGGGCATTAACCTGTATCTTAGACCACTGAAATTCCCTAACATATTTTTGCACGAAAAATCATTCTACATCCCTGAAAGTTCTGAATATTTTAGCAGCCCAAAAAAGGCCTTAAAATGCATCTTAGGCCTGCAAATATGTAGAAAACTTTGGAGGCCCAAAAACGGGGTTTACAGGCATCGTAGACCCCCTAAAGTCCAGAAAATGTTGGTTGACCAAAAAATGTGCCAGAGAGCTCTGAATGTCCCAATACCATTTGTAGCCTGAGAGGGGCATTAACCCGCAACCTAGACAACTGAAATTCCCAAAATTATTTTTTGCACAAAAAATGCATCATACACCCCTGAAAGTTCAGAAAACGTTGGCAGCCCAAAAAAGGCCTTACACTGCATATTAGGCCTGCAAAAATGTAGAAAACTTTGGAGGCCCAAAAAAGGGGTTTACAGGCATCATAGTCCCCATAAAGTTGAGAAAAAGTTGGTGTCCCAAAAACAGTGCCTGGGAGCTCTGAATGTCGCTAAAACATTTGCAGCCTGAAAGGGGCATTAACCCGTATCCTAGACCACTGAAATTCCCAAACATATTTTTGGCACGAAAAATGCATCCTACATCCCTGAAAGTTCTGAATATTTTAGCAGCCCAAAAAAGGCCTTAAAATGCATCTAAGGTCTGCAAACATGTAGAAAACTTTGGAGGCCCAAAAAAAGGGGTTTACAGGCATCATAGACCCCCTAAAGTCCAGAAAATGTTGGTTGACCAAAAAATGTGCCAGAGAGCTCTGAATGTCCCAAAAACATTTGTAGCCTGAAAGGGGCATTAACCCGCATCCTATACCACTAAAATTCTCCAAAAGAAAGTTGGCACGAAAAATGCATACTACACCCCTGAAAGTTCAGAAAATGTTAGCAGCCCAAAAAAGGCCTTAAAATGCATCTTAGGCCTGCAAAAATGTAGAAACCTTTGGAGGCCCAAAAAAGGGGTTTACAGGCATCGTAGACCCCCTAAAGTCCAGAAAATGTTGGTTGACCAAAAAATGTGCCAGAGAGCTCTGAATGTCCCAAAAACATTTGCAGTCTGAAAAGGGCAATACACTGCATCCTAGACCCCTGAAATTCCCAAAAATATTTTTGGCATGAAAAATGCATCTTACAGCCTGAAAGTTCTGAATATTTTAGCTGCCCAAAAAAGGCCTTAAAATGCATCTTAGGCCTGCAAAAAATTTGAAAAGTTTGGAGGCCCAAAAAAGGGGTTTATAGGCATCGTAGACCCTCTAAAGTCCATAAAATGTTGAAGGCCCGAAAACAGTGTCAGGGAGCTCTCAATGTGCCAAAAACATTTGCAGCCTGAAAGGGGCATCCTAGACCACTGAAATTCCCAAAAATAATTTTGGCACAAAAAAAAAATGCATCTACACACCTGAAAGTTCAGAATATGTTAGCAGCCCAAAAAAGGCCTTAATATGCATCTTAGGCCTGCAAAAATGTAGAAAACTTTCGAGGCCATAAAAGGGGTTTACAGGCATCGTAGACCCCATAAAGTTGAGAAAATGTTGGTGTCCCAAAAACAGTGCCAGGGAGCTCTGAATGTCCGAAAAACATTTGCAGCCTGGAAGGGGCATTAACCCGCATCCTAGACCACTGAAATTCCCCAAAATAATGTTGCCACGAAAAAGGCATCCTACACCCCTGAAAGTTATCAATATTTTAGCAGCGTAAAAAAGGCCTTAAAATGCATCTTAGGCCTGCAAAAATGTTGAAAACTTTGGGGGCCCAAAAAAAGGGGTTTATAGGCATCCTAGACCCCCTAAAATCCAGAAAATGTTGGCGGCCTAAAAACTGTGCCAGAGAGCTCTGAATGTCCCAAAAACATTTGTAACCTGAAAGGGGCATTAACCTGCATCCTAAACCACTGAAATTCCCCAAAAGAATGTTGGCACTAAAAATGCATCCTACACCCCTGAAAGTTCAGAATATGTTAGCAGCCGAAAAAAGGTCTTAAAATGCATCTTAGGCCTGCAAAAATGTAGAAAACTTCGGAGGCCCAAAAAAGTGGTTTTCAGGCATCCAAGACCCCCTAAATTCCAGAAAATGTTGGTGACCCAAAAACGGTGCCAGGGAGCTCTGAATGTCCCAAAAACATGTGCAGCCTGAAAGGGGCATTAACCCGTATCCTAGACACTGAAATTCCCAAACATATTTTTGGCACGAAAAATGCATCCTACACCTCTGAAAGTTATGAATATGTTAGCAGCCCGAAAAAGGCCTTAAAATGCATCTTAGGCCTGCAAAAATGTTGAAAACTTTGGAGTCCCAGAAAAGGGGTTTACAGGCATCGTAGAGCCCCTAAATTCCAGAAAATCTTGGTTCCCAAAAACTGTGCCATAGAACTCTGAATGTCCCAAAAACATTTGCAGCCTGAAAGGGGCATTAACCCGCATCCTAGACCACTGAAATTCCCCAAAAGAATGTTGGCACGAAAAATGCATCCTACACCTCTGAAAGTTATGAATATTTTAGCAGCGGAAAAAAAGGCCTTAAAATGCATCTTAGGACTGCAAAAATGTTGAAAACTTTGGAGGCCCAAAAAAGGGGTTTACAGGCATCCTAGCCCCACTAAAGTCCAGAAAATGTTGGTGACCCAAAAACGGTGCCAGGGAGCTCTGAATATCCCAAAAACATGTGCAGCCTGAAAGGGGCATTAACCCGCATCCTCGACCACTGAAATTCCCAAAAATATTTTTGGCACAAAAAATGCATCCTACACCCCTGAAAGTTCAGAATATGTTGGCAGCCGAAAAAAGGCCTTAAAATGCATCTTAGGCCTGCAAAAATGTAGAAAACTTTGGAGGCCCAAAAAAGGGGTTTACAGGCATCGTAGACCCCTAAAATCCATAAAATGTTGGTGGCTCGAAAACAGTGTCAGGGAGCTCTGAATGTGCCAAAAACATGTGCAGCCTGAAAGGGGCATTAACCCGCATCCTAGACCACTGAAATTCCCAAAATTATTTTTTGCACAAAAAATCCATCATTCACCCCTGAAAGTTCAGAAAATGTTGGCAGTCCAAAAAAGGCCTTAGAAGGCATATTAGGCCTGCAAAAATGTAGAAAACTTTGGAGGCCCAAAATAGGGGTTTACAGGCATCATAGTCCCCATAAAGTTGAGAAAAAGTTGGTGTCCCAAAAACAGTGCCTGGGAGCTCTGAATGTCGCTAAAACATTTGCAGCCTGAAAGGGGCATTAACCCGTATCCTAGACCACTGAAATTCACTAACATATTTTTGGCACGAAAAATCATTCTACATCCCTGAAAGTTCTGAATATTTTAGCAACCCAAAAAAGGCCTTAAAATGCATCTTAGGCCTTTCAAATATGTAGAAAACTTTGGAGGCCCAAAAACGGGGTTTACAGGCATCGTAGACCCCCTAAAGTCCAGAAAATGTTGGTTGACCAAAAAATGTGCCAGAGAGCTCTGAATGTCCCAAAAACATTTGTAGCCTGAAAGGGGCATTAACCCGCAACCTAGACCACTGAAATTCCCAAAATTATTTTTTGCACAAAAAATGCATCATACACCCCTGAAAGTTCAGAAAACGTTGGCAGCCCAAAAAAGGCCTTAAACTGCATATTAGGCCTGCAAAAATGTAGAAAACTTTGGAGGCCCAAAAAAGGGGTTTGCAGGCATCATAGTCCCCATAAAGTTGAGAAAAAGTTGGTGTCCCAAAAACAGTGCCTGGGTGCTCTGAATGTCGCTAAAACATTTGCAGCCTGAAAGGGGCATTAACCCGTATCCTAGACCACTGAAATTCCCAAACATATTTTTGGCACGAAAAATGCATCCTACACCCCTGAAAGTTCAGAATATGTTGGCAGCCCAAAAAAGGCCTTAAAATGCATCTTAGGCCTTCAAAAATGTAGAAAACTTTGGAGGCCCAAAAAAGGGGTTTACAGGCATCGTAGACCCCCATAAAGTCCAGAAAATGTTGGTTGACCAAAAAATGGGCCAGAGAGCTCCGAATGTCCCAAAAACATTTGCAGTCTGAAAAGGGCAATACACTGCATCCTAGACCCCTGACATTCCCAAAAATATTTTTGTCATGAAAAATGCATCCTACAGCCTGAATGTTCTGAATATTTTAGCTGCCCAAAAAAGGCCTTAAAATGCATCTTAGGCCTGCAAAAATTTTGAAAAGTTTGGAGGTCCAAAAAAGGGGTTTATAGGCATCGTAGAACCCCTAAAGTCCATAAAATGTTGAAGGCCCGAAAACAGTTTCAGGGAGCTCTGAATGTGCCAAAAACATTTGCAGTCTGAAAGGGGCATTAACCCGCATCCTAGACCACTGAAATTCCCAAAAATAATTTTGGCACAAAAAAAAATGCATCTACACACCTGAAAGTTCAGAATATGTTAGCAGCCCAAAAAAGGCCTTAATATGCATCTTAGGTCTGCAAAAATGTAGAAAACTTTCGAGGCCATAAAAGGGGTTTACAGGCATCGTAGACCCCATAAAGTTGAGAAAATGTTGGTGTCCCAAAAACAGTGCCTGGGAGCTCTGAATGTCCCAAAAACATTTGCAGCCTGAAAGGAGCATTAACCCGCATCCTAGACCACTGAAATTCCCCAAAATAATGTTGCCACGAAAAAGGCATCCTACACCCCTGAAAGTTATCAATATTTTAGCAGCGTAAAAAAGGCCTTAAAATGCATCTTAGGCCTGCAAAAATGTTGAAAATTTTGGGGGCCCAAAAAAAGGGGTTTATAGGCATCCTAGACCCCCTAAAATCCAGAAAATGTTGGCGGCCTAAAAACTGTGCCAGAGAGCTCTGAATGTCCCAAAAACATTTGTAACCTGAAAGGGGCATTAACCTGCATCCTAAACCACTGAAATTCCCCAAAAGAATGTTGGCACTAAAAATGCATCCTACACCCCTGAAAGTTCAGAATATGTTAGCAGCCGAAAAAAGGTCTTAAAATGCATCTTAGGCCTGCAAAAATGTAGAAAACTTTGGAGGCCCAAAAAAGGGGTTTTCAGGCATCCAAGACCCCCTAAAGTCCAGAAAATGTTGGTGACCCAAAAACGGTGCCAGGGAGCTCTGAATGTCCCAAAAACATGTGCAGCCTGAAAGGGGCATTAACCCATATCCTAGACACTGAAATTCCCAAACATATTTTTGGCACGAAAAATGCATCCTACACCTCTGAAAGTTATGAATATGTTAGCAGCCCGAAAAAGGCCTTAAAATGCATCTTAGGCCTGCAAAAATGTTGAAAACTTTGGAGTCCCAGAAAAGGGGTTTACAGGCATCGTAGAGCCCCTAAATTCCAGAAAATCTTGGTTCCCAAAAACTGTGCCATAGAACTCTGAATGTCCCGAAAACATTTGCAGCCTGAAAGGGGCATTAACCCGCATCCTAGACCACTGAAATTCCCCAAAAGAATGTTGGCACGAAAAATGCATCCTACACCTCTGAAAGTTATGAATATTTTAGCAGCGGAAAAAAAGGCCTTAAAATGCATCTTAGGACTGCAAAAATGTTGAAAACTTTGGAGGCCCAAAAAAGGGGTTTACAGGCATCCTAGACCCACTAAAGTCCAGAAAATGTTGGTGACCCAAAAACGGTGCCAGGGAGCTCTGAATATCCCAAAAACATGTGCAGCCTGAAAGGGGCATTAACCCGCATCCTCGACCACTGAAATTCCCAAAATTATTTTTTGCACAAAAAATCCATCATTCACCCCTGAAAGTTCAGAATATGTTGGCAGCCGAAAAAAGGCCTTAAAATGCATCTTAGGCCTGCAAAAATGTAGAAAACTTTGGATGTCGCTAAAAAGGGCAATACACTGCATCCTAGACCCCTGACATTCCCAAAAATATTTTTGTCATGAAAAATGCATCCTACAGCCTGAATGTTCTGAATATTTTAGCTGCCCAAAAAAGGCCTTAAAATGCATCTTAGGCCTGCAAAAATTTTGAAAACTTTGGAGGCCCAAAAAAGGGGTTTACAGGCATCATAGACCCCCTAAAGTCCATAAAATTGAAGGCCCGAAAACAGTGTCAGGGAGCTCTGAATGTGCCAGAAACATTTGCAGCATGAAAGGGGCATTAACCCGCATCCTAGACCACTGAAATTCCCAAAAATAATTTTGGCACAAAAAATGCATCCTACACACCTGAAAGTACAGAATGTACAGAATATGTTAGCAGCCGAAGAAAGGCCTTAAAATGCATCTTAGGACTGCAAAAATTTAGAAAACTTTGGAGGCCCAAAAAAGGGGTTTACAGGCATCGTAGACCCCATAAAGTTGAGAAAATGTTGGTGTCCCAGAAACAGTGCCAGGGAGCTCTGAATGTCCCAAAAACATGTACGGCCTGAAAGGGGCATTAACCCGCATCCTAGACCACTGAAATTAACCAAAAGAATGTTGGCACAAAAAATGCACCCTACAGCCCTGAAAACACCCCTGAAAGTTCTGAATATTTTATAAGTCCAAAAAAGGCCTTAAAATGCATCTTAAGCCTGCAAAATGTTGAAAACTTTGGAGGCCTAAAAAAGGGGTTTACAGGCATCGTAGAGCCCCTAAATTCCAGAAAATCTTGGTTCCCAAAAACTGTGCCATAGAACTCTGAATGTTCCAAAAACATTTGCAGCCTGAAAGGGGCATTAACCCGCACCCTAGACCACTGAAATTCCCGAAAAAGAATGTTGGCACGAAAAATGCATCCTACACATCTCAAAGTTATGAATATTTTAGGAGCACAAAAAAGGCCTGAAAATGCATATTAGGCCTGCGAAAATGTTGAAAACTTTGGAGTCTCAAAATAGGGGTTCACAGGCATCCTAGACCCCCTAAAGTCCAGAAAATGTTGGTTGACCAATAACTGTGTCAGAGAGCTCTGAATGTCGCAAAAACATGTGCAGCCTGAAAGGGGCATTAACCCGTATACTAGATCACTGAAATTCCCAAACATATTTTTGGCACGAAAAATGCATCCTACATCCATGAACGTTATGAATATTTTAGCAGCCCAAAAAAGGCCTTAAAATGCATCTTAGGCCTGCAAAAATGTTGAAAACTTTGGAGGCCCAAGAAAGGGGTTCACAGGCATCCTAGACCCACTAAAGTCCAGAAAATGTTGGTAACCCAATAACGGTTCCAGGGAGCTCTGAATGTCCCCAAAACATTTGCAGCCTGAAAGGGGCATTAACCTGCACCCTAAACCACTGAAATTCCCCAAAAGAATGTTGGCACTAAAAATGCATCCTACACCCCTGAAAGTTCAGAATATGTTAGCAGCCCAAAAAAGGCCTTAAAATGCATCTCAGGCCTGCAGAAATGTAGAAAACTTTGGAGTCCCAGAAAATGGGTTTTTAGGCATCCAAGACCCCCTAAAGTCCAGAAAATGTTGGTGACCCAAAAATGGTGCCAGGAAGCTCTGAATGTTCCAAAAACATTTGCAGCGTGAAAGGGGCATTAACTTGCATCCTCGACCACTGAAATTCCCCAAAAGAATGTTGGCAGGAAAAATGCATACTACATCCCTGAAAGTTCTGAATATTTTAGCAGCGCAAAAAAGGCCTTAACATGCATACTAGGCCTGCAAAAATGTAGAAAACTTTGGAGGCCCAAAAAAGGGGTTTACAGGCACCATAGACCCCCTAAAGTCCAGAAAATGTAGGTGGCCTAAAAACTGTGCCCGCGAGCTCTGAATGTCACAAAAACATTTGTAGCCTGAAAGGGGCTTTAACCCGCATCCTAGACCACTCAAATTCTCCAAAAGAAAGTTGGCATGAAAAATGCATACTACACCCCTGAAAGTTCAGAATATGTTAGCAGCCCAAAAAAGGCCTTAAAATGCATCTTAGGCCTGCAAAAATGTAGAAAACTTTGGAGGCTCAAAAAAGGGGTTTACAGGCATCGTAGTCCCCCTAAAGTCCAGAAAATGTTGGTTGACCAAAAAATGTGCCAGAGAGCTCCAAATGTCCCAAAAACATTTGCAGTCTGAAAAGGGCAATACACTGCATCCTAGACCCCTGACATTCCCAAAAATATTTTTGTCATGAAAAATGCATCCTACAGCCTGAATGTTCTGAATATTTTAGCTGCCCAAAAAAGGCCTTAAAATGCATCTTAGGCCTGCAAAAATTTTGAAAAGTTTGGAGGTCCAAAAAAGGGGTTTATAGGCATCGTAGAACCCCTAAAGTCCATAAAATGTTGAAGGCCCGAAAACAGTTTCAGGGAGCTCTGAATGTGCCAAAAACATTTGCAGCCTGAAAGGGGCATTAACCCGCATCCTAGACCACTGAAATTCCCAAAAATAATTTTGGTACAAAAAATGCATCTACACACCTGAAAGTTCAGAATATGTTAGCAGCCCAAAAAAGCTCTTAAAATGCATCTTAGGCCTGCAAAAATGTAGAAAACTTTGGAGGCCCAAAAAAGGGGTTTACGGGCATCGTAGATCCCATAAAGTTGAGAAAATGTTGTTGTCCAAAAAACAGTGCCAGGGAACTCTGAATGTCCCAAAAACATTTGCAGCCTGAAAGGGGCATTAACCCGCATCCTAGACCACTGAAATTACCCAAAAGAATGTTGCCACGAAAAAGGCATCCTACACCCCTGAAAGTTATGAATATTTTAGCAGCGTAAAAAAGGCCTTAAAATGCATCTTAGGCCTGCAAAAATGTTGAAAACTTTGGGGGCCCAAAAAAGGGGTTTATGGGCATCCTAGACCCACTAAAGTCCAGAAAATGTTGGTGACCCAAAAACAGTGCCAGGGAGCTCTGAATGTCCCAAAAACATGTGCAGCCTGAAAGGGGCATTAACCCGCATCCTAGACCACTGAAATCCCCCAAAATAGTTTTGGCACAAAAAATGCATACTACACCCCTGAAAGTTCTGAATATTTTAGCAACCCAAAAAAGGCCTTAAAATGCATCTTAGGCCTTTCAAATATGTAGAAAACTTTGGAGGCCCAAAAACGGGGTTTACAGGCATCGTAGACCCCCTAAAGTCCAGAAAATGTTGGTTGACCAAAATATGTGCCAGAGAGCTCTGAATGTCCCAAAAACATTTGTAGCCTGAAAGGGGCATTAACCCGCAACCTAGACCACTGAAATTCCCAAAATTATTTTTTGCACAAAAAATGCATCATACACCCCTGAAAGTTCAGAAAACGTTGGCAGCCCAAAAAAGGCCTTAAACTGCATATTAGGCCTGCAAAAATGTAGAAAACTTTGGAGGCCCAAAAAAGGGGTTTACAGGCATCATAGTCCCCATAAAGTTGAGAAAAAGTTGGTGTCCCAAAAACATTGCCTGGGAGCTCTGAATGTCGCTAAAACATTTGCAGCCTGAAAGGGGCATTAACCCGTATCCTAGACCACTGAAATTCCCAAACATATTTTTGGCACGAAAAATGCATCCTACACCCCTGAAAGTTCAGAATATGTTGGCAGCCCAAAAAAGGCCTTAAAATGCATCTTAGGCCTTCAAAAATGTAGAAAACTTTGGAGGCCCAAAAAAGGGGTTTACAGGCATCGTAGACCCCCATAAAGTCCAGAAAATGTTGGTTGACCAAAAAATGGGCCAGAGAGCTCCGAATGTCCCAAAAACATTTGCAGTCTGAAAAGGGCAATACACTGCATCCTAGACCCCTGACATTCCCAAAAATATTTTTGTCATGAAAAATGCATCCTACAGCCTGAATGTTCTGAATATTTTAGCTGCCCAAAAAAGGCCTTAAAATGCATCTTAGGCCTGCAAAAATTTTGAAAAGTTTGGAGGTCCAAAAAAGGGGTTTATAGGCATCGTAGAACCCCTAAAGTCCATAAAATGTTGAAGGCCCGAAAACAGTTTCAGGGAGCTCTGAATGTGCCAAAAACATTTGCAGCCTGAAAGGGGCATTAACCCGCATCCTAGACCACTGAAATTCCCAAAAATAATTTTGGCACAAAAAAAAATGCATCTACACACCTGAAAGTTCAGAATATGTTAGCAGCCCAAAAAAGGCCTTAATATGCATCTTAGGTCTGCAAAAATGTAGAAAACTTTGGAGGCCCAAAAAAGGGGTTTACGGGCATCGTAGATCCCATAAAGTTGAGAAAATGTTGTTGTCCAAAAAACAGTGCCAGGGAACTCTGAATGTCCCAAAAACATTTGCAGCCTGAAAGGGGCATTAACCCGCATCCTAGACCACTGAAATTACCCAAAAGAATGTTGCCACGAAAAAGGCATCCTACACCCCTGAAAGTTATGAATATTTTAGCAGCGTAAAAAAGGCCTTAAAATGCATCTTAGGCCTGCAAAAATGTTGAAAACTTTGGGGGCCCAAAAAAGGGGTTTATGGGCATCCTAGACCCACTAAAGTCCAGAAAATGTTGGTGACCCAAAAACAGTGCCAGGGAGCTCTGAATGTCCCAAAAACATGTGCAGCCTGAAAGGGGCATTAACCCGCATCCTAGACCACTGAAATCCCCCAAAATAGTTTTGGCACAAAAAATGCATACTACACCCCTGAAAGTTCTGAATATTTTAGCAACCCAAAAAAGGCCTTAAAATGCATCTTAGGCCTTTCAAATATGTAGAAAACTTTGGAGGCCCAAAAACGGGGTTTACAGGCATCGTAGACCCCCTAAAGTCCAGAAAATGTTGGTTGACCAAAAAATGTGCCAGAGAGCTCTGAATGTCCCAAAAACATTTGTAGCCTGAAAGGGGCATTAACCCGCAACCTAGACCACTGAAATTCCCAAAATTATTTTTTGCACAAAAAATGCATCATACACCCCTGAAAGTTCAGAAAACGTTGGCAGCCCAAAAAAGGCCTTAAACTGCATATTAGGCCTGCAAAAATGTAGAAAACTTTGGAGGCCCAAAAAAGGGGTTTACAGGCATCATAGTCCCCATAAAGTTGAGAAAAAGTTGGTGTCCCAAAAACAGTGCCTGGGAGCTCTGAATGTCGCTAAAACATTTGCAGCCTGAAAGGGGCATTAACCCGTATCCTAGACCACTGAAATTCCCAAACATATTTTTGGCACGAAAAATGCATCCTACACCCCTGAAAGTTCAGAATATGTTGGCAGCCCAAAAAAGGCCTTAAAATGCATCTTAGGCCTTCAAAAATGTAGAAAACTTTGGAGGCCCAAAAAAGGGGTTTACAGGCATCGTAGACCCCCATAAAGTCCAGAAAATGTTGGTTGACCAAAAAATGGGCCAGAGAGCTCCGAATGTCCCAAAAACATTTGCAGTCTGAAAAGGGCAATACACTGCATCCTAGACCCCTGACATTCCCAAAAATATTTTTGTCATGAAAAATGCATCCTACAGCCTGAATGTTCTGAATATTTTAGCTGCCCAAAAAAGGCCTTAAAATGCATCTTAGGCCTGCAAAAATTTTGAAAAGTTTGGAGGTCCAAAAAAGGGGTTTATAGGCATCGTAGAACCCCTAAAGTCCATAAAATGTTGAAGGCCCGAAAACAGTTTCAGGGAGCTCTGAATGTGCCAAAAACATTTGCAGCCTGAAAGGGGCATTAACCCGCATCCTAGACCACTGAAATTCCCAAAAATAATTTTGGCACAAAAAAAAAATGCATCTACACACCTGAAAGTTCAGAATATGTTAGCAGCCCAAAAAAGGCCTTAATATGCATCTTAGGTCTGCAAAAATGTAGAAAACTTTCGAGGCCATAAAAGGGGTTTACAGGCATCGTAGACCCCATAAAGTTGAGAAAATGTTGGTGTCCCAAAAACAGTGCCAGGGAGCTCTGAATGTCCCAAAAACATTTGCAGCCTGAAAGGAGCATTAACCCGCATCCTAGACCACTGAAATTCCCCAAAATAATGTTGCCACGAAAAAGGCATCCTACACCCCTGAAAGTTATCAATATTTTAGCAGCGTAAAAAAGGCCTTAAAATGCATCTTAGGCCTGCAAAAATGTTGAAAACTTTGGGGGCCCAAAAAAAGGGGTTTATAGTCATCCTAGACCCCCTAAAATCCAGAAAATGTTGGCGGCCTAAAAACTGTGCCAGAGAGCTCTGAATGTCCCAAAAACATTTGTAACCTGAAAGGGGCATTAACCTGCATCCTAAACCACTGAAATTCCCCAAAAGAATGTTGGCACTAAAAATGCATCCTACACCCCTGAAAGTTCAGAATATGTTAGCAGCCGAAAAAAGGTCTTAAAATGCATCTTAGGCCTGCAAAAATGTAGAAAACTTCGGAGGCCCAAAAAAGGGGTTTTCAGGCATCCAAGACCCCCTAAAGTCCAGAAAATGTTGGTGACCCAAAAACGGTGCCAGGGAGCTCTGAATGTCCCAAAAACATGTGCAGCCTGAAAGGGGCATTAACCCATATCCTAGACACTGAAATTCCCAAACATATTTTTGGCACGAAAAATGCATCCTACACCTCTGAAAGTTATGAATATGTTAGCAGCCCGAAAAAGGCCTTAAAATGCATCTTAGGCCTGCAAAAATGTTGACAACTTTGGAGTCCCAGAAAAGGGGTTTACAGGCATCGTAGAGCCCCTAAATTCCAGAAAATCTTGGTTCCCAAAAACTGTGCCATAGAACTCTGAATGTCCCGAAAACATTTGCAGCCTGAAAGGGGCATTAACCCGCATCCTAGACCACTGAAATTCCCCAAAAGAATGTTGGCACGAAAAATGCATCCTACACCTCTGAAAGTTATGAATATTTTAGCAGCGGAAAAAAAGACCTTAAAATGCATCTTAGGACTGCAAAAATGTTGAAAACTTTGGAGGCCCAAAAAAGGGGTTTACAGGCATCCTAGACCCACTATAGTCCAGAAAATGTTGGTGACCCAAAAACGGTGCCAGGGAGCTCTGAATATCCCAAAAACATGTGCAGCCTGAAAGGGGCATTAACCCGCATCCTCGACCACTGAAATTCCCAAAATTATTTTTTGCACAAAAAATCCATCATTCACCCCTGAAAGTTCAGAATATGTTGGCAGCCGAAAAAAGGCCTTAAAATGCATCTTAGGCCTGCAAAAATGTAGAAAACTTTGGATGTCGCTAAAAAGGGCAATACACTGCATCCTAGACCCCTGACATTCCCAAAAATATTTTTGTCATGAAAAATGCATCCTACAGCCTGAATGTTCTGAATATTTTAGCTGCCCAAAAAAGGCCTTAAAATGCATCTTAGGCCTGCAAAAATTTTGAAAACTTTGGAGGCCCAAAAAAGGGGTTTACAGGCATCATAGACCCCCTAAAGTCCATAAAATTGAAGGCCCGAAAACAGTGTCAGGGAGCTCTGAATGTGCCAGAAACATTTGCAGCATGAAAGGGGCATTAACCAGCATCCTAGACCACTGAAATTCCCAAAAATAATTTTGGCACAAAAAATGCATCCTACACACCTGAAAGTACAGAATATGTTAGCAGCCGAAGAAAGGCCTTAAAATGCATCTTAGGACTGCAAAAATTTAGAAAACTTTGGAGGCCCAAAAAAGGGGTTTACAGGCATCGTAGACCCCATAAAGTTGAGAAAATGTTGGTGTCCCAAAAACAGTGCCAGGGAGCTCTGAATGTCCCAAAAACATGTACAGCCTGAAAGGGGCATTAACCCGCATCCTAGACCACTGAAATTAACCAAAAGAATGTTGGCACAAAAAATGCACCCTACAGCCCTGAAAACACCCCTGAAAGTTCTGAATATTTTATAAGTCCAAAAAAGGCCTTAAAATGCATCTTAAGCCTGCAAAATGTTGAAAACTTTGGAGGCCTAAAAAAGGGGTTTACAGGCATCGTAGAGCCCCTAAATTCCAGAAAATCTTGGTTCCCAAAAACTGTGCCATAGAACTCTGAATGTTCCAAAAACATTTGCAGCCTGAAAGGGGCATTAACCCGCACCCTAGACCACTGAAATTCCCGAAAAAGAATGTTGGCACGAAAAATGCATCCTACACCTCTCAAAGTTATGAATATTTTAGGAGCACAAAAAAGGCCTGAAAATGCATATTAGGCCTGCGAAAATGTTGAAAACTTTGGAGTCTCAAAATAGGGGTTCACAGGCATCCTAGACCCCCTAAAGTCCAGAAAATGTTGGTTGACCAATAACTGTGTCAGAGAGCTCTGAATGTCGCAAAAACATGT
This sequence comes from Ambystoma mexicanum, assembly GCF_040938575.1. NCBI lineage: Eukaryota > Metazoa > Chordata > Amphibia > Caudata > Ambystomatidae > Ambystoma > Ambystoma mexicanum. The sequence goes on from NC_090938.1 coordinate 148,569,970, forward strand.
GCAGCCTGAAAGGGGCATTAACCCGTATACTAGATCACTGAAATTCCCAAACATATTTTTGGCACGAAAAATGCATCCTACATCCATGAACGTTATGAATATTTTAGCAGCCCAAAAAAGGCCTTAAAATGCATCTTAGGCCTGCAAAAATGTTGAAAACTTTGGAGGCCCAAGAAAGGGGTTCACAGGCATCCTAGACCCACTAAAGTCCAGAAAATGTTGGTAACCCAATAACGGTTCCAGGGAGCTCTGAATGTCCCAAAAACATGTGCAGCCTGAAAGGGGCATTAACCCGCAGCCTAGACCACTGAAATTCCCAAAAATAATTTTGGCACAAAAAATGCATACTACACCCCTGAAGGTTCAGAATATGTTAGCAGCTGAAAAAAGGCCTTTAAATGCATCTTAGGCCTGCAAAAATGTAGAAAATTTTGGACGCCCAAAAAAGGGGTTTACAGGCATCGTAGACCCCCTAAAGTCCAGAAAATGTCGGTGGCCTAAAAACTGTGCCAGAGAGCTCTGAATGTCCCCAAAACATTTGCAGCCTGAAAGGGGCATTAACCTGCACCCTAAACCACTGAAATTCCCCAAAAGAATGTTGGCACTAAAAATGCATCCTACACCCCTGAAAGTTCAGAATATGTTAGCAGCCCAAAAAAGGCCTTAAAATGCATCTCAGGCCTGCAGAAATGTAGAAAACTTTGGAGTCCCAGAAAATGGGTTTTTAGGCATCAAAGACCCCCTAAAGTCCAGAAAATGTTGGTGACCCAAAAATGGTGCCAGGAAGCTCTGAATGTTCCAAAAACATTTGCAGCGTGAAAGGGGCATTAACTTGCATCCTCGACCACTGAAATTCCCCAAAAGAATGTTGGCAGGAAAAATGCATACTACATCCCTGAAAGTTCTGAATATTTTAGCAGCGCAAAAAAGGCCTTAACATGCATATTAGGCCTGCAAAAATGTAGAAAACTTTGGAGGCCCAAAAAAGGGGTTTACAGGCACCATAGACCCCCTAAAGTCCAGAAAATGTAGGTGGCCTAAAAACTGTGCCCGCGAGCTCTGAATGTCACAAAAACATTTGTAGCCTGAAAGGGGCTTTAACCCGCATCCTAGACCACTCAAATTCTCCAAAAGAAAGTTGGCATGAAAAATGCATACTACACCCCTGAAAGTTCAGAATATGTTAGCAGCCAAAAAAGGCCTTAAAATGCATCTTAGGCCTGCAAAAATGTAGAAAACTTTGGAGACTCAAAAAAGGGGTTTACAGGCATCATAGACCCCCTAAAATCCAGAAAATGTTGGCGGCCTAAAAACTGTGCCAGAGAGCTCTGAATGTCCCAAAAACATGTGCAGCCTGAAAGGGGCATTAACCCGCATCCTAGACCACTGAAATTCCCAAAAATATTTTTGGCACAAAAAATGCATCCTACTCCCCTGAAAGTTCAGAATATGTTGGCAGCCGAAAAAAGGCCTTAAAATGCATCTTAGGCCTGCAAAAATGTAGAAAACTTTGGAGGCCCAAAAAAGGGGTTTACAGGCATCATAGACCCCCTAAAGTCCATCAAATTGAAGACCCGAAAACAGTGTCAGGGAGCTCTGAATGTGCCAAAAACATTTGCAGCATGAAAGGGGCATTAACCCGCATCCTAGACCACTGAAATTCCCAAAAATAATTTTGGCACAAAAAATGCATCCTACACACCTGAAAGTACAGAATATGTTAGCAGCCCAAAAAAGGCCTTAAAATGCATCTCAGGCCTGCAAAAATGTAGAAAACTTTGGAGGCCCAAAAAGGGGTTTACAGGCATCGTAGACCCCATAAAGTTGAGAAAATGTTGGTGTCCCAAAAACAGTGCCAGGGAGCTCTGAATGTCCCAAAACATTTGCAGCCTGAAAGGGGCATGAACCCGCATCCTAGACCACTGAAATTAACCAAAAGAATGTTGGCACAAAAAATGCACCCTACAGCCCTGAAAACACACCTGAAAGTTCTGAATATTTTATAAGTCCAAAAAAGGCCTTAAAATGCATCTTAGGCCTGCAAAAATGTTGAAAACTTTGGAGGCCTAAAAAAGGGGTTTACAGGCATCGTAGAGCCCCTAAATTCCTGAAAATCTTGGTTCCCAAAAACTGTGCCATAGAACTCTGAATGTTCCAAAAACATTTGCAGCCTGAAAGGGGCATTAACCCGCACCCTAGACCACTGAAATTCCCGAAAAAGAATGTTGGCACGAAAAATAAATTCTACACCTCTCAAAATTATGAATATTTTAGGAGCACAAAAAAGGCCTGAAAATGCATATTAGGCCTGCAAAAATGTTGAAAACTTTGGAGGCTCAAAATAGGGGTTCACAGGCATCCTAGACCCCCTAAAGTCCAGAAAATGTTGGTTGACCAATAACTGTGTCAGAGAGCTCTGAATGTCGCAAAAACATGTGCAGCCTGAAAGGGGCATTAACCAGTATCCTAGATCACTGAAATTACCAAACCTATTTTTGCACGAAAAATGCATCCTACATCCATGAAAGTTCTGAATATTTTAGCAGCCCAAAAAAGGCCTTAAAATGCATCTTAGGACTGCAAAAATGTTGAAAACTTTGGAGGCCCAAAAAAGAGGTTCACAGGCATCCTAGACCCACTAAAGTCCAGAAAATGTTGGTGACCCAAAAACGGTTCCACGGAGCTCTGAATGTCCCAAAAACATGTGCAGCCTGAAAGGGGCATTAACCCGCAGCCTAGACCACTGAAATTCCCAAAAATAATTTTGGCACAAAAAATGCATACTACACCCCTGAAGGTTCAGAATATGTTAGCAGCCGAAAAAAGGCCTTAAAATGCATCTTTGGCCTGCAAAAATGTCGAAAACTTTGGAGGCCCAGAAAAGGGGTTTACAGGCATCGTAGAGCCCCTAAATTCCAGAAAATCTTGGTTCCCAAAAACTGTGCCATAGAACTCTGAATGTTCCAAAAACATTTGCAGCCTGAAAGGGGCATTAACCCGCAACCTAGACCACTGAAATTCCCAAAACTATTTTTTGCACAAAAAATGCATCATACATGCCTGAAAGTTCAGAAAATATTGGCAGCCCAAAAAAGGCCTTAAAATGCATATTAGGCCTGCAAAAATGTAGAAAACTTTGGAGGCCCAAAAAAGGGGTTTACAGGCATCGTAGACCCCCTAAAGTCCAGAAAATCTTGGTTGCCCAAAAAAAGTGCCAGAGAGCTTTGAATGTCCCAAAAACATTTGCAGCCTGAAAGGGGCATTAACCTGCATCCTAAACCACTGAAATTCCCCAAAAGAATGTTGGCACTAAAAATGCATCCTACACCTCTGAAAGTTATGAATGTTTTAGCAGCGCAAAAAAGGCCTTAAAATGCATTTTAGGACTGCAAAAATGTTGAAAACTTTGGAGGCCCAAAAAAGGGGTTTACAGGCATCCTAGACCCACTAAAGTCCAGAAAATGTTGGTGACCCAAAAACGGTGCCAGGGAGCTCTGAATGTCCCCAAAACATTTGTAGCCTGAAAGGGGCATTAACCTGCATCCTAAACCACTGAAATTCCCCAAAAGAATGCTGGCACTAAAAATGCATCCTACACCCCTGAAAGTTCAGAATATGTTAGCAGCCCAAAAAAGGCCTTAAAATGCAGCTTACGCCTGCAAAAATGTAGAAAATTTTGGAGGCCCAAAAAAGGGGTTTACAGGCATCGTAGATGCCCTAAAGTCCAGAAAATATTGGTGGCCTAAAAACTGTGCCAGAGAGCTCTGAATGTCCCAAAAACATGTGTAGCCTGAAGGGGCATTAACCTGCACCCTAAACCACTGAAATTCTCCAAAAGAAAGTTGGCACGAAAAATGAATACTACACCCCTGAAAGTTCAGAATATGTTTGCAGCCCAAAAAATGCCTTAAAATGCATCTCAGGCCTGCAGAAATGTTGAAAGCTTTGGAGGCCCAAAAAAGGGGTTTTCAGGCATCCAAGACCCCATAAAGTCCAGAAAATGATGGTGACCCAAAAACTGTGCCAGGGAGCTCTGAATGTCCCAAAAACATGTGCAGCCTGAAAGGGGCATTAACCCGCATCCTAGACCACTGAAATTCCCAAAAATATTTTTGGCACAAAAAATGCATCCTACACCCCTGAAAGTTCAGATTATGTTGGCAGCCGAAAAAAGGCCTTAAAATGCATATTAGGCCTGCAAAAATGTAGAAAACTTTGGAGGCCCAAAAAAGGGGTTTACAGGCACCATAGACCCCCTAAAGTCCAGAAAATGTTGGTGGCCTACAAACTGTGCCAGATAGCTCTGAATGTCCCAAAAACATTTGTAGCCTGAAAGGGGCATTAACCTGCATCCTAGACCACTAAAATTCTCCAAAAGAAAGTTGGCATGAAAAATGCATACTACACCCCTGAAAGTTCAGAATATGTTAGCAGCCCAAAAAAGGCCTTAAATGCATCTTAGGCCTGCAAAAATGTAGAAAACTTTGGAGGCCCAAAAAAGGGGTTTACAGGCACCATAGACCCCCTAAAGTCCTAAAGTCCAGAAAATGTTGGTGGCCTACAAACTGTGCCAGATAGCTCTGAATGTCCCAAAAACATTTGTAGCCTGAAAGGGGCATTAACCTGCATCCTAGACCACTAAAATTCTCCAAAAGAAAGTTGGCATGAAAAATGCATACTACACCCCTGAAAGTTCAGAATATGTTAGCAGCCCAAAAAAGGCCTTAAATGCATCTTAGGCCTGCAAAAATGTAGAAAACTTTGGAGGCCCAAAAAAGGGGTTTACAGGCATCGTAGACCCCCTAAAGTCCAGAAAATCTTGGTTGCCCAAAAAAAGTGCCAGAGAGCTTTGAATGTCCCAAAAACATTTGCAGCCTGAAAGGGGCATTAACCCGCATCCTAGACCACTGAAATTCCCCAAAAGAATGTTGGCACGAAAAATGCATCCTACACCCCTGAAAGTTCAGAATATGTTGGCAGCCGAAAAAAGGCCTTAAAATGCATCTTAGGCCTGCAAAAATGTAGAAAACTTTGGAGGCCCAAAAAAGGGGTTTACAGGCATCATAGACCCCCTAAAGTCCATAAAATTGAAGGCCCGAAAACAGTGTCAGGGAGCTCTGAATGTGCCAAAAACATTTTCAGCATGAAAGGGGCATTAACCCGCATCCTAGACCACTGAAATTCCCAAAAATAATTTTGGCACAAAAAATGCATCCTACACACCTGAAAGTACAGAATATGTTAGCAGCCCAAAAAAGGCCTTAAAATGCATCTCAGGCCTGCAAAAATGTAGAAAACTTTGGAGGCCCAAAAAGGGGTTTACAGGCATCGTAGACCCCATAAAGTTGAGAAAATGTTGGTGTCCCAAAAACAGTGCCAGGGAGCTCTGAATGTCCCAAAAACATTTGCAGCCTGAAAGGGGCATTAACCCGCATCCTAGACCACTGAAATTAACCAAAAGAATGTTGGCACAAAAAATGCACCCTACAGCCCTGAAAACACCCCTGAAAGTTCTGAATATTTTATAAGTCCAAAAAAGGCCTTAAAATGCATCTTAAGCCTGCAAAATGTTGAAAACTTTAGAGGCCTAAAAAAGGGGTTTACAGGCATCGTAGAGCCCCTAAATTCCAGAAAATCTTGGTTCCCAAAAACTGTGCCATAGAACTCTGAATGATCCAAAAACATTTGCAGCCTGAAAGGGGCATTAACCCGCACCCTAGACCACTGAAATTCCCGAAAAAGAATGTTGGCACGAAAAATGCATCCTACACCTCCCAAAGTTATGAATATTTTAGGAGCACAAAAAAGGCCTGAAAATGCATATTAGGCCTGCGAAAATGTTGAAAACTTTGGAGTCTCAAAATAGGGGTTCACAGGCATCCTAGACCCCCTAAAGTCCAGAAAATGTTGGTTGACCAATAACTGTGTCAGAGAGCTCTGAATGTCGCAAAAACATGTGCAGCCTGAAAGGGGCATTAACCCGTATACTAGATCACTGAAATTCCCAAACATATTTTTGGCACGAAAAATGCATCCTACATCCATGAACGTTATGAATATTTTAGCAGCCCAAAAAAGGCCTTAAAATGCATCTTAGGCCTGCAAAAATGTTGAAAACTTTGGAGGCCCAAGAAAGGGGTTCACAGGCATCCTAGACCCACTAAAGTCCAGAAAATGTTGGTAACCCAATAACGGTTCCAGGGAGCTCTGAATGTCCCAAAAACATGTGCAGCCTGAAAGGGGCATTAACCCACAGCCTAGACCACTGAAATTCCCAAAAATAATTTTGGCACAAAAAATGCATACTACACCCCTGAAGGTTCAGAATATGTTAGCAGCCGAAAAAAGGCCTTTAAATGCATCTTAGGCCTGCAAAAATGTAGAAAATTTTGGACGCCCAAAAAAGGGGTTTACAGGCATCGTAGACCCCCTAAAGTCCAGAAAATGTCGGTGGCCTAAAAACTGTGCCAGAGAGCTCTGAATGTCCCCAAAACATTTGCAGCCTGAAAGGGGCATTAACCTGCACCCTAAACCACTGAAATTCCCCAAAAGAATGTTGGCACTAAAAATGCATCCTACACCCCTGAAAGTTCAGAATATGTAGGCAGCCCAAAAAAGGCCTTAAAATGCATCTCATGCCTGCAGAAATGTAGAAAACTTTGGAGTCCCAGAAAATGGGTTTTTAGGCATCCAAGACCCCCTAAAGTCCAGAAAATGTTGGTGACCCAAAAATGGTGCCAGGGAGCTCTGAATGTTCCAAAAACATTTGCAGCGTGAAAGGGGCATTAACTTGCATCCTCGACCACTGAAATTCCCCAAAAGAATGTTGGCAGGAAAAATGCATACTACATCCCTGAAAGTTCTGAATATTTTAGCAGCGCAAAAAAGGCCTTAACATGCATATTAGGCCTGCAAAAATGTAGAAAACTTTGGAGGCCCAAAAAAGGGGTTTACAGGCACCATAGACCCCCTAAAGTCCAGAAAATGTAGGTGGCCTAAAAACTGTGCCCGCGAGCTCTGAATGTCACAAAAACATTTGTAGCCTGAAAGGGGCTTTAACCCGCATCCTAGACCACTCAAATTCTCCAAAAGAAAGTTGGCATGAAAAATGCATACTACACCCCTGAAAGTTCAGAATATGTTAGCAGCCCAAAAAAGGCCTTAAAATGCATCTTAGGCCTGCAAAAATGTAGAAAACTTTGGAGGCTCAAAAAAGGGGTTTACAGGCATCGTAGACCCCCTAAAGTCCAGAAAATGTTGGTTGACCAAAAAATGTGCCAGAGAGCTCCAAATGTCCCAAAAACATTTGCAGTCTGAAAAGGGCAATACACTGCATCCTAGACCCCTGACATTCCCAAAAATATTTTTGTCATGAAAAATGCATCCTACAGCCTGAATGTTCTGAATATTTTAGCTGCCCAAAAAAGGCCTTAAAATGCATCTTAGGCCTGCAAAAATTTTGAAAAGTTTGGAGGTCCAAAAAAGGGGTTTATAGACATCGTAGAACCCCTAAAGTCCATAAAATGTTGAAGGCCCGAAAACAGTTTCAGGGAGCTCTGAATGTGCCAAAAACATTTGCAGCCTGAAAGGGGCATTAACCCGCATCCTAGACCACTGAAATTCCCAAAAATAATTTTGGTACAAAAAATGCATCTACACACCTGAAAGTTCAGAATATGTTAGCAGCCCAAAAAAGCTCTTAAAATGCATCTTAGGCCTGCAAAAATGTAGAAAACTTTGGAGGCCCAAAAAAGGGGTTTACGGGCATCGTAGATCCCATAAAGTTGAGAAAATGTTGTTGTCCAAAAAACAGTGCCAGGGAACTCTGAATGTCCCAAAAACATTTGCAGCCTGAAAGGGGCATTAACCCGCATCCTAGACCACTGAAATTACCCAAAAGAATGTTGCCACGAAAAAGGCATCCTACACCCCTGAAAGTTATGAATATTTTAGCAGCGTAAAAAAGGCCTTAAAATGCATCTTAGGCCTGCAAAAATGTTGAAAACTTTGGGGGCCCAAAAAAGGGGTTTATGGGCATCCTAGAGCCACTAAAGTCCAGAAAATGTTGGTGACCCAAAAACAGTGCCAGGGAGCTCTGAATGTCCCAAAAACATGTGCAGCCTGAAAGGGGCATTAACCCGCTTCCTAGACCACTGAAATCCCCCAAAATAGTTTTGGCACAAAAAATGCATACTACACCCCTGAAAGTTCAGAATATGTTAGCAGCCGAAAAAAGGCCTTAAAATGCATCTTAGGACTGCAAAAATTTAGAAAACTTTGGAGGCCCAAAAAAGGGGTTTACAGGCATCGTAGACCCCCTAAAGTCCAGAAAATGTTGGTGGCCTAAAAACTGTGCCATAGAGCTCTGAATGTCCCAAAAACATTTGTAGCCTGAAAACCCGCATCCTAAACCACTGAAATTCCCCAAAAGAATGTTGGCACTAAAAATGCATCCTACACCCCTGAAAGTTCAGAATATGTTTGCAGCCCAAAAAAGGCCTTAAAATGCATCTCAGGTCTGCAGAAATGTAGAAAACTTTGGAGGCCCAAAAAGGGGGTTTTCAGGCATCCAAGACCCCCTAAAGTCCAGAAAATGTTGGTGACCCAAAAACGGTGCCAGGGAGCTCTGAATGTCCCAAAAACATGTGCAGCCTGAAAGGGGCATTAACCCGCATCCTAGACCACTGAAATTCCCAAAAATATTTTTGGCACAAAAAATGCATCCTACTCCCCTGAAAGTTCAGAATATGTTGGCAGCCGAAAAAAGGCCTTAAAATGCATCTTAGGCCTGCAAAAATGTAGAAAACTTTGGAGGCCCAAAAAAGGGGTTTACAGGCATCATAGACCCCCTAAAGTCCATAAAATTGAAGACCCGAAAACAGTGTCAGGGAGCTCTGAATGTGCCAAAAACATTTGCAGCATGAAAGGGGCATTAACCCGCATCCTAGACCACTGAAATTCCCAAAAATAATTTTGGCACAAAAAATGCATCCTACACACCTGAAAGTACAGAATATGTTAGCAGCCCAAAAAAGGCCTTAAAATGCATCTCAGGCCTGCAAAAATGTAGAAAACTTTGGAGGCCCAAAAAGGGGTTTACAGGCATCGTAGACCCCATAAAGTTGAGAAAATGTTGGTGTCCCAAAAACAGTGCCAGGGAGCTCTGAATGTCCCAAAACATTTGCAGCCTGAAAGGGGCATTAACCCGCATCCTAGACCACTGAAATTAACCAAAAGAATGTTGGCACAAAAAATGCACCCTACAGCCCTGAAAACACCCCTGAAAGTTCTGAATATTTTATAAGTCCAAAAAAGGCCTTAAAATGCATCTTAAGCCTGCAAAATGTTGAAAACTTTGGAGGCCTAAAAAAGGGGTTTACAGGCATCGTAGAGCCCCTAAATTCCAGAAAATCTTGGTTCCCAAAAACTGTGCCATAGAACTCTGAATGATCCAAAAACATTTGCAGCCTGAAAGGGGCATTAACCCGCACCTTAGACCACTGAAATTCCTGAAAAAGAATGTTGGCACGAAAAATGCATCCTACACCTCCCAAAGTTATGAATATTTTAGGAGCACAAAAAAAGGCCTGAAAATGCATATTAGGCCTGCGAAAATGTTGAAAACTTTGGAGTCTCAAAATAGGGGTTCACAGGCATCCTAGACCCCCTAAAGTCCAGAAAATGTTGGTTGACCAATAACTGTGTCAGAGAGCTCTGAATGTCGCAAAAACATGTGCAGCCTGAAAGGGGCATTAACCCGTATACTAGATCACTGAAATTCCCAAACATATTTTTGGCACGAAAAATGCATCCTACATCCATGAACGTTCTGAATATTTTAGCAGCCCAAAAAAGGCCTTAAAATGCATCTTAGGCCTGCAAAATTGTTGAAAACTTTGGAGGCCCAAGAAAGGGGTTCACAGGCATCCTAGACCCACTAAAGTCCAGAAAATGTTGGTAACCCAATAACGGTTCCAGGGAGCTCTGAATGTCCCAAAAACATGTGCAGCCTGAAAGGGGCATTAACCCGCAGCCTAGACCACTGAAATTCCCAAAAATAATTTTGGCACAAAAAACGCATACTACACCCCTGAAGGTTCAGAATATGTTAGCAGCTGAAAAAAGGCCTTTAAATGCATCTTAGGCCTGCAAAAATGTAGAAAATTTTGGACGCCCAAAAAAGGGGTTTACAAGCATCGTAGACCCCCTAAAGTCCAGAAAATGTCGATGGCCTAAAAACTGTGCCAGAGAGCTCTGAATGTCCCCAAAACATTTGTAGCCTGAAAGGGGCATTAACCTGCACCCTAAACCACTGAAATTCCCCAAAAGAATGTTGGCACTAAAAATGCATCCTACACCCCTGAAAGTTCAGAATATGTTAGCAGCCCAAAAAAGGCCTTAAAATGCATCTCAGGCCTGCAGAAATGTAGAAAACTTTGGAGTCCCAGAAAATGGGTTTTTAGGCATCCAAGACCCCCTAAAGTCCAGAAAATGTTGGTGACCCAAAAATGGTGCCAGGGAGTTCTGAATGTTCCAAAAACATTTGCAGCGTGAAAGGGGCATTAACTCGCATCCTCGACCACTGAAATTCCCCAAAAGAATGTTGGCAGGAAAAATGCATACTACATCCCTGAAAGTTCTGAATATTTTAGCAGCGCAAAAAAGGCCTTAACATGCATATTAGGCCTGCAAAAATGTAGAAAACTTTGGAGGTCCAGAAAAGGGGTTTAAAGGCATCGTAGAGCCCCTAAAGTCCAGAAAATCTTGGTTGCCCAAAAAAAGTGCCAGAGAGCTTTGAATGTCCCAAAAACATTTGCAGCCTGAAAGGGGCATTAACCCGCATCCTAGACCACTGAAATTCCCCAAAAGAATGTTGGCACGAAAAATGCATCCTACACCCCTGAAAGTTCAGAATATGTTAGCAGCCCAAAAAAGGCCTTAAAATGCATCTTTGGCCTGCAAAAATGTCGAAAACTTTGGAGGCCCAGAAAAGGGGTTTAAAGGCATCGTAGAGCCCCTAAATTCCAGAAAATCTTGGTTCCCAAAAACTGTGCCATAGAACTTTGAATGTCCCAAAAACATTTGCAGCCTGAAAGGGGCATTAACCAGCATCCTAGACCACTGAAATTCCCGAAAAAGAATGTTGGCACGAAAAATGCATCCTACACCTCTCAAAGTTATGAATATTTTAGGAGCACAAAAAAGGCCTTAAAATGCATCTTAGGCCTGCAGAAATGTAGAAAATCTTGGAGGCCCAAAAAAGGGGTTTTCAGGCATCCAAGACCCACTAAAGTCCACAAAATGTTGGTGACCCAAAAACGGTGCCAGGGAGCTCTGAATGTCCCAAAACATGTGCAGCCTGAAAGGGGCATTAACCCGCATCCTAAACCACTGAAATTCCCCAAAAGAATGTTGGCACGAAAAATGCATACTACACCCCTGAAAGTTCTGAATATGTTAGCTGCCCAAAAAAGGCCTTAAAATGCATCTCAGGGCTGCAGAAATGTAGAAAACTTTGGAGTCCCATAAAAGGGGTTTTTAGGCATCCAAGACCCCCTAAAGTCCAGAAAATGTTGGTGACCCAAAAATGGTGCCAGGGAGCTCTGAATGTTCCAAAAACATTTGCAGCGTGAAAGGGGCATTAACTCGCATCCTAGACCACTGAAATTCCCCAAAAGAATGTTGGCACGAAAAATGCATCCTACATCCCTGAAAGTTCTGAATATTTTAGCAGCGCAAAAAAGGCCTTAAAATGCATCTTAGGCCTGTAAAAATGTTGAAAACTTTGGAGGCCCAAAAAAGGGGTTTACAGGCATCCAAGACCACCTAAAGTCCACAAAATGTTGGTTATCAAAAACTGTGTCATAGAACTCTGAATGTCCCAAAAACATTTGCAGCCTGAAAGGGGCATTAACCCGCATTCTAGACCACTGAAATTCCCCAAAAGAATGTTGGCACGAAAAATGCATCCTACACCTCTCAAAGTTATGAATATTTTAGGAGCACAAGAAAGGACTTAAAATGCATCTTAGGACTGCAAAAATGTTGAAAACTTTGGAGGCTCAAAAAAGGGGTTCACAGGCTTCCTAGACCCCCTAAAGTCCAGAAAATGTTGGTTGACCAATAACTGTGTCAGCGAGCTCTGAATGTGCCAAAAACATTTGCAGCCTGAAAGGGGCATTAACCCGCAACCTAGACCACTGAAATTCCCAAAATTATTTTTTGCACAAAAAATGCATCATACACCCTTGAAAGTTCAGAAAATATTGGCAGCCCAAAAAAGGCCTTAAAATGCACAATAGGCCTGCAAAAATGTAGAAAACTTTGGAGGCCCAAAAAAGGGGTTTACAGGCATCGTAGACCCCCTAAAGTCCAGAAAATCTTGGTTGCCCAAAAAAAGTGCCAGAGAGCTTTGAATGTCCCAAAAACATTTGCAGCCTGAAAGGGGCATTAACCCGCATCCTAGACCACTGAAATTCCCCAAAAGAATGTTGGCACGAAAAATGCATCCTACACCCCTGAAAGTTCAGAATATGTTGGCAGCCGAAAAAAGGCCTTAAAATGCATCTTAGGCCTGCAAAAATGTAGAAAACTTTGGAGGCCCAAAAAAGGGGTTTACAGGCATCATAGACCCCCTAAAGTCCATAAAATTGAAGGCCCGAAAACAGTGTCAGGGAGCTCTGAATGTGCCAAAAACATTTGCAGCATGAAAGGGGCATTAACCCGCATCCTAGACCACTGAAATTCCCAAAAATAATTTTGGCACAAAAAATGCATCCTACACACCTGAAAGTACAGAATATGTTAGCAGCCCAAAAAAGGCCTTAAAATGCATCTCAGGCCTGCAAAAATGTAGAAAACTTTGGAGGCCCAAAAAGGGGTTTACAGGCATCGTAGACCCCATAAAGTTGAGAAAATGTTGGTGTCCCAAAAACAGTGCCAGGGAGCTCTGAATGTCCCAAAAACATTTGCAGCCTGAAAGGGGCATGAACCCGCATCCTAGACCACTGAAATTAACCAAAAGAATGTTGGCACAAAAAATGCACCCTACAGCCCTGAAAAAACACCTGAAAGTTCTGAATATTTTATAAGTCCAAAAAAGGCCTTAAAATGCATCTTAGGCCTGCAAAAATGTTGAAAACTTTGGAGGCCTAAAAAAGGGGTTTACAGGCATCGTAGAGCCCCTAAATTCCTGAAAATCTTGGTTCCCAAAAACTGTGCCATAGAACTCTGAATGTTCCAAAAACATTTGCAGCCTGAAAGGGGCATTAAGACCACTGAAATTCCCGAAAAAGAATGTTGGCACGAAAAATAAATCCTACACCTCTCAAAATTATGAATATTTTAGGAGCACAAAAAAGGCCTGAAAATGCATATTAGGCCTGCAAAAATGTTGAAAACTTTGGAGGCTCAAAATAGGGGTTCACAGGCATCCTAGACCCCCTAAAGTCCAGAAAATGTTGGTTGACCAATAACTGTGTCAGAGAGCTCTGAATGTCGCAAAAACATGTGCAGCCTGAAAGGGGCATTAACCCGTATACTAGATCACTGAAATTCTCAAACATGTTTTTGGCACGAAAAATGCATCCTACATCCATGAAAGTTCTGAATATTTTAGCAGCCCAAAAAAGGCCTTAAAATGCATCTTAGGCCTGCAAAAATGTTGAAAACTTTGGAGGCCCAGAAAAGGGGTTTACAGGCATCGTAGAGCACCTAAATTCCAGAAAACCTTGGTTCCCAAAAACTGTGCCATAGAACTCTGAATGTCCCAAAAACATTTGCAGCCTGAAAGGGGCATTAACCCACATCCTAGACCACTGAAATTCCCCAAAAGAATGTTGCCACGAAAAATGCATCCTACACCTCTGAAAGTTATGAATATTTTAGCAGCGCAAAAAAGGCCTTAAAATGCATCTTAGGACTACAAAAATGTTGAAAACTTTGGAGGCCCAAAAAAGGGGTTCACAGGCATCCTAGACCCACTAAAGTCCAGAAAATGTTGGTGACCCAAAAACGGTTCCACGGAGCTCTGAATGTCCCAAAAACATGTGCAGCCTGAAAGGGGCATTAACCCGCAGCCTAGACCACTGAAATTCCCAAAAATAATTTTGGCACAAAAAATGCATACTACACCCCTGAAGGTTCAGAATATGTTAGCAGCCGAAAAAAGGCCTTAAAATGCATCTTTGGCCTGCAAAAATGTCGAAAACTTTGGAGGCCCAGAAAAGGGGTTTACAGGCATCGTAGAGCCCCTAAATTCCAGAAAATCTTGGTTCCCAAAAACTGTGCCATAGAACTCTGAATGTTCCAAAAACATTTACAGCCTGAAAGGGGCATTAACCCGCAACCTAGACCACTGAAATTCCCAAAACTATTTTTTGCACAAAAAATGCATCATACATGCCTGAAAGTTCAGAAAATATTGGCAGCCCAAAAAAGGCCTTAAAATGCATATTAGGCCTGCAAAAATGTAGAAAACTTTGGAGGCCCAAAAAAGGGGTTTACAGGCATCGTAGACCCCCTAAAGTCCAGAAAATCTTGGTTGCCCAAAAAAAGTGCCAGAGAGCTTTGAATGTCCCAAAAACATTTGCAGCCTGAAAGGGGCATTAACCTGCATCCTAAACCACTGAAATTCCCCAAAAGAATGTTGGCACTAAAAATGCATCCTACACCTCTGAAAGTTATGAATATTTTAGCAGCGCAAAAAAGGCCTTAAAATGCATTTTAGGACTGCAAAAATGTTGAAAACTTTGGAGGCCCAAAAAAGGGGTTTACAGGCATCCTAGACCCACTAAAGTCCAGAAAATGTTGGTGACCCAAAAACGGTGCCAGGGAGCTCTGAATGTCCCCAAAACATTTGTAGCCTGAAAGGGGCATTAACCTGCATCCTAAACCACTGAAATTCCTCAAAAGAATGCTGGCACTAAAAATGCATCCTACACCCCTGAAAGTTCAGAATATGTTAGCAGCCCAAAAAAGGCCTTAAAATGCAGCTTAGGCCTGCAAAAATGTAGAAAATTTTGGAGGCCCAAAAAGGGGTTTACAGGCATCGTAGATGCCCTAAAGTCCAGAAAATGCTGGTGGCCTAAAAACTGTGCCAGAGAGCTCTGAATGTCCCAAAAACATGTGTAGCCTGAAGGGGCATTAACCTGCACCCTAAACCACTGAAATTCTCCAAAAGAAAGTTGGCACGAAAAATGAATACTACACCCCTGAAAGTTCAGAATATGTTTGCAGCCCAAAAAATGCCTTAAAATGCATCTCAGGCCTGCAGAAATGTTGAAAGCTTTGGAGGCCCAAAAAAGGGGTTTTCAGGCATCCAAGACCCCATAAAGTCCAGAAAATGATGGTGACCCAAAAACTGTGCCAGGGAGCTCTGAATGTCCCAAAAACATGTGCAGCCTGAAAGGGGCATTAACCCGCATCCTAGACCACTGAAATTCCCAAAAATATTTTTGGCACAAAAAATGCATCCTACACCCCTGAAAGTTCAGATTATGTTGGCAGCCGAAAAAAGGCCTTAAAATGCATATTAGGCCTGCAAAAATGTAGAAAACTTTGGAGGCCCAAAAAAGGGGTTTACAGGCACCATAGACCCCCTAAACTCCAGAAAATGTTGGTGGCCTACAAACTGTGCCAGATAGCTCTGAATGTCCCAAAAACATTTGTAGCCTGAAAGGGGCATTAACCTGCATCCTAGACCACTAAAATTCTCCAAAAGAAAGTTGGCATGAAAAATGCATACTACACCCCTGAAAGTTCAGAATATGTTAGCAGCCCAAAAAAGGCCTTAAATGCATCTTAGGCCTGCAAAAATGTAGAAAACTTTGGAGGCCCAAAAAAGGGGTTTACAGGCACCATAGACCCCCTAAAGTCCAGAAAATGTTGGTGGCCTACAAACTGTGCCAGATAGCTCTGAATGTCCCAAAAACATTTGTAGCCTGAAAGGGGCATTAACCTGCATCCTAGACCACTAAAATTCTCCAAAAGAAAGTTGGCATGAAAAATGCATACTACACCCCTGAAGGTTCAGAATATGTTAGCAGCCGAAAAAAGGCCTTAAAATGCATCTTTGGCCTGCAAAAATGTCGAAAACTTTGGAGGCCCAGAAAAGGGGTTTACAGGCATCGTAGAGCCCCTAAATTCCAGAAAATCTTGGTTCCCAAAAACTGTGCCATAGAACTCTGAATGTTCCAAAAACATTTGCAGCCTGAAAGGGGCATTAACCCGCAACCTAGACCACTGAAATTCCCAAAACTATTTTTTGCACAAAAAATGCATCATACATGCCTGAAAGTTCAGAAAATATTGGCAGCCCAAAAAAGGCCTTAAAATGCATATTAGGCCTGCAAAAATGTAGAAAACTTTGGAGGCCCAAAAAAGGGGTTTACAGGCATCCTAGACCCACTAAAGTCCAGTAAATGTTGGTGACCCAATAACGGTTCCAGGGAGCTCTGAATGTCCCAAAAACATGTGCAGCCTGAAAGGGGCATTAACCAGTATCCTAGATCACTGAAATTACCAAACCTATTTTTGCACGAAAAATGCATCCTACATCCATGAAAGTTCTGAATATTTTAGCAGCCCAAAAAAGGCCTTAAAATGCATCTTAGGGCTGCAAAAATGTTGAAAACTTTGGAGGCCCAGAAAAGGGGTTTACAGGCATCGTAGAGCCCCTAAATTCCAGAAAACCTTGGTTCCCAAAAACTGTGCCATAGAACTCTGAATGTCCCAAAAACATTTGCAGCCTGAAAGGGGCATTAACCCACATCCTAGACCACTGAAATTCCCCAAAAGAATGTTGTCACGAAAAATGCATCCTACACCTCTGAAAGTTATGAATATTTTAGCAGCGCAAAAAAGGCCTTAAAATGCATCTTAGGACTGCAAAAATGTTGAAAACTTTGGAGGCCCAAAAAAGAGGTTCACAGGCATCCTAGACCCACTAAAGTCCAGAAAATGTTGGTGACCCAAAAACGGTTCCACGGAGCTCTGAATGTCCCAAAAACATGTGCAGCCTGAAAGGGGCATTAACCTGCAGCCTAGACCACTGAAATTCCCAAAAATAATTTTGGCACAAAAAATGCATACTACACCCCTGAAGGTTCAGAATATGTTAGCAGCCGAAAAAAGGCCTTAAAATGCATCTTTGGCCTGCAAAAATGTCGAAAACTTTGGAGGCCCAGAAAAGGGGTTTACAGGCATCGTAGAGCCCCTAAATTCCAGAAAATCTTGGTTCCCAAAAACTGTGCCATAGAACTCTGAATGTTCCAAAAACATTTGCAGCCTGAAAGGGGCATTAACCCGCAACCTAGACCACTGAAATTCCCAAAACTATTTTTTGCACAAAAAATGCATCATACATGCCTGAAAGTTCAGAAAATATTGGCAGCCCAAAAAAGGCCTTAAAATGCATATTAGGCCTGCAAAAATGTAGAAAACTTTGGAGGCCCAAAAAAGGGGTTTACAGGCATCGTAGACCCCCTAAAGTCCAGAAAATCTTGGTTGCCCAAAAAAAGTGCCAGAGAGCTTTGAATGTCCCAAAAACATTTGCAGCCTGAAAGGGGCATTAACCTGCATCCTAAACCACTGAAATTCCCCAAAAGAATGTTGGCACTAAAAATGCATCCTACACCTCTGAAAGTTATGAATATTTTAGCAGCGCAAAAAAGGCCTTAAAATGCATTTTAGGACTGCAAAAATGTTGAAAACTTTGGAGGCCCAAAAAAGGGGTTTACAGGCATCCTAGACCCACTAAAGTCCAGAAAATGTTGCTGACCCAAAAACGGTGCCAGGGAGCTCTGAATGTCCCCAAAACATTTGTAGCCTGAAAGGGGCATTAACCTGCATCCTAAACCACTGAAATTCCCCAAAAGAATGCTGGCACTAAAAATGCATCCTACACCCCTGAAAGTTCAGAATATGTTAGCAGCCCAAAAAAGGCCTTAAAATGCAGCTTACGCCTGCAAAAATGTAGAAAATTTTGGAGGCCCAAAAAAGGGGTTTACAGGCATCGTAGATGCCCTAAAGTCCAGAAAATGTTGGTGGCCTAAAAACTGTGCCAGAGAGCTCTGAATGTCCCAAAAACATGTGTAGCCTGAAGGGGCATTAACCTGCACCCTAAACCACTGAAATTCTCCAAAAGAAAGTTGGCACGAAAAATGAATACTACACCCCTGAAAGTTCAGAATATGTTTGCAGCCCAAAAAATGCCTTAAAATGCATCTCAGGCCTGCAGAAATGTTGAAAGCTTTGGAGGCCCAAAAAAGGGGTTTTCAGGCATCCAAGACCCCATAAAGTCCAGAAAATGATGGTGACCCAAAAACTGTGCCAGGGAGCTCTGAATGTCCCAAAAACATGTGCAGCCTGAAAGGGGCATTAACCCGCATCCTAGACCACTGAAATTCCCAAAAATATTTTTGGCACAAAAAATGCATCCTACACCCCTGAAAGTTCAGATTATGTTGGCAGCCGAAAAAAGGCCTTAAAATGCATATTAGGCCTGCAAAAATGTAGAAAACTTTGGAGGCCCAAAAAAGGGGTTTACAGGCACCATAGACCCCCTAAAGTCCAGAAAATGTTGGTGGCCTACAAACTGTGCCAGATAGCTCTGAATGTCCCAAAAACATTTGTAGCCTGAAAGGGGCATTAACCTGCATCCTAGACCACTAAAATTATCCAAAAGAAAGTTGGCATGAAAAATGCATACTACACCCCTGAAAGTTCAGAATATGTTAGCAGCCCAAAAAAGGCCTTAAATGCATCTTAGGCCTGCAAAAATGTAGAAAACTTTGGAGGCCCAAAAAAGGGGTTTACAGGCACCATAGACCCCCTAAAGTCCAGAAAATGTTGGTGGCCTACAAACTGTGCCAGATAGCTCTGAATGCCCCAAAAACATTTGTAGCCTGAAAGGGGCATTAACCTGCATCCTAGACCACTAAAATTCTCCAAAAGAAAGTTGGCATGAAAAATGCATACTACACCCCTGAAAGTTCAGAATATGTTAGCAGCCCAAAAAAGGCCTTAAATGCATCTTAGGCCTGCAAAAATGTAGAAAACTTTGGAGGCCCAAAAAAGGGGTTTACAGGCATCGTAGACCCCCTAAAGTCCAGAAAATCTTGGTTGCCCAAAAAAAGTGCCAGAGAGCTTTGAATGTCCCAAAAACATTTGCAGCCTGAAAGGGGCATTAACCCGCATCCTAGACCACTGAAATTCCCCAAAAGAATGTTGGCACGAAAAATGCATCCTACACCCCTGAAAGTTCAGAATATGTTGGCAGCCGAAAAAAGGCCTTAAAATGCATCTTAGGCCTGCAAAAATGTAGAAAACTTTGGAGGCCCAAAAAAGGGGTTTACAGGCATCATAGACCCCCTAAAGTCCATAAAATTGAAGGCCCGAAAACAGTGTCAGGGAGCTCTGAATGTGCCAAAAACATTTGCAGCATGAAAGGGGCATTAACCCGCATCCTAGACCACTGAAATTCCCAAAAATAATTTTGGCACAAAAAATGCATCCTACACACCTGAAAGTACAGAATATGTTAGCAGCCCAAAAAAGGCCTTAAAATGCATCTCAGGCCTGCAAAAATGTAGAAAACTTTGGAGGCCCAAAAAGGGGTTTACAGGCATCGTAGACCCCATAAAGTTGAGAAAATGTTGGTGTCCCAAAAACAGTGCCAGGGAGCTCTGAATGTCCCAAAAACATTTGCAGCCTGAAAGGGGCATTAACCCGCATCCTAGACCACTGAAATTAACCAAAAGAATGTTGGCACAAAAAATGCACCCTACAGCCCTGAAAACACCCCTGAAAGTTCTGAATATTTTATAAGTCCAAAAAAGGCCTTAAAATGCATCTTAAGCCTGCAAAATGTTGAAAACTTTGGAGGCCTAAAAAAGGGGTTTACAGGCATCGTAGAGCCCCTAAATTCCAGAAAATCTTGGTTCCCAAAAACTGTGCCATAGAACTCTGAATGATCCAAAAACATTTGCAGCCTGAAAGGGGCATTAACCCGCACCCTAGACCACTGAAATTCCCGAAAAAGAATGTTGGCACGAAAAATGCATCCTACACCTCCCAAAGTTATGAATATTTTAGGAGCACAAAAAAGGCCTGAAAATGCATATTAGGCCTGCGAAAATGTTGAAAACTTTGGAGTCTCAAAATAGGGGTTCACAGGCATCCTAGACCCCCTAAAGTCCAGAAAATGTTGGTTGACCAATAACTGTGTCAGAGAGCTCTGAATGTCGCAAAAACATGTGCAGCCTGAAAGGGGCATTAACCCGTATACTAGATCACTGAAATTCCCAAACATATTTTTGGCACGAAAAATGCATCCTACATCCATGAACGTTATGAATATTTTAGCAGCCCAAAAAAGGCCTTAAAATGCATCTTAGGCCTGCAAAAATGTTGAAAACTTTGGAGGCCCAAGAAAGGGGTTCACAGGCATCCTAGACCCACTAAAGTCCAGAAAATGTTGGTAACCCAATAACGGTTCCAGGGAGCTCTGAATGTCCCAAAAACATGTGCAGCCTGAAAGGGGCATTAACCCGCAGCCTAGACCACTGAAATTCCCAAAAATAATTTTGGCACAAAAAATGCATACTACACCCCTGAAGGTTCAGAATATGTTAGCAGCCGAAAAAAGGCCTTTAAATGCATCTTAGGCCTGCAAAAATGTAGAAAATTTTGGACGCCCAAAAAAGGGGTTTACAGGCATCGTAGACCCCCTAAAGTCCAGAAAATGTTGGTGGCCTAAAAACTGTGCCAGAGAGCTCTGAATGTCCCCAAAACATTTGCAGCCTGAAAGGGGCATTAACCTGCACCCTAAACCACTGAAATTCCCCAAAAGAATGTTGGCACTAAAAATGCATCCTACACCCCTGAAAGTTCAGAATATGTTAGCAGCCCAAAAAAGGCCTTAAAATGCATCTCAGGCCTGCAGAAATGTAGAAAACTTTGGAGTCCCAGAAAATGGGTTTTTAGGCATCCAAGACCCCCTAAAGTCCAGAAAATGTTGGTGACCCAAAAATGGTGCAAGGGAGCTCTGAATGTTCCAAAAACATTTGCAGCGTGAAAGGGGCATTAACTTGCATCCTCGACCACTGAAATTCCCCAAAAGAATGTTGGCAGGAAAAATGCATACTACATCCCTGAAAGTTCTGAATATTTTAGCAGCGCAAAAAAGGCCTTAACATGCATATTAGGCCTGCAAAAATGTAGAAAACTTTGGAGGCCCAAAAAAGGGGTTTACAGGCACCATAGACCCCCTAAAGTCCAGAAAATGTAGGTGGCCTAAAAACTGTGCCCGCGAGCTCTGAATGTCACAAAAACATTTGTAGCCTGAAAGGGGCTTTAACCCGCATCCTAGACCACTCAAATTCTCCAAAAGAAAGTTGGCATGAAAAATGCATACTACACCCCTGAAAGTTCAGAATATGTTAGCAGCCCAAAAAAGGCCTTAAAATGCATCTTAGGCCTGCAAAAATGTAGAAAACTTTGGAGGCTCAAAAAAGGGGTTTACAGGCATCGTAGACCCCCTAAAGTCCAGAAAATGTTGGTTGACCAAAAAATGTGCCAGAGAGCTCCAAATGTCCCAAAAACATTTGCAGTCTGAAAAGGGCAATACACTGCATCCTAGACCCCTGACATTCCCAAAAATATTTTTGTCATGAAAAATGCATCCTACAGCCTGAATGTTCTGAATATTTTAGCTGCCCAAAAAAGGCCTTAAAATGCATCTTAGGCCTGCAAAAATTTTGAAAAGTTTGGAGGTCCAAAAAAGGGGTTTATAGGCATCGTAGAACCCCTAAAGTCCATAAAATGTTGAAGGCCCGAAAACAGTTTCAGGGAGCTCTGAATGTGCCAAAAACATTTGCAGCCTGAAAGGGGCATTAACCCGCATCCTAGACCACTGAAATTCCCAAAAATAATTTTGGTACAAAAAATGCATCTACACACCTGAAAGTTCAGAATATGTTAGCAGCCCAAAAAAGCTCTTAAAATGCATCTTAGGCCTGCAAAAATGTAGAAAACTTTGGAGGCCCAAAAAAGGGGTTTACGGGCATCGTAGATCCCATAAAGTTGAGAAAATGTTGTTGTCCAAAAAACAGTGCCAGGGAACTCTGAATGTCCCAAAAACATTTGCAGCCTGAAAGGGGCATTAACCCGCATCCTAGACCACTGAAATTACCCAAAAGAATGTTGCCACGAAAAAGGCATCCTACACCCCTGAAAGTTATGAATATTTTAGCAGCGTAAAAAAGGCCTTAAAATGCATCTTAGGCCTGCAAAAATGTTGAAAACTTTGGGGGCCCAAAAAAGGGGTTTATGGGCATCCTAGACCCACTAAAGTCCAGAAAATGTTGGTGACCCAAAAACAGTGCCAGGGAGCTCTGAATGTCCCAAAAACATGTGCAGCCTGAAAGGGGCATTAACCCGCATCCTAGACCACTGAAATCCCCCAAAATAGTTTTGGCACAAAAAATGCATACTACACCCCTGAAAGTTCAGAATATGTTAGCAGCCGAAAAAGGCCTTAAAATGCATCTTAGGACTGCAAAAATTTAGAAAACTTTGGAGGCCCAAAAAAGGGGTTTACAGGCATCGTAGACCCCCTAAAGTCCAGAAAATGTTGGTGGCCTAAAAACTGTGCCATAGAGCTCTGAATGTCCCAAAAACATTTGTAGCCTGAAAACCCGCATCCTAAACCACTGAAATTCCCCAAAAGAATGTTGGCACTAAAAATGCATCCTACACCCCTGAAAGTTCAGAATATGTTTGCAGCCCAAAAAAGGCCTTAAAATGCATCTCAGGTCTGCAGAAATGTAGAAAACTTTGGAGGCCCAAAAAGGGGGTTTTCAGGCATCCAAGACCCCCTAAAGTCCAGAAAATGTTGGTGACCCAAAAACGGTGCCAGGGAGCTCTGAATGTCCCAAAAACATGTGCAGCCTGAAAGGGGCATTAACCCGCATCCTAGACCACTGAAATTCCCAAAAATATTTTTGGCACAAAAAATGCATCCTACTCCCCTGAAAGTTCAGAATATGTTGGCAGCCGAAAAAAGGCCTTAAAATGCATCTTAGGCCTGCAAAAATGTAGAAAACTTTGGAGGCCCAAAAAAGGGGTTTACAGGCATCATAGACCCCCTAAAGTCCATAAAATTGAAGACCCGAAAACAGTGTCAGGGAGCTCTTGGTTCCCAAAAACTGTGCCATAGAACTCTGAATGTTCCAAAAACATTTGCAGCCTGAAAGGGGCATTAACCCGCAACCTAGACCACTGAAATTCCCAAAACTATTTTTTGCACAAAAAATGCATCATACATGCCTGAAAGTTCAGAAAATATTGGCAGCCCAAAAAAGGCCTTAAAATGCATATTAGGCCTGCAAAAATGTAGAAAACTTTGGAGGCCCAAAAAAGGGGTTTACAGGCATCGTAGACCCCCTAAAGTCCAGAAAATCTTGGTTGCCCAAAAAAAGTGCCAGAGAGCTTTGAATGTCCCAAAAACATTTGCAGCCTGAAAGGGGCATTAACCTGCATCCTAAACCACTGAAATTCCCCAAAAGAATGTTGGCACTAAAAATGCATCCTACACCTCTGAAAGTTATGAATATTTTAGCAGCGCAAAAAAGGCCTTAAAATGCATTTTAGGACTGCAAAAATGTTGAAAACTTTGGAGGCCCAAAAAAGGGGTTTACAGGCATCCTAGACCTACTAAAGTCCAGAAAATGTTGGTGACCCAAAAACGGTGCCAGGGAGCTCTGAATGTCCCAAAAACATGTGCAGCCTGAAAGGGGCATTAACCCGCATCCTAGACCACTGAAATTCCCAAAAATATTTTTGGCACAAAAAATGCATCCTACACCCCTGAAAGTTCAGATTATGTTGGCAGCCGAAAAAAGGCCTTAAAATGCATATTAGGCCTGCAAAAATGTAGAAAACTTTGGAGGCCCAAAAAAGGGGTTTACAGGCACCATAGACCCCCTAAACTCCAGAAAATGTTGGTGGCCTACAAACTGTGCCAGATAGCTCTGAATGTCCCAAAAACATTTGTAGCCTGAAAGGGGCATTAACCTGCATCCTAGACCACTAAAATTCTCCAAAAGAAAGTTGGCATGAAAAATGCATACTACACCCCTGAAAGTTCAGAATATGTTAGCAGCCCAAAAAAGGCCTTAAATGCATCTTAGGCCTGCAAAAATGTAGAAAACTTTGGAGGCCCAAAAAAGGGGTTTACAGGCACCATAGACCCCCTAAAGTCCAGAAAATGTTGGTGGCCTACAAACTGTGCCAGATAGCTCTGAATGTCCCAAAAACATTTGTAGCCTGAAAGGGGCATTAACCTGCATCCTAGACCACTAAAATTCTCCAAAAGAAAGTTGGCATGAAAAATGCATACTACACCCCTGAAAGTTCAGAATATGTTAGCAGCCCAAAAAAGGCCTTAAATGCATCTTAGGCCTGCAAAAATGTAGAAAACTTTGGAGGCCCAAAAAAGGGGTTTACAGGCATCGTAGACCCCCTAAAGTCCAGAAAATCTTGGTTGGCCAAAAAAAGTGCCAGAGAGCTTTGAATGTCCCAAAAACATTTGCAGCCTGAAAGGGGCATTAACCCGCATCCTAGACCACTGAAATTCCCCAAAAGAATGTTGGCACGAAAAATGCATCCTACACCCCTGAAAGTTCAGAATATGTTGGCAGCCGAAAAAAGGCCTTAAAATGCATCTTAGGCCTGCAAAAATGTAGAAAACTTTGGAGGCCCAAAAAAGGGGTTTACAGGCATCATAGACCCCCTAAAGTCCATAAAATTGAAGGCCCGAAAACAGTGTCAGGGAGCTCTGAATGTGCCAAAAACATTTGCAGCATGAAAGGGGCATTAATCCGCATCCTAGACCACTGAAATTCCCAAAAATAATTTTGGCACAAAAAATGCATCCTACACACCTGAAAGTACAGAATATGTTAGCAGCCCAAAAAAGGCCTTAAAATGCATCTTAGGCCTGCAAAAATGTAGAAAACTTTGGAGGCCCAAAAAGGGGTTTACAGGCATCGTAGACCCCATAAAGTTGAGAAAATATTGGTGTCCCAAAAACAGTGCCAGGGAGCTCTGAATGTCCCAAAAACCTTTGCAGCCTGAAAGGGGCATTAACCCGCATCCTAGACCACTGAAATTAACCTAAAGAATGTTGGCACAAAAAATGCACCCTACAGCCCTGAAAACACCCCTGAAAGTTCTGAATATTTTATAAGTCCAAAAAAGGCCTTAAAATGCATCTTAAGCCTGCAAAATGTTGAAAACTTTGGAGGCCTAAAAAAGGGGTTTACAGGCATCGTAGAGCCCCTAAATTCCAGAAAATCTTGGTTCCCAAAAACTGTGCCATAGAACTCTGAATGATCCAAAAACATTTGCAGCCTGAAAGGGGCATTAACCCGCACCCTAGACCACTGAAATTCCCGAAAAAGAATGTTGGCACGAAAAATGCATCCTACACCTCCCAAAGTTATGAATATTTTAGGAGCACAAAAAAGGCCTGAAAATGCATATTAGGCCTGCGAAAATGTTGAAAACTTTGGAGTCTCAAAATAGGGGTTCACAGGCATCCTAGACCCCCTAAAGTCCAGAAAATGTTGGTTGACCAATAACTGTGTCAGAGAGCTCTGAATGTCGCAAAAACATGTGCAGCCTGAAAGGGGCATTAACCCGTATACTAGATCACTGAAATTCCCAAACATATTTTTGGCACGAAAAATGCATCCTACATCCATGAACGTTCTGAATATTTTAGCAGCCCAAAAAAGGCCTTAAAATGCATCTTAGGCCTGCAAAAATGTTGAAAACTTTGGAGGCCCAAGAAAGGGGTTCACAGGCATCCTAGACCCACTAAAGTCCAGAAAATGTTGGTAACCCAATAACGGTTCCAGGGAGCTCTGAATGTCCCAAAAACATGTGCAGCCTGAAAGGGGCATTAACCCGCAGCCTAGACCACTGAAATTCCCAAAAATAATTTTGGCACAAAAAATGCATACTACACCCCTGAAGGTTCAGAATATGTTAGCAGCCGAAAAAAGGCCTTTAAATGCATCTTAGGCCTGCAAAAATGTAGAAAATTTTGGACGCCCAAAAAAGGGGTTTACAAGCATCGTAGACCCCCTAAAGTCCAGAAAATGTCGATGGCCTAAAAACTGTGCCAGAGAGCTCTGAATGTCCCCAAAACATTTGTAGCCTGAAAGGGGCATTAACCTGCACCCTAAACCACTGAAATTCCCCAAAAGAATGTTGGCACTAAAAATGCATCCTACACCCCTGAAAGTTCAGAATATGTTAGCAGCCCAAAAAAGGCCTTAAAATGCATCTCAGGCCTGCAGAAATGTAGAAAACTTTGGAGTCCCAGAAAATGGGTTTTTAGGCATCCAAGACCCCCTAAAGTCCAGAAAATGTTGGTGACCCAAAAATGGTGCCAGATAGCTCTGAATGTCCCAAAAACATTTGTAGCCTGAAAGGGGCATTAACTCGCATCCTCGACCACTAAAATTCTCCAAAAGAAAGTTGGCATGAAAAATGCATACTACACTCCTGTAGGTTCAGAATATGTTAGCAGTCGAAAAAAGGCCTTAAAATGCATATTAGGCCTGCAAAAATGTAGAAAACTTTGGAGGCCCAGAAAAGGGGTTTACAGGCATCGTAGAGCCCCTAAATTCCAGCAAATCTTGGTTCCCAAAAACTGTGCCATAGAACTCTGAATGTTCCAAAAACATTTGCAGCCTGAAAGGGGCATTAACCCGCAACCTAGACCACTGAAATTCCCAAAACTATTTTTTGCACAAAAAATGCATCATACATGCCTGAAAGTTCAGAAAATATTGGCAGCCCAAAAAAGGCCTTAAAATGCATATTAGGCCTGCAAAAATGTAGAAAACTTTGGAGGCCCAAAAAAGGGGTTTACAGGCATCCTAGACCCACTAAAGTCCAGTAAATGTTGGTGACCCAATAACGGTTCCAGGGAGCTCTGAATGTCCCAAAAACATGTGCAGCCTGAAAGGGGCATTAACCAGTATCCTAGATCACTGAAATTACCAAACCTATTTTTGCACGGAAAATGCATCCTACATCCATGAAAGTTCTGAATATTTTAGCAGCCCAAAAAAGGCCTTAAAATGCATCTTAGGGCTGCAAATATGTTGAAAACTTTGGAGGCCCAGAAAAGGGGTTTACAGGCATCGTAGAGCCCCTAAATTCCAGAAAACCTTGGTTCCCAAAAACTGTGCCATAGAACTCTGAATGTCCCAAAAACATTTGCAGCCTGAAAGGGGCATTAACCCACATCCTAGACCACTGAAATTCCCCAAAAGAATGTTGTCACGAAAAATGCATCCTACACCTCTGAAAGTTATGAATATTTTAGCAGCGCAAAAAAGGCCTTAAAATGCATCTTAGGACTGCAAAAATGTTGAAAACTTTGGAGGCCCAAAAAAGGGGTTCACAGGCATCCTAGACCCACTAAAGTCCAGAAAATGTTGGTGACCCAAAAACGGTTCCACGGAGCTCTGAATGTCCCAAAAACATGTGCAGCCTGAAAGGGGCATTAACCCGCAGCCTAGACCACTGAAATTCCCAAAAATAATTTTGGCACAAAAAATGCATACTACACCCCTGAAGGTTCAGAATATGTTAGCAGCCGAAAAAAGGCCTTAAAATGCATCTTTGGCCTGCAAAAATGTCAAAAACTTTGGAGGCCCAGAAAAGGGGTTTACAGGCATCGTAGAGCCCCTAAATTCCAGAAAATCTTGGTTCCCAAAAACTGTGCCATAGAACTCTGAATGTTCCAAAAACATTTGCAGCCTGAAAGGGGCATTAACCCGCAACCTAGACCACTGAAATTCCCAAAACTATTTTTTGCACAAAAAATGCATCATACATGCCTGAAAGTTCAGAAAATATTGGCAGCCCAAAAAAGGCCTTAAAATGCATATTAGGCCTGCAAAAATGTAGAAAACTTTGGAGGCCCAAAAAAGGGGTTTACAGGCATCGTAGACCCCCTAAAGTCCAGAAAATCTTGGTTGCCCAAAAAAAGTGCCAGAGAGCTTTGAATGTCCCAAAAACATTTGCAGCCTGAAAGGGGCATTAACCTGCATCCTAAACCACTGAAATTCCCCAAAAGAATGTTGGCACTAAAAATGCATCCTACACCTCTGAAAGTTATGAATATTTTAGCAGCGCAAAAAAGGCCTTAAAATGCATTTTAGGACTGCAAAAATGTTGAAAACTTTAGAGGCCCAAAAAAGGGGTTTACAGGCATCCTAGACCCACTAAAGTCCAGAAAATGTTGGTGACCCAAAAACGGTGCCAGGGAGCTCTGAATGTCCCCAAAACATTTGTAGCCTGAAAGGGGCATTAACCTGCATCCTAAACCACTGAAATTCCCCAAAAGAATGCTGGCACTAAAAATGCATCCTACACCCCTGAAAGTTCAGAATATGTTAGCAGCCCAAAAAAGGCCTTAAAATGCAGCTTAGGCCTGCAAAAATGTAGAAAATTTTGGAGGCCCAAAAAAGGGGTTTACAGGCATCGTAGATGCCCTAAAGTCCAGAAAATGTTGGTGGCCTAAAAACTGTGCCAGAGAGCTCTGAATGTCCCAAAAACATGTGTAGCCTGAAGGGGCATTAACCTGCACCCTAAACCACTGAAATTCTCCAAAAGAAAGTTGGCACGAAAAATGAATACTACACCCCTGAAAGTTCAGAATATGTTTGCAGCCCAAAAAATGCCTTAAAATGCATCTCAGGCCTGCAGAAATGTTGAAAGCTTTGGAGGCCCAAAAAAGGGGTTTTCAGGCATCCAAGACCCCATAAAGTCCAGAAAATGATGGTGACCCAAAAACTGTGCCAGGGAGCTCTGAATGTCCCAAAAACATGTGCAGCCTGAAAGGGGCATTAACCCGCATCCTAGACCACTGAAATTCCCAAAAATATTTTTGGCACAAAAAATGCATCCTACACCCCTGAAAGTTCAGATTATGTTGGCAGCCGAAAAAAGGCCTTAAAATGCATATTAGGCCTGCAAAAATGTAGAAAACTTTGGAGGCCCAAAAAAGGGGTTTACAGGCACCATAGACCCCCTAAAGTCCAGAAAATGTTGGTGGCCTACAAACTGTGCCAGATAGCTCTGAATGTCCCAAAAACATTTGTAGCCTGAAAGGGGCATTAACCTGCACCCTAGACCACTAAAATTCTCCAAAAGAAAGTTGGCATGAAAAATGCATACTACACCCCTGAAAGTTCAGAATATGTTAGCAGCCCAAAAAAGGCCTTAAATGCATCTTAGGCCTGCAAAAATGTAGAAAACTTTGGAGGCACAAAAAAGGGGTTTACAGGCACCATAGACCCCCTAAAGTCCAGAAAATGTTGGTGGCCTACAAACTGTGCCAGATAGCTCTGAATGTCCCAAAAACATTTGTAGCCTGAAAGGGGCATTAACCTGCATCCTAGACCACTAAAATTCTCCAAAAGAAAGTTGGCATGAAAAATGCATACTACACCCCTGAAAGTTCAGAATATGTTAGCAGCCCAAAAAAGGCCTTAAATGCATCTTAGGCCTGCAAAAATGTAGAAAACTTTGGAGGCCCAAAAAAGGGGTTTACAGGCATCGTAGACCCCCTAAAGTCCAGAAAATCTTGGTTGCCCAAAAAAAGTGCCAGAGAGCTTTGAATGTCCCAAAAACATTTGCAGCCTGAAAGGGGCATTAACCCGCATCCTAGACCACTGAAATTCCCCAAAAGAATGTTGGCACGAAAAATGCATCCTACACCCCTGAAAGTTCAGAATATGTTGGCAGCCGAAAAAAGGCCTTAAAATGCATCTCAGGCCTGCAGAAATGTAGAAAACTTTGGAGTCCCAGAAAATGGGTTTTTAGGCATCCAAGACCCCCTAAAGTCCAGAAAATGTTGGTGACCCAAAAATGGTGCCAGATAGCTCTGAATGTCCCAAAAACATTTGTAGCCTGAAAGGGGCATTAACTCGCATCCTCGACCACTAAAATTCTCCAAAAGAAAGTTGGCATGAAAAATGCATACTACACTCCTGTAGGTTCAGAATATGTTAGCAGTCGAAAAAAGGCCTTAAAATGCATATTAGGCCTGCAAAAATGTAGAAAACTTTGGAGGCCCAGAAAAGGGGTTTACAGGCATCGTAGAGCCCCTAAATTCCAGCAAATCTTGGTTCCCAAAAACTGTGCCATAGAACTCTGAATGTTCCAAAAACATTTGCAGCCTGAAAGGGGCATTAACCCGCAACCTAGACCACTGAAATTCCCAAAACTATTTTTTGCACAAAAAATGCATCATACATGCCTGAAAGTTCAGAAAATATTGGCAGCCCAAAAAAGGCCTTAAAATGCATATTAGGCCTGCAAAAATGTAGAAAACTTTGGAGGCCCAAAAAAGGGGTTTACAGGCATCCTAGACCCACTAAAGTCCAGTAAATGTTGGTGACCCAATAACGGTTCCAGGGAGCTCTGAATGTCCCAAAAACATGTGCAGCCTGAAAGGGGCATTAACCAGTATCCTAGATCACTGAAATTACCAAACCTATTTTTGCACGAAAAATGCATCCTACATCCATGAAAGTTCTGAATATTTTAGCAGCCCAAAAAAGGCCTTAAAATGCATCTTAGGGCTGCAAATATGTTGAAAACTTTGGAGGCCCAGAAAAGGGGTTTACAGGCATCGTAGAGCCCCTAAATTCCAGAAAACCTTGGTTCCCAAAAACTGTGCCATAGAACTCTGAATGTCCCAAAAACATTTGCAGCCTGAAAGGGGCATTAACCCACATCCTAGACCACTGAAATTCCCCAAAAGAATGTTGTCACGAAAAATGCATCCTACACCTCTGAAAGTTATGAATATTTTAGCAGCGCAAAAAAGGCCTTAAAATGCATCTTAGGACTGCAAAAATGTTGAAAACTTTGGAGGCCCAAAAAAGGGGTTCACAGGCATCCTAGACCCACTAAAGTCCAGAAAATGTTGGTGACCCAAAAACGGTTCCACGGAGCTCTGAATGTCCCAAAAACATGTGCAGCCTGAAAGGGGCATTAACCCGCAGCCTAGACCACTGAAATTCCCAAAAATAATTTTGGCACAAAAAATGCATACTACACCCCTGAAGGTTCAGAATATGTTAGCAGCCGAAAAAAGGCCTTAAAATGCATCTTTGGCCTGCAAAAATGTCAAAAACTTTGGAGGCCCAGAAAAGGGGTTTACAGGCATCGTAGAGCCCCTAAATTCCAGAAAATCTTGGTTCCCAAAAACTGTGCCATAGAACTCTGAATGTTCCAAAAACATTTGCAGCCTGAAAGGGGCATTAACCCGCAACCTAGACCACTGAAATTCCCAAAACTATTTTTTGCACAAAAAATGCATCATACATGCCTGAAAGTTCAGAAAATATTGGCAGCCCAAAAAAGGCCTTAAAATGCATATTAGGCCTGCAAAAATGTAGAAAACTTTGGAGGCCCAAAAAAGGGGTTTACAGGCATCGTAGACCCCCTAAAGTCCAGAAAATCTTGGTTGCCCAAAAAAAGTGCCAGAGAGCTTTGAATGTCCCAAAAACATTTGCAGCCTGAAAGGGGCATTAACCTGCATCCTAAACCACTGAAATTCCCCAAAAGAATGTTGGCACTAAAAATGCATCCTACACCTCTGAAAGTTATGAATATTTTAGCAGCGCAAAAAAGGCCTTAAAATGCATTTTAGGACTGCAAAAATGTTGAAAACTTTAGAGGCCCAAAAAAGGGGTTTACAGGCATCCTAGACCCACTAAAGTCCAGAAAATGTTGGTGACCCAAAAACGGTGCCAGGGAGCTCTGAATGTCCCCAAAACATTTGTAGCCTGAAAGGGGCATTAACCTGCATCCTAAACCACTGAAATTCCCCAAAAGAATGCTGGCACTAAAAATGCATCCTACACCCCTGAAAGTTCAGAATATGTTAGCAGCCCAAAAAAGGCCTTAAAATGCAGCTTAGGCCTGCAAAAATGTAGAAAATTTTGGAGGCCCAAAAAAGGGGTTTACAGGCATCGTAGATGCCCTAAAGTCCAGAAAATGTTGGTGGCCTAAAAACTGTGCCAGAGAGCTCTGAATGTCCCAAAAACATGTGTAGCCTGAAGGGGCATTAACCTGCACCCTAAACCACTGAAATTCTCCAAAAGAAAGTTGGCACGAAAAATGAATACTACACCCCTGAAAGTTCAGAATATGTTTGCAGCCCAAAAAATGCCTTAAAATGCATCTCAGGCCTGCAGAAATGTTGAAAGCTTTGGAGGCCCAAAAAAGGGGTTTTCAGGCATCCAAGACCCCATAAAGTCCAGAAAATGATGGTGACCCAAAAACTGTGCCAGGGAGCTCTGAATGTCCCAAAAACATGTGCAGCCTGAAAGGGGCATTAACCCGCATCCTAGACCACTGAAATTCCCAAAAATATTTTTGGCACAAAAAATGCATCCTACACCCCTGAAAGTTCAGATTATGTTGGCAGCCGAAAAAAGGCCTTAAAATGCATATTAGGCCTGCAAAAATGTAGAAAACTTTGGAGGCCCAAAAAAGGGGTTTACAGGCACCATAGACCCCCTAAAGTCCAGAAAATGTTGGTGGCCTACAAACTGTGCCAGATAGCTCTGAATGTCCCAAAAACATTTGTAGCCTGAAAGGGGCATTAACCTGCACCCTAGACCACTAAAATTCTCCAAAAGAAAGTTGGCATGAAAAATGCATACTACACCCCTGAAAGTTCAGAATATGTTAGCAGCCCAAAAAAGGCCTTAAATGCATCTTAGGCCTGCAAAAATGTAGAAAACTTTGGAGGCACAAAAAAGGGGTTTACAGGCACCATAGACCCCCTAAAGTCCAGAAAATGTTGGTGGCCTACAAACTGTGCCAGATAGCTCTGAATGTCCCAAAAACATTTGTAGCCTGAAAGGGGCATTAACCTGCATCCTAGACCACTAAAATTCTCCAAAAGAAAGTTGGCATGAAAAATGCATACTACACCCCTGAAAGTTCAGAATATGTTAGCAGCCCAAAAAAGGCCTTAAATGCATCTTAGGCCTGCAAAAATGTAGAAAACTTTGGAGGCCCAAAAAAGGGGTTTACAGGCATCGTAGACCCCCTAAAGTCCAGAAAATCTTGGTTGCCCAAAAAAAGTGCCAGAGAGCTTTGAATGTCCCAAAAACATTTGCAGCCTGAAAGGGGCATTAACCCGCATCCTAGACCACTGAAATTCCCCAAAAGAATGTTGGCACGAAAAATGCATCCTACACCCCTGAAAGTTCAGAATATGTTGGCAGCCGAAAAAAGGCCTTAAAATGCATCTTAGGCCTGCAAAAATGTAGAAAACTTTGGAGGCCCAAAAAAGGGGTTTACAGGCATCATAGACCCCCTAAAGTCCATAAAATTGAAGGCCCGAAAACAGTGTCAGGGAGCTCTGAATGTGCCAAAAACATTTGCAGCATGAAAGGGGCATTAACCCGCATCCTAGACCACTGAAATTCCCAAAAATAATTTTGGCACAAAAAATGCATCCTACACACCTGAAAGTACAGAATATGTTAGCAGCCCAAAAAAGGCCTTAAAATGCATCTCAGGCCTGCAAAAATGTAGAAAACTTTGGAGGCCCAAAAAGGGGTTTACAGGCATCGTAGACCCCATAAAGTTGAGAAAATGTTGGTGTCCCAAAAACAGTGCCAGGGAGCTCTGAATGTCCCAAAAACATTTGCAGCCTGAAAGGGGCATTAACCCGCATCCTAGACCACTGAAATTAACCAAAAGAATGTTGGCACAAAAAATGCACCCTACAGCCCTGAAAACACCCCTGAAAGTTCTGAATATTTTATAAGTCCAAAAAAGGCCTTAAAATGCATCTTAAGCCTGCAAAATGTTGAAAACTTTGGAGGCCTAAAAAAGGGGTTTACAGGCATCGTAGAGCCCCTAAATTCCAGAAAATCTTGGTTCCCAAAAACTGTGCCATAGAACTCTGAATGATCCAAAAACATTTGCAGCCTGAAAGGGGCATTAACCTGCACCCTAGACCACTGAAATTCCCGAAAAAGAATGTTGGCACGAAAAATGCATCCTACACCTCCCAAAGTTATGAATATTTTAGGAGCACAAAAAAGGCCTGAAAATGCATATTAGGCCTGCGAAAATGTTGAAAACTTTGGAGTCTCAAAATAGGGGTTCACAGGCATCCTAGACCCCCTAAAGTCCAGAAAATGTTGGTTGACCAATAACTGTGTCAGAGAGCTCTGAATGTCGCAAAAACATGTGCAGCCTGAAAGGGGCATGAACCCGTATACTAGATCACTGAAATTCCAAACATATTTTTGGCACGAAAAATGCATCCTACATCCATGAACGTTCTGAATATTTTAGCAGCCCAAAAAAGGCCTTAAAATGCATCTTAGGCCTGCAAAAATGTTGAAAACTTTGGAGGCCCAAGAAAGGGGTTCACAGGCATCCTAGACCCACTAAAGTCCAGAAAATGTTGGTAACCCAATAACGGTTCCAGGGAGCTCTGAATGTCCCAAAAACATGTGCAGCCTGAAAGGGGCATTAACCCGCAGCCTAGACCACTGAAATTCCCAAAAATAATTTTGGCACAAAAAATGCATACTACACCCCTGAAGGTTCAGAATATGTTAGCAGCCGAAAAAAGGCCTTTAAATGCATCTTAGGCCTGCAAAAATGTAGAAAATTTTGGACGCCCAAAAAAGGGGTTTACAAGCATCGTAGACCCCCTAAAGTCCAGAAAATGTCGATGGCCTAAAAACTGTGCCAGAGAGCTCTGAATGTCCCCAAAACATTTGTAGCCTGAAAGGGGCATTAACCTGCACCCTAAACCACTGAAATTCCCCAAAAGAATGTTGGCACTAAAAATGCATCCTACACCCCTGAAAGTTCAGAATATGTTAGCAGCCCAAAAAAGGCCTTAAAATGCATCTCAGGCCTGCAGAAATGTAGAAAACTTTGGAGTCCCAGAAAATGGGTTTTTAGGCATCCAAGACCCCCTAAAGTCCAGAAAATGTTGGTGACCCAAAAATGGTGCCAGATAGCTCTGAATGTCCCAAAAACATTTGTAGCCTGAAAGGGGCATTAACTCGCATCCTCGACCACTAAAATTCTCCAAAAGAAAGTTGGCATGAAAAATGCATACTACACTCCTGTAGGTTCAGAATATGTTAGCAGTCGAAAAAAGGCCTTAAAATGCATATTAGGCCTGCAAAAATGTAGAAAACTTTGGAGGCCCAGAAAAGGGGTTTACAGGCATCGTAGAGCCCCTAAATTCCAGCAAATCTTGGTTCCCAAAAACTGTGCCATAGAACTCTGAATGTTCCAAAAACATTTGCAGCCTGAAAGGGGCATTAACCCGCAACCTAGACCACTGAAATTCCCAAAACTATTTTTTGCACAAAAAATGCATCATACATGCCTGAAAGTTCAGAAAATATTGGCAGCCCAAAAAAGGCCTTAAAATGCATATTAGGCCTGCAAAAATGTAGAAAACTTTGGAGGCCCAAAAA
Organism: Ambystoma mexicanum; assembly: GCF_040938575.1. NCBI lineage: Eukaryota > Metazoa > Chordata > Amphibia > Caudata > Ambystomatidae > Ambystoma > Ambystoma mexicanum. The sequence continues at coordinate 148,605,537 of NC_090938.1, forward strand.
AGGGGTTTACAGGCATCCTAGACCCACTAAAGTCCAGTAAATGTTGGTGACCCAATAACGGTTCCAGGGAGCTCTGAATGTCCCAAAAACATGTGCAGCCTGAAAGGGGCATTAACCAGTATCCTAGATCACTGAAATTACCAAACCTATTTTTGCACGGAAAATGCATCCTACATCCATGAAAGTTCTGAATATTTTAGCAGCCCAAAAAAGGCCTTAAAATGCATCTTAGGGCTGCAAATATGTTGAAAACTTTGGAGGCCCAGAAAAGGGGTTTACAGGCATCGTAGAGCCCCTAAATTCCAGAAAACCTTGGTTCCCAAAAACTGTGCCATAGAACTCTGAATGTCCCAAAAACATTTGCAGCCTGAAAGGGGCATTAACCCACATCCTAGACCACTGAAATTCCCCAAAAGAATGTTGTCACGAAAAATGCATCCTACACCTCTGAAAGTTATGAATATTTTAGCAGCGCAAAAAAGGCCTTAAAATGCATCTTAGGACTGCAAAAATGTTGAAAACTTTGGAGGCCCAAAAAAGGGGTTCACAGGCATCCTAGACCCACTAAAGTCCAGAAAATGTTGGTGACCCAAAAACGGTTCCACGGAGCTCTGAATGTCCCAAAAACATGTGCAGCCTGAAAGGGGCATTAACCCGCAGCCTAGACCACTGAAATTCCCAAAAATAATTTTGGCACAAAAAATGCATACTACACCCCTGAAGGTTCAGAATATGTTAGCAGCCGAAAAAAGGCCTTAAAATGCATCTTTGGCCTGCAAAAATGTCAAAAACTTTGGAGGCCCAGAAAAGGGGTTTACAGGCATCGTAGAGCCCCTAAATTCCAGAAAATCTTGGTTCCCAAAAACTGTGCCATAGAACTCTGAATGTTCCAAAAACATTTGCAGCCTGAAAGGGGCATTAACCCGCAACCTAGACCACTGAAATTCCCAAAACTATTTTTTGCACAAAAAATGCATCATACATGCCTGAAAGTTCAGAAAATATTGGCAGCCCAAAAAAGGCCTTAAAATGCATATTAGGCCTGCAAAAATGTAGAAAACTTTGGAGGCCCAAAAAAGGGGTTTACAGGCATCGTAGACCCCCTAAAGTCCAGAAAATCTTGGTTGCCCAAAAAAAGTGCCAGAGAGCTTTGAATGTCCCAAAAACATTTGCAGCCTGAAAGGGGCATTAACCTGCATCCTAAACCACTGAAATTCCCCAAAAGAATGTTGGCACTAAAAATGCATCCTACACCTCTGAAAGTTATGAATATTTTAGCAGCGCAAAAAAGGCCTTAAAATGCATTTTAGGACTGCAAAAATGTTGAAAACTTTAGAGGCCCAAAAAAGGGGTTTACAGGCATCCTAGACCCACTAAAGTCCAGAAAATGTTGGTGACCCAAAAACGGTGCCAGGGAGCTCTGAATGTCCCCAAAACATTTGTAGCCTGAAAGGGGCATTAACCTGCATCCTAAACCACTGAAATTCCCCAAAAGAATGCTGGCACTAAAAATGCATCCTACACCCCTGAAAGTTCAGAATATGTTAGCAGCCCAAAAAAGGCCTTAAAATGCAGCTTAGGCCTGCAAAAATGTAGAAAATTTTGGAGGCCCAAAAAAGGGGTTTACAGGCATCGTAGATGCCCTAAAGTCCAGAAAATGTTGGTGGCCTAAAAACTGTGCCAGAGAGCTCTGAATGTCCCAAAAACATGTGTAGCCTGAAGGGGCATTAACCTGCACCCTAAACCACTGAAATTCTCCAAAAGAAAGTTGGCACGAAAAATGAATACTACACCCCTGAAAGTTCAGAATATGTTTGCAGCCCAAAAAATGCCTTAAAATGCATCTCAGGCCTGCAGAAATGTTGAAAGCTTTGGAGGCCCAAAAAAGGGGTTTTCAGGCATCCAAGACCCCATAAAGTCCAGAAAATGATGGTGACCCAAAAACTGTGCCAGGGAGCTCTGAATGTCCCAAAAACATGTGCAGCCTGAAAGGGGCATTAACCCGCATCCTAGACCACTGAAATTCCCAAAAATATTTTTGGCACAAAAAATGCATCCTACACCCCTGAAAGTTCAGATTATGTTGGCAGCCGAAAAAAGGCCTTAAAATGCATATTAGGCCTGCAAAAATGTAGAAAACTTTGGAGGCCCAAAAAAGGGGTTTACAGGCACCATAGACCCCCTAAAGTCCAGAAAATGTTGGTGGCCTACAAACTGTGCCAGATAGCTCTGAATGTCCCAAAAACATTTGTAGCCTGAAAGGGGCATTAACCTGCACCCTAGACCACTAAAATTCTCCAAAAGAAAGTTGGCATGAAAAATGCATACTACACCCCTGAAAGTTCAGAATATGTTAGCAGCCCAAAAAAGGCCTTAAATGCATCTTAGGCCTGCAAAAATGTAGAAAACTTTGGAGGCACAAAAAAGGGGTTTACAGGCACCATAGACCCCCTAAAGTCCAGAAAATGTTGGTGGCCTACAAACTGTGCCAGATAGCTCTGAATGTCCCAAAAACATTTGTAGCCTGAAAGGGGCATTAACCTGCATCCTAGACCACTAAAATTCTCCAAAAGAAAGTTGGCATGAAAAATGCATACTACACCCCTGAAAGTTCAGAATATGTTAGCAGCCCAAAAAAGGCCTTAAATGCATCTTAGGCCTGCAAAAATGTAGAAAACTTTGGAGGCCCAAAAAAGGGGTTTACAGGCATCGTAGACCCCCTAAAGTCCAGAAAATCTTGGTTGCCCAAAAAAAGTGCCAGAGAGCTTTGAATGTCCCAAAAACATTTGCAGCCTGAAAGGGGCATTAACCCGCATCCTAGACCACTGAAATTCCCCAAAAGAATGTTGGCACGAAAAATGCATCCTACACCCCTGAAAGTTCAGAATATGTTGGCAGCCGAAAAAAGGCCTTAAAATGCATCTCAGGCCTGCAGAAATGTAGAAAACTTTGGAGTCCCAGAAAATGGGTTTTTAGGCATCCAAGACCCCCTAAAGTCCAGAAAATGTTGGTGACCCAAAAATGGTGCCAGATAGCTCTGAATGTCCCAAAAACATTTGTAGCCTGAAAGGGGCATTAACTCGCATCCTCGACCACTAAAATTCTCCAAAAGAAAGTTGGCATGAAAAATGCATACTACACTCCTGTAGGTTCAGAATATGTTAGCAGTCGAAAAAAGGCCTTAAAATGCATATTAGGCCTGCAAAAATGTAGAAAACTTTGGAGGCCCAGAAAAGGGGTTTACAGGCATCGTAGAGCCCCTAAATTCCAGCAAATCTTGGTTCCCAAAAACTGTGCCATAGAACTCTGAATGTTCCAAAAACATTTGCAGCCTGAAAGGGGCATTAACCCGCAACCTAGACCACTGAAATTCCCAAAACTATTTTTTGCACAAAAAATGCATCATACATGCCTGAAAGTTCAGAAAATATTGGCAGCCCAAAAAAGGCCTTAAAATGCATATTAGGCCTGCAAAAATGTAGAAAACTTTGGAGGCCCAAAAAAGGGGTTTACAGGCATCCTAGACCCACTAAAGTCCAGTAAATGTTGGTGACCCAATAACGGTTCCAGGGAGCTCTGAATGTCCCAAAAACATGTGCAGCCTGAAAGGGGCATTAACCAGTATCCTAGATCACTGAAATTACCAAACCTATTTTTGCACGAAAAATGCATCCTACATCCATGAAAGTTCTGAATATTTTAGCAGCCCAAAAAAGGCCTTAAAATGCATCTTAGGGCTGCAAATATGTTGAAAACTTTGGAGGCCCAGAAAAGGGGTTTACAGGCATCGTAGAGCCCCTAAATTCCAGAAAACCTTGGTTCCCAAAAACTGTGCCATAGAACTCTGAATGTCCCAAAAACATTTGCAGCCTGAAAGGGGCATTAACCCACATCCTAGACCACTGAAATTCCCCAAAAGAATGTTGTCACGAAAAATGCATCCTACACCTCTGAAAGTTATGAATATTTTAGCAGCGCAAAAAAGGCCTTAAAATGCATCTTAGGACTGCAAAAATGTTGAAAACTTTGGAGGCCCAAAAAAGGGGTTCACAGGCATCCTAGACCCACTAAAGTCCAGAAAATGTTGGTGACCCAAAAACGGTTCCACGGAGCTCTGAATGTCCCAAAAACATGTGCAGCCTGAAAGGGGCATTAACCCGCAGCCTAGACCACTGAAATTCCCAAAAATAATTTTGGCACAAAAAATGCATACTACACCCCTGAAGGTTCAGAATATGTTAGCAGCCGAAAAAAGGCCTTAAAATGCATCTTTGGCCTGCAAAAATGTCAAAAACTTTGGAGGCCCAGAAAAGGGGTTTACAGGCATCGTAGAGCCCCTAAATTCCAGAAAATCTTGGTTCCCAAAAACTGTGCCATAGAACTCTGAATGTTCCAAAAACATTTGCAGCCTGAAAGGGGCATTAACCCGCAACCTAGACCACTGAAATTCCCAAAACTATTTTTTGCACAAAAAATGCATCATACATGCCTGAAAGTTCAGAAAATATTGGCAGCCCAAAAAAGGCCTTAAAATGCATATTAGGCCTGCAAAAATGTAGAAAACTTTGGAGGCCCAAAAAAGGGGTTTACAGGCATCGTAGACCCCCTAAAGTCCAGAAAATCTTGGTTGCCCAAAAAAAGTGCCAGAGAGCTTTGAATGTCCCAAAAACATTTGCAGCCTGAAAGGGGCATTAACCTGCATCCTAAACCACTGAAATTCCCCAAAAGAATGTTGGCACTAAAAATGCATCCTACACCTCTGAAAGTTATGAATATTTTAGCAGCGCAAAAAAGGCCTTAAAATGCATTTTAGGACTGCAAAAATGTTGAAAACTTTAGAGGCCCAAAAAAGGGGTTTACAGGCATCCTAGACCCACTAAAGTCCAGAAAATGTTGGTGACCCAAAAACGGTGCCAGGGAGCTCTGAATGTCCCCAAAACATTTGTAGCCTGAAAGGGGCATTAACCTGCATCCTAAACCACTGAAATTCCCCAAAAGAATGCTGGCACTAAAAATGCATCCTACACCCCTGAAAGTTCAGAATATGTTAGCAGCCCAAAAAAGGCCTTAAAATGCAGCTTAGGCCTGCAAAAATGTAGAAAATTTTGGAGGGCCAAAAAAGGGGTTTACAGGCATCGTAGATGCCCTAAAGTCCAGAAAATGTTGGTGGCCTAAAAACTGTGCCAGAGAGCTCTGAATGTCCCAAAAACATGTGTAGCCTGAAGGGGCATTAACCTGCACCCTAAACCACTGAAATTCTCCAAAAGAAAGTTGGCACGAAAAATGAATACTACACCCCTGAAAGTTCAGAATATGTTTGCAGCCCAAAAAATGCCTTAAAATGCATCTCAGGCCTGCAGAAATGTTGAAAGCTTTGGAGGCCCAAAAAAGGGGTTTTCAGGCATCCAAGACCCCATAAAGTCCAGAAAATGATGGTGACCCAAAAACTGTGCCAGGGAGCTCTGAATGTCCCAAAAACATGTGCAGCCTGAAAGGGGCATTAACCCGCATCCTAGACCACTGAAATTCCCAAAAATATTTTTGGCACAAAAAATGCATCCTACACCCCTGAAAGTTCAGATTATGTTGGCAGCCGAAAAAAGGCCTTAAAATGCATATTAGGCCTGCAAAAATGTAGAAAACTTTGGAGGCCCAAAAAAGGGGTTTACAGGCACCATAGACCCCCTAAAGTCCAGAAAATGTTGGTGGCCTACAAACTGTGCCAGATAGCTCTGAATGTCCCAAAAACATTTGTAGCCTGAAAGGGGCATTAACCTGCACCCTAGACCACTAAAATTCTCCAAAAGAAAGTTGGCATGAAAAATGCATACTACACCCCTGAAAGTTCAGAATATGTTAGCAGCCCAAAAAAGGCCTTAAATGCATCTTAGGCCTGCAAAAATGTAGAAAACTTTGGAGGCACAAAAAAGGGGTTTACAGGCACCATAGACCCCCTAAAGTCCAGAAAATGTTGGTGGCCTACAAACTGTGCCAGATAGCTCTGAATGTCCCAAAAACATTTGTAGCCTGAAAGGGGCATTAACCTGCATCCTAGACCACTAAAATTCTCCAAAAGAAAGTTGGCATGAAAAATGCATACTACACCCCTGAAAGTTCAGAATATGTTAGCAGCCCAAAAAAGGCCTTAAATGCATCTTAGGCCTGCAAAAATGTAGAAAACTTTGGAGGCCCAAAAAAGGGGTTTACAGGCATCGTAGACCCCCTAAAGTCCAGAAAATCTTGGTTGCCCAAAAAAAGTGCCAGAGAGCTTTGAATGTCCCAAAAACATTTGCAGCCTGAAAGGGGCATTAACCCGCATCCTAGACCACTGAAATTCCCCAAAAGAATGTTGGCACGAAAAATGCATCCTACACCCCTGAAAGTTCAGAATATGTTGGCAGCCGAAAAAAGGCCTTAAAATGCATCTTAGGCCTGCAAAAATGTAGAAAACTTTGGAGGCCCAAAAAAGGGGTTTACAGGCATCATAGACCCCCTAAAGTCCATAAAATTGAAGGCCCGAAAACAGTGTCAGGGAGCTCTGAATGTGCCAAAAACATTTGCAGCATGAAAGGGGCATTAACCCGCATCCTAGACCACTGAAATTCCCAAAAATAATTTTGGCACAAAAAATGCATCCTACACACCTGAAAGTACAGAATATGTTAGCAGCCCAAAAAAGGCCTTAAAATGCATCTCAGGCCTGCAAAAATGTAGAAAACTTTGGAGGCCCAAAAAGGGGTTTACAGGCATCGTAGACCCCATAAAGTTGAGAAAATGTTGGTGTCCCAAAAACAGTGCCAGGGAGCTCTGAATGTCCCAAAAACATTTGCAGCCTGAAAGGGGCATTAACCCGCATCCTAGACCACTGAAATTAACCAAAAGAATGTTGGCACAAAAAATGCACCCTACAGCCCTGAAAACACCCCTGAAAGTTCTGAATATTTTATAAGTCCAAAAAAGGCCTTAAAATGCATCTTAAGCCTGCAAAATGTTGAAAACTTTGGAGGCCTAAAAAAGGGGTTTACAGGCATCGTAGAGCCCCTAAATTCCAGAAAATCTTGGTTCCCAAAAACTGTGCCATAGAACTCTGAATGATCCAAAAACATTTGCAGCCTGAAAGGGGCATTAACCTGCACCCTAGACCACTGAAATTCCCGAAAAAGAATGTTGGCACGAAAAATGCATCCTACACCTCCCAAAGTTATGAATATTTTAGGAGCACAAAAAAGGCCTGAAAATGCATATTAGGCCTGCGAAAATGTTGAAAACTTTGGAGTCTCAAAATAGGGGTTCACAGGCATCCTAGACCCCCTAAAGTCCAGAAAATGTTGGTTGACCAATAACTGTGTCAGAGAGCTCTGAATGTCGCAAAAACATGTGCAGCCTGAAAGGGGCATGAACCCGTATACTAGATCACTGAAATTCCAAACATATTTTTGGCACGAAAAATGCATCCTACATCCATGAACGTTCTGAATATTTTAGCAGCCCAAAAAAGGCCTTAAAATGCATATTAGGCCTGCAAAAATGTTGAAAACTTTGGAGGCCCAAGAAAGGGGTTCACAGGCATCCTAGACCCACTAAAGTCCAGAAAATGTTGGTAACCCAATAACGGTTCCAGGGAGCTCTGAATGTCCCAAAAACATGTGCAGCCTGAAAGGGGCATTAACCCGCAGCCTAGACCACTGAAATTCCCAAAAATAATTTTGGCACAAAAAATGCATACTACACCCCTGAAGGTTCAGAATATGTTAGCAGCCGAAAAAAGGCCTTTAAATGCATCTTAGGCCTGCAAAAATGTAGAAAATTTTGGACGCCCAAAAAAGGGGTTTACAAGCATCGTAGACCCCCTAAAGTCCAGAAAATGTCGATGGCCTAAAAACTGTGCCAGAGAGCTCTGAATGTCCCCAAAACATTTGTAGCCTGAAAGGGGCATTAACCTGCACCCTAAACCACTGAAATTCCCCAAAAGAATGTTGGCACTAAAAATGCATCCTACACCCCTGAAAGTTCAGAATATGTTAGCAGCCCAAAAAAGGCCTTAAAATGCATCTCAGGCCTGCAGAAATGTAGAAAACTTTGGAGTCCCAGAAAATGGGTTTTTAGGCATCCAAGACCCCCTAAAGTCCAGAAAATGTTGGTGACCCAAAAATGGTGCCAGGGAGTTCTGAATGTTCCAAAAACATTTGCAGCGTGAAAGGGGCATTAACTCGCATCCTCGACCACTGAAATTCCCCAAAAGAATGTTGGCAGGAAAAATGCATACTACATCCCTGAAAGTTCTGAATATTTTAGCAGCGCAAAAAAGGCCTTAACATGCATATTAGGCCTGCAAAAATGTAGAAAACTTTGGAGGCCCAAAAAAGGGGTTTACAGGCATCGTAGACCCCCTAAAGTCCAGAAAATCTTGGTTGCCCAAAAAAAGTGCCAGAGAGCTTTGAATGTCCCAAAAACATTTGCAGCCTGAAAGGGGCATTAACCCGCATCCTAGACCACTGAAATTCCCCAAAAGAATGTTGGCACGAAAAATGCATCCTACACCCCTGAAAGTTCAGAATATGTTAGCAGCCCAAAAAAGGCCTTAAAATGCATCTTTGGCCTGCAAAAATGTCGAAAACTTTGGAGGCCCAGAAAAGGGGTTTACAGGCATCGTAGAGCCCCTAAATTCCAGAAAATCTTGGTTCCCAAAAACTGTGCCATAGAACTCTGAATGTCCCAAAAACATTTGCAGCCTTTAAGGGGCATTAACCAGCATCCTAGACCACTGAAATTCCCGAAAAAGAATGTTGGCACGAAAATTGCATCCTACACCTCTCAAAGTTATGAATATTTTAGGAGCACAAAAAAGGCCTTAAAATGCATCTTAGGCCTGCAGAAATGTAGAAAATCTTGGAGGCCCAAAAAAGGGGTTTTCAGGCATCCAAAACCCACTAAAGTCCACAAAATGTTGGTGACCCAAAAACGGTGCCAGGGAGCTCTGAATGTCCCAAAACATGTGCAGCCTGAAAGGGGCATTAACCCGCATCCTAAACCACTGAAATTCCCCAAAAGAATGTTGGCACGAAAAATGCATACTACACCCCTGAAAGTTCTGAATATGTTAGCTGCCCAAAAAAGGCCTTAAAATGCATCTCAGGGCTGCAGAAATGTAGAAAACTTTGGAGTCCCATAAAAGGGGTTTTTAGGCATCCAAGACCCCCTAAAGTCCAGAAAATGTTGGTGACCCAAAAATGGTGCCAGGGAGCTCTGAATGTTCCAAAAACATTTGCAGCGTGAAAGGGGCATTAACTCGCATCCTAGACCACTGAAATTCCCCAAAAGAATGTTGGCACGAAAAATGCATCCTACATCCCTGAAAGTTCTGAATATTTTAGCAGCGCAAAAAAGGCCTTAAAATGCATCTTAGGCCTGTAAAAATGTTGAAAACTTTGGAGGCCCAAAAAAGGGGTTTACAGGCATCCAAGACCACCTAAAGTCCACAAAATGTTGGTTATCAAAAACTGTGTCATAGAACTCTGAATGTCCCAAAAACATTTGCAGCCTGAAAGGGGCATTAACCCGCATCCTAGACCACTGAAATTCCCCAAAAGAATGTTGGCACGAAAAATGCATCCTACACCTCTCAAAGTTATGAATATTTTAGGAGCACAAGAAAGGACTTAAAATGCATCTTAGGACTGCAAAAATGTTGAAAACTTTGGAGGCTCAAAAAAGGGGTTCACAGGCTTCCTAGACCCCCTAAAGTCCAGAAAATGTTGGTTGACCAATAACTGTGTCAGCGAGCTCTGAATGTGCCAAAAACATTTGCAGCCTGAAAGGGGCATTAACCCGCAACCTAGACCACTGAAATTCCCAAAATTATTTTTTGCACAAAAAATGCATCATACACCCTTGAAAGTTCAGAAAATATTGGCAGCCCAAAAAAGGCCTTAAAATGCATAATAGGCCTGCAAAAATGTAGAAAACTTTGGAGGCCCAAAAAAGGGGTTTACAGGCATCGTAGACACCCTAAAGTCCAGAAAATCTTGGTTGCCCAAAAAAAGTGCCAGAGAGCTTTGAATGTCCCAAAAACATTTGCAGCCTGAAAGGGGCATTAACCCGCATCCTAGACCACTGAAATTCCCCAAAAGAATGTTGGCACGAAAAATGCATCCTACACCCCTGAAAGTTCAGAATATGTTGGCAGCCGAAAAAAGGCCTTAAAATGCATCTTAGGCCTGCAAAAATGTAGAAAAGTTTGGAGGCCCAAAAAAGGGGTTTACAGGCATCATAGACCCCCTAAAGTCCATAAAATTGAAGGCCCGAAAACAGTGTCAGGGAGCTCTGAATGTGCCAAAAACATTTGCAGCATGAAAGGGGCATTAACCCGCATCCTAGACCACTGAAATTCCCAAAAATAATTTTGGCACAAAAAATGCATCCTACACACCTGAAAGTACAGAATATGTTAGCAGCCCAAAAAAGGCCTTAAAATGCATCTCAGGCCTGCAAAAATGTAGAAAACTTTGGAGGCCCAAAAAGGGGTTTACAGGCATCGTAGACCCCATAAAGTTGAGAAAATGTTGGTGTCCCAAAAACAGTGCCAGGGAGCTCTGAATGTCCCAAAAACATTTGCAGCCTGAAAGGGGCATGAACCCGCATCCTAGACCACTGAAATTAACCAAAAGAATGTTGGCACAAAAAATGCACCCTACAGCCCTGAAAACACACCTGAAAGTTCTGAATATTTTATAAGTCCAAAAAAGGCCTTAAAATGCATCTTAGGCCTGCAAAAATGTTGAAAACTTTGGAGGCCTAAAAAAGGGGTTTACAGGCATCGTAGAGCCCCTAAATTCCTGAAAATCTTGGTTCCCAAAAACTGTGCCATAGAACTCTGAATGTTCCAAAAACATTTGCAGCCTGAAAGCGGCATTAAGACCACTGAAATTCCCGAAAAAGAATGTTGGCACGAAAAATAAATCCTACACCTCTCAAAATTATGAATATTTTAGGAGCACAAAAAAGGCCTGAAAATGCATATTAGGCCTGCAAAAATGTTGAAAACTTTGGAGGCTCAAAATAGGGGTTCACAGGCATCCTAGACCCCCTAAAGTCCAGAATATGTTGGTTGACCAATAACTGTGTCAGAGAGCTCTGAATGTCGCAAAAACATGTGCAGCCTGAAAGGGGCATTAACCCGTATACTAGATCACTGAAATTCTCAAACATGTTTTTGGCACGAAAAATGCATCCTACATCCATGAAAGTTCTGAATATTTTAGCAGCCCAAAAAAGGCCTTAAAATGCATCTTAGGCCTGCAAAAATGTTGAAAACTTTGGAGGCCCAGAAAAGGGGTTTACAGGCATCGTAGAGCACCTAAATTCCAGAAAACCTTGGTTCCCAAAAACTGTGCCATAGAACTCTGAATGTCCCAAAAACATTTGCAGCCTGAAAGGGGCATTAACCCACATCCTAGACCACTGAAATTCCCCAAAAGAATGTTGCCACGAAAAATGCATCCTACACCTCTGAAAGTTATGAATATTTTAGCAGCGCAAAAAAGGCCTTAAAATGCATCTTAGGACTACAAAAATGTTGAAAACTTTGGAGGCCCAAAAAAGGGGTTCACAGGCATCCTAGACCCACTAAAGTCCAGAAAATGTTGGTGACCCAAAAACGGTTCCACGGAGCTCTGAATGTCCCAAAAACATGTGCAGCCTGAAAGGGGCATTAACCCTCAGCCTAGACCACTGAAATTCCCAAAAATAATTTTGGCACAAAAAATGCATACTACACCCCTGAAGGTTCAGAATATGTTAGCAGCCGAAAAAAGGCCTTAAAATGCATCTTTGGCCTCCAAAAATGTCGAAAACTTTGGAGGCCCAGAAAAGGGGTTTACAGGCATAGTAGAGCCCCTAAATTCCAGAAAATCATGGTTCCAAAAAACTGTGCGATAGAACTCTGAATGTTCCAAAAACATTTGCAGCCTGAAAGGGGCATTAACCCGCAACCTAGACCACTGAAATTCCCAAAACTATTTTTTGCACAAAAAATGCATCATACATGCCTGAACGTTCAGAAAATATTGGCAGCCCAAAAAAGGCCTTAAAATGCATATTAGGCCTGCAAAAATGTAGAAAACTTTGGAGGCCCAAAAAAGGGGTTTACAGGCATCCTAGACCCACTAAAGTCCAGTAAATGTTGGTGACCCAATAACGGTTCCAGGGAGCTCTGAATGTCCCAAAAACATGTGCAGCCTGAAAGGGGCATTAACCAGTATCCCAGATCACTGAAATTACCAAACCTATTTTTGCACGAAAAATGCATCCTACATCCATGAAAGTTCTGAATATTTTAGCAGCCCAAAAAAGGCCTTAAAATGCATCTTAGGGCTGCAAAAATGTTGAAAACTTTGGAGGCCCAGAAAAGGGGTTTACAGGCATCGTAGAGCCCCTAAATTCCAGAAAACCTTGGTTCCCAAAAACTGTGCTATAGAACTCTGAATGTCCCAAAAACATTTGCAGCCTGAAAGGGGCATTAACCCACATCCTAGACCACTGACATTCCCCAAAAGAATGTTGTCACGAAAAATGCATCCTACACCTCTGAAAGTTATGAATATTTTAGCAGCGCAAAAAAGGCCTTAAATGCATCTTAGGCCTGCAAAAATGTAGAAAACTTTGGAGGCCCAAAAAGGGGGTTTACAGGCACCATAGACCCCCTAAAGTCCAGACAATGTTGGTGGCCTAAAAACTGTGCCACAGAGCTCTGAATGTCACAAAAACATTTGTAGCCTGAAAGGGGCATTAACCCGCATCCTAGACCACTAAAATTCTCCAAAAGAAAGTTGGCACGAAAAATGCATACTACACCCCTGAAAGTTCAGAATATGTTAGCTGCCCAAAAAAGGCCTTAAAATGCATCTTAGGCCTGCAAAAATGTTGAAAACTTTGGAGGCCCAAAAAAAGGGTTTACAGGCATCGTAGACCCCCTAAAGTCCATAAAATTTTGGTTGCACAAAAACATTGCCAGAGAGCTCTGAATGTCCCAAAAACATTTGCAGCGTGAAAGGGACATTAACCCGCATCCTAGACCACTGAAATTCCCCAAAAGAATGTTGGCACGAAAAATGCATCCTATATCCCTGAAAGTTCTGAATATTTTAGCAGCGCAAAAAAGGCCTTCAAATGCATTTTAGGCATGCAAAAATGTTGAAAACTTTGGAGGCCCAAAAAAGGGGTTTACAGGCATCCAAGACCACCCAAAGTCCAGAAAATCTTGGTTGCCCAAAAAAAGTGCCAGAGAGCTTTGAATGTACCAAAAACATTTGCAGCCTGAAAGGGGCATTAACCTGCATCCTAAACCACTGAAATTCCCCAAAAGAATGTTGGCACTAAAAATGCATTCTACACCCCTGAAAGTTCAGAATATGTTAGCAGCCGAAAAAAGGCCTTAAAAAGCATCTTAGGACTGCAAAAATGTTGAAAACTTTGGAGGCCCAATAAAGGGGTTTACAGGCACCATAGCCCCCCTAAAGTCCAGAAAATGTTAGTGGCCTAAAAACGGTGCCAGAGAGCTCTGAATGTCACAAAAAAATGTATAGCCTGAAAGGGGCATTAACCCGCATCCTAGAGCACTAAAATTCTCTGAAAGAAAGTTGGCACGAAAAATGCATACTACAGGCCTGAAGGTTCAGAATATGTTAGCAGCCCGAAAAAAGGCCTTAAAATGCATCTTTGGCCTGCAAAAATGTCGAAAACTTTGGAGGCCCAGAAAAGGGGTTTACAGGCATCGTAGAGCCCCTAAATTCCAGAAAATCTTGGTTCCCAAAAACTGTGCCATAGAACTCTGAATGTTCCAAAAACATTTGCAGCCTGAAAGGGGCATTAACCCGCAACCTAGACCACTGAAATTCCCAAAACTATTTTTTGCACAAAAAATGCATCATACATGCCTGAAAGTTCAGAAAATATTGGCAGCCCAAAAAAGGCCTTAAAATGCATATTAGGCCTGCAAAAATGTAGAAAACTTTGGAGGCCCAAAAAAGGGGTTTACAGGCATCGTAGACCCCCTAAAGTCCAGAAAATCTTGGTTGCCCAAAAAAAGTGCCAGAGAGCTTTGAATGTCCCAAAAACATTTGCAGCCTGAAAGGGGCATTAACCTGCATCCTAAACCACTGAAATTCCCCAAAAGAATGTTGGCACTAAAAATGCATCCTACACCTCTGAAAGTTATGAATATTTTAGCAGCGCAAAAAAGGCCTTAAAATGCATTTTAGGACTGCAAAAATGTTGAAAACTTTGGAGGCCCAAAAAAGGGGTTTACAGGCATCCTAGACCCACTAAAGTCCAGAAAATGTTGGTGACCCAAAAACGGTGCCAGGGAGCTCTGAATGTCCCCAAAACATTTGTAGCCTGAAAGGGGCATTAACCTGCATCCTAAACCACTGAAATTCCCCAAAAGAATGCTGGCACTAAAAATGCATCCTACACCCCTGAAAGTTCAGAATATGTTAGCAGCCCAAAAAAGGCCTTAAAATGCAGCTTAGGCCTGCAAAAATGTAGAAAATTTTGGAGGCCCAAAAAAGGGGTTTACAGGCATCGTAGATGCCCTAAAGTCCAGAAAATGTTGGTGGCCTAAAAACTGTGCCAGAGAGCTCTGAATGTCCCAAAAACATGTGTAGCCTGAAGGGGCATTAACCTGCACCCTAAACCACTGAAATTCTCCAAAAGAAAGTTGGCACGAAAAATGAATACTACACCCCTGAAAGTTCAGAATATGTTTGCAGCCCAAAAAATGCCTTAAAATGCATCTCAGGCCTGCAGAAATGTTGAAAGATTTGGAGGCCCAAAAAAGGGGTTTTCAGGCATCCAAGACCCCATAAAGTCCAGAAAATGATGGTGACCCAAAAACTGTGCCAGGGAGCTCTGAATGTCCCAAAAACATGTGCAGCCTGAAAGGGGCATTAACCCGCATCCTAGACCACTGAAATTCCCAAAAATATTTTTGGCACAAAAAATGCATCCTACACCCCTGAAAGTTCAGATTATGTTGGCAGCCGAAAAAAGGCCTTAAAATGCATATTAGGCCTGCAAAAATGTAGAAAACTTTGGAGGCCCAAAAAAGGGGTTTACAGGCACCATAGACCCCCTAAAGTCCAGAAAATGTTGGTGGCCTACAAACTGTGCCAGATAGCTCTGAATGTCCCAAAAACATTTGTAGCCTGAAAGGGGCATTAACCTGCATCCTAGACCACTAAAATTCTCCAAAAGAAAGTTGGCATGAAAAATGCATACTACACCCCTGAAAGTTCAGAATATGTTAGCAGCCCAAAAAAGGCCTTAAATGCATCTTAGGCCTGCAAAAATGTAGAAAACTTTGGAGGCCCAAAAAAGGGGTTTACAGGCACCATAGACCCCCTAAAGTCCAGACAATGTTGGTGGCCTAAAAACTGTGCCACAGAGCTCTGAATGTCACAAAAACATTTGTAGCCTGAAAGGGGCATTAACCTGCATCCTAGACCACTGAAATTCCCCAAAAGAATGTTGGCACGAAAAATGCATCCTATATCCCTGAAAGTTCTGAATATTTTAGCAGCGCAAAAAAGGCCTTCAAATGCATTTTAGGCATGCAAAAATGTTGAAAACTTTGGAGGCCCAAAAAAGGGGTTTACAGGCATCCAAGACCACCCAAAGTCCAGAAAATCTTGGTTGCCCAAAAAAAGTGCCAGAGAGCTTTGAATGTACCAAAAACATTTGCAGCCTGAAAGGGGCATTAACCTGCATCCTAAACCACTGAAATTCCCCAAAAGAATGTTGGCACTAAAAATGCATTCTACACCCCTGAAAGTTCAGAATATGTTAGCAGCCGAAAAAAGGCCTTAAAAAGCATCTTAGGACTGCAAAAATGTTGAAAACTTTGGAGGCCCAATAAAGGGGTTTACAGGCACCATAGCCCCCCTAAAGTCCAGAAAATGTTAGTGGCCTAAAAACGGTGCCAGAGAGCTCTGAATGTCACAAAAAAATGTATAGCCTGAAAGGGGCATTAACCCGCATCCTAGACCACTAAAATTCTCTGAAAGAAAGTTGGCACGAAAAATGCATACTACAGGCCTGAAAATTCAGAATATGTTAGCTGCCCAAAAAAGACCTTAAAATGCATATTAGGCCTGCAAAAATGTAGAAAACTTTGGAGGCCCAAAAAAGGGGTTTACAGGCATCCTAGACCCACTAAAGTCCAGTAAATGTTGGTGACCCAATAACGGTTCCAGGGAGCTCTGAATGTCCCAAAAACATGTGCAGCCTGAAAGGGGCATTAACCAGTATCCTAGATCACTGAAATTACCAAACCTATTTTTGCACGAAAAATGCATCCTACATCCATGAAAGTTCTGAATATTTTAGCAGCCCAAAAAAGGCCTTAAAATGCATCTTAGGCCTGCAAAAATGTTGAAAACTTTGGAGGCCCAGAAAAGGGGTTTACAGGCATCGTAGAGCCCCTAAATTCCAGAAAACCTTGGTTCCCAAAAACTGTGCCATAGAACTCTGAATGTCCCAAAAACATTTGCAGCCTGAAAGGGGCATTAACCCACATCCTAGACCACTGAAATTCCCCAAAAGAATGTTGCCACGAAAAATACATCCTACATCCATGAAAGTTATGAATATTTTAGCAGCGCAAAAAAGGCCTTAAAATGCATCTTAGGACTGCAAAAATGTTGAAAACTTTGGAGGCCCAAAAAAGGGGTTCACAGGCATCCTAGACCCACTAAAGTCCAGAAAATGTTGGTGACCCAAAAACGGTTCCACGGAGCTCTGAATGTCCCAAAAACATGTGCAGCCTGAAAGGGGCATTGACCCGCAGCCTAGACCACTGAAATTCCCAAAAATAATTTTGGCACAAAAAATGCATACTACACCCCTGAAGGTTCAGAATATGTTAGCAGCCGAAAAAAGGCCTTAAAATGCATCTTTGGCCTGCAAAAATGTCGAAAGCTTTGGAGGCCCAGAAAAGGGGTTTACAGGCATCGTAGAGCCCCTAAATTCCAGAAAATCTTGGTTCCCAAAAACTGTGCCATAGAACTCTGAATGTTCCAAAAACATTTGCAGCCTGAAAGGGGCATTAACCCGCAACCTAGACCACTGAAATTCCCAAAACTATTTTTTGCACAAAAAATGCATCATATATGCCTGAAAGTTCAGAAAATATTGGCAGCCCAAAAAAGGCCTCAAAATGCATATTAGGCCTGCAAAAATGTAGAAAACTTTGGAGGCCCAAAAAAGGGGTTTACAGGCATCGTAGACCCCCTAAAGTCCAGAAAATCTTGGTTGCCCAAAAAAAGTGCCAGAGAGCTTTGAATGTCCCAAAAACATTTGCAGCCTGAAAGGGGCATTAACCTTCATCCTAAACCACTGAAATTCCCCAAAAGAATGTTGGCACTAAAAATGCATCCTACACCTCTGAAAGTTATGAATATTTTAGCAGCGTAAAAAAGGCCTTAAAATGCATTTTAGGACTGCAAAAATGTTGAAAACTTTGGAGGCCCAAAAAAGGGGTTTACAGGCATCCTAGGCCCACTAAAGTCCAGAAAATGTTGGTGACCCAAAAACGGTGCCAGGGAGCTCTGAATGTCCCCAAAACATTTGTAGCCTGAAAGGGGCATTAACCTGCATCCTAAACCACTGAAATTCCCCAAAAGAATGCTGGCACTAAAAATGCATCCTACACCCCTGAAAGTTCAGAATATGTTAGCAGCCCAAAAAAGGCCTTAAAATGCAGCTTAGGCCTGCAAAAATGTACAAAATTTTGGAGGCCCAAAAAAGGGGTTTACAGGCATCGTAGATGCCCTAAAGTCCAGAAAATGTTGGTGGCCTAAAAACTGTGCCAGAGAGCTCTGAATGTCCCAAAAACATGTGTAGCCTGAAGGGGCATTAACCTGCACCCTAAACCACTGAAATTCTCCAAAAGAAAGTTGGCACGAAAAATGAATACTACACCCCTGAAAGTTCAGAATATGTTTGCAGCCCAAAAAATGCCTTAAAATGCATCTCAGGCCTGCAGAAATGTTGAAAGCTTTGGAGGCCCAAAAAAGGGGTTTTCAGGCATCCAAGACCGCATAAAGTCCAGAAAATGATGGTGACCCAAAAACTGTGCCAGGGAGCTCTGAATGTCCCAAAAACATGTGCAGCCTGAAAGGGGCATTAACCCGCATCCTAGACCACTGAAATTCCCAAAAATATTTTTGGCACAAAAAATGCATCCTACACCCCTGAAAGTTCAGATTATGTTGGCAGCCGAAAAAAGGCCTTAAAATGCATATTAGGCCTGCAAAAATGTAGAAAACTTTGGAGGCCCAAAAAAGGGGTTTACAGGCACCATAGACCCCCTAAAGTCCAGAAAATGTTGGTGGCCTACAAACTGTGCCAGATAGCTCTGAATGTCCCAAAAACATTTGTAGCCTGAAAAGGGGAAATTAACCTGCATCCTAGACCACTAAAATTCTCCAAAAGAAAGTTGGCATGAAAAATGCATACTACACCCCTGAAAGTTCAGAATATGTTAGCAGCCCAAAAAAGGCCTTAAATGCATCTTAGGCCTGCAAAAATGTAGAAAACTTTGGAGGCCCAAAAAAGGGGTTTACAGGCACCATAGACCCCCTAAAGTCCAGGCAATGTTGGTGGCCTAAAAACTGTGCCACAGAGCTCTGAATGTCACAAAAACATTTGTAGCCTGAAAGGGGCATTAACCCGCATCCTAGACCACTAAAATTCTCCAAAAGAAAGTTGGCACGAAAAATGCATACTACACCCCTGAAAGTTCAGAATATGTTAGCTGCCCAAAAAAGGCCTTAAAATGCATCTTAGGCCTGCAAAAATGTTGAAAACTTTGGAGGCCCAAAAAAGGGGTTTACAGGCATCGTAGACCCCCTAAAGTCCATAAAATTTTGGTTGCACAAAAAAAGTGCCAGAGAGCTTTGAATGTACCAAAAACATTTGCAGCCTGAAAGGGGCATTAACCTGCATCCTAAACCACTGAAATTCCCCAAAAGAATGTTGGCACTAAAAATGCATTCTACACCCCTGAAAGTTCAGAATATGTTAGCAGCCGAAAAAAGGCCTTAAAATGCATCTTAGGACTGCAAAAATGTTGAAAACTTTGGAGGCCCAATAAAGGGGTTTACAGGCACCATAGCCCCCCTAAAGTCCAGAAAATGTTAGTGGCCTAAAAACGGTGCCAGAGAGCTCTGAATGTCACAAAAAAATGTATAGCCTGAAAGGGGCATTAACCCGCATCCTAGACCACTAAAATTCTCTGAAAGAAAGTTGGCACGAAAAATGCATACTACAGGCCTGAAAATTCAGAATATGTTGGCTGCCCAAAAAAGGCCTTAAAATGCATCTTAGGACTGCAAAAATGTTGAAAACTTTGGAGGCCCAAAAAAGGGGTTTACAGGCATCGTAGACCCCCTAAAGTCCATAAAATGTTGGAGGCCCGAAAACAGTGTCAGGGACCTCTGAATGTGCCAAAAACATTTGCAGCCTGAAAGGGACATTAACCCGCATCCTAGACCACTGAAATTCCCAAAATTATTTGCAGTCTGAAAAGGGCAATACACTGCATCCTAGACCCCTGACATTCCCAAAAATATTTTTGGCACGAAAAATGCATACTACAGGCCTGAAAGTTCTGAATATTTTAGCTGCCCAAAAAAGGCCTTAAAATGCATTTTAGGCCTGCAAAAATGTTGAAAACTTTGGAGGCCCAAAAAAGGTGTTTACAGGCATCGTAGACCCCCTAAAGTCCATAAAATGTTGGAGGCCTGAAAACTGTGCCAGAGAGCTCTGAATGTCCCAAAAACATGTGTAGCCTGAAAGGGGCATTAACCTGCACCCTAAACCACTGAAATTCCCCAAAAGAATGTTGGCACTAAAAATGCATCCTACACCCCTGAAAGTTCAGAATATGTTAGCAGCCCAAAAAAGGCCTTAAAATACATTGCAGGCCTGCAGAAATGTAGAAAACTTTGGAGGCCCAAAAAAGGGGTTTTCAGGCATCCAAGACTCACTAAAGTCCAGAAAATGTTGGTGACCCAAAAACGGTGCCAGGATGCTCTGAATGTCCCAAAAACATGTGCAGCCTGAAAGGGGCATTAACCCGCATCCTAGACCACTGAAATTCCCAAAAATATTTTTGGCACAAAAAATGCATCCTACACCCCTGAAAGTTCAGAACATGTTAGCAGCCGAAAAAAGGCCTTAAAATGCATCTTAGGCCTGCAAAAATGTAGAAAATTTTGGAGGCCCAAAAAAGGGGTTTTCAGGCATCCAAGACCCCCTAAAGTCCAGAAAATGTTGGTGACCAAAAAATGGTGCCAGGGAGCTCTGAATGTTCCAAAAACATTTGCAGCGTGAAAGGGGCATTAACACGCATCCTAGACCACTGAAATTCCCCAAAAGAATGTAGGCACGAAAAAAGCATCCTACATCCCTGAAAGTTCTAAATATTTTAGCAGCCCAAAAAAGGCCTTAAAATGCATCTTAGGCCTGCAAACATGTAGAAAAGTTTGGAGGCCCAAAAAAGGGGTTTATAGGCATCGTAGAACCCCTAAAGTCCATAAAATGTTGAAGGCCCGAAAACAGTGTCAGGGAGCTCTGAATGTGCCAAAAACATTTGCAGCCTGAAAGGGGCATTAACCCGCATCCTAGACCACTGAATTCCCAAAAATAATTTTGGCACAAAAAAAAATGCATCCACACACCTGAAAGTTCAGAATATGTTAGCAGCCCAAAAAAGGCCTTAAAGTGCATCTTTGGCCTGCAAAAATGTAGAAAACTTTCGAGGCCAAAAAAGGGGTTTACAGGCATCGTAGACCCCATAAAGTTGAGAAAATTTTGGTGTCCCAAAAACAGTTCCAGGGAGCTCTGAATGTCCCAAAAACATTTGCAGCCTGAAAGGGGCATTAACCCGCATCCTAGACCACTGAAATTACCCAAAAAAATGTTGCCACAAAAAAGGCATCCTACATCCCTGAAAGTTATGAATATTTTAGCAGCGTAAAAAAGGCCTTAAAATGCATCTTAGGCCTGCAAAAATGTTGAAAACTTTGGGGGCCCAAAAAAAGGGGTTTTCAGGCATCCAAGACCCCCTAAAGTCCAGAAAATGTTGGTGACCCAAAAACGGTGCCAGGGAGCTCTGAATGTGCCAAAAACATGTGCAGCCTGAAAGGGGCATTAACCCGCATCCTAGACCACTGAAATTCCCAAAATTATTTTTTGCACAAAAAATGCATCATACACCCCTGAAAGTTCAGAAAATGTTGGCAGTCCAAAAAAGGCCTTAGAAGGCATATTAGACCTGCAGAAATGTAGAAAACTTTGGAGGCCCAAAAAAGGGGTTTTCAGGCATCCAAGACCACAAAAAGTCCAGAAAATCTTGGTTGCCCAAAAAAAGTGCCAGAGAGCTTTGAATGTACAAAAAACATTTGCAGCCTGAAAGGGGCATTAAACTGCATCCTAGACCACTGAAATTCCCAAAAATATTTTTGGCACAAAAAATGCATCATACACCCCTGAAAGTTCAGAAAATGTTGGCAGTCCAAAAAAGGCCTTAGAAGGCATATTAGACCTGCAGAAATGTAGAAAACTTTGGAGGCCCAAAAAAGGGGTTTACAGGCATCATAGACCCTCTAAAGTCCAGAAAATGTTGGTGGCCTAAAAACTGTGCCAGAGAGCTCTGAATGTCCCAAAAACATTTTTAGCCTCAAAGGGGCATTAACCTGCATCCTAGACCACTAAAATCCTCCAAAAGAAAGTTGGCACGAAAAATGCATACTACACCCCTGAAAGTTCAGAATATGTTAGCAGCCCAGAAAAGGCCTTAAAATGCATCTTAG
Organism: Ambystoma mexicanum; assembly: GCF_040938575.1. Classification (NCBI taxonomy): domain Eukaryota; kingdom Metazoa; phylum Chordata; class Amphibia; order Caudata; family Ambystomatidae; genus Ambystoma; species Ambystoma mexicanum. Next base: position 148,627,409 of record NC_090938.1, read on the forward strand.
GTCTGCAAAAATGTTGAAAACTTTGGAGGCCCAAAAAAGGGGTTTACAGGCACCATAGACCCCCTAAAGTCCAGACAATGTTGGTGGCCTAAAAACTGTGCCAGAGAGCTCTGAATGTCACAAAAACATGTGTAGCCTGAAAGGGGCATTAACCCGCATCCTAGACCACTAAAATTCTCCAAAAGAAAGTTGGCACGAAAAATGCATACTACACCCCTGAACGTTCAGAATATGTTAGCTGCCCAAAAAAGGGCTTAAAATGCATCTTAGGCCTGCAAAAATGTTGAAAACTTTGGAGGCCCAAAAAAGGGGTTTAAAGGCATCGTAGACCGCCTAAAGTCCATAAAATGTTGGCGGCCCGAAAACAGTGTCAGGGAGCTCTGAATGTGCCAAAAACATGTGCAGCCTGAAAGGGGCATTAACCCGCATCCTAGACCATTGAAATTCCCAAAATTATTTTTTGCACAAAAAATGCATCATACACCCCTGAAAGTTCAGAAAATGTTGGCAGTCCAAAAAAGGCCTTAGAAGGCATATTAGGCCTGCAAAAATGTAGAAAACTTTGGAGGCCCAAAAAAGGGGTTCACAGGCATCGTAGACCCCCTAATGGCCATAAAATTTTGGTTGCACAAAAACATTGCCAGAGAGCTCTGAATGTCTCAAAAACATTTGCAGCGTGAAAGGGGCATTAACCCGCATCCTAGACCACTGAAATTCCCCAAAAGAATGTTGGCACGAAAAATGCATCCTATATCCCTGAAAGTTCTGAATATTATAGCAGCGCAAAAAAGGCCTTAAAATGCATCTTAGGCCTGCAAAAATGTTGAAAACTTTGGAGGCCCAAAAAAGGGGTTTACAGGCATCCAAGACCACCTAAAGTCCAGAAAATCTTGGTTGCCCAAAAAAAGTGCCAGAGAGCTTTGAATGTACCAAAAACATTTGCAGCCTGAAAGGGGCATTAACCTGCATCCTAAACCACTGAAATTCCCCAAAAGAATGTTGGCACTAAAAATGCATTCTACACCCCTGAAAATTCAGAATATGTTAGCAGCCAAAAAAAGGCCTTAAAATGCATCTTAGGCCTGCAAAAATGTAGAAAAATTTGGAGGCCCAATAAAGGGGTTTACAGGCACCATAGACCCCCTAAAGTTCAGAAAATGTTGGTGGCTTAAAAACTGTGCCAGAGAGCTCTGAATGTCACAAAAAAATGTGTAGCCTGAAAGGGGCATTAACCCGCATCCTAGACCACTAAAATTCTCCGAAAGAAAGTTGGCACGAAAAATGCATACTACAGGCCTGAAAATTCAGAATATGTTAGCTGCCCAAAAAAGGCCTTAAAATGCATCTTACGCCTGCAAAAATGTTGAAAACTTTGGAGGCCCAAGAAAGGGGTTTACAGGCATCGTAGAACCCCTAAAGTCCATAAAATGTTGGAGGCCCGAAAACAGTGCCAGAGAGCTTTGAATGTCCCAAAAACATTTGCAGCCTGAAAGGGGCATTAACCTGCATCCTAAACCACTGAATTTCCCCAAAAGAATGTTGGCACTAAAAATGCATCCTACACCCCTGAAAGTTCAGAAAATGTTGGCAGCCCAAAAAAGGCCTTAAAATGCATATTAGGCCTGCAAAAATGTTGAAAACTTTGGAGGCCCAAAAAAAGGGTTTACAGGCATCGTAGACCCCCTAAAGTCCATAAAATTTTGGTTGCACAAAAACATTGCCAGAGAGCTCTGAATGTCCCAAAAACATTTGCAGCCTGAAAGGGGCATTAACCCGCAACCTAGACCACTGAAATTCCCAAAACTATTTTTTGCACAAAAAATGCATCATACATGCCTGAAAGTTCAGAAAATATTGGCAGCCCAAAAAAGGCCTTAAAATGCATATTAGGCCTGCAAAAATGTAGAAAACTTTGGAGGCCCAAAAAAGGGGTTTACAGGCATCGTAGACCCCCTAAAGTCCAGAAAATCTTGGTTGCCCAAAAAAAGTGCCAGAGAGCTTTGAATGTCCCAAAAACATTTGCAGCCTGAAAGGGGCATTAACCTGCATCCTAAACCACTGAAATTCCCCAAAAGAATGTTGGCACTAAAAATGCATCCTACACCTCTGAAAGTTATGAATATTTTAGCAGCGCAAAAAAGGCCTTAAAATGCATTTTAAGGCTGCAAAAATGTTGAAAACTTTGGAGGCCCAAAAAAGGGGTTTACAGGCATCCTAGACCCACTAAAGTCCAGAAAATGTTGGTGACCCAAAAACGGTGCCAGGGAGCTCTGAATGTCCCCAAAACATTTGTAGCCTGAAAGGGGCATTAACCTGCATCCTAAACCACTGAAATTCCCCAAAAGAATGCTGGCACTAAAAATGCATCCTACACCCCTGGAAGTTCAGAATATGTTAGCAGCCCAAAAAAGGCCTTAAAATGCAGCTTAGGCCTGCAAAAATGTAGAAAATTTTGGAGGCCCAAAAAAGGGGTTTACAGGCATCGTAGATGCCCTAAAGTCCAGAAAATGTTGGTGGCCTAAAAACTGTGCCAGAGAGCTCTGAATGTCCCAAAAACATGTGTAGCCTGAAGGGGCATTAACCTGCACCCTAAACCACTGAAATTCTCCAAAAGAAAGTTGGCACGAAAAATGAATACTACACCCCTGAAAGTTCAGAATATGTTTGCAGCCCAAAAAATGCCTTAAAATGCATCTCAGGCCTGCAGAAATGTTGAAAGCTTTGGAGGCCCAAAAAAGGGGTTTTCAGGCATCCAAGACCCCATAAAGTCCAGAAAATGATGGTGACCCACAAACTGTGCCAGGGAGCTCTGAATGTCCCAAAAACATGTGCAGCCTGAAAGGGGCATTAACCCGCATCCTAGACCACTAAAATTCCCAAAAATATTTTTGGCACAAAAAATGCATCCTACACCCCTGAAAGTTCAGATTATGTTGGCAGCCGAAAAAAGGCCTTAAAATGCATATTAGGCCTGCAAAAATGTAGAAAACTTTGGAGGCCCAAAAAAGGGGTTTACAGGCACCATAGACCCCCTAAAGTCCAGAAAATGTTGGTGGCCTACAAACTGTGCCAGATAGCTCTGAATGTCCCAAAAACATTTGTAGCCTGAAAGGGGCATTAACCTGCATCCTAGACCACTAAAATTCTCCAAAAGAAAGTTGGCATGAAAAATGCATACTACACCCCTGAAAGTTCAGAATATGTTAGCAGCCCAAAAAAGGCCTTAAATGCATCTTAGGCCTGCAAAAATGTAGAAAACTTTGGAGGCCCAAAAAAGGGGTTTACAGGCACCATAGACCCCCTAAAGTCCAGACAATGTTGGTGGCCTAAAAACTGTGCCACAGAGCTCTGAATGTCACAAAAACATTTGTAGCCTGAAAGGGGCATTAACCCGCATCCTAGACCACTAAAATTCTCCAAAAGAAAGTTGGCACGAAAAATGCATACTACACCCCTGAAAGTTCAGAATATGTTAGCTGCCCAAAAAAGGCCTTAAAATGCATCTTAGGCCTGCAAAAATGTTGAAAACTTTGGAGGCCCAAAAAAGGGGTTTACAGGCATCGTAGACCCCCTAAAGTCCATAAAATTTTGGTTGCACAAAAACATTGCCAGAGAGCTCTGAATGTCCCAAAAACATTTGCAGCGTGAAAGGGACATTAACCCGCATCCTAGACCACTGAAATTCCCCAAAAGAATGTTGGCACGAAAAATGCATCCTATATCCCTGAAAGTTCTGAATATTTTAGCAGCGCAAAAAAGGCCTTCAAATGCATTTTAGGCATGCAAAAATGTTGAAAACTTTGGAGGCCCAAAAAAGGGGTTTACAGGCATCCAAGACCACCCAAAGTCCAGAAAATCTTGGTTGCCCAAAAAAAGTGCCAGAGAGCTTTGAATGTACCAAAAACATTTGCAGCCTGAAAGGGGCATTAACCTGCATCCTAAACCACTGAAATTCCCCAAAAGAATGTTGGCACTAAAAATGCATTCTACACCCCTGAAAGTTCAGAATATGTTAGCAGCCGAAAAAAGGCCTTAAAATGCATCTTAGGACTGCAAAAATGTTGAAAACTTTGGAGGCCCAATAAAGGGGTTTACAGGCACCATAGCCCCCCTAAAGTCCAGAAAATGTTAGTGGCCTAAAAACGGTGCCAGAGAGCTCTGAATATCACAAAAAAATGTATAGCCTGAAAGGGGCATTAACCCGCATCCTAGACCACTAAAATGCTCTGAAAGAAAGTTGGCACGAAAAATGCATACTACAGGCCTGAAAATTCAGAATATGTTAGCTGCCCAAAAAAGGCCTTAAAATGCATCTTAGGACTGCAAAAATGTTGAAAACTTTGGAGGCCCAAAAAAGGGGTTTACAGGCATCGTAGACCCCCTAAAGTCCATAAAATGTTGGAGGCCCGAAAACAGTGTCAGGGACCTCTGAATGTGCCAAAAACATTTGCAGCCTGAAAGGGACATTAACCCGCATCCTAGACCACTGAAATTCCCAAAATTATTTGCAGTCTGAAAAGGGCAATACACTGCATCCTAGACCCCTGACATTCCCAAAAATATTTTTGGCACGAAAAATGCATACTACAGGCCTGAAAGTTCTGAATATTTTAGCTGCCCAAAAAAGGCCTTAAAATGCATTTTAGGCCTGCAAAAATGTTGAAAACTTTGGAGGCCCAAAAAAGGTGTTTACAGGCATCGTAGACCCCCTAAAGTCCATAAAATGTTGGAGGCCTGAAAACTGTGCCAGAGAGCTCTGAATGTCCCAAAAACATGTGTAGCCTGAAAGGGGCATTAACCTGCACCCTAAACCACTGAAATTCCCCAAAAGAATGTTGGCACTAAAAATGCATCCTACACCCCTGAAAGTTCAGAATATGTTAGCAGCCCAAAAAAGGCCTTAAAATACATTGCAGGCCTGCAGAAATGTAGAAAACTTTGGAGGCCCAAAAAAGGGGTTTTCAGGCATCCAAGACTCACTAAAGTCCAGAAAATGTTGGTGACCCAAAAACGGTGCCAGGATGCTCTGAATGTCCCAAAAACATGTGCAGCCTGAAAGGGGCATTAACCCGCATCCTAGACCACTGAAATTCCCAAAAATATTTTTGGCACAAAAAATGCATCCTACACCCCTGAAAGTTCAGAACATGTTAGCAGCCGAAAAAAGGCCTTAAAATGCATCTTAGGCCTGCAAAAATGTAGAAAATTTTGGAGGCCCAAAAAAGGGGTTTTCAGGCATCCAAGACCCCCTAAAGTCCAGAAAATGTTGGTGACCCAAAAATGGTGCCAGGGAGCTCTGAATGTTCCAAAAACATTTGCAGCGTGAAAGGGGCATTAACACGCATCCTAGACCACTGAAATTCCCCAAAAGAATGTAGGCACGAAAAATGCATCCTACATCCCTGAAAGTTCGAAATATTTTAGCACCCCAAAAAAGGCCTTAAAATGCATCTTAGGCCTGCAAACATGTAGAAAAGTTTGGAGGCCCAAAAAAGGGGTTTATAGGCATCGTAGAACCCCTAAAGTCCATAAAATGTTGAAGGCCCGAAAACAGTGTCAGGGAGCTCTGAATGTGCCAAAAACATTTGCAGCCTGAAAGGGGCATTAACCCGCATCCTAGACCACTGAATTCCCAAAAATAATTTTGGCACAAAAAAAAATGCATCTACACACCTGAAAGTTCAGAATATGTTAGCAGCCCAAAAAAGGCCTTAAAGTGCATCTTTGGCCTGCAAAAATGTAGAAAACTTTCGAGGCCAAAAAAGGGGTTTACAGGCATCGTAGACCCCATAAAGTTGAGAAAATTTTGGTGTCCCAAAAACAGTTCCAGGGAGCTCTGAATGTCCCAAAAACATTTGCAGCCTGAAAGGGGCATTAACCCGCATCCTAGACCACTGAAATTACCCAAAAAAATGTTGCCACAAAAAAGGCATCCTACATCCCTGAAAGTTATGAATATTTTAGCAGCGTAAAAAAGGCCTTAAAATGCATCTTAGGCCTGCAAAAATGTTGAAAACTTTGGGGGCCCAAAAAAAGGGGTTTTCAGGCATCCAAGACCCCCTAAAGTCCAGAAAATGTTGGTGACCCAAAAACGGTGCCAGGGAGCTCTGAATGTGCCAAAAACATGTGCAGCCTGAAAGGGGCATTAACCCGCATCCTAGACCACTGAAATTCCCAAAATTATTTTTTGCACAAAAAATGCATCATACACCCCTGAAAGTTCAGAAAATGTTGGCAGTCCAAAAAAGGCCTTAGAAGGCATATTAGACCTGCAGAAATGTAGAAAACTGTGGAGGCCCAAAAAAGGGGTTTTCAGGCATCCAAGACCACAAAAAGTCCAGAAAATCTTGGTTGCCCAAAAAAAGTGCCAGAGAGCTTTGAATGTACAAAAAACATTTGCAGCCTGAAAGGGGCATTAAACTGCATCCTAGACCACTGAAATTCCCAAAAATATTTTTGGCACAAAAAATGCATCCTACACCCCTGAAAGTTCAGAATATGTTGGCAGCCGAAAAAAGGCCTTAAAATGCATCTTAGGCCTGCAAAAGTGTAGAAAACTTTGGAGGCCCAAAAAAGGGGTTTACAGGCATCATAGACCCTCTAAAGTCCAGAAAATGTTGGTGGCCTAAAAACTGTGCCAGAGAGCTCTGAATGTCCCAAAAACATTTTTAGCCTCAAAGGGGCATTAACCTGCATCCTAGACCACTAAAATTCTCCAAAAGAAAGTTGGCACGAAAAATGCATACTACACCCCTGAACGTTCAGAATATGTTAGCTGCCCAAAAAAGGCCTTAAAATGCATCTTAGGCCTGCAAAAATGTTGAAAACTTTGGAGGCCCAAAAAAGGGGTTTAAAGGCACCATAGACCCCCTAAAGTCCAGACAATGTTGGTGGCCTAAAAACTGTGCCAGAGAGCTCTGAATGTCACAAAAACATGTGTAGCCTGAAAGGGGCATTAACCCGCATCCTAGACCATTGAAATTCCCAAAATTATTTTTTGCACAAAAAATGCATCATACACCCCTGAAAGTTCAGAAAATGTTGGCAGTCCAAAAAAGGCCTTAGAAGGCATATTAGGCCTGCAAAAATGTAGAAAACTTTGGAGGCCCAAAAAAGGGGTTTACAGGCATCGTAGACCCCCTAATGGCCATAAAATTTTGGTTGCACAAAAACATTGCCAGAGAGCTCTGAATGTCTCAAAAACATTTGCAGCGTGAAAGGGGCATTAACCCGCATCCTAGACCACTGAAATTCCCCAAAAGAATGTTGGCACGAAAAATGCATCCTATATCCCTGAAAGTTCTGAATATGTTAGCAGCCCAAAAAAGGCCTTAAATGCATCTTAGGCCTGCAAAAATGTAGAAAACTTTGGAGGCACAAAAAAGGGGTTTACAGGCACCATAGACCCCCTAAAGTCCAGAAAATGTTGGTGGCCTACAAACTGTGCCAGATAGCTCTGAATGTCCCAAAAACATTTGTAGCCTGAAAGGGGCATTAACCTGCATCCTAGACCACTAAAATTCTCCAAAAGAAAGTTGGCATGAAAAATGCATACTACACCCCTGAAAGTTCAGAATATGTTAGCAGCCCAAAAAAGGCCTTAAATGCATCTTAGGCCTGCAAAAATGTAGAAAACTTTGGAGGCCCAAAAAAGGGGTTTACAGGCATCGTAGACCCCCTAAAGTCCAGAAAATCTTGGTTGCCCAAAAAAAGTGCCAGAGAGCTTTGAATGTCCCAAAAACATTTGCAGCCTGAAAGGGGCATTAACCCGCATCCTAGACCACTGAAATTCCCCAAAAGAATGTTGGCACGAAAAATGCATCCTACACCCCTGAAAGTTCAGAATATGTTGGCAGCCGAAAAAAGGCCTTAAAATGCATCTTAGGCCTGCAAAAATGTAGAAAACTTTGGAGGCCCAAAAAAGGGGTTTACAGGCATCATAGACCCCCTAAAGTCCATAAAATTGAAGGCCCGAAAACAGTGTCAGGGAGCTCTGAATGTGCCAAAAACATTTGCAGCATGAAAGGGGCATTAACCCGCATCCTAGACCACTGAAATTCCCAAAAATAATTTTGGCACAAAAAATGCATCCTACACACCTGAAAGTACAGAATATGTTAGCAGCCCAAAAAAGGCCTTAAAATGCATCTCAGGCCTGCAAAAATGTAGAAAACTTTGGAGGCCCAAAAAGGGGTTTACAGGCATCGTAGACCCCATAAAGTTGAGAAAATGTTGGTGTCCCAAAAACAGTGCCAGGGAGCTCTGAATGTCCCAAAAACATTTGCAGCCTGAAAGGGGCATTAACCCGCATCCTAGACCACTGAAATTAACCAAAAGAATGTTGGCACAAAAAATGCACCCTACAGCCCTGAAAACACCCCTGAAAGTTCTGAATATTTTATAAGTCCAAAAAAGGCCTTAAAATGCATCTTAAGCCTGCAAAATGTTGAAAACTTTGGAGGCCTAAAAAAGGGGTTTACAGGCATCGTAGAGCCCCTAAATTCCAGAAAATCTTGGTTCCCAAAAACTGTGCCATAGAACTCTGAATGATCCAAAAACATTTGCAGCCTGAAAGGGGCATTAACCTGCACCCTAGACCACTGAAATTCCCGAAAAAGAATGTTGGCACGAAAAATGCATCCTACACCTCCCAAAGTTATGAATATTTTAGGAGCACAAAAAAGGCCTGAAAATGCATATTAGGCCTGCGAAAATGTTGAAAACTTTGGAGTCTCAAAATAGGGGTTCACAGGCATCCTAGACCCCCTAAAGTCCAGAAAATGTTGGTTGACCAATAACTGTGTCAGAGAGCTCTGAATGTCGCAAAAACATGTGCAGCCTGAAAGGGGCATGAACCCGTATACTAGATCACTGAAATTCCAAACATATTTTTGGCACGAAAAATGCATCCTACATCCATGAACGTTCTGAATATTTTAGCAGCCCAAAAAAGGCCTTAAAATGCATCTTAGGCCTGCAAAAATGTTGAAAACTTTGGAGGCCCAAGAAAGGGGTTCACAGGCATCCTAGACCCACTAAAGTCCAGAAAATGTTGGTAACCCAATAACGGTTCCAGGGAGCTCTGAATGTCCCAAAAACATGTGCAGCCTGAAAGGGGCATTAACCCGCAGCCTAGACCACTGAAATTCCCAAAAATAATTTTGGCACAAAAAATGCATACTACACCCCTGAAGGTTCAGAATATGTTAGCAGCCCAAAAAAGGCCTTAAAATGCATCTCAGGCCTGCAGAAATGTAGAAAACTTTGGACGCCCAAAAAAGGGGTTTACAAGCATCGTAGACCCCCTAAAGTCCAGAAAATGTCGATGGCCTAAAAACTGTGCCAGAGAGCTCTGAATGTCCCCAAAACATTTGTAGCCTGAAAGGGGCATTAACCTGCACCCTAAACCACTGAAATTCCCCAAAAGAATGTTGGCACTAAAAATGCATCCTACACCCCTGAAAGTTCAGAATATGTTAGCAGCCCAAAAAAGGCCTTAAAATGCATCTCAGGCCTGCAGAAATGTAGAAAACTTTGGAGTCCCAGAAAATGGGTTTTTAGGCATCCAAGACCCCCTAAAGTCCAGAAAATGTTGGTGACCCAAAAATGGTGCCAGGGAGTTCTGAATGTTCCAAAAACATTTGCAGCGTGAAAGGGGCATTAACTCGCATCCTCGACCACTGAAATTCCCCAAAAGAATGTTGGCAGGAAAAATGCATACTACATCCCTGAAAGTTCTGAATATTTTAGCAGCGCAAAAAAGGCCTTAACATGCATATTAGGCCTGCAAAAATGTAGAAAACTTTGGAGGCCCAAAAAAGGGGTTTACAGGCATCGTAGACCCCCTAAAGTCCAGAAAATCTTGGTTGCCCAAAAAAAGTGCCAGAGAGCTTTGAATGTCCCAAAAACATTTGCAGCCTGAAAGGGGCATTAACCCGCATCCTAGACCACTGAAATTCCCCAAAAGAATGTTGGCACGAAAAATGCATCCTACACCCCTGAAAGTTCAGAATATGTTAGCAGCCCAAAAAAGGCCTTAAAATGCATCTTTGGCCTGCAAAAATGTCGAAAACTTTGGAGGCCCAGAAAAGGGGTTTACAGGCATCGTAGAGCCCCTAAATTCCAGAAAATCTTGGTTCCCAAAAACTGTGCCATAGAACTCTGAATGTCCCAAAAACATTTGCAGCCTTTAAGGGGCATTAACCAGCATCCTAGACCACTGAAATTCCCGAAAAAGAATGTTGGCACGAAAAATGCATCCTACACCTCTCAAAGTTATGAATATTTTAGGAGCACAAAAAAGGCCTTAAAATGCATCTTAGGCCTGCAGAAATGTAGAAAATCTTGGAGGCCCAAAAAAGGGGTTTTCAGGCATCCAAAACCCACTAAAGTCCACAAAATGTTGGTGACCCAAAAACGGTGCCAGGGAGCTCTGAATGTCCCAAAACATGTGCAGCCTGAAAGGGGCATTAACCCGCATCCTAAACCACTGAAATTCCCCAAAAGAATGTTGGCACGAAAAATGCATACTACACCCCTGAAAGTTCTGAATATGTTAGCTGCCCAAAAAAGGCCTTAAAATGCATCTCAGGGCTGCAGAAATGTAGAAACTTTGGAGTCCCATAAAAGGGGTTTTTAGGCATCCAAGACCCCCTAAAGTCCAGAAAATGTTGGTGACCCAAAAATGGTGCCAGGGAGCTCTGAATGTTCCAAAAACATTTGCAGCGTGAAAGGGGCATTAACTCGCATCCTAGACCACTGAAATTCCCCAAAAGAATGTTGGCACGAAAAATGCATCCTACATCCCTGAAAGTTCTGAATATTTTAGCAGCGCAAAAAAGGCCTTAAAATGCATCTTAGGCCTGTAAAAATGTTGAAAACTTTGGAGGCCCAAAAAAGGGGTTTACAGGCATCCAAGACCACCTAAAGTCCACAAAATGTTGGTTATCAAAAACTGTGTCATAGAACTCTGAATGTCCCAAAAACATTTGCAGCCTGAAAGGGGCATTAACCCGCATCCTAGACCACTGAAATTCCCCAAAAGAATGTTGGCACGAAAAATGCATCCTACACCTCTCAAAGTTATGAATATTTTAGGAGCACAAGAAAGGACTTAAAATGCATCTTAGGACTGCAAAAATGTTGAAAACTTTGGAGGCTCAAAAAAGGGGTTCACAGGCTTCCTAGACCCCCTAAAGTCCAGAAAATGTTGGTTGACCAATAACTGTGTCAGCGAGCTCTGAATGTGCCAAAAACATTTGCAGCCTGAAAGGGGCATTAACCCGCAACCTAGACCACTGAAATTCCCAAAATTATTTTTTGCACAAAAAATGCATCATACACCCTTGAAAGTTCAGAAAATATTGGCAGCCCAAAAAAGGCCTTAAAATGCATAATAGGCCTGCAAAAATGTAGAAAACTTTGGAGGCCCAAAAAAGGGGTTTACAGGCATCGTAGACACCCTAAAGTCCAGAAAATCTTGGTTGCCCAAAAAAAGTGCCAGAGAGCTTTGAATGTCCCAAAAACATTTGCAGCCTGAAAGGGGCATTAACCCGCATCCTAGACCACTGAAATTCCCCAAAAGAATGTTGGCACGAAAAATGCATCCTACACCCCTGAAAGTTCAGAATATGTTGGCAGCCGAAAAAAGGCCTTAAAATGCATCTTAGGCCTGCAAAAATGTAGAAAAGTTTGGAGGCCCAAAAAAGGGGTTTACAGGCATCATAGACCCCCTAAAGTCCATAAAATTGAAGGCCCGAAAACAGTGTCAGGGAGCTCTGAATGTGCCAAAAACATTTGCAGCATGAAAGGGGCATTAACCCGCATCCTAGACCACTGAAATTCCCAAAAATAATTTTGGCACAAAAAATGCATCCTACACACCTGAAAGTACAGAATATGTTAGCAGCCCAAAAAAGGCCTTAAAATGCATCTCAGGCCTGCAAAAATGTAGAAAACTTTGGAGGCCCAAAAAGGGGTTTACAGGCATCGTAGACCCCATAAAGTTGAGAAAATGTTGGTGTCCCAAAAACAGTGCCAGGGAGCTCTGAATGTCCCAAAAACATTTGCAGCCTGAAAGGGGCATGAACCCGCATCCTAGACCACTGAAATTAACCAAAAGAATGTTGGCACAAAAAATGCACCCTACAGCCCTGAAAACACACCTGAAAGTTCTGAATATTTTATAAGTCCAAAAAAGGCCTTAAAATGCATCTTAGGCCTGCAAAAATGTTGAAAACTTTGGAGGCCTAAAAAAGGGGTTTACAGGCATCGTAGAGCCCCTAAATTCCTGAAAATCTTGGTTCCCAAAAACTGTGCCATAGAACTCTGAATGTTCCAAAAACATTTGCAGCCTGAAAGGGGCATTAAGACCACTGAAATTCCCGAAAAAGAATGTTGGCACGAAAAATAAATCCTACACCTCTCAAAATTATGAATATTTTAGGAGCACAAAAAAGGCCTGAAAATGCATATTAGGCCTGCAAAAATGTTGAAAACTTTGGAGGCTCAAAATAGGGGTTCACAGGCATCGTAGAGCACCTAAATTCCAGAAAACCTTGGTTCCCAAAAACTGTGCCATAGAACTCTGAATGTCCCAAAAACATTTGCAGCCTGAAAGGGGCATTAACCCACATCCTAGACCACTGAAATTCCCCAAAAGAATGTTGCCACGAAAAATGCATCCTACACCTCTGAAAGTTATGAATATTTTAGCAGCGCAAAAAAGGCCTTAAAATGCATCTTAGGACTACAAAAATGTTGAAAACTTTGGAGGCCCAAAAAAGGGGTTCACAGGCATCCTAGACCCACTAAAGTCCAGAAAATGTTGGTGACCCAAAAACGGTTCCACGGAGCTCTGAATGTCCCAAAAACATGTGCAGCCTGAAAGGGGCATTAACCCTCAGCCTAGACCACTGAAATTCCCAAAAATAATTTTGGCACAAAAAATGCATACTACACCCCTGAAGGTTCAGAATATGTTAGCAGCCGAAAAAAGGCCTTAAAATGCATCTTTGGCCTCCAAAAATGTCGAAAACTTTGGAGGCCCAGAAAAGGGGTTTACAGGCATCGTAGAGCCCCTAAATTCCAGAAAATCATGGTTCCAAAAAACTGTGCGATAGAACTCTGAATGTTCCAAAAACATTTGCAGCCTGAAAGGGGCATTAACCCGCAACCTAGACCACTGAAATTCCCAAAACTATTTTTTGCACAAAAAATGCATCATACATGCCTGAACGTTCAGAAAATATTGGCAGCCCAAAAAAGGCCTTAAAATGCATATTAGGCCTGCAAAAATGTAGAAAACTTTGGAGGCCCAAAAAAGGGGTTTACAGGCATCCTAGACCCACTAAAGTCCAGTAAATGTTGGTGACCCAATAACGGTTCCAGGGAGCTCTGAATGTCCCAAAAACATGTGCAGCCTGAAAGGGGCATTAACCAGTATCCTAGATCACTGAAATTACCAAACCTATTTTTGCACGAAAAATGCATCCTACATCCATGAAAGTTCTGAATATTTTAGCAGCCCAAAAAAGGCCTTAAAATGCATCTTAGGGCTGCAAAAATGTTGAAAACTTTGGAGGCCCAGAAAAGGGGTTTACAGGCATCGTAGAGCCCCTAAATTCCAGAAAACCTTGGTTCCCAAAAACTGTGCTATAGAACTCTGAATGTCCCAAAAACATTTGCAGCCTGAAAGGGGCATTAACCCACATCCTAGACCACTGACATTCCCCAAAAGAATGTTGTCACGAAAAATGCATCCTACACCTCTGAAAGTTATGAATATTTTAGCAGCGCAAAAAAGGCCTTAAATGCATCTTAGGCCTGCAAAAATGTAGAAAACTTTGGAGGCCCAAAAAGGGGGTTTACAGGCACCATAGACCCCCTAAAGTCCAGACATTGTTGGTGGCCTAAAAACTGTGCCACAGAGCTCTGAATGTCACAAAAACATTTGTAGCCTGAAAGGGGCATTAACCCGCATCCTAGACCACTAAAATTCTCCAAAAGAAAGTTGGCACGAAAAATGCATACTACACCCCTGAAAGTTCAGAATATGTTAGCTGCCCAAAAAAGGCCTTAAAATGCATCTTAGGCCTGCAAAAATGTTGAAAACTTTGGAGGCCCAAAAAAAGGGTTTACAGGCATCGTAGACCCCCTAAAGTCCATAAAATTTTGGTTGCACAAAAACATTGCCAGAGAGCTCTGAATGTCCCAAAAACATTTGCAGCGTGAAAGGGACATTAACCCGCATCCTAGACCACTGAAATTCCCCAAAAGAATGTTGGCACGAAAAATGCATCCTATATCCCTGAAAGTTCTGAATATTTTAGCAGCGCAAAAAAGGCCTTCAAATGCATTTTAGGCATGCAAAAATGTTGAAAACTTTGGAGGCCCAAAAAAGGGGTTTACAGGCATCCAAGACCACCCAAAGTCCAGAAAATCTTGGTTGCCCAAAAAAAGTGCCAGAGAGCTTTGAATGTACCAAAAACATTTGCAGCCTGAAAGGGGCATTAACCTGCATCCTAAACCACTGAAATTCCCCAAAAGAATGTTGGCACTAAAAATGCATTCTACACCCCTGAAAGTTCAGAATATGTTAGCAGCCGAAAAAAGGCCTTAAAAAGCATCTTAGGACTGCAAAAATGTTGAAAACTTTGGAGGCCCAATAAAGGGGTTTACAGGCACCATAGCCCCCCTAAAGTCCAGAAAATGTTAGTGGCCTAAAAACGGTGCCAGAGAGCTCTGAATGTCACAAAAAAATGTATAGCCTGAAAGGGGCATTAACCCGCATCCTAGAGCACTAAAATTCTCTGAAAGAAAGTTGGCACGAAAAATGCATACTACAGGCCTGAAGGTTCAGAATATGTTAGCAGCCCGAAAAAAGGCCTTAAAATGCATCTTTGGCCTGCAAAAATGTCGAAAACTTTGGAGGCCCAGAAAAGGGGTTTACAGGCATCGTAGAGCCCCTAAATTCCAGAAAATCTTGGTTCCCAAAAACTGTGCCATAGAACTCTGAATGTTCCAAAAACATTTGCAGCCTGAAAGGGGCATTAACCCGCAACCTAGACCACTGAAATTCCCAAAACTATTTTTTGCACAAAAAATGCATCATACATGCCTGAAAGTTCAGAAAATATTGGCAGCCCAAAAAAGGCCTTAAAATGCATATTAGGCCTGCAAAAATGTAGAAAACTTTGGAGGCCCAAAAAAGGGGTTTACAGGCATCGTAGACCCCCTAAAGTCCAGAAAATCTTGGTTGCCCAAAAAAAGTGCCAGAGAGCTTTGAATGTCCCAAAAACATTTGCAGCCTGAAAGGGGCATTAACCTGCATCCTAAACCACTGAAATTCCCCAAAAGAATGTTGGCACTAAAAATGCATCCTACACCTCTGAAAGTTATGAATATTTTAGCAGCGCAAAAAAGGCCTTAAAATGCATTTTAGGACTGCAAAAATGTTGAAAACTTTGGAGGCCCAAAAAAGGGGTTTACAGGCATCCTAGACCCACTAAAGTCCAGAAAATGTTGGTGACCCAAAAACGGTGCCAGGGAGCTCTGAATGTCCCCAAAACATTTGTAGCCTGAAAGGGGCATTAACCTGCATCCTAAACCACTGAAATTCCCCAAAAGAATGCTGGCACTAAAAATGCATCCTACACCCCTGAAAGTTCAGAATATGTTAGCAGCCCAAAAAAGGCCTTAAAATGCAGCTTAGGCCTGCAAAAATGTAGAAAATTTTGGAGGCCCAAAAAAGGGGTTTACAGGCATCGTAGATGCCCTAAAGTCCAGAAAATGTTGGTGGGCTAAAAACTGTGCCAGAGAGCTCTGAATGTCCCAAAAACATGTGTAGCCTGAAGGGGCATTAACCTGCACCCTAAACCACTGAAATTCTCCAAAAGAAAGTTGGCACGAAAAATGAATACTACACCCCTGAAAGTTCAGAATATGTTTGCAGCCCAAAAAATGCCTTAAAATGCATCTCAGGCCTGCAGAAATGTTGAAAGATTTGGAGGCCCAAAAAAGGGGTTTTCAGGCATCCAAGACCCCATAAAGTCCAGAAAATGATGGTGACCCAAAAACTGTGCCAGGGAGCTCTGAATGTCCCAAAAACATGTGCAGCCTGAAAGGGGCATTAACCCGCATCCTAGACCACTGAAATTCCCAAAAATATTTTTGGCACAAAAAATGCATCCTACACCCCTGAAAGTTCAGATTATGTTGGCAGCCGAAAAAAGGCCTTAAAATGCATATTAGGCCTGCAAAAATGTAGAAAACTTTGGAGGCCCAAAAAAGGGGTTTACAGGCACCATAGACCCCCTAAAGTCCAGAAAATGTTGGTGGCCTACAAACTGTGCCAGATAGCTCTGAATGTCCCAAAAACATTTGTAGCCTGAAAGGGGCATTAACCTGCATCCTAGACCACTAAAATTCTCCAAAAGAAAGTTGGCATGAAAAATGCATACTACACCCCTGAAAGTTCAGAATATGTTAGCAGCCCAAAAAAGGCCTTAAATGCATCTTAGGCCTGCAAAAATGTAGAAAACTTTGGAGGCCCAAAAAAGGGGTTTACAGGCACCATAGACCCCCTAAAGTCCAGACAATGTTGGTGGCCTAAAAACTGTGCCACAGAGCTCTGAATGTCACAAAAACATTTGTAGCCTGAAAGGGGCATTAACCTGCATCCTAGACCACTGAAATTCCCCAAAAGAATGTTGGCACGAAAAATGCATCCTATATCCCTGAAAGTTCTGAATATTTTAGCAGCGCAAAAAAGGCCTTCAAATGCATTTTAGGCATGCAAAAATGTTGAAAACTTTGGAGGCCCAAAAAAGGGGTTTACAGGCATCCAAGACCACCCAAAGTCCAGAAAATCTTGGTTGCCCAAAAAAAGTGCCAGAGAGCTTTGAATGTACCAAAAACATTTGCAGCCTGAAAGGGGCATTAACCTGCATCCTAAACCACTGAAATTCCCCAAAAGAATGTTGGCACTAAAAATGCATTCTACACCCCTGAAAGTTCAGAATATGTTAGCAGCCGAAAAAAGGCCTTAAAAAGCATCTTAGGACTGCAAAAATGTTGAAAACTTTGGAGGCCCAATAAAGGGGTTTACAGGCACCATAGCCCCCCTAAAGTCCAGAAAATGTTAGTGGCCTAAAAACGGTGCCAGAGAGCTCTGAATGTCACAAAAAAATGTATAGCCTGAAAGGGGCATTAACCCGCATCCTAGACCACTGAAATTCCCAAAAATATTTTTGGCACAAAAAATGCATCCTACACCCCTGAAAATTCAGAATATGTTAGCTGCCCAAAAAATACCTTAAAATGCATATTAGGCCTGCAAAAATGTAGAAAACTTTGGAGGCCCAAAAAAGGGGTTTACAGGCATCCTAGACCCACTAAAGTCCAGTAAATGTTGGTGACCCAATAACGGTTCCAGGGAGCTCTGAATGTCCCAAAAACATGTGCAGCCTGAAAGGGGCATTAACCAGTATCCTAGATCACTGAAATTACCAAACCTATTTTTGCACGAAAAATGCATCCTACATCCATGAAAGTTCTGAATATTTTAGCAGCCCAAAAAAGGCCTTAAAATGCATCTTAGGCCTGCAAAAATGTTGAAAACTTTGGAGGCCCAGAAAAGGGGTTTACAGGCATCGTAGAGCCCCTAAATTCCAGAAAACCTTGGTTCCCAAAAACTGTGCCATAGAACTCTGAATGTCCCAAAAACATTTGCAGCCTGAAAGGGGCATTAACCCACATCCTAGACCACTGAAATTCCCCAAAAGAATGTTGCCACGAAAAATACATCCTACACCTCTGAAAGTTATGAATATTTTAGCAGCGCAAAAAAGGCCTTAAAATGCATCTTAGGACTGCAAAAATGTTGAAAACTTTGGAGGCCCAAAAAAGGGGTTCACAAGCATCCTAGACCCACTAAAGTCCAGAAAATGTTGGTGACCCAAAAACGGTTCCACGGAGCTCTGAATGTCCCAAAAACATGTGCAGCCTGAAAGGGGCATTGACCCGCAGCCTAGACCACTGAAATTCCCAAAAATAATTTTGGCACAAAAAATGCATACTACACCCCTGAAGGTTCAGAATATGTTAGCAGCCGAAAAAAGGCCTTAAAATGCATCTTTGGCCTGCAAAAATGTCGAAAGCTTTGGAGGCCCAGAAAAGGGGTTTACAGGCATCGTAGAGCCCCTAAATTCCAGAAAATCTTGGTTCCCAAAAACTGTGCCATAGAACTCTGAATGTTCCAAAAACATTTGCAGCCTGAAAGGGGCATTAACCCGCAACCTAGACCACTGAAATTCCCAAAACTATTTTTTGCACAAAAAATGCATCATATATGCCTGAAAGTTCAGAAAATATTGGCAGCCCAAAAAAGGCCTCAAAATGCATATTAGGCCTGCAAAAATGTAGAAAACTTTGGAGGCCCAAAAAAGGGGTTTACAGGCATCGTAGACCCCCTAAAGTCCAGAAAATCTTGGTTGCCCAAAAAAAGTGCCAGAGAGCTTTGAATGTCCCAAAAACATTTGCAGCCTGAAAGGGGCATTAACCTTCATCCTAAACCACTGAAATTCCCCAAAAGAATGTTGGCACTAAAAATGCATCCTACACCTCTGAAAGTTATGAATATTTTAGCAGCGTAAAAAAGGCCTTAAAATGCATTTTAGGACTGCAAAAATGTTGAAAACTTTGGAGGCCCAAAAAAGGGGTTTACAGGCATCCTAGGCCCACTAAAGTCCAGAAAATGTTGGTGACCCAAAAACGGTGCCAGGGAGCTCTGAATGTCCCCAAAACATTTGTAGCCTGAAAGGGGCATTAACCTGCATCCTAAACCACTGAAATTCCCCAAAAGAATGCTGGCACTAAAAATGCATCCTACACCCCTGAAAGTTCAGAATATGTTAGCAGCCCAAAAAAGGCCTTAAAATGCAGCTTAGGCCTGCAAAAATGTAGAAAATTTTGGAGGCCCAAAAAAGGGGTTTACAGGCATCGTAGATGCCCTAAAGTCCAGAAAATGTTGGTGGCCTAAAAACTGTGCCAGAGAGCTCTGAATGTCCCAAAAACATGTGTAGCCTGAAGGGGCATTAACCTGCACCCTAAACCACTGAAATTCTCCAAAAGAAAGTTGGCACGAAAAATGAATACTACACCCCTGAAAGTTCAGAATATGTTTGCAGCCCAAAAAATGCCTTAAAATGCATCTCAGGCCTGCAGAAATGTTGAAAGCTTTGGAGGCCCAAAAAAGGGGTTTTCAGGCATCCAAGACCGCATAAAGTCCAGAAAATGATGGTGACCCAAAAACTGTGCCAGGGAGCTCTGAATGTCCCAAAAACATGTGCAGCCTGAAAGGGGCATTAACCCGCATCCTAGACCACTGAAATTCCGAAAAATATTTTTGGCACAAAAAATGCATCCTACACCCCTGAAAGTTCAGATTATGTTGGCAGCCGAAAAAAGGCCTTAAAATGCATATTAGGCCTGCAAAAATGTAGAAAACTTTGGAGGCCCAAAAAAGGGGTTTACAGGCACCATAGACCCCCTAAAGTCCAGAAAATGTTGGTGGCCTACAAACTGTGCCAGATAGCTCTGAATGTCCCAAAAACATTTGTAGCCTGAAAAGGGGAAATTAACCTGCATCCTAGACCACTAAAATTCTCCAAAAGAAAGTTGGCATGAAAAATGCATACTACACCCCTGAAAGTTCAGAATATGTTAGCAGCCCAAAAAAGGCCTTAAATGCATCTTAGGCCTGCAAAAATGTAGAAAACTTTGGAGGCCCAAAAAAGGGGTTTACAGGCACCATAGACCCCCTAAAGTCCAGGCAATGTTGGTGGCCTAAAAACTGTGCCACAGAGCTCTGAATGTCACAAAAACATTTGTAGCCTGAAAGGGGCATTAACCCGCATCCTAGACCACTAAAATTCTCCAAAAGAAAGTTGGCACGAAAAATGCATACTACACCCCTGAAAGTTCAGAATATGTTAGCTGCCCAAAAAAGGCCTTAAAATGCATCTTAGGCCTGCAAAAATGTTGAAAACTTTGGAGGCCCAAAAAAGGGGTTTACAGGCATCGTAGACCCCCTAAAGTCCATAAAATTTTGGTTGCACAAAAACATTGCCAGAGAGCTCTGAATGTCCCAAAAACATTTGCAGCGTGAAAGGGACATTAACCCGCATCCTAGACCACTGAAATTCCCCAAAAGAATGTTGGCACGAAAAATGCATCCTATATCCCTGAAAGTTCTGAATATTTTAGCAGCGCAAAAAAGGCCTTCAAATGCATTTTAGGCATGCAAAAATGTTGAAAACTTTGGAGGCCCAAAAAAGGGGTTTACAGGCATCCAAGACCACCCAAAGTCCAGAAAATCTTGGTTGCCCAAAAAAAGTGCCAGAGAGCTTTGAATGTACCAAAAACATTTGCAGCCTGAAAGGGGCATTAACCTGCATCCTAAACCACTGAAATTCCCCAAAAGAATGTTGGCACTAAAAATGCATTCTACACCCCTGAAAGTTCAGAATATGTTAGCAGCCGAAAAAAGGCCTTAAAATGCATCTTAGGACTGCAAAAATGTTGAAAACTTTGGAGGCCCAATAAAGGGGTTTACAGGCACCATAGCCCCCCTAAAGTCCAGAAAATGTTAGTGGCCTAAAAACGGTGCCAGAGAGCTCTGAATGTCACAAAAAAATGTATAGCCTGAAAGGGGCATTAACCCGCATCCTAGACCACTAAAATTCTCTGAAAGAAAGTTGGCACGAAAAATGCATACTACAGGCCTGAAAATTCAGAATATGTTGGCTGCCCAAAAAAGGCCTTAAAATGCATCTTAGGACTGCAAAAATGTTGAAAACTTTGGAGGCCCAAAAAAGGGGTTTACAGGCATCGTAGACCCCCTAAAGTCCATAAAATGTTGGAGGCCCGAAAACAGTGTCAGGGACCTCTGAATGTGCCAAAAACATTTGCAGCCTGAAAGGGACATTAACCCGCATCCTAGACCACTGAAATTCCCAAAATTATTTGCAGTCTGAAAAGGGCAATACACTGCATCCTAGACCCCTGACATTCCCAAAAATATTTTTGGCACGAAAAATGCATACTACAGGCCTGAAAGTTCTGAATATTTTAGCTGCCCAAAAAAGGCCTTAAAATGCATTTTAGGCCTGCAAAAATGTTGAAAACTTTGGAGGCCCAAAAAAGGTGTTTACAGGCATCGTAGACCCCCTAAAGTCCATAAAATGTTGGAGGCCTGAAAACTGTGCCAGAGAGCTCTGAATGTCCCAAAAACACGTGTAGCCTGAAAGGGGCATTAACCTGCACCCTAAACCACTGAAATTCCCCAAAAGAATGTTGGCACTAAAAATGCATCCTACACCCCTGAAAGTTCAGAATATGTTAGCAGCCCAAAAAAGGCCTTAAAATACATTGCAGGCCTGCAGAAATGTAGAAAACTTTGGAGGCCCAAAAAAGGGGTTTTCAGGCATCCAAGACTCACTAAAGTCCAGAAAATGTTGGTGACCCAAAAACGGTGCCAGGATGCTCTGAATGTCCCAAAAACATGTGCAGCCTGAAAGGGGCATTAACCCGCATCCTAGACCACTGAAATTCCCAAAAATATTTTTGGCACAAAAAATGCATCCTACACCCCTGAAAGTTCAGAACATGTTAGCAGCCGAAAAAAGGCCTTAAAATGCATCTTAGGCCTGCAAAAATGTAGAAAATTTTGGAGGCCCAAAAAAGGGGTTTTCAGGCATCCAAGACCCCCTAAAGTCCAGAAAATGTTGGTGACCAAAAAATGGTGCCAGGGAGCTCTGAATGTTCCAAAAACATTTGCAGCGTGAAAGGGGCATTAACACGCATCCTAGACCACTGAAATTCCCCAAAAGAATGTAGGCACGAAAAAAGCATCCTACATCCCTGAAAGTTCTAAATATTTTAGCAGCCCAAAAAAGGCCTTAAAATGCATCTTAGGCCTGCAAACATGTAGAAAAGTTTGGAGGCCCAAAAAAGGGGTTTATAGGCATCGTAGAACCCCTAAAGTCCATAAAATGTTGAAGGCCCGAAAACAGTGTCAGGGAGCTCTGAATGTGCCAAAAACATTTGCAGCCTGAAAGGGGCATTAACCCGCATCCTAGACCACTGAATTCCCAAAAATAATATTGGCACAAAAAAAAATGCATCCACACACCTGAAAGTTCAGAATATGTTAGCAGCCCAAAAAAGGCCTTAAAGTGCATCTTTGGCCTGCAAAAATGTAGAAAACTTTCGAGGCCAAAAAAGGGGTTTACAGGCATCGTAGACCCCATAAAGTTGAGAAAATTTTGGTGTCCCAAAAACAGTTCCAGGGAGCTCTGAATGTCCCAAAAACATTTGCAGCCTGAAAGGGGCATTAACCCGCATCCTAGACCACTGAAATTACCCAAAAAAATGTTGCCACAAAAAAGGCATCCTACATCCCTGAAAGTTATGAATATTTTAGCAGCGTAAAAAAGGCCTTAAAATGCATCTTAGGCCTGCAAAAATGTTGAAAACTTTGGGGGCCCAAAAAAAGGGGTTTTCAGGCATCCAAGACCCCCTAAAGTCCAGAAAATGTTGGTGACCCAAAAACGGTGCCAGGGAGCTCTGAATGTGCCAAAAACATGTGCAGCCTGAAAGGGGCATTAACCCGCATCCTAGACCACTGAAATTCCCAAAATTATTTTTTGCACAAAAAATGCATCATACACCCCTGAAAGTTCAGAAAATGTTGGCAGTCCAAAAAAGGCCTTAGAAGGCATATTAGACCTGCAGAAATGTAGAAAACTTTGGAGGCCCAAAAAAGGGGTTTTCAGGCATCCAAGACCACAAAAAGTCCAGAAAATCTTGGTTGCCCAAAAAAAGTGCCAGAGAGCTTTGAATGTACAAAAAACATTTGCAGCCTGAAAGGGGCATTAAACTGCATCCTAGACCACTGAAATTCCCAAAAATATTTTTGGCACAAAAAATGCATCATACACCCCTGAAAGTTCAGAAAATGTTGGCAGTCCAAAAAAGGCCTTAGAAGGCATATTAGACCTGCAGAAATGTAGAAAACTTTGGAGGCCCAAAAAAGGGGTTTACAGGCATCATAGACCCTCTAAAGTCCAGAAAATGTTGGTGGCCTAAAAACTGTGCCAGAGAGCTCTGAATGTCCCAAAAACATTTTTAGCCTCAAAGGGGCATTAACCTGCATCCTAGACCACTAAAATCCTCCAAAAGAAAGTTGGCACGAAAAATGCATACTACACCCCTGAAAGTTCAGAATATGTTAGCAGCCCAGAAAAGGCCTTAAAATGCATCTTAGGTCTGCAAAAATGTTGAAAACTTTGGAGGCCCAAAAAAGGGGTTTACAGGCACCATAGACCCCCTAAAGTCCAGACAATGTTGGTGGCCTAAAAACTGTGCCAGAGAGCTCTGAATGTCACAAAAACATGTGTAGCCTGAAAGGGGCATTAACCCGCATCCTAGACCACTAAAATTCTCCAAAAGAAAGTTGGCACGAAAAATGCATACTACACCCCTGAACGTTCAGAATATGTTAGCTGCCCAAAAAAGGCCTTAAAATGCATCTTAGGCCTGCAAAAATGTTGAAAACTTTGGAGGCCCAAAAAAGGGGTTTAAAGGCATCGTAGACCGCCTAAAGTCCATAAAATGTTGGCGGCCCGAAAACAGTGTCAGGGAGCTCTGAATGTGCCAAAAACATGTGCAGCCTGAAAGGGGCATTAACCCGCATCCTAGACCATTGAAATTCCCAAAATTATTTTTTGCACAAAAAATGCATCATACACCCCTGAAAGTTCAGAAAATGTTGGCAGTCCAAAAAAGGCCTTAGAAGGCATATTAGGCCTGCAAAAATGTAGAAAACTTTGGAGGCCCAAAAAAGGGGTTCACAGGCATCGTAGACCCCCTAATGGCCATAAAATTTTGGTTGCACAAAAACATTGCCAGAGAGCTCTGAATGTCTCAAAAACATTTGCAGCGTGAAAGGGGCATTAACCCGCATCCTAGACCACTGAAATTCCCCAAAAGAATGTTGGCACGAAAAATGCATCCTATATCCCTGAAAGTTCTGAATATTATAGCAGCGCAAAAAAGGCCTTAAAATGCATCTTAGGCCTGCAAAAATGTTGAAAACTTTGGAGGCCCAAAAAAGGGGTTTACAGGCATCCAAGACCACCTAAAGTCCAGAAAATCTTGGTTGCCCAAAAAAAGTGCCAGAGAGCTTTGAATGTACCAAAAACATTTGCAGCCTGAAAGGGGCATTAACCTGCATCCTAAACCACTGAAATTCCCCAAAAGAATGTTGGCACTAAAAATGCATTCTACACCCCTGAAAATTCAGAATATGTTAGCAGCCAAAAAAAGGCCTTAAAATGCATCTTAGGCCTGCAAAAATGTAGAAAAATTTGGAGGCCCAATAAAGGGGTTTACAGGCACCATAGACCCCCTAAAGTTCAGAAAATGTTGGTGGCTTAAAAACTGTGCCAGAGAGCTCTGAATGTCACAAAAAAATGTGTAGCCTGAAAGGGGCATTAACCCGCATCCTAGACCACTAAAATTCTCCGAAAGAAAGTTGGCACGAAAAATGCATACTACAGGCCTGAAAATTCAGAATATGTTAGCTGCCCAAAAAAGGCCTTAAAATGCATCTTACGCCTGCAAAAATGTTGAAAACTTTGGAGGCCCAAGAAAGGGGTTTACAGGCATCGTAGAACCCCTAAAGTCCATAAAATGTTGGAGGCCCGAAAACAGTGCCAGAGAGCTTTGAATGTCCCAAAAACATTTGCAGCCTGAAAGGGGCATTAACCTGCATCCTAAACCACTGAATTTCCCCAAAAGAATGTTGGCACTAAAAATGCATCCTACACCCCTGAAAGTTCAGAAAATGTTGGCAGCCCAAAAAAGGCCTTAAAATGCATATTAGGCCTGCAAAAATGTTGAAAACTTTGGAGGCCCAAAAAAAGGGTTTACAGGCATCGTAGACCCCCTAAAGTCCATAAAATTTTGGTTGCACAAAAACATTGCCAGAGAGCTCTGAATGTCCCAAAAACATTTGCAGCCTGAAAGGGGCATTAACCCGCAACCTAGACCACTGAAATTCCCAAAACTATTTTTTGCACAAAAAATGCATCATACATGCCTGAAAGTTCAGAAAATATTGGCAGCCCAAAAAAGGCCTTAAAATGCATATTAGGCCTGCAAAAATGTAGAAAACTTTGGAGGCCCAAAAAAGGGGTTTACAGGCATCGTAGACCCCCTAAAGTCCAGAAAATCTTGGTTGCCCAAAAAAAGTGCCAGAGAGCTTTGAATGTCCCAAAAACATTTGCAGCCTGAAAGGGGCATTAACCTGCATCCTAAACCACTGAAATTCCCCAAAAGAATGTTGGCACTAAAAATGCATCCTACACCTCTGAAAGTTATGAATATTTTAGCAGCGCAAAAAAGGCCTTAAAATGCATTTTAAGGCTGCAAAAATGTTGAAAACTTTGGAGGCCCAAAAAAGGGGTTTACAGGCATCCTAGACCCACTAAAGTCCAGAAAATGTTGGTGACCCAAAAACGGTGCCAGGGAGCTCTGAATGTCCCCAAAACATTTGTAGCCTGAAAGGGGCATTAACCTGCATCCTAAACCACTGAAATTCCCCAAAAGAATGCTGGCACTAAAAATGCATCCTACACCCCTGGAAGTTCAGAATATGTTAGCAGCCCAAAAAAGGCCTTAAAATGCAGCTTAGGCCTGCAAAAATGTAGAAAATTTTGGAGGCCCAAAAAAGGGGTTTACAGGCATCGTAGATGCCCTAAAGTCCAGAAAATGTTGGTGGCCTAAAAACTGTGCCAGAGAGCTCTGAATGTCCCAAAAACATGTGTAGCCTGAAGGGGCATTAACCTGCACCCTAAACCACTGAAATTCTCCAAAAGAAAGTTGGCACGAAAAATGAATACTACACCCCTGAAAGTTCAGAATATGTTTGCAGCCCAAAAAATGCCTTAAAATGCATCTCAGGCCTGCAGAAATGTTGAAAGCTTTGGAGGCCCAAAAAAGGGGTTTTCAGGCATCCAAGACCCCATAAAGTCCAGAAAATGATGGTGACCCACAAACTGTGCCAGGGAGCTCTGAATGTCCCAAAAACATGTGCAGCCTGAAAGGGGCATTAACCCGCATCCTAGACCACTGAAATTCCCAAAAATATTTTTGGCACAAAAAATGCATCCTACACCCCTGAAAGTTCAGATTATGTTGGCAGCCGAAAAAAGGCCTTAAAATGCATATTAGGCCTGCAAAAATGTAGAAAACTTTGGAGGCCCAAAAAAGGGGTTTACAGGCACCATAGACCCCCTAAAGTCCAGAAAATGTTGGTGGCCTACAAACTGTGCCAGATAGCTCTGAATGTCCCAAAAACATTTGTAGCCTGAAAGGGGCATTAACCTGCATCCTAGACCACTAAAATTCTCCAAAAGAAAGTTGGCATGAAAAATGCATACTACACCCCTGAAAGTTCAGAATATGTTAGCAGCCCAAAAAAGGCCTTAAATGCATCTTAGGCCTGCAAAAATGTAGAAAACTTTGGAGGCCCAAAAAAGGGGTTTACAGGCACCATAGACCCCCTAAAGTCCAGACAATGTTGGTGGCCTAAAAACTGTGCCACAGAGCTCTGAATGTCACAAAAACATTTGTAGCCTGAAAGGGGCATTAACCCGCATCCTAGACCACTAAAATTCTCCAAAAGAAAGTTGGCACGAAAAATGCATACTACACCCCTGAAAGTTCAGAATATGTTAGCTGCCCAAAAAAGGCCTTAAAATGCATCTTAGGCCTGCAAAAATGTTGAAAACTTTGGAGGCCCAAAAAAGGGGTTTACAGGCATCGTAGACCCCCTAAAGTCCATAAAATTTTGGTTGCACAAAAACATTGCCAGAGAGCTCTGAATGTCCCAAAAACATTTGCAGCGTGAAAGGGACATTAACCCGCATCCTAGACCACTGAAATTCCCCAAAAGAATGTTGCCACGAAAAATGCATCCTATATCCCTGAAAGTTCTGAATATTTTAGCAGCGCAAAAAAGGCCTTCAAATGCATTTTAGGCATGCAAAAATGTTGAAAACTTTGGAGGCCCAAAAAAGGGGTTTACAGGCATCCAAGACCACCCAAAGTCCAGAAAATCTTGGTTGCCCAAAAAAAGTGCCAGAGAGCTTTGAATGTACCAAAAACATTTGCAGCCTGAAAGGGGCATTAACCTGCATCCTAAACCACTGAAATTCCCCAAAAGAATGTTGGCACTAAAAATGCATTCTACACCCCTGAAAGTTCAGAATATGTTAGCAGCCGAAAAAAGGCCTTAAAATGCATCTTAGGACTGCAAAAATGTTGAAAACTTTGGAGGCCCAATAAAGGGGTTTACAGGCACCATAGCCCCCCTAAAGTCCAGAAAATGTTAGTGGCCTAAAAACGGTGCCAGAGAGCTCTGAATATCACAAAAAAATGTATAGCCTGAAAGGGGCATTAACCCGCATCCTAGACCACTAAAATGCTCTGAAAGAAAGTTGGCACGAAAAATGCATACTACAGGCCTGAAAATTCAGAATATGTTAGCTGCCCAAAAAAGGCCTTAAAATGCATCTTAGGACTGCAAAAATGTTGAAAACTTTGGAGGCCCAAAAAAGGGGTTTACAGGCATCGTAGACCCCCTAAAGTCCATAAAATGTTGGAGGCCCGAAAACAGTGTCAGGGACCTCTGAATGTGCCAAAAACATTTGCAGCCTGAAAGGGACATTAACCCGCATCCTAGACCACTGAAATTCCCAAAATTATTTGCAGTCTGAAAAGGGCAATACACTGCATCCTAGACCCCTGACATTCCCAAAAATATTTTTGGCACGAAAAATGCATACTACAGGCCTGAAAGTTCTGAATATTTTAGCTGCCCAAAAAAGGCCTTAAAATGCATTTTAGGCCTGCAAAAATGTTGAAAACTTTGGAGGCCCAAAAAAGGTGTTTACAGGCATCGTAGACCCCCTAAAGTCCATAAAATGTTGGAGGCCTGAAAACTGTGCCAGAGAGCTCTGAATGTCCCAAAAACATGTGTAGCCTGAAAGGGGCATTAACCTGCACCCTAAACCACTGAAATTCCCCAAAAGAATGTTGGCACTAAAAATGCATCCTACACCCCTGAAAGTTCAGAATATGTTAGCAGCCCAAAAAAGGCCTTAAAATACATTGCAGGCCTGCAGAAATGTAGAAAACTTTGGAGGCCCAAAAAAGGGGTTTTCAGGCATCCAAGACTCACTAAAGTCCAGAAAATGTTGGTGACCCAAAAACGGTGCCAGTATGCTCTGAATGTCCCAAAAACATGTGCAGCCTGAAAGGGGCATTAACCCGCATCCTAGACCACTGAAATTCCCAAAAATATTTTTGGCACAAAAAATGCATCCTACACCCCTGAAAGTTCAGAACATGTTAGCAGCCGAAAAAAGGCCTTAAAATGCATCTTAGGCCTGCAAAAATGTAGAAAATTTTGGAGGCCCAAAAAAGGGGTTTTCAGGCATCCAAGACCCCCTAAAGTCCAGAAAATGTTGGTGACCCAAAAATGGTGCCAGGGAGCTCTGAATGTTCCAAAAACATTTGCAGCGTGAAAGGGGCATTAACACGCATCCTAGACCACTGAAATTCCCCAAAAGAATGTAGGCACGAAAAATGCATCCTACATCCCTGAAAGTTCGAAATATTTTAGCACCCCAAAAAAGGCCTTAAAATGCATCTTAGGCCTGCAAACATGTAGAAAAGTTTGGAGGCCCAAAAAAGGGGTTTATAGGCA
The DNA here is from genome assembly GCF_040938575.1 of Ambystoma mexicanum. Lineage (NCBI taxonomy): Eukaryota > Metazoa > Chordata > Amphibia > Caudata > Ambystomatidae > Ambystoma > Ambystoma mexicanum. The sequence continues at coordinate 148,656,243 of NC_090938.1, forward strand.
TCGTAGAACCCCTAAAGTCCATAAAATGTTGAAGGCCCGAAAACAGTGTCAGGGAGCTCTGAATGTGCCAAAAACATTTGCAGCCTGAAAGGGGCATTAACCCGCATCCTAGACCACTGAATTCCCAAAAATAATTTTGGCACAAAAAAAAATGCATCTACACACCTGAAAGTTCAGAATATGTTAGCAGCCCAAAAAAGGCCTTAAAGTGCATCTTTGGCCTGCAAAAATGTAGAAAACTTTCGAGGCCAAAAAAGGGGTTTACAGGCATCGTAGACCCCATAAAGTTGAGAAAATTTTGGTGTCCCAAAAACAGTTCCAGGGAGCTCTGAATGTCCCAAAAACATTTGCAGCCTGAAAGGGGCATTAACCCGCATCCTAGACCACTGAAATTACCCAAAAAAATGTTGCCACAAAAAAGGCATCCTACATCCCTGAAAGTTATGAATATTTTAGCAGCGTAAAAAAGGCCTTAAAATGCATCTTAGGCCTGCAAAAATGTTGAAAACTTTGGGGGCCCAAAAAAAGGGGTTTTCAGGCATCCAAGACCCCCTAAAGTCCAGAAAATGTTGGTGACCCAAAAACGGTGCCAGGGAGCTCTGAATGTGCCAAAAACATGTGCAGCCTGAAAGGGGCATTAACCCGCATCCTAGACCACTGAAATTCCCAAAATTATTTTTTGCACAAAAAATGCATCATACACCCCTGAAAGTTCAGAAAATGTTGGCAGTCCAAAAAAGGCCTTAGAAGGCATATTAGACCTGCAGAAATGTAGAAAACTGTGGAGGCCCAAAAAAGGGGTTTTCAGGCATCCAAGACCACAAAAAGTCCAGAAAATCTTGGTTGCCCAAAAAAAGTGCCAGAGAGCTTTGAATGTACAAAAAACATTTGCAGCCTGAAAGGGGCATTAAACTGCATCCTAGACCACTGAAATTCCCAAAAATATTTTTGGCACAAAAAATGCATCCTACACCCCTGAAAGTTCAGAATATGTTGGCAGCCGAAAAAAGGCCTTAAAATGCATCTTAGGCCTGCAAAAGTGTAGAAAACTTTGGAGGCCCAAAAAAGGGGTTTACAGGCATCATAGACCCTCTAAAGTCCAGAAAATGTTGGTGGCCTAAAAACTGTGCCAGAGAGCTCTGAATGTCCCAAAAACATTTTTAGCCTCAAAGGGGCATTAACCTGCATCCTAGACCACTAAAATTCTCCAAAAGAAAGTTGGCACGAAAAATGCATACTACACCCCTGAACGTTCAGAATATGTTAGCTGCCCAAAAAAGGCCTTAAAATGCATCTTAGGCCTGCAAAAATGTTGAAAACTTTGGAGGCCCAAAAAAGGGGTTTAAAGGCACCATAGACCCCCTAAAGTCCAGACAATGTTGGTGGCCTAAAAACTGTGCCAGAGAGCTCTGAATGTCACAAAAACATGTGTAGCCTGAAAGGGGCATTAACCCGCATCCTAGACCATTGAAATTCCCAAAATTATTTTTTGCACAAAAAATGCATCATACACCCCTGAAAGTTCAGAAAATGTTGGCAGTCCAAAAAAGGCCTTAGAAGGCATATTAGGCCTGCAAAAATGTAGAAAACTTTGGAGGCCCAAAAAAGGGGTTTACAGGCATCGTAGACCCCCTAATGGCCATAAAATTTTGGTTGCACAAAAACATTGCCAGAGAGCTCTGAATGTCTCAAAAACATTTGCAGCGTGAAAGGGGCATTAACCCGCATCCTAGACCACTGAAATTCCCCAAAAGAATGTTGGCACGAAAAATGCATCCTATATCCCTGAAAGTTCTGAATATTGTAGCAGCGCAAAAAAGGCCTTAAAATGCATCTTAGGCCTGCAAAAATGTTGAAAACTTTGGAGGCCCAAAAAAGGGGTTTACAGGCATCCAAGACCACCTAAAGTCCAGAAAATCTTGGTTGCCCAAAAAAAGTGCCAGAGAGCTTTGAATGTACCAAAAACATTTGCAGCCTGAAAGGGGCATTAACCTGCATCCTAAACCACTGAAATTCCCCAAAAGAATGTTGGCACTAAAAATGCATTCTACACCCCTGAAAATTCAGAATATGTTAGCAGCAGAAAAAAGGCCTTAAAATGCATCTTAGGCCTGCAAAAATGTAGAAAAATTTGGAGGCCCAATAAAGGGGTTTACAGGCACCGTAGACCCCCTAAAGTTCAGAAAATGTTGGTGGCTTAAAAACTGTGCCAGAGAGCTCTGAATGTCACAAAAAAATGTGTAGCCTGAAAGGGGCATTAACCCGCATCCTAGACCACTAAAATTCTCCGAAAGAAAGTTGGCACGAAAAATGCATACTACAGGCCTGAAAATTCAGAATATGTTAGCTGCCCAAAAAAGGCCTTAAAATGCATCTTACGCCTGCAAAAATGTTGAAAACTTTGGAGGCCCAAGAAAGGGGTTTACAGGCATCGTAGAACCGCTAAAGTCCATAAAATGTTGGAGGCCCGAAAACAGTGCCAGAGAGCTTTGAATGTCCCAAAAACATTTGCAGCCTGAAAGGGGCATTAACCTGCATCCTAAACCACTGAATTTCCCCAAAAGAATGTTGGCACTAAAAATGCATCCTACACCCCTGAAAGTTCAGAAAATGTTGGCAGCCCAAAAAAGGCCTTAAAATGCATATGAGGCCTGCAAAAATGTAGAAAACTTTGGAGGCCCAAAAAAGGGGTTTACAGGCATCGTAGACCCCCTAAAGTCCAGAAAATCCTGGTTGCCCAAAAAAAGTGCCAGAGAGCTTTGAATGTCCCAAAAACATATGCAGCCTGAAAGGGGCATTAACCTGCATCCTAAACCACTGAAATTCCCCAAAAGAATGTTGGCACTAAAAATACATCCTACACCCCTGAAAGTTCAGAATTTGTTAGCAGCCGAAAAAAAGGCCTTAAAATGCATCTTAGGGCTGCAAAAATGTAGAAAACTTTGGAGGCCCAAAAAAGGGGTTTACAGGCATTGTAGACCCCCTAAAGTCCATAAAATTTTGGTTGCACAAAAACATTGCCAGAGAGCTCTGAATGTCCCAAAAACATGTGCAGCCTGAAAGGGGCATTAACCTGCATCCTAGACCACTGAAATTCCCCAAAAGAATGTTAGCACTAAAAATGCATTCTACACCCCTGAAAGTTCAGAATATGTTAGCAGCCGAAAAAAGGCCTTAAATTGCATCTTAGGCCTGCAAAAATGTTGAAAACTTTGGAGGCCCAAAAAAGGGGTTTACAGGCATCGTAGACCCCCTAAAGTCCATAAAATGTTGGAGGCCCGAAAACAGTGTCAGGGACCTCTGAATGTGCCAAAAACATTTGCAGCCTGAAAGGGACATTAACCCGCATCCTAGACCACTGAAATTCCCAAAAATAATTTTGGCACAAAAATGCATCTACACACCTGAAAGTTCAGAATATGTCAGCAACCCAAAAAAGGCCTTAAACTGCATCTTAGGCCTGCAAACATGTAGAAAACTTTGGAGGCCCAAAAAAGGGGTTTACAGGCATTGTAGACCCCCTAAAGTCCAGAAAATGTTGGTTGACGAAAAAATGTGCCAGAGAGCTCTGAATGTCCCAAAAACATTTGTACCCTGAAAGGGGCATTAACCCGCATCCTAGACCACTGAAATTCCCAAAAATAATTTTGGCACAAAAAATGCATCTACACACCTGAAAGTTCAGAATATGTCAGCAACCCAAAAAAGGACTTAAACTGCATATTAGGCCTGCAAAAATGTAGAAAACTTTGGAGGCCCAAAAAAGGGGTTTACAGGCATCAATGTCCCCATAAAGTTGAGAAAAAGTTGGTGTCCCAAAAACAGTGCCAGGGAGCTCTGAATGTCGCTAAAACATATGCAGCCTGAAAGGGGCATTAACCCGTATCCTAGACCACTGAAATTCCCAAACATATTTTTGGCACGAAAAATGCCTCCTACATCCCTGAAAGTTCTGAATATTTTAACAGCCCAAAAAAGGCCTTAAAATGCATATCAGGCGTGCAAACATGTAGAAAACTTTGGAGTTCCAAAAAAAGGGGTTTACAGGCATCATAGACCCCCTAAAGTTCAGAAAATGTTGGTTGACCAAAAAATGTGCCAGAGAGCTCTGAATGTCCCAAAAACATTTGTAGCCTGAAAGGGGCATTAACCCGCATCCTAGACCACTAAAATTCTCCAAAAGAAAGTTGGCACGAAAAATGCATACTACACCCCTGAAAGTTCAGAAAATGTTAGCAGCCCAAAAAAGGCCTTAAAATGCATCTTAGGCCTGCAAAAATGTAGAAAACTTTGGAGGCCCAAAAAAGGGGTTTACAGGCATCGTAGACCCCCTAAAGTCCAGAAAATGTTGGTTGACCAAAAAATGTGCCAGAGAGCTCCGAATGTCCCGAAAACATTTGCAGTCTGAAAAGGGCAATACACTGCATCCTAGACCCCTGAAATTCCCAAAAATATTTTTGGCATGAAAAATGCATCCTACAGCCTGAAAGTTCTGAATATTTTAGCTGCCCAAAAAAGGCCTTAAAATGCATCTTAGGCCTGCAAAAGTTTTGAAAAGTTTGGAGGCCCAAAAAAGGGGTTTATAGGCATCGTAGAACCCCTAAAGTCCATAAAATGTTGAAGGCCCGAAAACAGTGTCAGGGAGCTCTGAATGTGCCAAAAACATTTGCAGCCTGAAAGGGGCATTAACCCGCATCCTAGACCACTGAAATTCCCAAAAATAATTTTGGCACAATAAATGCATCTACACACCTGAAAGTTCAGAATATGTTAGCAGCCCAAAAAAGGCCTTAAACTGCATATTAGGCCTGCAAACATGTAGAAAACTTTGGAGGCCCAAAAAAGGGGTTTACAGGCATCGTAGACCCCCTAAAGTCCAGACAATGTTGGTTGACCAAAAAATGTGCCAGAGAGCTCTGAGTGTCCCAAAAACATTTGTAGCCTGAAAGGGGCATTAACCCGCAACCTAGACCACTGAAATTCCCAAAATTATTTTTTGCACAAAAAATGCATCATACACCCCTGAAAGTTCAGAAAATGTTGGCAGCCCAAAAAAGGCCTTAAACTGCATATTAGGCCTGCAAAAATGTAGAAAACTTTGGAGGCCCAAAAAGGGGGTTTACAGCATCATAGTCACCATAAAGTTGAGAAAAAGTTGGTGTCCCAAAAACAGTGCCAGGGAGCTCTGAATGTCGCTAAAACATTTGCAGCCTGAAAGGGGCATTAACCCGTATCCTAGACCACTGAAATTCCCAAACATATTTTTGGCATGAAAAATGCATCCTACATCCCTGAAAGTTCTGAATATTTTAGCAGCCCAAAAAAGGCCTTAAAATGCATCTCAGGCCTGCAAACATGCAGAAAAGTTTGGAGGCCCAAAAAAGGGGTTTATAGGCATCATAGACCCCCTAAAGTCCAGAAAATGTTGGTGGCCCAAAAACGGTGCCAGGGAGCTCTGAATGTCCCAAAAGCATGTGCAGCCTGAAAGGGACATTAACCCGCATCCTAGACCACTGAAATTCCCAAAAACAAAAATATTTTTGGCACAAAAAATGCATCCTACACCCCTGAAAGTTCAGAATATGTTGGCAGCCGAAAAAAGGCCTTAAAATGCATTTTAGGCCTGCAAAAATGTAGAAAACTTTGGAGGCCCAAAAAAGGGGTTTACAGGCATCATAGACCCCCTAAAGTCCAGAAAATGTTGGCGGCCTAAAAACTGTGCCAGAGAGCTCTGAATGTCCCAAAAAACATATGTAGCCTGAAAGGGGCATTAACCTGCATCCTAGACCACTAACATTCTCCAAAAGAAAGTTGGCACGAAAAATGCATACTACACCCCTGAAAGTTCAGAATATGTTAGCTGCCCAAAAAAGGCCTTAAAATGCATCTTAGGCCTGCAAAAATGTTGAAAACTTTGGAGGCCCAAAAAAGCGGTTTACAGGCATCGTAGACCCCCTAAAGTCCAGAAAATGTTGGTGGCCTAAAAACTGTGCCAGAGAGCTCTGAATGTCCCAAAAACATGTGTAGCCTGAAAGGGGCATTAACCTGCATCCTAGACCACTAAAATTCTCCAAAAGAAAGTTAGCACGAAAAATGCATACTACACCCCTGAAAGTTCAGAATATGTTAGCTGCCCAAAAAAGGCCTTAAAATGCATTTTAGGCCTGCAAAAATGTTGAAAACTTTGGAGGCCCAAAATAGGGGTTTACAGGCATCGTAGACCCCCTAAAGTCCATAAAATTTTGGTTGCACAAAAACATTGCCAGAGAGCTCTGAATGTCCCAAAAACATGTGCAGCGTGAAAGGGGCATTAACCCGCATCCTAGACAACTGAAATTCCCTAAAAGAATGTTGGCACGAAAAATGCATCCTATATCCCTGAAAGTTCTGAATATTTTAGCAGCGCAAAAAAGGCCTCAAAATGCATCTTAGGCCTGCAAAAATGTTGAAAACTTTGGAGGCCCAAAAAAGGGGTTTACAGGCATCCAAGACCACCTAAAGTCCAGAAAATCTTGGTTGCCCAAAAAAAGTGCCAGAGAGCTTTGAATGTACCAAAAACATTTGCAGCCTGAAAGGGGCATTAACCTGCATCCTAGACCACTGAAATTCCCCAAAAGAATGTTGGCACTAAAAATGCATTCTACACCCCTGAAAGTTCAGAATATGTTAGCAGCCGAAAAAAGGCCTTAAAATGCATCTTAGGCCTGCAAAAATGTTGAAAACTTTGGAGGCCCAAAAAAGGGGTTTACAGGCATCGTAGACCCCCTAAAGTCCATAAAATGTTGGAGGCCCGAAAACAGTGTCAGGGAGCTCTGAATGTGCCAAAAACATTTGCAGCCTGAAAGGGACATTAACCCGCATCCTAGACCACTGAAATTCCCAAAAATAATTTTGGCACAAAAAATGCATCTACACACCTGAAAGTTCAGAATATGTCAGCAACCCAAAAAAGGCCTTAAACTGCATCTTAGGCCTGCAAACATGTAGAAAACTTTGGAGGCCCAAAAAAGGGGTTTACAGGCATTGTAGACCCCCTAAAGTCCAGAAAATGTTGGTTGACGAAAAAATGTGCCAGAGAGCTCTGAATGTCCCAAAAACATTTGTACCCTGAAAGGGGCATTAACCCGCATCCTAGACCACTGAAATTCCCAAAAATAATTTTGGCACAAAAAATGCATCTACACAACTGAAAGTTCAGAATATGTCAGCAACCCAAAAAAGGCCTTAAACTGCACATTAGGCCTGCAAAAATGTAGAAAACTTTGGAGGCCCAAAAAAGGGGTTTACAGGCATCAATGACCCCATAAAGTTGAGAAAAAGTTGGTGTCCCAAAAACAGTGCCAGGGAGCTCTGAATGTCGCTAAAACATTTGCAGCCTGAAAGGGGCATTAACCCGTATCCTAGACCACTGAAATTCCCAAACATATTTTTGGCACGAAAAATGCCTCCTACATCCCTGAAAGTTCTGAATATTTTAGCAGCCCAAAAAAGGCCTTAAAATGCATCTCAGGCCTGCAAACATGTAGAAAACTTTGGAGGTCCAAAAAAAGGGGTTTACAGGCATCATAGACCCCCTAAAGTCCAGAAAATGTTGGTTGACCAAAGAATGTGCCAGAGAGCTCTGAATGTCCCAAAAACATTTGTAGCCTGAAAGGGGCATTAACCCGCATCCTAGACCACTAAAATTCTCCAAAAGAAAGTTGGCACGAAAAATGCATACTACACCCCTGAAAGTTCAGAAAATGTTAGCAGCCCAAAAAAGGCCTTAAAATGCATCTTAGGCCTGCAAAAATGTAGAAAACTTTGGAGGCCCAAAAAAAGGGGTTTACAGGCATCGTAGACCCCCTAAAGTCCAGAAAATGTTGGTTGACCAAAAAATGTGCCAGAGAGCTCCGAATGTCCCGAAAACATTTGCAGTCTGAAAAGGGCAATACACTGCATCCTAGACCCCTGAAATTCCCAAAAATATTTTTGGCATGAAAAATGCATCCTACAGCCTGAAAGTTCTGAATATTTTAGCTGCCCAAAAAAGGCCTTAAAATGCATCTTAGGCCTGCAAAAGTTTTGAAAAGTTTGGAGGCCCAAAAAAGGGGTTTATAGGCATCGTAGAACCCCAAAAGTCCATAAAATGTTGAAGGCCCGAAAACAGTGTCAGGGAGCTCTGAATGTGCCAAAAACATTTGCAGCCTGAAAGGGGCATTAACCCGCATCCTAGACCACTGAAATTCCCAAAAATAATTTTGGCACAAAAAATGCATCTACACACCTGAAAGTTCAGAATATGTTAGCAGCCCAAAAAAGGCCTTAAACTGCATATTAGGCCTGCAAAAATGTAGAAAACTTTGGAGGCCCAAAAAAGGGGTTTACAGGCATCGTAGACCCCCTAAAGTCCAGAAAATGTTGGTTGACGAAAAAATGTGCCAGAGAGCTCTGAATGTCCCAAAAACATTTGTACCCTGAAAGGGGCATTAACCCGCATCCTAGACCACTGAAATTCCCAAAAATAATTTTGGCACAAAAAATGCATCTACACACCTGAAAGTTCAGAATATGTCAGCAACCCAAAAAAGGCCTTAAACTGCATATTAGGCCTGCAAAAATGTAGAAAACTTTGGAGGCCCAAAAAAGGGGTTTACAGGCATCAATGTCCCCATAAAGTTGAGAAAAAGTTGGTGTCCCAAAAACAGTGCCAGGGAGCTCTGAATGTCGCTAAAACATTTGCAGCCTGAAAGGGGCATTAACCCGTATCCTAGACCACTGAAATTCCCAAACATATTTTTGGCACGAAAAATGCCTCCTACATCCCTGAAAGTTCTGAATATTTTAGCAGCCCAAAAAAGGCCTTAAAATGCATATCAGGCCTGCAAACATGTAGAAAACTTTGGAGGTCCAAAAAAAGGGGTTTACAGGCATCATAGACCCCCTAAAGTTCAGAAAATGTTGGTTGACCAAAAAATGTGCCAGAGAGCTCTGAATGTCCCAAAAACATTTGTAGCCTGAAAGGGGCATTAACCCGCATCCTAGACCACTAAAATTCTCCAAAAGAAAGTTGGCACGAAAAATGCATACTACACCCCTGAAAGTTCAGAAGATGTTAGCAGCCCAAAAAAGGCCTTAAAATGCATCTTAGGCCTGCAAAAATGTAGAAAACTTTGGAGGCCCAAAAAAGGGGTTTACAGGCATCGTAGACCCCCTAAAGTCCAGAAAATGTTGGTTGACCAAAAAATGTGCCAGAGAGCTCCGAATGTCCCGAAAACATTTGCAGTCTGAAAAGGGCAATACACTGCATCCTAGACCCCTGAAATTCCCAAAAATATTTTTGGCATGAAAAATGCATCCTACAGCCTGAAAGTTCTGAATATTTTAGCAGCCCAAAAAAGGCCTTAAAATGCATCTTAGGCCTGCAAAAGTTTTGAAAAGTTTGGAGGCCCAAAAAAGGGGTTTATAGGCATCGTAGAACCCCTAAAGTCCATAAAATGTTGAAGGCCCGAAAACAGTGTCAGGGAGCTCTGAATGTGCCAAAAACATTTGCAGCCTGAAAGGGGCATTAACCCGCATCCTAGACCACTGAAATTCCCAAAAATAATTTTGGCACAATAAATGCATCTACACACCTGAAAGTTCAGAATATGTTAGCAGCCCAAAAAAGGCCTTAAACTGCATATTAGGCCTGGAAACATGTAGAAAACTTTGGAGGCCCAAAAAAGGGGTTTACAGGCATCGTAGACCCCCTAAAGTCCAGACAATGTTGGTTGACCAAAAAATGTGCCAGAGAGCTCTGAGTGTCCCAAAAACATTTGTAGCCTGAAAGGGGCATTAACCCGAAACCTAGACCACTGAAATTCCCAAAATTATTTTTTGCACAAAAAATGCATCATACACCCCTGAAAGTTCAGAAAATGTTGGCAGCCCAAAAAAGGCCTTAAACTGCATATTAGGCCTGCAAAAATGTAGAAAACTTTGGAGGCCCAAAAAGGGGGTTTACAGGCATCATAGTCCCCATAAAGTTGAGAAAAAGTTGGTGTCCCAAAAACAGTGCCAGGGAGCTCTGAATGTCGCTAAAACATTTGCAGCCTGAAAGGGGCATTAACCCGTATCCTAGACCACTGAAATTCCCAAACATATTTTTGGCACGAAAAATGCATCTTACATCCCTGAAAGTTCTGAATATTTTAGCAGCCCAAAAAAGGCCTTAAAATGCATCTCAGGCCTGCAAACATGCAGAAAAGTTTGGAGGCCCAAAAAAGGGGTTTATAGGCATCATAGACCCCCTAAAGTCCAGAAAATGTTGGTGGCCCAAAAACGGTGCCAGGGAGCTCTGAATGTCCCAAACGCATGTGCAGCCTGAAAGGGGCATTAACCCGCATCCTAGACCACTGAAATTCCCAAAACAAAAATATTTTTGGCACAAAAAATGCATCCTACACCCCTGAAAGTTCAGAATATGTTGGCAGCCGAAAAAAGGCCTTAAAATGCATTTTAGGCCTGCAAAAATGTAGAAAACTTTGGAGGCCCAAAAAAGGGGTTTACAGGCATCATAGACCCCCTAAAGTCCAGAAAATGTTGGCTGCCTAAAAACTGTGCCAGAGAGCTCTGAATGTCCCAAAAAACATGTGTAGCCTGAAAGGGGCATTAACCTGCATCCTAGACCACTAACATTCTCCAAAAGAAAGTTAGCACGAAAAATGCATACTACACCCCTGAAAGTTCAGAATATGTTAGCTGCCCAAAAAAGGCCTTAAAATGCATCTTAGGCCTGCAAAAATGTTGAAAACTTTGGAGGCCCAAAAAAGCGGTTTACAGGCATCGTAGACCCCCTAAAGTCCAGAAAATGTTGGCGGCCTAAAAACTGTGCCAGAGAGCTCTGAATGTGCCAAAAACATGTGCAGCCTGAAAGGGGCATTAACCTGCATCCCAGACCACTGAAATTCCCAAAATTATTTTTTGCATAACAAAAATGCATCATACACCCCTGAAAGTTCAGAAAATGTTGGCAGTCCAAAAAAGGCCTTAGACGGCATATTAGGCCTGCAAAAATGTAGAAAACTTTGGAGGCCCGAAATAGGGGTTTACAGGCATCGTAGAACCCCTAAAGTCCATAAAGTTTTGGATGCACAAAAACATTGCCAGAGAGCTCTGAATGTCCCAAAAACATTTGCAGCTTGAAAGGGGCATTAACCCGCATCCTAGACCACTGAAATTCCCTAAAAGAATGTTGGCACGAAAAATGCATCCTATATCCCTGAAAGTTCTGAATATTTTAGCAGCGCAAAAAAGGCCTCAAAATGCATCTTAGGCCTGCAAAAATGTTGAAAACTTTGGAGGCCCAAAAAAGGGGTTTACAGGCATCCAAGACCACCTAAAGTCCAGAAATTCTTGGTTGCCCAAAAAAAGTGCCAGAGAGCTTTGAATGTACCAAAAACATTTGCAGCCTGAAAGGGGCATTAACCTGCATCCTAGACCACTGAAATTCCCCAAAAGAATGTTGGCACTAAAAATGCATTCTACACCCCTGAAAGTTCAGAATATGTTAGCAGCCGAAAAAAGGCCTTAAAATGCATCTTAGGCCTGCAAAAATGTAGAAAGCTTTTGAGGCCCAAAAAAGGGGTTTACAGGCATCATAGACCCCCTAAAGTCCAGAAAATGTTGGTGGCCTAAAAACTGTGCCAGAGAGCTCTGAATGTCCCAAAAACATGTGTAGCCTGAAAGGGGCATTAACCTGCATCCTAGACCACTAAAATTCTCCAAAAGAAAGTTAGCACGAAAAATGCATACTACACCCCTGAAAGTTCAGAATATGTTAGCTGCCCAAAAAAGGCCTTAAAATGCATTTTAGGCCTGCAAAAATGTTGAAAACTTTGGAGGCCCAAAATAGGGGTTTACAGGCATCGTAGACCCCCTAAAGTCCAGACAATTTTGGTTGACCAAAAAATGTGCCAGAGAGCTCTGAGTGTCCCAAAAACATTTGTAGCCTGAAAGGGGCATTAACCCGAAACCTAGACCACTGAAATTCCCAAAATTATTTTTTGCACAAAAAATGCATCATACACCCCTGAAAGTTCAGAAAATGTTGGCAGCCCAAAAAAGGCCTTAAACTGCATATTAGGCCTGCAAAAATGTAGAAAACTTTGGAGGCCCAAAAAGGGGGTTTACAGGCATCATAGTCCCCATAAAGTTGAGAAAAAGTTGGTGTCCCAAAAACAGTGCCAGGGAGCTCTGAATGTCGCTAAAACATTTGCAGCCTGAAAGGGGCATTAACCCGTATCCTAGACCACTGAAATTCCCAAACATATTTTTGGCACGAAAAATGCATCTTACATCCCTGAAAGTTCTGAATATTTTAGCAGCCCAAAAAAGGCCTTAAAATGCATCTCAGGCCTGCAAACATGCAGAAAAGTTTGGAGGCCCAAAAAAGGGGTTTATAGGCATCATAGACCCCCTAAAGTCCAGAAAATGTTGGTGGCCCAAAAACGGTGCCAGGGAGCTCTGAATGTCCCAAAAGCATGTGCAGCCTGAAAGGGGCATTAACCCGCATCCTAGACCACTGAAATTCCCAAAACAAAAATATTTTTGGCACAAAAAATGCATCCTACACCCCTGAAAGTTCAGAATATGTTGGCAGCCGAAAAAAGGCCTTAAAATGCATTTTAGGCCTGCAAAAATGTAGAAAACTTTGGAGGCCCAAAAAAGGGGTTTACAGGCATCATAGACCCCCTAAAGTCCAGAAAATGTTGGCGGCCTAAAAACTGTGCCAGAGAGCTCTGAATGTCCCAAAAAACATGTGTAGCCTGAAAGGGGCATTAACCTGCATCCTAGACCACTAACATTCTCCAAAAGAAAGTTAGCACGAAAAATGCATACTACACCCCTGAAAGTTCAGAATATGTTAGCTGCCCAAAAAAGGCCTTAAAATGCATCTTAGGCCTGCAAAAATGTTGAAAACTTTGGAGGCCCAAAAAAGCGGTTTACAGGCATCGTAGACCCCCTAAAGTCCAGAAAATGTTGGCGGCCTAAAAACTGTGCCAGAGAGCTCTGAATGTGCCAAAAACATGTGCAGCCTGAAAGGGGCATTAACCTGCATCCCAGACCACTGAAATTCCCAAAATTATTTTTTGCATAACAAAAATGCATCATACACCCCTGAAAGTTCAGAAAATGTTGGCAGTCCAAAAAAGGCCTTAGACGGCATATTAGGCCTGCAAAAATGTAGAAAACTTTGGAGGCCCAAAATAGGGGTTTACAGGCATCGTAGAACCCCTAAAGTCCATAAAGTTTTGGATGCACAAAAACATTGCCAGAGAGCTCTGAATGTCCCAAAAACATTTGCAGCTTGAAAGGGGCATTAACCCGCATCCTAGACCACTGAAATTCCCTAAAAGAATGTTGGCACGAAAAATGCATCCTATATCCCTGAAAGTTCTGAATATTTTAGCAGCGCAAAAAAGGCCTCAAAATGCATCTTAGGCCTGCAAAAATGTTGAAAACTTTGGAGGCCCAAAAAAGGGGTTTACAGGCATCCAAGACCACCTAAAGTCCAGAAATTCTTGGTTGCCCAAAAAAAGTGCCAGAGAGCTTTGAATGTACCAAAAACATTTGCAGCCTGAAAGGGGCATTAACCTGCATCCTAGACCACTGAAATTCCCCAAAAGAATGTTGGCACTAAAAATGCATTCTACACCCCTGAAAGTTCAGAATATGTTAGCAGCCGAAAAAAGGCCTTAAAATGCATCTTAGGCCTGCAAAAATGTAGAAAGCTTTTGAGGCCCAAAAAAGGGGTTTACAGGCATCATAGACCCCCTAAAGTCCAGAAAATGTTGGTGGCCTAAAAACTGTGCCAGAGAGCTCTGAATGTCCCAAAAACATGTGTAGCCTGAAAGGGGCATTAACCTGCATCCTAGACCACTAAAATTCTCCAAAAGAAAGTTAGCACGAAAAATGCATACTACACCCCTGAAAGTTCAGAATATGTTAGCTGCCCAAAAAAGGCCTTAAAATGCATTTTAGGCCTGCAAAAATGTTGAAAACTTTGGAGGCCCAAAATAGGGGTTTACAGGCATCGTAGACCCCCTAAAGTCCATAAAATTTTGGTTGCACAAAAACATTGCCAGAGAGCTCTGAATGTCCCAAAAACATTTGCAGCGTGAAAGGGGCATTAACCCGCAACCTAGACCACTGAAATTCCCTAAATGAATGTTGGCACGAAAAATGCATCCTATATCCCTGAAAGTTCTGAATATTATAGCAGCGCAAAAAAGGCCTCAAAATGCATCTTAGGCCTGCAAAAATGTTGAAAACTTTGGAGGCCCAAAAAAGGGGTTTACAGGCATCGTAGACCCCCTAAAGTCCATAAAATGTTGGAGGCCCGAAAACAGTGTCAGGGAGCTCTGAATGTGCCAAAAACATTTGCAGCCTGAAAGGGACATTAACCCGCATCCTAGACCACTGAAATTCCCAAAAATAATTTTGGCACAAAAAATGCATCTACACACCTGAAAGTTCAGAATATGTCAGCAACCCAAAAAAGGCCTTAAACTGCATATTAGGCCTGCAAAAATGTAGAAAACTTTGGAGGCCCAAAAAGGGTTTTACAGGCATCATAGTCCCCATAAATTGGAGAAAAAGTTGGTGTCCCAAAAACAGTGCCAGGGAGCTCTGAATGTCGCTAAAACATTTGCAGCCTGAAAGGGGCATTAACCTGTATCCTAGACCACTGAAATTCCCAAACATATTTTTGGCACGAAAAACACATCCTACATCCCTGAAAGTTCTGAATATTTTAGCAGCCCAAAAAAAGGCCTTAAAATGCATCTTAGGCCTGCAAACATGTAGAAAACTTTGGAGGCCCAAAAAAGGGGTTTACAGGCATTGTAGACCCCCTAAAGTCCAGAAAATGTTGGTTGACGAAAAAATGTGCCAGAGAGCTCTGAATGTCCCAAAAACATTTGTACCCTGAAAGGGGCATTAACCCGCATCCTAGACCACTGAAATTCCCAAAAATAATTTTGGCACAAAAAATGCATCTACACACCTGAAAGTTCAGAATATGTCAGCAACCCAAAAAAGGCCTTAAACTGCATATTAGGCCTGCAAAAATGTAGAAAACTTTGGAGGCCCAAAAAAGGGGTTTACAGGCATCATAGTCCCCATAAAGTTGAGAAAAAGTTGGTGTCCCAAAAACAGAGCCAGGGAGCTCTGAATGTCGCTAAAACATTTGCAGCCTGAAAGGGGCATTAACCCGTATCCTAGACCACTGAAATTCCCAAACATATTTTTGGCACGAAAAATGCCTCCTGCATCCCTGAAAGTTCTGAATATTTTAGCAGCCCAAAAAAGGCCTTAAAATGCATCTCAGGCCTGCAAACATGTAGAAAACTTTGGAGGTCCAAAAAAAGGGGTTTACAGGCATCATAGACCCCCTAAAGTCCAGAAAATGTTGGTTCACCAAAAAATGTGCCAGAGAGCTCTGAATGTCCCAAAAACATTTGTAGCCTGAAAGGGGCAATACACTGCATCCTAGACCCCTGAAATTCCCAAAAATATTTTTGGCATGAAAAATGCATCCTACAGCCTGAAAGTTCTGAATATTTTAGCTGCCCAAAAAAGGCCTTAAAATGCATCTTAGGCCTGCAAAAGTTTTGAAAAGTTTGGAGGCCCAAAAAAGGGGTTTATAGGCATCGTAGAACCCCTAAAGTCCATAAAATGTTGAAGGCCCGAAAACAGTGTCAGGGAGCTCTGAATGTGCCAAAAACATTTGCAGCCTGAAAGGGGCATTAACCCGCATCCTAGACCACTGAAATTCCCAAAAATAATTTTGGCATAAAAAATGCATCTACACACCTGAAAGTTCAGAATATGTTAGCAGCCCAAAAAAGGCCTTAAACTGCAGGCCTGCAAAAATGTAGAAAACTTTGGAGGCCCAAAAAAGGGGTTTACAGGCATCATAGTCCCCATAAAGTTGAGAAAAAGTTGGTGTCCCAAAAACAGTGCCAGGGAGCTCTGAATGTCGCTAAAACATTTGCAGCCTGAAAGGGTGATTAACCTGTATCCTAGACCACTGAAATTCCCAAACATATTTTTGGCACGAAAAATACATCCTCCATCCCTGAAAGTTCTGAATATTTTAGCAGCCCAAAAGAGGCCTTAAAATGCATCTTAGGTCTTCAAACATGTAGAAAACTTTGGAGGCCCAAAAAAGGGGTTTACAGGCATCGTAGACCCCCTAAAGTCCAGAAAATGTTGGTTGACCAAAAAATGTGCCAGAGAGCTCTGAGTGTCCCAAAAACATTTGTAGCCTGAAAGGGGCATTAACCCGCAACCTAGACCACTGAAATTCCCAAAATTATTTTTTGCACAAAAAATGCATCATACACCCCTGAAAGTTCAGAAAATGTTGGCAGCCCAAAAAAGGCCTTAAACTGCATATTAGGCCTGCAAAAATGTAGAAAACTTTGGAGGCCCAAAAAGGGGGTTTACAGTCATCATAGTCCCCATAAAGTTGAGAAAAAGTTGGTGTCCCAAAAACAGTGCCAGGGAGCTCTGAATGTCGCTAAAACATTTGCAGCCTGAAAGGGGCATTAACCTGTATCCTAGACCACTGAAATTCCCAAACATATTTTTGGCACGAAAAATACATCCTACATCCCTGAAAGTTCTGAATATTTTAGCAGCCCAAAAAAGGCCTTAAAATGCATCTTAGGCCTGCAAACATGTAGAAAACTTTGGAGGCCCAAAAAAGGGGTTTACAGGCATTGTAGACCCCCTAAAGTCCAGAAAATGTTGGTTGACGAAAAAATGTGCCAGAGAGCTCTGAATGTCCCAAAAACATTTGTACCCTGAAAGGGGCATTAACCCGCATCCTAGACCACTGAAATTCCCAAAAATAATTTTGGCACAAAAAATGCATCTACACACCTGAAAGTTCAGAATATGTCAGCAACCCAAAAAAGGCCTTAAACTGCATATTAGGCCTGCAAAAATGTAGAAAGCTTTGGAGGCCCAAAAAAAGGGTTTACAGGCATCATAGTCCCCATAAAGTTGAGAAAAAGTTGGTGTCCCAAAAACAGAGCCAGGGAGCTCTGAATGTCGCTAAAACATTTGCAGCCTGAAAGGGGCATTAACCCGTATCCTAGAC
Source organism: Ambystoma mexicanum (assembly GCF_040938575.1). Taxonomy (NCBI): domain Eukaryota; kingdom Metazoa; phylum Chordata; class Amphibia; order Caudata; family Ambystomatidae; genus Ambystoma; species Ambystoma mexicanum. Next base: position 148,673,374 of record NC_090938.1, read on the forward strand.
CACTGAAATTCCCAAACATATTTTTGGCACGAAAAATGCCTCCTACATCCCTGAAAGTTCTGAATATTTTAGCAGCCCAAAAAAGGCCTTAAAATGCATCTCAGGCCTGCAAACATGTAGAAAACTTTGGAGGTCCAAAAAAGGGGTTTACAGGCATCATAGACCCCCTAAAGTCCAGAAAATGTTGGTTGACCAAAAAATGTGCCAGAGAGCTCTGAATGTCCCAAAAACATTTGTAGCCTGAAAGGGGCATTAACCCGCATCCTAGACCACTAAGATTCTCCAAAAGAAAGTTGGCACGAAAAATGCATACTACACCTCTGAAAGTTCAGAAAATGTTAGCAGCCCAAAAAAGGCCTTAAAATGCATCTTAGGCCTGCAAAAATGTAGAACACTTTGGAGGCCCAAAAAAGGGGTTTACAGGCATCGTAGACCCCCTAAAGTCCAGAAAATGTTGGTTGACCAAAAAATGTGCCAGAGAGCTCCGAATGTCCCGAAAACATTTGGAGTCTGAAAAGGGCAATACACTGCATCCTAGACCCCTGAAATTCCCAAAAATATTTTTGGCATGAAAAATGCATCCTACAGACTGAAAGTTCTGAATATTTTAGCTGCCCAAAAAAGGCCTTAAAATGCATCTTAGGCCTGCAAAGGTTTTGAAAAGTTTGGAGGCCCAAAAAAGGGGTTTACAGGCATCATAGTCCCCATAAAGTTGAGAAAAAGTTGGTGTCCCAAAAACAGAGCCAGGGAGCTCTGAATGTCGCTAAAACATTTGCAGCCTGAAAGGGGCATTAACCCGTATCCTAGACCACTGAAATTCCCAAACATATTTTTGGCACGAAAAATGCCTCCTACATCCCTGAAAGTTCTGAATATTTTAGCAGCCCAAAAAAGGCCTTAAAATGCATCTTAGGCCTGCAAACATGTAGAAAACTTTGGAGGTCCAAAAAAGGGGTTTACAGGCATCATAGACCCCCTAACGTCCAGAAAATATTGGTTGACCAAAAAATGTGCCAGAGAGCTCTGAATGTCCCAAAAACATTTGTAGCCTGAAAGGGGCATTAACCCGCATCCTAGACCACTAAAATTCTCCAAAAGAAAGTTGGCACGAAAAATGCATACTACACCTCTGAAAGTTCAGAAAATGTTAGCAGCCCAAAAAAGGCCTTAAAATGCATCTTAGGCCTGCAAAAATGTAGAACACTTTGGAGGCCCAAAAAAGGGGTTTACAGGCATCGTAGACCCCCTAAAGTCCAGAAAATGTTGGTTGACCAAAAAATGTGCCAGAGAGCTCCGAATGTCCCGAAAACATTTGGAGTCTGAAAAGGGCAATACACTGCATCCTAGACCCCTGAAATTCCCAAAAATATTTTTGGCATGAAAAATGCATCCTACAGCCTGAAAGTTCTGAATATTTTAGCTGCCCAAAAAAGGCCTTAAAATGCATCTTAGGCCTGCAAAAGTTTTGAAAAGTTTGGAGGCCCAAAAAAGGGGTTTATAGGCATCGTAGAACCCCTAAAGTCCATAAAATGTTGAAGGCCCGAAAACAGTGTCAGGGAGCTCTGAATGTGCCAAAAACATTTGCAGCCTGAAAGGGGCATTAACCCGCATCCTAGACCACTGAAATTCCCAAAAATAATTTTGGCACAAAAAATGCATCTACACACCTGAAAGTTCTGAATATGTTAGCAGCCCAAAAAGGCCTTAAACTGCATATTAGGCCTGCAAAAATGTAGAAAACTTTGGAGGCCCAAAAAAGGGGTTTACAGGCATCATAGTCCCCATAAAGTTGAGAAAAAGTTGGTGTCCCAAAAACAGTGCCAGGGAGCTCTGAATGTCGCTAAAACATTTGCAGCCTGAAAGGGTGATTAACCTGTATCCTAGACCACTGAAATTCCCAAACATATTTTTGGCACGAAAAATACATCCTCCATCCCTGAAAGTTCTGAACATTTTAGCAGCCCAAAAAAGGCCTTAAAATGCATCTTAGGTCTGCAAACATGTAGAAAACTTTGGAGGCCCAAAAAAGGGGTTTACAGGCATCGTAGACCCCCTAAAGTCCAGAAAATGTTGGTTGACCAAAAAATGTGCCATTGAGCTCTGAGTGTCCCAAAAACATTTGTAGCCTGAAAGGGGCATTAACCCGTAACCTAGACCACTGAAATTCCCAAAATTATTTTTTGCACAAAAAATGCATCATACACCCCTGAAAGTTCAGAAAATGTTGGCAGTCCAAAAAAGGCCTTAAACTGCATATTAGGCCTGCAAAAATGTAGAAAACTTTGGAGGCCCAAAAAGGGGGTTTACAGGCATCATAGTCCCCATAAAGTTGAGAAAAAGTTGGTGTCCCAAAAACAGTGGCAGGGAGCTCTGAATGTCGCTAAAACATTTGCAGCCTGAAAGGGGCATTAACCCGTATCCTAGACCACTGAAATTCCCAAACATATTTTTCGCACGAAAAATGCATCCTACATCCCTGAAAGTTCTGAATATTTTAGCAGCCCAAAAAAGGCCTTAAAATGCATCTCAGGCCTGCAAACATGTAGAAAACTTTGGAGGCCCAAAAAAGGGGGTTTATAGGCATCGTAGAACCCCTAAAGTCCAGAAAATGATGGTGACCCAAAAACGGTGCCAGGGAGCTCTGAATGTCCCAAAAACATTTGCAGCCTGAAAGGGGCATTAACCCGCATCCTAGACCACTGAAATTCCCAAAAACAAAAATATTTTTGGCACAAAAAATGCATCCTACACCCCTGAAAGTTCAGAATATGTTGGCAGCCGAAAAAAGGCCTTAAAATGCATTTTAGGCCTGCAAAAATGTAGAAAACTTTTGAGGCCCAAAAAAGGGGTTTACAGGCGTCATAGACCCCCTAAAGTCCAGAATGTTGGCGGCCCGAAAACAGTGTCAGGGAGCTCTGAATGTGCCAAAAACATGTGCAGCCTGAAAGGGGCATTAACCTGCATCCTAGACCACTGACATTCCCAAAATTTTTTTTTGCATAAAAAATGCATCATACTCCCCTGAAAGTTCAGAAAATGTTGGCAGTCCAAAAAAGGCCTTAGAAGGCATATTAGGCCTGCAAAAATGTAGGAAACTTTGGAGGCCCAAAATAGGGGTTTACAGGCATCGTAGAACCCCTAAAGTCCATAAAATTTTGGTTGCACAAAAAAATTGCCAGAGGGCTCTGAATGTCCCAAAAACATTTGCAGCATGAAAGGGGCATTAACCCGCATCCTAGACCACTGAAATTCCCTAAAAGAATGTTGGCACAAAAAATGCATCCTATATCCCTGAAAGTTCTGAATATTTTAGCAGCGCAAAAAAGGCCTCAAAATGCATCTTAGGCCTGCAAAAATGTTGAAAACTTTGGAGGCCCAAAAAAGGGGTTTACAGGCATCCAAGACCACCTAAAGTCCAGAAAATCTTGGTTGCCCAAAAAAAGTGCCAGAGAGCTTTGCATGTACCAAAAACATTTGCAGCCTGAAAGGGGCATTAACCTGCATCCTAGACCACTGAAATTCCCCAAAAGAATGTTGGCACTAAAAATGCATTCTACACCCCTGAAAGTTCAGAATATGTTAGCAGCCGAAAAAAGGCCTTAAAATTCATCTTAGGCCTGCAAAAATGTAGAAAACTTTTGAGGCCCAAAAAAGGGGTTTACAGGCATCATAGACCCCCTAAAGTCCATAAAATGTTGGTGGCCTAAAAACTGTGCCAGAGAGCTCTGAATGTCCCAAAAACATGTGTAGCCTGAAAGGGGCATTAACCTGCATCCTAGACCACTAAAATTCTCCAAAAGAAAGTTAGCACGAAAAATGCATACTACACCCCTGAAAGTTCAGAATATGTTAGCTGCCCGAAAAAGGCCTTAAAATGCATCTTAGGCCTGCAAAAATGTTGAAAACTTTGGAGGCACAAAAAAGGGGTTTACAGGCATCGTAGACCCCCTAAAGTCCATAAAATGTTGGCGGCCCGAAAACCGTGTCAGGGAGCTCTGAATTTGCCAAAAACATGTGCAGCCTGAAAGGGGCATTAACAAGCATCCTAGACCACTGAAATTCCCAAAATTATTTTTTGCATAAAAAATGCATCATACACCCCTGAAAGTTCAGAAAATGTTAGCAGTCCAAAAAAGGCCTTAGAAGGCATATTAGGCCTGCAAAAATGTAGAAAACTTTGGAGGCCCAAAATAGGGGTTTACAGGCATCGTAGACCCCCTAAAGTCCATAAAATTTTGGTTGCACAAAAACATTGCCAGAGTGCTCTGAATGTCCCAAAACCATTTGCAACGTGAAAGAGGCATTAACCCGCATCCTAGACCACTGAAATTCCCTAGAAGAATGTTGGCACGAAAAATGCATCCTATATCCCTGAAAGTTCTGAATATTTTAGCAGCGCAAAAAAGGCCTCAAAATGCATCTTAGGCCTGCAAAAATGTTGAAAACTTTGGAGGCCCAAAAAAGGGTTTACAGGCATCCAAGACCACCTGAAGTCAAGAAAATCTTGGTTGCCCAAAAAAAGTGCCAGAGAGCTTTGAACGTACCAAAAACATTTGCAGCCTGAAAGGGGCATTAACCTGCATCCTAGACCACTGAAATTCCCCAAAAGAATGTTGGCACTAAAAATGCATTCTACACCCCTGAAAGTTCAGAATATGTTAGCAGCCGAAAAAAGGCCTTAAAATGCATCTTAGGCCTGCAAAAATGTTGAAAACTTTGGAGGCCCAAAAAAGGGGTTTACAGGCATCCAAGACCACCTAAAGTCCAGAAATTCTTGGTTGCCCAAAAAAAGTGCCAGAGAGCTTTGAATGTACCAAAAACATTTGCAGCCTGAAAGGGGCATTAACCTGCATCCTAGACCACTGAAATTCCCCAAAAGAATGTTGGCACTAAAAATGCATTCTACACCCCTGAAAGTTCAGAATATGTTAGCAGCCGAAAAAAGGCCTTAAAATGCATCTTAGGCCTGCAAAAATGTAGAAAGCTTTTGAGGCCCAAAAAAGGGGTTTACAGGCATCATAGACCCCCTAAAGTCCAGAAAATGTTGGTGGCCTAAAAACTGTGCCAGAGAGCTCTGAATGTCCCAAAAACATGTGTAGCCTGAAAGGGGCATTAACCTGCATCCTAGACCACTAAAATTCTCCAAAAGAAAGTTAGCACGAAAAATGCATAGTACACCCCTGAAAGTTCAGAATATGTTAGCTGCCCAAAAAAGGCCTTAAAATGCATTTTAGGCCTGCAAAAATGTTGAAAACTTTGGAGGCCCAAAATAGGGGTTTACAGGCATCGTAGACCCCCTAAAGTCCATAAAATTTTGGTTGCACAAAAACATTGCCAGAGAGCTCTGAATGTCCCAAAAACATTTGCAGCGTGAAAGGGGCATTAACCCGCAACCTAGACCACTGAAATTCCCTAAATGAATGTTGGCACGAAAAATGCATCCTATATCCCTGAAAGTTCTGAATATTATAGCAGCGCAAAAAAGGCCTCAAAATGCATCTTAGGCCTGCAAAAATGTTGAAAACTTTGGAGGCCCAAAAAAGGGGTTTACAGGCATCGTAGACCCCCTAAAGTCCATAAAATGTTGGAGGCCCGAAAACAGTGTCAGGGAGCTCTGAATGTGCCAAAAACATTTGCAGCCTGAAAGGGACATTAACCCGCATCCTAGACCACTGAAATTCCCAAAAATAATTTTGGCACAAAAAATGCATCTACACACCTGAAAGTTCAGAATATGTCAGCAACCCAAAAAAGGCCTTAAACTGCATATTAGGCCTGCAAAAATGTAGAAAACTTTGGAGGCCCAAAAAGGGTTTTACAGGCATCATAGTCCCCATAAATTGGAGAAAAAGTTGGTGTCCCAAAAACATTGCCAGAGTGCTCTGAATGTCCCAAAACCATTTGCAGCGTGAAAGAGGCATTAACCCGCATCCTAGACCACTGAAATTCCCTAGAAGAATGTTGGCACGAAAAATGCATCCTATATCCCTGAAAGTTCTGAATATTTTAGCAGCCCAAAAAAAGGCCTTAAAATGCATCTTAGGCCTGCAAACATGTAGAAAACTTTGGAGGCCCAAAAAAGGGGTTTACAGGCATTGTAGACCCCCTAAAGTCCAGAAAATGTTGGTTGACGAAAAAATGTGCCAGAGAGCTCTGAATGTCCCAAAAACATTTGTACCCTGAAAGGGGCATTAACCCGCATCCTAGACCACTGAAATTCCCAAAAATAATTTTGGCACAAAAAATGCATCTACACACCTGAAAGTTCAGAATATGTCAGCAACCCAAAAAAGGCCTTAAACTGCATATTAGGCCTGCAAAAATGTAGAAAACTTTGGAGGCCCAAAAAAGGGGTTTACAGGCATCATAGTCCCCATAAAGTTGAGAAAAAGTTGGTGTCCCAAAAACAGAGCCAGGGAGCTCTGAATGTCGCTAAAACATTTGCAGCCTGAAAGGGGCATTAACCCGTATCCTAGACCACTGAAATTCCCAAACATATTTTTGGCACGAAAAATGCCTCCTACATCCCTGAAAGTTCTGAATATTTTAGCAGCCCAAAAAAGGCCTTAAAATGCATCTCAGGCCTGCAAACATGTAGAAAACTTTGGAGGTCCAAAAAAAGGGGTTTACAGGCATCATAGACCCCCTAAAGTCCAGAAAATGTTGGTTCACCAAAAAATGTGCCAGAGAGCTCTGAATGTCCCAAAAACATTTGTAGCCTGAAAGGGGCAATACACTGCATCCTAGACCCCTGAAATTCCCAAAAATATTTTTGGCATGAAAAATGCATCCTACAGCCTGAAAGTTCTGAATATTTTAGCTGCCCAAAAAAGGCCTTAAAATGCATCTTAGGCCTGCAAAAGTTTTGAAAAGTTTGGAGGCCCAAAAAAGGGGTTTATAGGCATCGTAGAACCCCTAAAGTCCATAAAATGTTGAAGGCCCGAAAACAGTGTCATGGAGCTCTGAATGTGCCAAAAACATTTGCAGCCTGAAAGGGGCATTAACCCGCATCCTAGACCACTGAAATTCCCAAAAATAATTTTGCCATAAAAAATGCATCTACACACCTGAAAGTTCAGAATATGTTAGCAGCCCAAAAAAGGCCTTAAACTGCAGGCCTGCAAAAATGTAGAAAACTTTGGAGGCCCAAAAAAGGGGTTTACAGGCATCATAGTCCCCATAAAGTTGAGAAAAAGTTGGTGTCCCAAAAACAGTGCCAGGGAGCTCTGAATGTCGCTAAAACATTTGCAGCCTGAAAGGGTGATTAACCTGTATCCTAGACCACTGAAATTCCCAAACATATTTTTGGCACGAAAAATACATCCTCCATCCCTGAAAGTTCTGAATATTTTAGCAGCCCAAAAGAGGCCTTAAAATGCATCTTAGGTCTTCAAACATGTAGAAAACTTTGGAGGCCCAAAAAAGGGGTTTACAGGCATCGTAGACCCCCTAAAGTCCAGAAAATGTTGGTTGACCAAAAAATGTGCCAGAGAGCTCTGAGTGTCCCAAAAACATTTGTAGCCTGAAAGGGGCATTAACCCGCAACCTAGACCACTGAAATTCCCAAAATTATTTTTTGCACAAAAAATGCATCATACACCCCTGAAAGTTCAGAAAATGTTGGCAACCCAAAAAAGGCCTTAAACTGCATATTAGGCCTGCAAAAATGTAGAAAACTTTGGAGGCCCAAAAAGGGGGTTTACAGGCATCATAGTCCCCATAAAGTTGAGAAAAAGTTGGTGTCCCAAAAACAGTGCCAGGGAGCTCTGAATGTCGCTAAAACATTTGCAGCCTGAAAGGGGCATTAACCTGTATCCTAGACCACTGAAATTCCCAAACATATTTTTGGCACGAAAAATACATCCTACATCCCTGAAAGTTCTGAATATTTTAGCAGCCCAAAAAAGGCCTTAAAATGCATCTTAGGCCTGCAAACATGTAGAAAACTTTGGAGGCCCAAAAAAGGGGTTTACAGGCATTGTAGACCCCCTAAAGTCCAGAAAATGTTGGTTGACGAAAAAATGTGCCAGAGAGCTCTGAATGTCCCAAAAACATTTGTACCCTGAAAGGGGCATTAACCCGCATCCTAGACCACTGAAATTCCCAAAAATAATTTTGGCACAAAAAATGCATCTACACACCTGAAAGTTCAGAATATGTCAGCAACCCAAAAAAGGCCTTAAACTGCATATTAGGCCTGCAAAAATGTAGAAAGCTTTGGAGGCCCAAAAAAAGGTTTTACAGGCATCATAGTCCCCATAAAGTTGAGAAAAAGTTGGTGTCCCAAAAACAGAGCCAGGGAGCTCTGAATGTCGCTAAAACATTTGCAGCCTGAAAGGGGCATTAACCCGTATCCTAGACCACTGAAATTCCCAAACATATTTTTGGCACGAAAAATGCCTCCTACATCCCTGAAAGTTCTGAATATTTTAGCAGCCCAAAAAAGGCCTTAAAATGCATCTCAGGCCTGCAAACATGTAGAAAACTTTGGAGGTCCAAAAAAGGGGTTTACAGGCATCATAGACCCCCTAAAGTCCAGAAAATGTTGGTTGACCAAAAAATGTGCCAGAGAGCTCTGAATGTCCCAAAAACATTTGTAGCCTGAAAGGGGCATTAACCCGCATCCTAGACCACTAAAATTCTCCAAAAGAAAGTTGGCACGAAAAATGCATACTACACCTCTGAAAGTTCAGAAAATGTTAGCAGCCCAAAAAAGGCCTTAAAATGCATCTTAGGCCTGCAAAAATGTAGAACACTTTGGAGGCCCAAAAAAGGGGTTTACAGGCATCGTAGACCCCCTAAAGTCCAGAAAATGTTGGTTGACCAAAAAATGTGCCAGAGAGCTCCGAATGTCCCGAAAACATTTGGAGTCTGAAAACGGCAATACACTGCATCCTAGACCCCTGAAATTCCCAAAAATATTTTTGGCATGAAAAATGCATCCTACAGCCTGAAAGTTCTGAATATTTTAGCTGCCCAAAAAAGGCCTTAAAATGCATCTTAGGCCTGCAAAAGTTTTGAAAAGTTTGGAGGCCCAAAAAAGGGGTTTACAGGCATCATAGTCCCCATAAAGTTGAGAAAAAGTTGGTGTCCCAAAAACAGAGCCAGGGAGCTCTGAATGTCGCTAAAACATTTGCAGCCTGAAAGGGGCATTAACCCGTATCCTAGACCACTGAAATTCCCAAACATATTTTTGGCACGAAAAATGCCTCCTACATCCCTGAAAGTTCTGAATATTTTAGCAGCCCAAAAAAGGCCTTAAAATGCATCTTAGGCCTGCAAACATGTAGAAAACTTTGGAGGTCCAAAAAAGGGGTTTACAGGCATCATAGACCCCCTAACGTCCAGAAAATATTGGTTGACCAAAAAATGTGCCAGAGAGCTCTGAATGTCCCAAAAACATTTGTAGCCTGAAAGGGGCATTAACCCGCATCCTAGACCACTAAAATTCTCCAAAAGAAAGTTGGCACGAAAAATGCATACTACACCTCTGAAAGTTCAGAAAATGTTAGCAGCCCAAAAAAGGCCTTAAAATGCATCTTAGGCCTGCAAAAATGTAGAACACTTTGGAGGCCCAAAAAAGGGGTTTACAGGCATCGTAGACCCCCTAAAGTCCAGAAAATGTTGGTTGACCAAAAAATGTGCCAGAGAGCTCCGAATGTCCCGAAAACATTTGGAGTCTGAAAAGGGCAATACACTGCATCCTAGACCCCTGAAATTCCCAAAAATATTTTTGGCATGAAAAATGCATCCTACAGCCTGAAAGTTCTGAATATTTTAGCTGCCCAAAAAAGGCCTTAAAATGCATCTTAGGCCTGCAAAAGTTTTGAAAAGTTTGGAGGCCCAAAAAAGGGGTTTATAGGCATCGTAGAACCCCTAAAGTCCATAAAATGTTGAAGGCCCGAAAACAGTGTCAGGGAGCTCTGAATGTGCCAAAAACATTTGCAGCCTGAAAGGGGCATTAACCCGCATCCTAGACCACTGAAATTCCCAAAAATAATTTTGGCACAAAAAATGCATCTACACACCTGAAAGTTCAGAATATGTTAGCAGCCCAAAAAAGGCCTTAAACTGCATATTAGGCCTGCAAAAATGTAGAAAACTTTGGAGGCCCAAAAAAGGGGTTTACAGGCATCATAGTCCCCATAAAGTTGAGAAAAAGTTGGTGTCCCAAAAACAGTGCCAGGGAGCTCTGAATGTCGCTAAAACATTTGCAGCCTGAAAGGGTGATTAACCTGTATCCTAGACCACTGAAATTCCCAAACATATTTTTGGCACGAAAAATACATCCTCCATCCCTGAAAGTTCTGAACATTTTAGCAGCCCAAAAAAGGCCTTAAAATGCATCTTAGGTCTGCAAACATGTAGAAAACTTTGGAGGCCCAAAAAAGGGGTTTACAGGCATCGTAGACCCCCTAAAGTCCAGAAAATGTTGGTTGACCAAAAAATGTGCCATTGAGCTCTGAGTGTCCCAAAAACATTTGTAGCCTGAAAGGGGCATTAACCCGTAACCTAGACCACTGAAATTCCCAAAATTATTTTTTGCACAAAAAATGCATCATACACCCCTGAAAGTTCAGAAAATGTTGGCAGTCCAAAAAAGGCCTTAAACTGCATATTAGGCCTGCAAAAATGTAGAAAACTTTGGAGGCCCAAAAAGGGGGTTTACAGGCATCATAGTCCCCATAAAGTTGAGAAAAAGTTGGTGTCCCAAAAACAGTGGCAGGGAGCTCTGAATGTCGCTAAAACATTTGCAGCCTGAAAGGGGCATTAACCCGCATCCTAGACCACTGAAATTCCCAAAAACAAAAATATTTTTGGCACAAAAAATGCATCCTACACCCCTGAAAGTTCAGAATATGTTGGCAGCCGAAAAAAGGCCTTAAAATGCATTTTAGGCCTGCAAAAATGTAGAAAACTTTTGAGGCCCAAAAAAGGGGTTTACAGGTGTCATAGACCCCCTAAAGTCCAGAATGTTGGCGGCCCGAAAACAGTGTCAGGGAGCTCTGAATGTGCCAAAAACATGTGCAGCCTGAAAGGGGAATTAACCCGCATCCTAGACCACTGAAATTCCCCAAAAGAATGTTGGCACTAAAAATGCATTCTACACCCCTGAAAGTTCAGAATATGTTAGCAGCCGAAAAAAGGCCTTAAAATGCATCTTAGGCCTGCAAAAATGTTGAAAACTTTGGAGGCACAAAAAAGGGGTTTACAGGCATCGTAGACCCCCTAAAGTCCATAAAATGTTGGCGGCCCGAAAACCGTGTCAGGGAGCTCTGAATTTGCCAAAAACATGTGCAGCCTGAAAGGGGCATTAACAAGCATCCTAGACCACTGAAATTCCCAAAATTATTTTTTGCATAAAAAATGCATCATACACCCCTGAAAGTTCAGAAAATGTTAGCAGTCCAAAAAAGGCCTTAGAAGGCATATTAGGCCTGCAAAAATGTAGAAAACTTTGGAGGCCCAAAATAGGGGTTTACAGGCATCGTAGACCCCCTAAAGTCCATAAAATTTTGGTTGCACAAAAACATTGCCAGAGTGCTCTGAATGTCCCAAAACCATTTGCAGCGTGAAAGAGGCATTAACCCGCATCCTAGACCACTGAAATTCCCTAGAAGAATGTTGGCACGAAAAATGCATCCTATATCCCTGAAAGTTCTGAATATTTTAGCAGCGCAAAAAAGGCCTCAAAATGCATCTTAGGCCTGCAAAAATGTTGAAAACTTTGGAGGCCCAAAAAAGGGTTTACAGGCATCCAAGACCACCTGAAGTCAAGAAAATCTTGGTTGCCCAAAAAAAGTGCCAGAGAGCTTTGAACGTACCAAAAACATTTGCAGCCTGAAAGGGGCATTAACCTGCATCCTAGACCACTGAAATTCCCCAAAAGAATGTTGGCACTAAAAATGCATTCTACACCCCTGAAAGTTCAGAATATGTTAGCAGCCGAAAAAAGGCCTTAAAATGCATCTTAGGCCTGCAAAAATGTTGAAAACTTTGGAGGCCCAAAAAAGGGGTTTACAGGCACCAAAGACCCCCTAAAGTCCAGAAAATGTTGGAGGCCTAAAACTGTGCCAGAGAGCTCTGAATGTCACAAAAAATTGTGTAGCCTGAAAGGGGCATTAACCCGCGTCCTAGACCACTAAAATTCTCCGAAAGAAAGTTGGCACGAAAAATGCATACTACAGGCCTGAAAATTCAGAATATGTTAGCTGCCCAAAAAAGGCCTTAAAATGCATCTTAGGCCTGCAAAAATGTTGAAAACTTTGGAGGCCCAAAAAAGGGGTTTACAGGCATCGTAGACCCCCTAAAGTCCATAAAATGTTGGAGGCCCGAAAACAGTGTCAGGGAGCTCTGAATGTGCCAAAAACATTTGCAGCCTGAAAGGGACATTAACCCACATCCTAGACCACTGAAATTCCCAAAAATAATTTTGGCACAAAAAATCCATCTACACACCTGAAAGTTCAGAATATGTCAGCAACCCAAAAAAGGCCTTAAACTACATATTAGGCCTGCAAAAATGTAGAAAACTTTGGAGGCCCAAAAAGGGTTTTACAGGCATCATAGTCCCCATAAAGTTGAGAAAAAGTTGGTGTCCCAAAAACAGTGACAGGGATCTCTGAATGTCGCTAAAACATTTGCAGCCTGAAAGGGGCATTAACCTGTATCCTAGACCACTGAAATTCCCAAACATATTTTTGGCACGAAAAATACATCCTACATCCCTGAAAGTTCTGAATATTTTAGCAGCCCAAAAAAAGGCCTTAAAATGCATCGTAGGCCTGCAAACATGTAGAAAACGTTGGAGGCCCAAAAAAGGGGTTTACAGGCATCGTAGACCCCCTAAAGTCCAGAAAATGTTGGTTGACCAAAAAATGTGCCAGAGAGCTCTGAGTGTCCCAAAAACATTTGTAGCCTGAAAGGGGCATTAACCCGCAACCTAGACCACTGAAATTCCCAAAATTATTTTTTGCACAAAAAATGCATCATACACCCCTGAAAGTTCAGAAAATGTTGGCAGCCCAAAAAAGGCCTTAAACTGCATATTAGGCCTGCAAAAATGTAGAAAACTTTGGAGGCTCAAAAAGGGGGTTTACAGGCATCATAGTCCCCATAAAGTTGAGAAAAAGTTGGTGTCCCAAAAACAGTGCCAGGGAGCTCTGAATGTCGCTAAAACATTTGCAGCCTGAAAGGGGCATTAACCTGTATCCTAGACCACTGAAATTCCCAAACATATTTTTCGCACGAAAAATGCATCCTACATCCCTGAAAGTTCTGAATATTTAGCAGGCCAAAAAAGGCCTTAAAATGCATCTCAGGCCTGCAAACATGTAGAAAACTTTGGAGGCCCAAAAAAGGGGGTTTATAGGCATCGTAGAACCCCTAAAGTCCAGAAAATGATGGTGACCCAAAAACGGTGCCAGGGAGCTCTGAATGTCCCAAAAACATTTGCAGCCTGAAAGGGGCATTAACCCGCATCCTAGACCACTGAAATTCCCAAAAACAAAAATATTTTTGGCACAAAAAATGCATCCTACACCCCTGAAAGTTCAGAATATGTTGGCAGCCGAAAAAAGGCCTTAAAATGCATTTTAGGCCTGCAAAAATGTAGAAAACTTTTGAGGCCCAAAAAAGGGGTTTACAGGCATCATAGACCCCCTAATGTCCAAAAAATGTTGGTGGCCTAAAAACTGTGCCAGAGAGCTCTGAATGTCCCAAAAACATGTGTAGCCTGAAAGGGGCATTAACCTGCATCCTAGACCACTACAATTCTCCAAAAGAAAGTTAGCACGAAAAATGCATACTACACCCCTGAAAGTTCAGAATATGTTAGCTGCCCAAAAAAGGCCTTAAAATGCATCTTAGGCCTGCAAAAATGTTGAAAACTTTGGAGGCCCAAAAAAGGGGTTTACAGGCATCGTAGACCCCCTAAAGTCCATAAAATGTTGGAGGCCCGAAAACAGTGTCAGGGAGCTCTGAATGTGCCAAAAACATTTGCAGCCTGAAAGGGACATTAACCCACATCCTAGACCACTGAAATTCCCAAAAATAATTTTGGCACAAAAAATCCATCTACACACCTGAAAGTTCAGAATATGTCAGCAACCCAAAAAAGGCCTTAAACTACATATTAGGCCTGCAAAAATGTAGAAAACTTTGGAGGCCCAAAAAGGGTTTTACAGGCATCATAGTCCCCATAAAGTTGAGAAAAAGTTGGTGTCCCAAAAACAGTGACAGGGATCTCTGAATGTCGCTAAAACATTTGCAGCCTGAAAGGGGCATTAACCTGTATCCTAGACCACTGAAATTCCCAAACATATTTTTGGCACGAAAAATACATCCTACATCCCTGAAAGTTCTGAATATTTTAGCAGCCCAAAAAAAGGCCTTAAAATGCATCGTAGGCCTGCAAACATGTAGAAAACGTTGGAGGCCCAAAAAAGGGGTTTACAGGCATCGTAGACCCCCTAAAGTCCAGAAAATGTTGGTTGACCAAAAAATGTGCCAGAGAGCTCTGAGTGTCCCAAAAACATTTGTAGCCTGAAAGGGGCATTAACCCGCAACCTAGACCACTGAAATTCCCAAAATTATTTTTTGCACAAAAAATGCATCATACACCCCTGAAAGTTCAGAAAATGTTGGCAGCCCAAAAAAGGCCTTAAACTGCATATTAGGCCTGCAAAAATGTAGAAAACTTTGGAGGCTCAAAAAGGGGGTTTACAGGCATCATAGTCCCCATAAAGTTGAGAAAAAGTTGGTGTCCCAAAAACAGTGCCAGGGAGCTCTGAATGTCGCTAAAACATTTGCAGCCTGAAAGGGGCATTAACCTGTATCCTAGACCACTGAAATTCCCAAACATATTTTTCGCACGAAAAATGCATCCTACATCCCTGAAAGTTCTGAATATTTAGCAGGCCAAAAAAGGCCTTAAAATGCATCTCAGGCCTGCAAACATGTAGAAAACTTTGGAGGCCCAAAAAAGGGGGTTTATAGGCATCGTAGAACCCCTAAAGTCCAGAAAATGATGGTGACCCAAAAACGGTGCCAGGGAGCTCTGAATGTCCCAAAAACATTTGCAGCCTGAAAGGGGCATTAACCCGCATCCTAGACCACTGAAATTCCCAAAAACAAAAATATTTTTGGCACAAAAAATGCATCCTACACCCCTGAATGTTCAGAATATGTTGGCAGCCGAAAAAAGGCCTTAAAATGCATTTTAGGCCTGCAAAAATGTAGAAAACTTTTGAGGCCCAAAAAAGGGGTTTACAGGCATCATAGACCCCCTAATGTCCAAAAAATGTTGGTGGCCTAAAAACTGTGCCAGAGAGCTCTGAATGTCCCAAAAACATGTGTAGCCTGAAAGGGGCATTAACCTGCATCCTAGACCACTACAATTCTCCAAAAGAAAGTTAGCACGAAAAATGCATACTACACCCCTGAAAGTTCAGAATATGTTAGCTGCCCAAAAAAGGCCTTAAAATGCATCTTAGGCCTGCAAAAATGTTGAAAACTTTGGAGGCCCAAAAAAGGGGTTTACAGGCATCGTAGAACCCCTAAAGTCCATAAAATTTTGGTTGCACAAAAACATTGCCAGAGAGCTCTGAATGTCCCAAAAACATTTGCAGCCTGAAAGGGGCATTAACCTGCATCCTAGACCACTGAAATTCCCCAAAAGAATGTTGGCACTAAAAATGCATTCTACACCCCTGAAAGTTCAGAATATGTTAGCAGCCAAAAAAGGCCTTAAAATGCATCTTAGGCCTGCAAAAATGTAGAAAACTTTTGAGGCCCAAAAAAGGGGTTTACAGGCATCATAGACCCCCTAAAGTCCAGAAAATGTTGGTGGCCTAAAAACTGTGCCAGAGAGCTCTGAATGTCCCAAAAACATGTGTAGCCTGAAAGGGGCATTAACCTGCATCCTAGACCACTAAAATTCTCCAAAAGAAAGTTAGCACGAAAAATGCATACTACACCCCTGAAAGTTCAGAATATGTTAGCTGCCCAAAAAAGGCCTTAAAATGCATCTTAGGCCTGCAAAGATGTTGAAAACTTTGGAGGCACAAAAAAGGGGTTTACAGGCATCGTAGACCCCCTAAAGTCCATAAAATGTTGGCGGCCCGAAAACAGTGTCAGGGAGCTCTGAATGTGCCAAAAACATGTGCAGCCTGAAAGGGGCATTAACCTGCATCCTAGACCACTGAAATTCCCAAAATTATTTTTTGCATAAAAAATGCATCATACACCCCTGAACGTTCAGAAAATGTTGGCAGTCCAAAAAAGGCATATTAGGCCTGCAAAAATGTAGAAAACTTTGGAGGCCCAAAATAGGGGTTTACAGGCATCGTAGACCCCCTAAAGTCCATAAAATTTTGGTTGCACAAAAACATTGCCAGAGAGCTCTGAATGTCCCAAAAATATTTGCAGCGTGAAAGGGGCATTAACCCGCATCCTAGACCACTGAAATTCCCTAAAAGAATGTTGGCACGAAAAATGCATCCTATATCCCTGAAAGTTCTGAATATTTTAGCGGTGCAAAAAAGGCCTCAAAATGCATCTTAGGCCTGCAAAAATGTTGAAAACTTTGGAGGCCCAAAAAAGGGGTTTACAGGCATCCAAGACCACCTAAAGTCAAGAAAATCTTGGTTGCCCAAAAAAAGTGCCAGAGAGCTTTGAACGTACCAAAAACATTTGCAGCCTGAAAAGGGCATTAACCTGCATCCTAGACCACTGAAATTCCCCAAAAGAATGTTGGCACTAAAAATGCATTCTACACCCCTGAAAGTTCAGAATATGTCAGCAACCCAAAAAAGGCCTTAAACTGCATATTAGGCCTGCAAAAATGTAGAAAACTTTGGAGGCCCAAAAAAGGGGTTTACAGGCATCATAGTCCCCATAAAGTTGAGAAAAAGCTGGTGTCCCAAAAACAGTGCCAGGGAGCTCTGAATGTCGCTAAAACATTTGCAGCCTGAAAGGGGCATTAACCCGTATCCTAGACCACTGAAATTCCCAAACATATTTTTGGCACGAAAAATGCATCCTACATCCCTGTAAGTTCTGAATATTTTAGCAGCCCAAAAAAGGCCTTAAAATGCATCTCAGGCCTGCAAACATGTAGAAAACTTTGGAGGCCCAAAAAAGGGGTTTACAGGCATCATAGTCCCCATAAAGTTGAGAAAAAGTTGGTGTCCCAAAAACAGTGCCAGGGAGCTCTGAATGTCCCAAAAACATGTGTAGCCTGAAAGGGGCATTAACCCGCATCCTAGACCACTAAAATTCTCCAAAAGAAAGCTGGCACGAAAAATGCATACTACACCCCTGTCGGGGGGAAATTCTGCCGGGGTCGGCCTGGCCGTCCGCAGACCTCCGGGCAGGGAGGCCCCAACTACTCCCGTATATCCCAAAAGAGATAGAGTATGAGACACACACAAGAAGCAAGGTGACTCTGCTGTTTATTAGACAAAACGGCAGGGATGGGTCAAGGAGCGTACGCGTCCGTCCTGACACACACACATTCGAGGGGCTCGCAGGCCCTTTTTACCTTAGTATGACGCGCTACTTGCGTCACCTTACAAAGTTTAGCGAAAAACCTATTTCCACTCTGGATTGGTTACTCAAGTGGTAGGGTTAGTATAGCACACATATAGAGAACGATATTAGTGGTTGAGGGTTAGTCAGGTGATATACTTGGGCTGTCCCTTCATTTTGATACATGAAAATTGTTACATGAAGACCTCTGAGGATTGGTCAATGTTAATGGCGTCAGTGATAAGAGCCCCATGTTCTGATTGCTCCGCTCGCGAGCCTCCCAGTCTGGGACTATCACTGTTCCCAGCTCGCAGTGCACCTGTAATTTGCAACAATGTTTTACTATGGGTAGGTGTAAACAATGTGAGGATTTATTCATATCTTGGGAGGTCGACTACTTCCACTGCTGCAGATGTCCATTGAGTCTTTTAATTGTATCTGCCTGTGTCTTGAAACGTGGGATTCAGGCGTCTTCTTCCTCCTGGGCTTGGCATCTTGTCAGGTTTGGCTTTGTCACGTGAGGTGGGACCGTGTTTGAGGCAAAATTCAACACAATTAATATTGTTTTTCCTACTGTGTGCCTGGTTTATCTTGCAGGTGCGACCTTGGCGTTGGCTTGCAGCGTGCGAGATTGCAACATCGTGCCCTTGGCGGTGTGCTTTCGCCGGGCTCATTTTGCAGGGTCAACAACCCAGTTCTTGCTCATTCAATGTTCATGGAAGCTTTTGCTTGCGGCCTACTTGGGCCTGGTGCAGAGGTGGAACCGTTTGATGCAGAGCGCTTTAGGTTACGGTATCATATTTCCCTATCCTCAGTATCGTGTCTCCGTTATATTCTTCATTATGGTACATGGTTCTTAGAAGAAGCGTGAGCAAGCCTTTTTAGATAAGTTCATGACGCGTCTTGCGTTTCTGCATTTTGAGAGCCTATGTGGAAAATAATAAAGATGCACGTCCGTGAGTATGTCTGTCGCCTACGTCATAGCACTGAGTATATTCTTCGTGTGGATTGGTGTGGGAGTGTCTGGTGTGCATGTTTGCACAGGTGTGCTGACCGTTGGCTAGGTCGTCATGGCATCTCTAACGACGTGTAGGTTTAGTCGAGTTGATCTGTGCCGCAGGTGTCGGCATGGACAGGGCGGGCTGCTGGGCAGGTAGATGGGCACATCCGTATGTTCCTGTACCAGGGTATTTGGTCGTCTGGTAGATAGGCAAACTCCTCTCGTGGCGGGTGTCTAGGCCGTGATCCTCTAGGCCAAGCGCGAGAGGGGAAGGGCGGGAGCCTGTTCTTCCATTCTCCCACTTCAGTCCCCCCTCTGATTGACTTGTCGACCACAAACATATACTTTTCTTTGTCTCCTCTTACTCTCCATATTTTAGTTATTCCTCCCAAATGTCCATAGTGGTTAACATGGTCTTCAAATGACCAATACATATATTCACAGGTTCCTCCAGGGGTGCAGTATACCCATTTCCCTAAGTAGCTCCTTGGGTTTCTTGGGTTTTCGAGCTTCACAGATGGTGGGTCCAGGTGGTTGGTGATGATCTGGTTGTGCAACTTCTCTCTCTCTTTTATGATTGTGCCTGTGTGTTGGCCGTCATCTGTTGGCATCAAGAGGTGTATACCAACCATTTCGATCATCTCGTCTGTGGTGCGTGCCTTCCGGGCCTTCCAAAATCTTATTATGATCAGTGTAGCTCCAGCCAAAATAGTACATTCAACTATAATCTTCAGTCCATCTGACAGCCAAGATGGCATCCATGACCATAATATTGAAAACCAGCTCTCATCCTTTTTCACACCTTTACTTTCATCCATCATTTTTGAGTGCATCTGGGCCAATTGTGATACTGCTTCCTTGAGTGTACCATTGTCAGCATCGTTAGCAGGAATGAATGCGCAGCATGATTGTCCTATCTTTGCGCAAACTCCTCCTTCCATTGCTGTGAGGAGGTCCAGTACATATCTGTTCTGTAGTGCAACCATTCTTACTGCTCGCAATTCCTCTTTTATTGCGTTGAATCCATTTACTGTAGAGTTAATTGTCATCATTAGTTCCCACCTAGTTATCTGGAGCCATTTTGCGTTTGCGTAGGCCTGCAGTCCAGGATGCATTATTGAGGAGAAGAACATAGCTGCTCTGCTGAATAGTCTGTGTTCCGGCGGAATTGAGGTGAGTGCTGTTTCCGACCTTCCCCACAGGTAATTTCCTGTCAGAGGTTCTCCTTGTCTTTTCCTTCTGTTGAGGATCGTGTTGTTGCCGTTGCATCGGTTCTCTGGCCCTTTCTGAGACTGTGCAGATCTCCTCTTCCTTTTGTTCCCTTCTTCCATCTTGGGGAAATTCGCCATATTCACATGCTTCTGGGGTACCACTAGTGATGGTACATTAACGTGTACTATAGTGCATACACCATTCCACAAAGGGGGCAGTGTGTGGTACGCCTTGTCTCCACAGGCCCAGTAATGGTCCATTACTACTGCTGTTCCTGCTCACCCCTCAGGTAACTCCATTACGCTTTCACAGTTGGTGTTGTATCCTACATCCACCTCTCCTTTATGTTGGTAGCATACCTTAGGCGCAGTTAGCGGCAGTATTGTTATTGGGTCTTCATCCTTTTCCATCCACGTGAGCATGGGTATGTACTTGATCCAAGTCATCCAACATCTATGGTTATGTCCATCAATAGTTGAAATATTTTCTCTTGTTACCATGTTGCTGCCAACCACTCCTATGTCCCATTTGTTGTTCATGTACACCTTCCCTGTTATTATCACCAGTGGTCTTTTCCAACATCCGTTTTTACCAGGGACTTCAGTGGTGTACCAATCACATGGTAGGTACTGCAGTGTTACTTTCTTTGTTTCTCCTTTTTCAGGACCACTTGTTATGTATCTGAATCCTTCAGCATATAAACTGCTCTTGTGGTAACTCAAATAAGTCTTGAGGAAGTTGTTTTCATATGGATATGTATCTCGTGTTTTCCACACCAGTTGCACCACTGTCCCTTGAAATCTTCCTTTCGTCTGGAACAGTGCCAGGTATATTATACATCGTGCTATTTTTTCATCTATCTCTGTGGCAACAAATGTTCGAGAAGCGCTCATGGCGTATGGGATCAATGAGCAAACGTAGCAGCTGTCTTCTGTTGTCTGCTTACCTATGTGGGTCATGTGTTGGTACCATATGTGTTTAAGATGTGTGCTGAATCTTGTATGTAGTTGTCAATGCCTTTATTATCTGAGTATGTGCTGCGTTTAACTCTATTTTCCTTGTGTGGGATTTTACTAGTACCACCTGACATAACACCTGTTGCAGCTGGGGGAGGGGGTGCATTAGGTTTGGGTACAGCAATAATATCAATAGCATAGCTGTACTGCCATACAGAGGCAGCGAAGAACCCGGTGATCATTAAAATCCCTATCAATTTTATTACAAATGGTAATTTCACCGGCATTTTGCTCTTACCTTGCTGCAGTCCGGCAGCTTATTCTTGCGACGTTACAGTTGCCCGCCTGAAAATTCTTAATATGCTTGTTATTGGTGTTAGTTGTCATTTTTTTAAGCTCTCCCTATCAAGTAGTCATTCAATGCCCAGGTGAAGAGCTGTTCCCACGCCAATCTAAGCAATCTATCTCTTAGGGCAGGCAAGTATGGTTGGAGGTGGGGCATTGAATGTTCTATGGCCAAGAGGAATGCTGTGTAGTAGACACGTACCCTCCTTCTTTTCAGGTACGTTGGCCTTTTTATTTCATATACAAATTGGTGTGACAATTCTTCTAGGTAATTATCGTCTGAGGGTACCATCTACTCCTGGGCAGTGAATTGGTTAGTTATCTCCTTCCTTAACAGTACAATAATATGCTGTACCTGCATGTGCGAGAGAAAAGAAAGAGAACATTCAGGTGTTTACATGTGTATATGTGCAAAACAATGTCCTTCAGTTCAGTTGTTACTACAGTGGGTAGGGGGTCCATGGGCAGAGGGTTTGGGGCTCAACTGGCGGAATCTCTTTACCCTTTGATCGTGTAACCATGGGGTGGGCGGTATGGGGATCACCCCTTTTTTCTAGTAGTTGTCTCTGGGGAATCTGAGGGGTGGCAGGGTATGGGGACACTTAGGCCGTTAGTTGCGGTAGAAGTCTCTTCCTCCGTTGGTGACGCTGTTGTTGTTCTTTCAGTGGCCCTGTCGGTGGCGCTGGGGCGGGTCTGGAGTTTGTAGATCTTTACGTCATGTAGGTGGTTCCAGGCACGTTTGTCCTGTAGCTTTACTGCTCTCGTTGATACCTCCTCTACCAGATGGGGGCCAGTGAATCGTGGACTGTTCCACTTTCTGTTGAAATTGCGAAGTAGTACGTGGTCACCTTTAGCAACTTTGCACAGTCTTTCCTTTTCCAATTCTTTATCCACGTTTTCTTGTTGATCGCTGTTAGACCCGCCCCGCGTGCGCTCGAGCTGTTGAGACACAAACACTACACTAGTAATCAAAGAAGACACATATTGGTACATTTCATCACCAAGGACATTTGCAGTACTCTCGTGGTCGGTAAATGCTCTTGATGTTGGCGTTAGGGGAAGGCGCATTTGACGTCCGGTAACCACCTCGTGAGGGGTGAGGTGGTGGTCGGAACCTGGTCTATTCCTTAGCTCAAATAGGGCTAGTGGAAGGCAATACAACCAACTCTTCTTTGTTTTTTGCTGTATTTTTGCAATTGCCTCCTTTAATAGGCCATTCAGGCGTTCACATACACCGTTGGCCTGTGGGTGGTATGCACATGCAAATTTATGCTTGATGTTCAGCAAGGATGTGATGTGCTGGAACATTTCGTTAGCGAAATGTGGGCCATTGTCTGACCTCAGTACCTCGCACACTCCCCACCTGGGGAAGACCTCCCTCACTAGGAATTTAGCTGCTCTAAATGCATCTGGGTGTGAACAGGGCCCTGCTTCAATCCACCTCGAGAATGGGCATACTACTACAATCATATACCTATTTCCTTGACATACGTTGATCATATCAACATAGTCAATATGGAGATGTCGGAAAAGTCCCTCTGGCCGGGGTATAGTACCTCTTATCACCTTCAGAGTGTGACCGGCCGTAAACTGTTGACATGTGAGACAATTGCTGATAAAATTTGACACATGAGAATTTAACTCGGGGCAGAACCAGTTTTCCCTAATTCGTGCTGCAATTACTTCCTTGCCTATGTGGTCTGGGTGATGTAGTTGGCTCAGGGCGGTGTTCAATAGTGCCAGTGGTATTACAATCTTTCCAGTGTCACCCTGGCACCATAGTGCGTCGGTTGGTGACATTGTGCATCCTCTTTTTAGCCATATTTCTTTTTCTGCCATTGGTGCAGCCGCTTGTAGCTCCATTATCTGTGTGGCTGGGAGATGGGTGTAACCTTCTCTTATCAACATCTCCTTAGCCATTCCCCTCCCTAACCCTCTGTGTGACTCTGGGGGGTTGCATATCTCACCAAAGTATGCAGCATACTTTGCATGTGCGTCTGCTGCTGCATTCCCTTTTGAGATGTGGTCTTCACCATTGGTGTGTGCGGTGCATTTGACCAAAGCTAATTCTTGGGGGTCATTTATTGCTTCAATTAGTTCAGCCAATAGGAGGGCATGTTGCACTGGAGTGCCATCAGCTCTCCTAAACCCTCTTCTTCTCCATTTCAACAGCCCTGAATGGACAGTGGACGTAACATATGCGCTGTCGGAATATATGGTCACTCGTTTGTCAAAGCTTTCCTTCAACGCCAAGATCAGTGCAATCAATTCTGCTGCTTGAGCGGAATAATGCTGTGGTAGTTGTACACATCTCATTGCCACACACACCGGTACCTCCATCATTTTTACCACTGCTGCCCCAGTCCTCCTTATACCATCCCTTTGGTCGATAGTTGATGACCCATCAATGAACAGGAGCTCGCCTCCCTCTAGTGCGTTCTCTTCAACCTTTCTAGTACATGAGTACATTTCAGTTATTTGCGTACAGTCGTGGGCATAATCTCCCTCCTCAATTACTCTGCTAGGAACCTTGCAGGGTTGACCATGCTACATCTAACAATTGATAGTTCAGCTCTGGATAAGATGATCTTATAACCTGATGCCCTTTGCGTGGTTAGGGTGGACTTAGGTTTATTCAATATCGCAAATAATGCACGTTCCACAAAAAGTGTAGTTGGGCACCCCATGGTGATTGCTGATGCTTTTTCTACCGCAAAAGCAGCTGCGGCGAGACCTTGTTCGCAAGGGAAATGACCTAACATCACAGGATCTATGTGGCCATTGTAAATTGCTACTGGTTTGTAGCCCATGCTTGTTTTTTGAGCCAACACTGCTTTCATTACTGCTGAGTCGCAATGTGAAAATATAAAGAATTGTCGCTCATAGTCTGGGGATGCCAGCACCGGAGCAGTTGATATCGCATCTTTCAATTCATCAAAAGCCTCTTTCATTTCCATTGTCCACCCCAACTTTTTCTCCCCTTTATTAGCTTCCTTTAACGCCTCAAGCAGGGGTCCTATGTATGAACTGTAATCAAATACCCATGCTCTACAGTAGTTGCACAGACCCAGGAACTGCTGCAGTTCCCTCACTATTTGTGGCACTGGTGTGTTTGAAATGGCCTGTGCTCTTTGTGGTGCAATCTTTCTTTAATGTTGTGATATGAGCTGACCAATCTACAGTACATGTTCTTGACAGTACTGTAACTTTTCCATGTCTACCTTGTAACCTTTTTCTGCCAATATTGTCAGCATCTTTAATGAGTCCTCTCTGCATGTTCTTTCGTTTGTACTGCAAATTATTATGTCGTCGACATACTGCAACACTGTGCTTTCCACTTCAATGTTACCCAAATCCATCTGTATTACTCTGTTGAAAATTGAGGGTGATTCGCAATACCCTTGTGGCAATCTGGTGTGTTTCCACTTTGTGTTTCTGTAAGTGAAGCTTGTCAGATCTTGTGAGTCTGGGTGCAATGGTATTGAGAAGAAAGCATTTTTAAGGTCGATCATTGTAAATCGTGATGCTTCTGCTGGAATGCCACACAATATTGTGGCCGGGTTTGCGGCTATGGGGTATTCTGCTTCTACTATGTTGTTCAAGGGCCTGAGATCCTGTATGAAGCGCCAAGACCCCCCTTTAGCATTGCGCACTGGTTATACAGCCGTGTTACATGGTGATTCTGAGGGGACCAATATGCCATT
The DNA here is from genome assembly GCF_040938575.1 of Ambystoma mexicanum. NCBI lineage: Eukaryota > Metazoa > Chordata > Amphibia > Caudata > Ambystomatidae > Ambystoma > Ambystoma mexicanum. The sequence goes on from NC_090938.1 coordinate 148,698,120, forward strand.
ATATATAAGGGCCGTTATGGTTTCATATATGCCCTCATCTGCCTCTTTTGATAGTGGGTACTGTTTCACTCTGGGGAGTATTGCACCTTTTTTCAATTTTATCCTTACTCCCCCTATACTTTTTATGCACCCCACGTCATAGGGGCTAGTAGTCCACAATGATGTGGGTACCTTTGTCATATCCTCCATAAAGAAGGGAACTGGGGTGGATGTGGGTGCCTCAAGTGCCATTGCAATTTTCTGTGCTACTTGTTTGTACGCCACTCTTAGCCAAATTTCCACACTCATCATACACCATTTCACCTTCCTCCTTTTCTTCTGAGAACAGCTCCTCATCTGACACCTGGGTGAGTCTACATCCTTCTGCTAGTGCTATCACTGCCCTCCATGCTCTTCCTTCTCTGTCTTGGGCATGTACAGCAATGTAATCAGCTGTTGCTATAATGCTCTCAATGTCCACTGGAACCACCTTTCCTTCTGGTTCATTGACTAGTGTTTCTGGTCTGAACAAATAGGCTTCTGGCCTCCTCCAGATCTTTCCCTCTATCCCTGGCATCCATGCAAATGCCATGTCTGTCCCGTACTGGAAGAGTTCGCCATCTACTGGCTCCGCCCTAATCGCTGTCTGTCCGCAGTATGCTTGCATAATCTGTCGTGCTGTGAGCATGTTAATCCCTGGAGTAGAGCAAATTATGCCGTCCTCAGTAAAGGAGATCGTCATATTCAACCTGTTCATTATGTCTCTCCCCATTATATTTTCTGGTGAGGCACTATAATATAAAAGTGGAACTGACATGTCATAATCTCCTATAGATAAGGGAATGTTATCAGTAAAAGGAACCAACCCTCTAGCCCCAGAGAATCCTTGGGTGTTCATGGCTTCGCCTGACATCTTAAATTTACCTTCCCTTATGCAAGACCGGGTCGCCCCGGTGTCAACAAGGAATGATAATTTTTTGTCACCTATCGTTACCTCTATGCGTGGTTCCTCCGCACTATTAGGTGTTACTGACAGGATGGGACACACCAAGGCCGTCTGTGGGCTGTCCTATTGATGGTACAGCGATTGACCATTTCCTGTGTAAGGGTTGTGTCCCAGGACCGTCACCCTACCCAGTTGTGTTTGTTGTGCTTGGGGTTGTTGTGTTATCGCTACCTGTTGTTGTGGCAGTGAATATGTCTGTGGCTGTTGTTGTGTTATTAGTTGTTGCTGTTCATTTCCCTGTTGCAAAGTCTGCTGCTGCTGTATGCCCTGCTGTTCCTGTGTGGGCCTTGGTTGTCCCTGTTCGCTCCATGATGGTGTCCCTGGTCTTACTCTACACGTGCGTGACATGTGCCCTAATAATCCACAACTCCAAAACACCGGTGGTTCCCTACTCTGCCATGGAAAGCTCCCTGTGTTGTCCTGGTATACTGGTTGCCCTGTGGGGTAGGAATTTCTAAGTCCTCCCACCTGCTGTTGTGTGTTATATCCGTATCCTCTCCCTCTCATAATTCCTCCTCTTCCCCTGTTGTAATTATAATACCCAGCTCCTGGCATTGAGTATCCTCCTCCCATGTTGGTCGTGTATGGTTGAAGTGGCGGCACCTGTTGTGTTATAGTCTGTCAGGGTGGTATTTGGGAGGGATCTTGTGCAGCCACTACTTGTGTGGGGCTTTGGGTCATTGTTGTAGGTGTAGTTATTAGTGCCCCTTCCATTGTGTATTTAGTAAGTTTTTTCTGTACTAGTTTAGCCTCTTCCGTTTTCCTGTCCTCTTCCTTTTGTTTCATTTTTCCTTGCCATGTCCTGCAATGATGCACTATTGTCAGTTGTATTTCTGGCCATGCTTTTGCTTCCATCCCCACTACTTTCTTCAGTTGTTTCAGAACTCCTTCTGGGAGCCCTTGTACTAGTATATGATAAAATATTGCTGGTGTTTTATCCCATTGTTCTCTAGTTTCCATGCGCCACTTCTCTTGGATTTCCTGGATATAATCAACAGGATCTTCGTTCTCACGCATCTTGCGTGAGGTAATTGCTCCTATGTCTGATGTGTCTGGGTACTGTACCCTCAGTGCCTGCCATAGTGCATGTCTGCAGTTTGCGAATGGTGCCCCATCGTGCGATGTGTTTACTATTGTTACCCCAGGGAATCCCGCTCTCTTCCAAATGTCATCCGCTGCATCCCCTAATATCGATATTAGAAGGCCTCTTTACATTTCCCACTGCCAGTTTCTGTCCTGCGGTGTGTTTTTCCATTTCATATATCCATTTACCCGCACCTCCACTTAATGATGGGAGCCTGCACTTTATATTTTCTTTGTCTGTATCCTTCCAAGTGACATACTGTGGTCTAACCCCTCCCCTCTCCAGAAGTGGCATTAAGTTGTGTCTCGTTTTACCCTTTGGGTTCCATAAAATCGAGTCCTCACGCCCTTCCTCTTCTTCCCTCTCTTCTACATCGTCAATTTCGTCCGTATTTCCCCTGCTCGTAACTCTTTCTTCTCCATCCTTTCCCCTTCTTCCATCATTTCCTGTATTTAATGTGGGCGTGTGTATTCGTCCTTCCTGCCTGCGTCTAGAGCGGTCTCTAAGCCGACATGCATAGGGTGTCAGTTCGTTTGTGAAGGGCGCAAGTTTTATTGTACGTAATGAGCGTGAGGTGGTTGAGCATTTAGGGTGGGATGGGAGAGGGCGTGATGGGGACGGTGTGGCCTCATGTGTCTGTCTTTCCGCTATTCCTTGCTCTTCCTCATCACTTCTCTCCAGTTCATCCTTTCTCCTACCGATCCATGGTGAGTCTGTGTTGGTCCGGGTGATGTATAGTTTATCTAGGCTTTCCCTTTCACTGTTTCTTCCTTCCTTCTCCACTCCTTCTTCTTCCTCACTACAAAAGTCAGTCATAAACGGCACCCCCCACTCGGTCTTTTTCCCCTTGATTGTTACTGTTTTAAAGTCTATTAGGTCCAGTTCTCCCTTTTCTCCTTTATCAACTGCTCCCCTTTGCGCTGATGTTGTTGCTACTTCTGTCTCTCTATATACATCCCCCCTTACTTCACTCTCCCTTCTCCTATCTTCTCTTTCTCCTTCATTTCTCTCCTCCATCTCCCTACCATTTTCCTCCCTTTTCCTTTTTAATTCCTCCATTACTTCACTACTCACCTTTTCCAATATCCTTTCATCCTCTTTCTTCCTTTCCCATCTCACCCTCTCCCTTTCTAATATACTCTCTATCACCCTCCCTTCTTTGTATTTCTTAGTCGTTTCTGATAGTAATCTCTTCTTCCACATTGCCATTTCTCTTTCTTTCTCTTCTTCTTCCCTTTTCCTCTCTCGCAGCACTGCTCTTGATACCCTTTCTGCTGCTGCTTTTACCCTTTCAGCTTCTCTCCTTTGCTCCTCAGTTTGTTCCCTTATTTTCCCCAATTCGTTCTTACCTTCTTTCCTTTCGCTCGCTCTCTCTCTTTCCTCCATCTCGAGCTGTTTGATCAGTTCATTCTGCTCATCCCTTAACTCTGCTAGTCGTTCCTCCAAAATCTCTTCCTTTTGTCATAACAGCTCTTCCCCTCTCATTCCACTCTCCCTGGTATTATCCTCGCCTGTTTTCCTTACTACCTCCTTCTCTTCTCCTGTTAATGAACCTCGTAATTTTAATAGTATCTGTGCAGCTACCCACTCATCATGTCCTATTTCCACAGTTTGTTCTTCTCCAGTCCTCCCCTCCCCTGCTGGCATCTTTCTATGAGCCACATATGGTGGAGGGCTGTATGCCGGGTTCGAGTAAACCTCAGCCGCCCTTAACTGTCCTCTTTCTATTTCTCCTAATTCTCTTAAAGGGTACAACCCCCCTCCCTCTGTTTTCACTACCTTTGCTAGGGGTATATCGTTGCTCGGTTCCTTTTTTATTTCATTTGATTTATTATTCTTTTCTCCTCCCTCTTGTCCGTTCCCCGTGTTCTTTGGGTCTTCACTCCCCCTTTTCCCATCCTCTCCTTCCTCCTTAATCTCTTTTTCTTCCGGTATTTCCCGCACAGTGAACATTCCATTTGGTCCTGGTCGGGACCCTTGGAACATCCTCCATAAGTTAAACACCTCCACGTGGTTTGCCAACTTCTTCCCTTTGTATGTATTATGCAGATGGTTTAATAGTGAGTGTTGGGCATATGGATCGAAGCTACCATTAGGCGGCCATGGTGTTATCATTTTGTTGTCCGTCCCCTGTGTCCATTCTATGCTATACTTGATCAGTTTCTCCCTATGGGGTGACAGTGTTGTACATATGTGTTGTAGTGGGGTAGTGAGGGTGTTCCCCCACCCTCCCGATCCTGTCCCGTATGACATAGTAGCGCTTCACTTGTTATCCTTCCCCTATTTGGTAGCTATTATCTTACTAACACTTACAATACACAGCCTTATACCTTTACCTGGCCCCGTTAGTTTGGGGACTTGCGATAGTCCGCTAAGGAAAAGTATTAAAATATAGTATTTACATTTGTATATTTTCTTCTGTCTTTCTTCCTTTACACGACACCCTTACGGCCCCCTGCGGCCGAGGCACATGTAGCCCCCTGCGGCTGCGTACCCCTTATGACGTTCTTATACAGTCGTCCTATTTTCACTTGCTCCTCCTCCTTCTTCTACACTTGCCGTGGCCGGCGTTCTCCGTGCGCCGCCACGTACCCCGTTTCGCCTTTCCTCGATCAATTCATTACCGTTTATCTCCGTTTCCACTCCCTTACCACAGTTCTCTTCCCCACCACTCTCAGAAAGAAAGATGCCTTGTGCTCGGGATATCCTATGAAAGCCCTACTGGTGACGTCACTGATCGCTTCAAACTACTGGTAAGTTCTTTATATATTCTTATAAGTCCAAAATACACTTGCAATCTACCCCCGTTAACCTCACAGCTGTCTTCCTGCCACTCCTGGAACAAGGTAATCAATAATATAATCGGACTGCGCACACTGCGTCGCCTCGCGTGTGATACGCCCCTCGACAGGAGGGCTTAACCAGCCAATTATCTTCCGTATTGGGCACCTAACTAGCTACCGCCTACAGGGAAACGTCATCTACCTATCGAGTTTCTTGCTTGAACAATAGGGATCCTCATCTACTCATTGATCAATAAATGCCAAATCGTAGGAAACCACACACACACACACCCTTACACGTAGTCGCGACCTAGGCCAATCAGTGTCTACGAGCGGCCGCACGTGATGTTTTCGTGCTCCACCCCCCTCTCTCGCGTAGCGTAACCGACTGCTCTCGCACTCGTTCGGCTACCATTCATTTCATTGCCTACACTAAATTGTCAAACCTTCGCCGCGCACCTGTGCAACACCTCCCACCTCCCGTATTTAATTCCTCCCCCCTCCCTCACAATTTCACATTGCTTGTTGTGCGTGGCATGCTCAACAAGTTCTCTTGATGCGGGGCCGCTCGACTGCGTGCACCCCTCCAAGCGGCTCGCCACCTCCCCTTGTCTGGACCACGTCTGGACACTCGCCAACCGCGGGCGGGATACTTCTCAACCGGCTCCAGAAGGCCAATATCCGGATTGCGCTGTCCGGTCTTCTCGCAGTTTCGCGATGGTCCTGTAGTCCTCAGAAGGGGGCAGCGGCAGAGGGGGCCACGCCGCCGGGCCTCCTCGCAACGGGATTACCTGGAAAAAAGTAAAAATAAAAAAGCAGATCTTAAACAGATCTCAGCAGTGCCTCCAACTTGTCGGGGGGAAATTCTGCCGGGGTCGGTCGGGCCGTCCGCAGACCTCCGGGCAGGGAGGCCCCAACTCCTCCCGTATATCCCAAAAAAGATAGAGTATGAGACACACGCAAGAAGCAAGGTGACTCTGCTGTTTATTAGACAAAACGGCAGGGATGGGTCAAGGAGCGTACGCGTCCGTCCTGACACACACACAATCGAGGGGCTCGCAGGCCCTTTTTACCTTAGTATGACGCGCTACTTGCGTCACCTTACAAAGTTTAGCGAAAAACCTATTTCCACTCTGGATTGGTTACTCGAGTGGTAGGGTTAGTATAGCACACATATAGAGAACGATATTAGTGGTTGAGGGTTAGTCAGGTGATATACTTGGGCTGTCCCTTCAATTTGATACATGAAAATTGTCACATGAAGACCTCTGAGGATTGGTCAATGTTAATGGCGTCAGTGATAAGAGCCCCATGTTCTGATTGGTCCACTCGCGAGCCTCCCAGTCTGGGACTATCGCTGTTCCCAGCTCGCGGTGCACCTGTAATTTGCAACAATGTTTTACTATGGGTAGGTGTAAACAATGTGAGGATTTATTCATGTGTTGGGAGGTCGACTACTCCCACTGCTGCAGATGTCCAATGAGTCTTTTAATTGTATCTGCCTGTGTCTTGAAACGTGGGATTCAGGCGTCTTCTTCCTCCTGGGCTTGGCATCTTGTCAGGTTTGGCTTTGTCACGTGAGGTGGGACCGTGTTTGAGGCAAAATTCAACACAATTAATATTGTTTTTCCTACTGTGTGCCCGGTTTATCTTGCAGGTGCGACCTTGGCGTTGGCTTGCAGCGTGCGAGATTGCAACATTGTGCCCTTGGCGGTGTGATTTCGCCGGGCTCATTTTGCAGGGTCAGCAACCAAGTTCTTGCTCATTCAATGTTCATGGAAGCTTTTGCTTGCGGCCTACTTGGGCCTGGTGCATAGGTGGAACCGTTTGATGCAGAGCGCTTTAGGTTATGGTATCATATTGCCCTATCCTCAGTATCGTGTCTCCGTTATATTCTTCATTATGGTACATGGTTCTTAGAAGAAGCGTGAGCATGCCTTTTTAGATAAGTTCATGACGCGTCTTGCGTTTCTGCATTTTGAGAGCCTATGTGGAAAATAATAAAGATGCACGTCCGTGAGTATGTCTGTCGCCTACCTCATAGCACTGAGTATATTCTTCGTGTGGATTGGTGTGGGAGTGTCCGGTGTGCATGTTTGCACAGGTGTGCTGACCGTTGGCTAGGTCGTCATGGCATCTCTAACGACGTGTAGGTTTAGTCGAGTTGATCTGTGCCGCAGGTGTCAGCATGGACAGGGCGGGCTGCTGGGCAGGTAGATGGGCACATCCGTATGTTCCTGTACCAGGGTATTTGGTCGTCTGGTAGATAGGCAAACTCCTCTCGTGGCGGGTGTCTAGGCCGTGATCCTCTAGGCCAAGCGCGAGAGGGGAAGGGCGGGAGCCTGTTCTTCCATTCTCCCACTTCACCCCTGAAAGTTCAGAAAATGTTAGCAGCCCAAAAAAGGCCTTAAAATGCATCTTAGGCCTGCAAAAATGTAGAAAACTTTGGAGGCCCAAAAAAGGGGTTTACAGGCATCGTAGACCCCCTAAAGTCCAGAAAATGTTGGTTGACCAAAAAATGTGCCAGAGAGCTCCGAATGTCCCATAAACATTTGCAGTCTGAAAAGGGCAATACACTGCATCCTAGACCCCTGAAATTCCCAAAAATATTTTTGGCATGAAAAATGCATCCTACAGCCTGAAAGTTCTGAATATTTTAGCTGCCCAAAAAAGGCCTTAACATGCATCTTAGGCCTGCAAACATTTTGAAAAGTTTGGAGGCCCAAAAAAGGGGTTTATAGGCATCGTAGAACCCCTAAAGTCCATAAAATGTTGAAGGCCCGAAAACAGTGTCAAGGAGCTCTGAATGTGCCAAAAACATTTGCAGCCTGAACGGGGCATTAACCCGCATCCTAGACCACTGAAATTCCCAAAAATAATTTTGGCACAAAAAATGCATTGAAGTGGGAGAATGGAAGAACAGGCTCCCGCCCTTCCCCCCCTCGCGCTTGGCCTAGAGGACCACGGCCTAGACACCCGCCACGAGAGGAGTTTGCCTATCTACCAGACGACCAAATACCCTGGTCCAGGAACATACGGATGTGCCTACCTAGTCGACCTCCCAACATATGAATAAATCCTCACATTGTTTACACCTACCCATAGTAAAACATTGTTGCAAATTACAGGTGCACCGCGAGCTGGGAACAGCGATAGTCCCAGACTGGGAGGCTCGCGAGTGGACCAATCAGAACATGGGGCTCTTATCACTGACGCCATTAACATTGATCAATCCTCAGAGGTCTTCATGTAACAATTTTCATGTATCAAATTAAAGGGACAGCCCAAGTATATCACCTGACTAACCCTCAACCACTAATATCGTTCTCTATATGTGTGCTATACTAACCCTACCACTCGAGTAACCAATCCAGAGTGGAAATAGGTTTTTCGCTAAACTTTGTAAGGTGACGCAAGTAGCGCGTCATACTAAGGTAAAAAGGGCCTGCGAGCCCCTCGATTGTGTGTGTGTCAGGACGGACGCGTACGCTCCTTGATCCATCCCTGCCGTTTTGTCTAATAAACAGCAGAGTCACCTTGCTTCTTGCGTGTGTCTCATACTCTATCTTTTTTGGGATATACGGGAGGAGTTGGGGCCTCCCTGCCCGGAGGTCTACGGACGGCCCGGCCGACCCCGGCAGAATTTCCCCCCGACAGCATCTACACACCTGATAGTTCAGAATATGTTAGCAGCCCAAAAAAGGCCTTAAAATGCATCTTAGGCCTGCAAAAATGTAGAAAACTTTGCAGGCCCAAAAAAGGGGTTTACAGGAATCGTAGACCCCATAAAGTTGAGAAAATGTTGGTGTCCCAAAAACAGTGAAAGGGAGCTCTGAATGTCCCAAAAACATTTGCAGCCTGAAAGGGGCATTAACCCGCATCCTAGACCACTGAAATTCCCCAAAAGAATGTTGCCACGAAAAAGGCATCCTACACCCCTGAAAGTTATGAATATTTTAGCAGCTAAAAAAGGCCTTAAAATGCATCTTAGGCCTGCAAAAATGTTGAAAACTTTGGGAGCCCAAAAAAGGGGTTTATGGGCATCCTAGACCCACTAAAGTCCAGAAAATGTTGGTGACCCAAAAACGGTGCCAGGAAGCTCTAAATGTCCCAAAAACATGTGCAGCCTGAAAGGGGCATTAACCCGCATCCTAAACCACTGAAATTCCCCAAAAGAATGTTGGCACTAAAAATACATCCTACACCCCTGAAAGTTCAGAATATGTTTGCAGCCCAAAAAAGGCCTTAAAATGCATCTCAGGCCTGCAGAAATGTAGAAAACGTTGGAGGCTCAAAAAAGGGGTTTTCAGGCATCCAAGACCCCCTAAAGTCCAGAAAATGTTGGTGACCCAAAAAACGGTGCCAGGGAGCTCTGAATGTCCCAAAAACATGTGCAGCCTGAAAGGGGCACTAACCCGCATCCTAGACCACTGAAATTCTCCAAAAGAAAGTTGGCACGAAAAATGGATACTACACCCCTGAAAGTTCAGAATATGTTAGCAGCCGAAAAAAGGTCTTAAAATGCATCTTAGGCCTGCAAAAATGTAGAAAACTTTGGAGGCCCAAAAAGGGGGTTTACAGGCATCGTAGACCCCCTAAAGTCCAGAAAATGTTGGTGGCCTAAAAACTGTGCCCGAGAGCTCTGAATGTCCCAAAAACATTTGTAGCCTGAAAGGGGCATTAACCTGCACCCTAAACCACTGAAATTCCCCAAAAGAATGTTGGCACTAAAAATGCATCCTACACCCCTGAAAGTTCAGAATATGTTTGCAGCCCAAAAAAGACCTTAAAATGCATCTCAGCCTGCAGAAATGTAGAAAACTTTGGAGGCCCAAAAAATGGGTTTTCAGGCATCCAAGACCCCCTAAAGTCCAGAAAATGTTGGTGACCCAAAAACGGTGCCAGGGAGCTCTGAATGTCCCAAAAACATGTGCAGCCTGAAAGGGGCATTAACCCGCATCCTAGACCACTGAAATTCCCAAAAACAAAAATATTTTTGGCACAAAAAATGCATCCTACACCACTGAAAGTTCAGAATATGTTGGCAGCCGAAAAAAGGCCTTATAATGCATTTTAGGCCTGCAAAAATGTAGAAAACTTTGGAGGCCCAAAAAAGGGGTTTACAGGCATCATAGACCCCCTAAAGTCCAGAAAATGTTGGTGGCCTAAAAACTGTGCCAGAGAGCTCTGAATGTCCCAAAAACATGTGTAGCCTGAAAGGGGCATTAACCTGCATCCTAGACCACTAAAATTCTCCAAAAGAAAGTTGGCACGAAAAATGCATACTACACCCCTGAAAGTTCAGAATATATTAGCTGCCCAAAAAAGGCCTTAAAATGCATCTTAGGCCTGCAAAAACGTTGAAAACTTTGGAGGCCCAAAAAGGGGTTTACAGGCATCGTAGTCCCCATAAAGTTGAGAAAATGTTGGTGTCCCAAAAACAGTGCCAGGGAGCTCTGAATGTCGCAAAACAATTTGCAGCCTGAAAGGGGCATTAACCCGTATCCTAGACCACTGAAATTCCCAAACACATTTTTGGCACGAAAAATGCATCCTATATCCCTGAAAGTTCAGAATATTTTAGCAGCGCAAAAAAGGCCTCAAAATGCATCTTAGGCCTGCAAAAATGTTGAAAACTTTTGAGGCCCAAAAAAGGGGTTTACAGGCATCCAAGACCACCTAAAGTCCAGAAAATCTTGGTTGCCCAAAAAAAGTGCCAGAGAGCTTTGAATGTACCTAAAACATTTGCAGCCTGAAAGGGGCATTAACCTGCATCCTAAACCACGGAAATTCCCCAAAAGAATGTTGGCACTAAAAATGCATTCTACACCCCTGAACGTTCAGAATATGTTAGCAGCCGAAAAAAGGTCTTAAAATGCGTCTTAGGCCTGCAAAAATGTAGAAAACTTTTGAGGCCCAAAAAAGGGGTTTACAGGCACCATAGACCCCCTAAAGTCCAGAAAATGTTGGTGGCCTAAAAACTGTGCCAGAGAGCTCTGAATGTCACAAAAAAAATGTGTAGCCTGAAAGGGGCATTAACCCGCATCGTAGACCACTAAAATTCTCCGAAAGAAAGTTGGCACGAAAAATGCATACTACAGGCCTGAAAATTCAGAATATGTTAGCTGCCCAAAAAAAGGCCTTAAAATGCATTTTAGGCCTGTAAAAATGTTGAAAACTTTGGAGGCCCAAAAAAGGGGTTTACAGGCATCGCAGAGCCCCTAAAGTCCATAAAATGTTGGAGGCCCGAAAACAGTGTCAGGGAGCTCTGAATGTGCCAAAAACATTTGCAGACTGAAAGGGACATTAACCCGCATCCTAGACCACTGAAATTCCCAAAATTATTTTTTGCACAAAAAATGCATCATACACCCCTGAAAGTTCAGAAAATGTTGGCAGCCCAAAAAAGGCCTTAACATGCATATTAGGCCTGCAAAAATGTAGAAAACTTTGGAGTCCCAAAAAAAGGGGTTTACAGGCATCGTAGACCCCCTAAAGTCCAGAAAATTTTGGTTGCACAAAAACATTGCCAGAGAACTCTGAATGTCTGAAAAACATTTGCAGCGTGAAAGGGGCATTAACCCGTATCCTAGACCACTGAAATTCCCAAACATATTTTTGGCACAAAAAATGCATCCTACACCCCTAAAAGTTCAGAATATGTTAGCAGCCGATAAAAGGCCTTAAAATGCATCTTAGGCCTGCAAAAATGTTGAAAACTTTGGAGGCCTAAAAAAGGGGTTTACAGGCATCGTAGAGTCCCTAAATTCCAGAAAATCTTGGTTCCCAAAAACTGTGCCATAGAACTCTGAATGTCCCAAAAACATTTGCAGCCTGAAAGGGGCATTAACCCGCATCCTAGACCACTGAAAATCCCCAAAAGAATGTTGGCACGAAAAATGCATCCTACACCTCTGAAAGTTATGAATATTTTAGCAGCGCAAAAAAGGCCTTAAAATGCATCTTAGGACTGTAAAAATGTTGAAAAATTTGGAGGCCCAAAAAAGGGTTTTACAGGCATCCTAGACCCACTAAAGTCCAGAAAATGTTGGTGACCCAAAAACGGTGCCAGGGAGCTCTGAATGTCCCAAAAACATGTGCAGCCTGAAAGGGGCATTAACCCGCATCCTAGACCACTGAAATTCCCAAAAATAGTTTTGGCACTAAAAATGCATCCTACACCCCTGAAAGTTCAGTATATGTTAGCAGCCCAAAAAAGGCCTTAAAATGCATATTAGGCCCGCAAAAATGTAGAAAACTTTGGAGGCCCAAAAAAGGGGTTTACAGGCATCGTAGACCCCTTAAAGTCCAGAAAATTTTGGTTGCACAAAAACATTGCCAGAGAGCTCTGAATGTTCCAAAAACATTTGCAGCCTGAAAGGGGCATTAACCCCCATCCTAGACCACTGAAATCCCCCAAAAGAATGTTGGCACGAAAAATGCATCCTGCTCCTCTGAAAGTTATGAATATTTTAGCAGCGCAAAAAAGGCATTAAAATGCATCTAAGGACTGCAAAAATGTTGAAAACTTTGGAGGCACAAAAAAGGGGTTTACAGGCATCCTGGACCCACTAAAGTCCAGAAAATGTTGGTGGCCTAAAAACTGTGCCAGAGAGCTCTGAATGTCCCCAAAACATTTGTAGCCTGAAAGGGGCATTAACCTGCATCCTAAACCACTGAAATTCTCCAAAAGAATGCTGGCACTAAAAATGCATCCTACACCCCTGAAAGTTCAGAATATGTTAGCAGCCCAAAAAAGGCCTTAAAATGCATCTCAGGCCTGCAGAATTGTAGAAAACTTTGGAGGCTCAAAAAAGGGGTTCACAGGCATCGTAGACCCCCTAAAGTCCATAAAATGTTGGTGGCTCGAAAATAGTGTCAGGAAGCTCTGAATGTCCCAAAAATATTTGCAGCCTGAAAGGGCCATTAACCCGCATCCTAGACCACTGAAATGCCCAAAATTATTTTTGGCACAAAAAATACATCATACACCCCTGAAAGTTCAGAAAATGTTGGCAGCCCAAAAAAGGCCTTAAAATGCATATTAGGCCTGCAAAAATGTAGAAAACTTTGGAGGCCCAATAAAGGGGTTTACAGGCATCGTAGACCACCTAAAGTCCAGAAAATGTTGGTTGCACAAAAACATTGCCAGAGAGCTCTGAATGTTCCAAAAACATTTGCAGTGTGAAAGGGGCATTAACCTGCATCCTAGACCACTGAAATTCCCCAAAAGAATTTTGGCACGAAAAATGCATCCTACACCTCTGAAAGTTATGAATATTTTAGCAGCGCAAAAAAGGCCTTAAAATGCATATTAGGCCTGCAGAAATGTTGAAAACTTTGGAGGCCCAGAAAACGGGTTTACAGGCATCGTAGAGCCCCTAAATTCCAGAAAATCTTGGTTCCCAAAAACTGTGCCGTAGAACTCTGAATGTCCCAAAAACATGTGCAGCCTGAAAGGGGCATTAACCCGCATCCTAGACCACTGAAATTCCCAAAAATAGTTTTGGCACAAAAAATGTATACTAAACCCCTGAAAGTTCAAAATATGTTAGCAGCCGAAAAAAGGCTTTAAAATGCATCTTAGGCCTGCAAAAATGTAGAAAATTTTGGAGGCCCAAAAAAGGGGTTTACAGGCATCGTAGACCTGCTAAAGTCTAGAAAATGTTGGTGGCCTAAAAACTGTGCCAGAGAGCTCTGAATGTCCCCAAAACATTTGTAGCCTGAAAGGGTCATTAACCTGCATCCTAAACCACTGAAATTCCCCAAAAGAATGCTGGCACTAAAAATGTATCCTACACCCCAGAAAGTTCAGAATATGTTAGCAGCCCAGAAAAGGCCTCAAAATGCATCTCAGGCCTGCAGAAATGTAGTAAACTTTGGAGGCTCAAAAAAGGGGTTCACAGGCATCGTAGACCCCCTAAAGTCCATAAAATGTTGGTGGCTCCAAAACAGTGTCAGGGAGCTCTGAATGTCCCAAAAACATTTGCAGACTGAAAGGGCAATTAACCCGCATCCTAGACCACTGAAATTAACCAAAAGAATGTTGGCACAAAAAATGCATTCTACCGCCCTGAAAACACCCCTGAAAGTTCTGAATATTTTAGCAGCCCAAAAAAGGCCTTAAAATGCATCTTAAACCTGCAAAAATGTTGAAAACTTTGGAGGCCCAAAAAAGGGGTTTACAGGCATCCTAGACTCACTAAAGTCCAGAAAATGTTGGTGACCCAAAAACGGTGCCAGGGAGCTCTGAATGTCCCAAAAACATGTGCAGCCTGAAAGGGGCATTAACCCGCATCCTAGACCACTGAAATTCCCAAAAATAGTTTTGGCACTAAAAATGCATCCTACACCCCTGAAAGTTCAGAATATGTTAGCAGCCCAAAAAAGACCTTAAAATGCATATTAGGCCTGCAAAAATGTAGAAAACTTTGGAGGCCCAAAAAAGGGGTTTACAGGCATCGTAGACCCCCTAAAGTCCAGAAAGTTTTGGTTGCACAAAAACATTGCCAGAGAGCTCTGAATGTTCCAAAAACATTTGCAGCCTGAAAGGGGCATTAACCCGCATCCTAGACCACTGAAATCCCCCAAAAGAATGTAGGCACGAAAAATGCATCCTACTCCTCTGAAAGTTATGAATATTTTAGCAGCGCAAAAAAGGCATTAAAATGCATCTTAGGACTGCAAAAATGTTGAAAACTTTGGAGGCCCAAAAAAGGGGTTTACAGGCATCTTGGACCCACTAACGTCTAGAAAATGTTGGTGGCCTAAAAACTGTGCCAGAGAGCTCTGAATGTCCCCAAAACATTTGTAGCCTGAAAGGGGCATTAACCTGCATCCTAAACCACTGAAATTCTCCAAATGAATGCTGGCACTAAAAATGCATCCTACACCCCTGAAAGTTCAGAATATGTTAGCAGCCCAAAAAAGGCCTTAAAATGCATCTCAGGCCTGCAGAATTGTAGAAAACTTTGGAGGCTCAAAAAAGGGGTTCACAGGCATCGTAGCCCCCTAAAGTCCATAAAATGTTGGTGGCTCGAAAATAGTGTCAGGGATCTCTGAATGTCCCAAAAACATTTGCAGCCTGAAAGGGCCATTATCCCGCATCCTAGACCACTGAAATGCCCAAAATTATTTTTGGCACAAAAAATACATCATACACCCCTGAAAGTTCAGAAAATGTTGGCAGCCCAAAAAAGGCCTTAAAATGCATATTAGGCCTGCAAAAATGTAGAAAACTTTGGAGGCCCAAAAAAGGGGTTTACAGGCATCGTAGACCCCCTAAAGTCCAGAAAATGTTGGTTGCACAAAAACATTGCCAGAGAGCTCTGAATGTTCCAAAAACATTTGCAGTGTGAAAGGGGCATTAACCTGCATCCTAGACCACTGAAATTCCCCAAAAGAATTTTGGCACGAAAAATGCATCCTACATGCCTGAAAGTTCTGAATATTTTAGCAGCCCAAAAAAGGCCTTAAAATGCATATTAGGCCTGCAGAAATGTTGAAAACTTTGGAGGCCCAGAAAACGGGTTTACAGGCATCATAGAGCCCCTAAATTCCAGAAAATCTTGGCTCCTAAAAACTGTGCCATAGAACTCTGAATGTCCCAAAAACATTTGCAGCCTGAAAGGGGCATTAACCCGCATCCTAGACCACTGAAATTCACCAAAAGAATGTTGGCACGAAAAATGCATCCTACACCTCTGAAAGTTATGAATATTTTAGCAGCGCAAAAAAGGCCTTAAAATGCATTTTAGGACTGCAAAAATGTTGAAAACTTTGGAGCCCCAAAAAAGGGGTTTACAGGCATCCTAGACCCAGTAAAGTCCAGAAAATGTTGGTGACCCAAAAACGGTGCCAGGGAGCTCTGAATGTCACAAAAACATTTGCAGCCTGAAAGGGGCATTAACCCGCATCCTAGACCACTAAAATTCTCCAAAAGAAAGTTGGCACGAAAAATGCATATTACACCCCTGAAAGTTCAGAATATGTTAGCAGCCCAAAAAAGGCCTTAAAATGCATTTTAGGCCTGCAAAAATGTAGAAAACCTTGGAGGCCAAAGAAGGGGTTTACAGGCACCATAGACCCCCTAAAGTCCAGACAATGTTGGTGGCCTAAAAACTGTGCCAGAGAGCTCTGAATGTCACAAAAACATTTGCAGCCTGAAAGGGGCATTAACCCGCATCCTAGACCACTGAAATTTCCAAAATTATTTTTTGCCCAAAAAATGTATCCTACACCCCAGAAAGTTCAGAATATGTTAGCAGCCCAAAAAAGGCCTCAAAATGCATCTCAGGCCTGCAGAAATGTAGTAAACTTTGGAGGCTCAAAAAAGGGGTTCACAGGCATCGTAGACCCCCTAAAGTCCATAAAATGTTGGTGGCTCCAAAACAGTGTCAGGGAGCTCTGAATGTCCCAAAAACATTTGCAGACTGAAAGGGCAATTAACCCGCATCCTAGACCACTGAAATTAACCAAAAGAATGTTGGCACAAAAAATGCATCCTACCGCCCTGAAAACACCCCTGAAAGTTCTGAATATTTTAGCAGCCCAAAAAAGGCCTTAAAATGCATCTTAAACCTGCAAAAATGTTGAAAACTTTGGAGGCCCAAAAAAGGGGTTTACAGGCATCCTAGACTCACTAAAGTCCAGAAAATGTTGGTGACCCAAAAACGGTGCCAGGGAGCTCTGAATGTCCCAAAAACATGTGCAGCCTGAAAGGGGCATTAACCCGCATCCTAGACCACTGAAATTCCCAAAAATAGTTTTGGCACTAAAAATGCATCCTACACCCCTGAAAGTTCAGAATATGTTAGCAGCCCAAAAAAGACCTTAAAATGCATATTAGGCCTGCAAAAATGTAGAAAACTTTGGAGGCCCAAAAAAGGGGTTTACAGGCATCGTAGACCCCCTAAAGTCCAGAAAGTTTTGGTTGCACAAAAACATTGCCAGAGAGCTCTGAATGTTCCAAAAACATTTGCAGCCTGAAAGGGGCATTAACCCGCATCCTAGACCACTGAAATCCCCCAAAAGAATGTAGGCACGAAAAATGCATCCTACTCCTCTGAAAGTTATGAATATTTTAGCAGCGCAAAAAAGGCATTAAAATGCATCTTAGGACTGCAAAAATGTTGAAAACTTTGGAGGCCCAAAAAAGGGGTTTACAGGCATCTTGGACCCACTAACGTCTAGAAAATGTTGGTGGCCTAAAAACTGTGCCAGAGAGCTCTGAATGTCCCCAAAACATTTGTAGCCTGAAAGGGGCATTAACCTGCATCCTAAACCACTGAAATTCTCCAAATGAATGCTGGCACTAAAAATGCATCCTACACCCCTGAAAGTTCAGAATATGTTAGCAGCCCAAAAAAGGCCTTAAAATGCATCTAAGGCCTGCAGAAATGTAGAAAACTTAGGAGGCCCAAAAAAGGGGTTTTCAAGCACCCAAGACCCCCTAAAGTCCAGAAAATGTTGGTGACCCAAAAACGGTGCCTGGGAGCTCTGAATGTCCCAAAAACATGTGCAGCCTGAAAGGGACATTAACCCGCATCCTAGACCACTAAAATTCCCCAACAGAATGTTGGCACGAAAAATCCATCCTACACCTCTGAAAGTTATGAATATTTTAGCAGCGCAAAAAAGACCTTAAAATGCATTTTAGGACTGCAAAAATGTTGAAAACTTTGGAGGCCCAAAAAAGGGGTTTACAGGCATCCTAGACCCACTAAAGTCCAGACAATGTTGGTGGCCTAAAAACTGTGCCAGAGAGCTCTGAATGTCCCAAAATCATTTGCAGCCTGAAAGGGGCATTAACCCGCATCCTAGACCACTAAAATTCCCCAAAAGAATGTTGGCACGAAAAATCCATCCTACACCTTTGAAAGTTATGAATATTTTAGCAGCGCAAAAAAGACCTTAAAATGCATCTTAGGACTGCAAAAATGTTGAAAACTTTGGAGCCCCAAAGTAGGGGTTTACAGGCATCCTAGACCCACTAAAGTCCAGAAAATATTGGTGACCCAAAAACGGTTCCAGGGAGCTCTGAATGTCCCAAAAACATGTGCAGCCCGAAAGGGGCATTAACGCGCATCCTAGACCACTGACATTCCCAAAAATAGTTTTGGCACAAAAAATGCATACTACACCCCTGAAAGTTCAGAATATGTTAGCGGCCGAAAAAAGGCCTTAAAATGCATCTTAGGCCTGCAAAAATGTAGAAAACTTTGGAGGCCCATAAAGGGGGTTTACAGGCATCGTAGACCCCCTAAAGTCCAGAAAATGTTGGTGGCCTAAAAACTGTGCCAGATAGCTCTGAATGTCCCCAAAACATTTGTAGCCTGAAAGGGGCATGAACCTGCACCCTAAACCAATGAAATTCACCAAAAGAATGTTGGCACTAAAAATGCATCCTACACCCTTAAAGTTCAGAATATGTTAGCAGCCCAAAAGAGGCCTTAAAATGCATTTCAGGCCTGCAAAAATGTAGAAAACTTTGGAGGCCAAAGAAGGGGTTTACAGGCACCATAGACCCCCTAAAGTCCAGACAATCTTGGTGGCCTAAAAACTGTGTCAGAGAGCTCTGAATGTCACAAAAACATTTGCAGCCTGAAAGGGGCATTAACCCGCATCCTAGACCACTGAAATTTCCAAAATTATTTTTTGCCCAAAAAATGTATCATACACCCTGAAAGTTCAGAATATGTTAGCGGCCCAAAAAAGGCCTTAAAATGCATCTTAGGCCTGCAAAAATATAGAAAACTTTGGAGGCCCAAAAAGGAGGTTTACAGGCATCGTAGACCCCCTAAAGTCCAGAAAATGTTGGTTGCACAAAAACATTGCCAGATAGCTCTGAATGTCCCAAAAACATTTGTAGCCTGAAAGGGGCATTAACCTGTATCCTAAACCACTGAAATTCCCCAAAAGAATGTTGGCACTAAAAATGCATCCTACACCCCTGAAAGTTCAGAATATGTTAGCAGCCAAAAAAGGCCTTAAAATGCATCTCAGGCCTGCAGAAATGTAGAAAACCTTGGAGGCCCAAAAAAGGGGTTTTCAGGCATCCAAGACCCCCTAAAGTCCAGAAAATGTTGGTGACCCAAAAACGGTGTCTGGGAGCTCTGAATGTCCCAAAAACATGTGCAGCCTGAAAGGGGCATTAACCTGTATCCTAAACCACCAAAATTTCCCAAAAGAATGTTGGCACGAAAAATCCATCCTACACCTCTGAAAGTTATGAATATTTTAGCAGCACAAAAAAGACCTTAAAATGCATCTTAGGACTGCAAAAATGTTGAAAACTTTGGAGGCCCATAAAAGGGGTTTACAGGCATCGTAGACCCCCTAAAGTCCAGACAATGTTGGTGGCCTAAAAACTGTGCCAGAGAGCTCTGAATGTCCCAAAAACATGTATAGCCTGAAAGGGGCATTAACCCGCATCCTAGACCACTGAAATTCCCAAAAATAGTTTTGGCACAAAAAATGCATCCTACACCTTTGAAAGTTCAGAATATATTAGCAGCCAAAAAAAGGCCTTAAAATGCATCTTAGGACTGCAAAAATGTTGAAAAATTTGGAGGCCCAAAAAAGGGTTTTACAGGCATCGTAGACCCCCTAAAGTCCAGAAAATGTTGGTGGTCTAAAAACTGTGCCAGAGAGCTCTGAATGTCCCAAAAACATGTGCAGCCTGAAAGGGGCATTAACCCGCATCCTAGACCACTGAAATTCCCAAAAATAGTTTTGGTACAAAAAATGCATCCTACACCTTTGAAAGTTCAGAATATATTAGCAGCCAAAAAAAGGCCTAAAAATGCATCTTAGGCCTGCAAAAATGTAGAAAACTTTGGAGGCCCAAAACAGGGGTTTACAGGCATCATAGACCCCCTAAAGTCCAGAAAATGTTGGTGGCCTAAAAACTGTGCCAGAGAGCTCTGAATGTCCCAAAAACATGTGCAGCCTGAAAGGGGCATTAACCCGCATCCTAGACCACTGAAATTCCCAACATTATTTTTTGCACAAAAAATGCATCATACACCCCTGAAAATTCAGAAAATGTTGGCAGCCCAAAAAAGGCATTAAAATGCATATTAGGCCTGCAAAAATGTAGAAAACTTTGGAGGCCCAAAAATGGGGTTTACAGGCATCATAGTCCCCCTAAAGTACAGAAAATGTTGGTGGCCTAAAAACTGTCCCAGAGAGCTCTGAATGTCCCAAAAACATTTGTAGCCTGAAAGGGGCATTAACCCGCATCCTAGACCACTAAAATTCTCCAAAAGAAAGTTGGCACGAAAAATGCATACTACACCCCTGAAAGTTCAGAATATGTTAGCAACCCAAAAAAGGCCTTAAAATGCATCTTAGGCCTGCAAAAATGTAGAAAACTTAGGAGGCCCAAAAAAGCGTTTTACAGGCATCATAGACCCCCTAAAGTCCAGAAAATGTTGGTGGCCTAAAAACTGTGCCAGAGAGCTCTGAATGTCCCAAAAACATTTGTAGCCTGAAAGGGGCATTAACCCGCATCCTAGACCACTAAAATTCTCCAAAAGAAAGTTTGCATGAAAAATGCATACTACACCCCTGAAAGTTCAGAATATGTTAGCAGCCCAAAAAAGGCCTTAAAATGCATATTGGGCCTGCAAAAATGTAGAAAACTTTGGAGGCCCAAAAAAGGGGTTTACAGGCATCCAAGACCACCTAAAGTCCAGAAAATGTTGGTTATCAAAAACTGTGTCATAGAACTCTGAATGTCCCAAAAACATTTGCAGCCTGAAAGGGGCATTAACCTGCATCCTAGACCACTGAAATTCCCCAAAATAATGTTGGCACGAAAAATGCATCCTACACCTCTCAAAGTTATTAATATTTTAGGAGCACAAAAAAGGCCTTAAAATGCATCTTAGGCCTGCAAAAATGTTGAAAACTTTGGAGGCTCAAAAAAGGGGTTCACAGGCATCCTAGACCCCCTAAAGTCCAGAAAATGTTGGTTGACCAATAACTGTGTCAGAGAGCTCTGAATGTCGCAAAAACATTTGCAGCCTGAAAGGGGCGTTAACCCGAATCCTAGACCACTGAAATTCCCAAACATATTTTTGGAACGAAAAATGCATCCTACATCCCTGAAAGTTCTGAATATTTTAGCAGCCCAAAAAAGGCCTTAAAATGCATCTTAGGCCTGCAAAAATGTTGAAAAATTTGAAGGCCCAGAAAAGGGGTTTACAGGCATCGTAGAGCCCCTAAATTCCAGAAAATCTTGGTTCCCAAAAACTGTGCCATAGAACTCTGAATGTCCCAAAAACATTTGTAGCCTGAAAGGGGCGTTAACCCGTATCCTAGACCACTGAAATTCAGTTTTGGCACAAAAAATGCATCCTACACCCCTGAAAGTTCAGAATATGTTAGCAGCTGAAAAAAGGCCTTAAAATGCATCTTAGGCCTGCAAAAATGTAGAAAACTTTGGAGGCCCAAAAAGGGGTTTACAGGCATCGTAGAGCCCCTAAAGCCCATAAAATGTTGGAGGCCCGAAAACAGTGTCAGGGATCTCTGAATGTGAAAAGAACATTTGCAGCCTGAAAGGGGCATTAACCCGCACCCTAGACCACTGAAATACCCAAAATTATTTTTTGCACAAAAAATACATCATACACCCCTGAAAGTTCAGAAAATGTTGGCAGCCCAAAAAAGGCCTTAAAATGGATATTAGGCCTGCAAAAATGTAGAAAACTTTGGAGGCCCAAAAAAGGGGTTTATAGGCATCGTAGACCCCATAAAGTCCATAAAATGTTGGTGGCTTGAAAACAGTGTCAGGGAGCTTTGAATGTCCCAAAAACATTTGCAGCCTGAAAGGGCCATTAACCTGCATCCTAGACCACTGAAATGCCCAAAATTATTTTTGGCACAAAAAATACATCATGCACCCCTGAAAGTTCAGAAAATGTTGGCAGCCCAAAAAAGGCCTTAAAATGGATATTAGGCCTGCAAAAATGTAGAAAACTTTGGAGGCCCAAAAAAGGGGTTTACAGGCATCGTAGACTCCCTAAAGTCCAGAAAATTTTGGTTTACACAAAAACATTGCCAGAGAGCTATGAATGTTCCAAAAATATGTGTAGCCTGAAAGGGGCATTAACCTGCACCCTAAACGACTGAAATTCCACAAAAGAATGTTGGCACTAAAAATACATCCTACATCCCTGAAAGTTCTGAATATTTTAGCTGCCCAAAAAAGGCCTTAAAATGCATCTTAGGCCTGCAAAAATGTTGAAAACTTTGGAGGCCCAGAAAAGGGGTTTTCAGGCATCCAAGACCGCCTAAAGTCCAGAAAATGTTGGTGACCCAAAAACGGTGCCAGGGAGCTCTGAATGTCCCAAAAACATGTGCAGCCTGAAAGGGCCATTAACCCGCATCCTAGACCACTGAAATTCGCAAAATTATTTTTTGCACAAAAAATGCATCATACACCCCTGAAAGTTCAGAATTTGTTAGCAGCCGAAAAAAGGCCTTAAAATGCATCTTAGGCCTGCAAAAATGTAGAAAACTTTGGAGGCCCAAAAAAGGGGTTTACAGGCATCGTAGACAAGTCCAGAAAATGTTGGTGGCCTAAAAACTGTGCCAGAGTGCTATGAATGTCCCAAAAACATTTGTAGCCTGAAAGGGGCATTAACCCGCATCCTAGACCACTAAAATTCTCCAAAAGAAAGTTGGCACGAAAAATGCATACTACACCCCTGAAAGTTCAGAAAATGTTAGCAGCCCAAAAAAGGCCTTAAAATGCATCTTACACCTGCAAAAATGTAGAAAACTTTGGAAGCCCAAAAAAGGGGTTTACAGGCATCGTAGACCCCCTAAACTCCAGAAAATGTTGGTGGCCTAAAAACTGTGCCAGAGAGCTCTGAATGTCCCAAAAACATGTGTAGCCTGAAAGGGGCATTAACCTGCACCCTAAACCACTGAAATTCCCCAAAAGAATGTTGGCACTAAAAATGCATCCTACACCCCTGAAAGTTCAGAATATGTTAGCAGCCCAAAAAAGGCCTTAAAATGTATCTCAGGCCTGCAGAAATGTAGAAAACTTTGGAGTCCCAAAAAAGGGGTTTTCAGGCATCCAAGACCCCCTAAAGTCCATAAAATGTTAGTGACCCAAAAATGGTGCCAGGGAGCTCTGAATGTTCCAAAAAACATTTGCAGCGTGAAAGGGGCATTAACTCGCATCCTAGACCACTGAAATTCCCCAAAAGAATGTTGGCACGAAAAATGCATCCTACATCCCTGAAAGTTCTGAATATTTTAGCAGCGCAAAAAAGGCCTTAAAATGCATCTTAGGCCTGTAAAAATATTGAAAACTTTGGAGGCCCAAAAAAGGGGTTTACAGGCATCGTAGTCCCTATAAAGGTGAGAAAATGTTGGTGTCCCAAAAACAGTGCCAGGGAGCTCTGAATGTCGCAAAAATATTTGCAGCCTGAAAGGGGCATTAACCCGCATCCTAGACCACTGAAATTCCCCAAAATAATGTTGGCACAAAAAATGCATCGTACACCTCTCAAAGTTATGAATATTTTAGGAGCACAAAAAAGGACTTAAAATGCATCTTAGGCCTGCAAAAATGTTGAAAACTTTGGAGGCTCAAAATAGGGGTTCACAGGCATCCTAGACCCCCTAAAGTCCAGAAAATGTTGGTTGACCAATAACTGTGTCAGAGAGCTCTGAATGTCGCAAAAACATTTGCAGCCTGAAAGGGGCATTAACCCGTATCCTAGACCACTGAAATTCCCAAACATATTTTTGGCACGAAAAATGCATTCTACATCCCTGAAAGTTCTGAATATTTTAACAGCCCAAAAAAGGCCTTAAAATGCATCTTAGGCCTGCAAAAATGTTGAAAACTTTGAAGGCCCAGAAAAGGGGTTTACAGGCATCGTAGAGCCCTTAAATTCCAGAAAATCTTGGTTCCCAAAAACTGTGCCATAGAACTCTGAATGTCCCAAAAACATTTGCAGCCTGAAAGGGGCATTAACCCGGTTCCTAGACCACTGAAATTCCCCAAAAGAATGTTGGCACGAAAAATGCATCCTACATCCCTGAAAGTTCTGAATATTTTAGCAGCGCAAAAAAGGCCTTAAAATGCATCTTAGGCCTTCAAAAATGTTGAAAACTTTGGAGGCCCAAAAAAGGGGTTTACGGGCATCCTAGACCCACTAAAGTCCAGAAAAAGTTGGTGACCCAAAAACGGTGCCAGTGAGCTCTGAATGTCCCCAAAACATGTGTAGCCTGAAAGGGGCATTAACCCGCATCCTAGACCACTGAAATTCCCAAAAATACTGTTGGCACAAAAAATGCATACTACACCCCTGAAAGTTCAAAATATGTTAGCAGCCGAAAAAAGGCCTTAAATGCATTTTAGGCCTCCAAAAATGTAGAAAATTTTGGAGGCCCAAAAAGGGGTTTACAGGCATCGTAGACGCCCTAAAGTCCAGAAAATGTTGGTGGCCTAAAAACTGTGCAAGAGAGCTCTGAATGTCCCCAAAACATTTGTAGCCTGAAAGGGGCATTAACCTGCATCCTAAACCACTGAAATTCACCAAAAGAATGCTAGCACTAAAAATGCATCCTACACCCCTGAAAGTTCAGAATATGTTAGCAGCCGAAAAAAGGCCTTAAAATGCATCTTAGGTCTGCAAAAATTGGACAACTTTGGAGGCCCAAAAAAGGGGTTTACAGGCATCATAGACCCCCTAAAGTCCAGAAAATGTTGGTGGCCTAAAAACTGTGCCAGAGAGCTCTGAATGTCCCAAAAACATTTGTAGCCTGAAAGGGGCATTAACGCATCCTAGACCAATAAAATTCTCCAAAAGAAAGTTGGCACGAAAAATGCATACTACACCCCTGAAAGTTCAGAATATGTTAGCAGCCCAAAAAAGGCCTTAAAATGCATCTTAGGCCTGCAAAAATTAAGAAAACTTTGGAGGCCTAAAAAAGGGGTTTAGAGGCACCATAGACCCCCTAAGGTCCAGACAATGTTGGTGGCCTAAAAACTATGCCAGAGAGCTCTGAATTTCACAAAAATATTTGTAGCCTGAAAGGGGCATTAACGCATCCTAGACCAATAAAATTCTCCAAATGAAAGTTGGCACGAAAAATGCATACTACACTCCTGAAAGTTCAGAATATGTTAGCTGCCCAAAAAAGGCCTTAAAATGCATTTTAGGCCTGCAAAATGTTGAAATCTTTGGAGGCCCATAAAAGGGGTTTACAGGCATCGTAGACCGCCTAAAGTCCATAAAATGTTAGCGGCCCGAAAACAGTGTCAGGGAGCTCTGAATGTGCCAAAAACATTTGCAGCCTGAAAGGGGCATTAACCCGCATCCTAGACCACTGAAATTCCCAAAATAATTTTTTGCACAAAAATGCATCATACACCCCTGAAAGTTCACAAAATGTTGGCAGTCCAAAAAAGTCCTTAAAATGCATATTAGGCCTTCAAAAATGTAGAAAACTTTGGAGGCCCAAAAAGGGGGTTTACAGGCATCGTAGACCCCCTAAAGTCCAGAAAATTTTGGTTGCACAAAAACATTGCCAGAGAGCTCTGAATGTCCCAAAAACATTTGCAGCGTGAAAGGGGCATTAACCCGCATCCTAGACCACTGAAATTCCCAAAAATAATTTTGGCACAAAAAATGCATCCTACACACCTGCAAGTTCAGAATATGTTAGCCGCCCAAAAAAGGCCTTAAAATGCATCTTAGGTCTGCAAAAATGTAGGAAACTTTGGAGGCCCAAAAAAAGGGGTTTACAGGCATCGTAGTCCCCATAAAGGTGAGAAAATGTTGGTGTCCCAAAAACAGTGCCAGGGAGCTCTGAATGTCGCAAAAACATGTACAGCCTGAAAGGGGCATTAACCCGCATCCTAGACCACTGAAATTCCCAAACATATTTTTGGCACAAAAAATGCATCCTACACCCCTGTAAGTTCAGAATATGTTAGCAGCCGAAAAAAGGCCTTAAAATGCATCTTAGGCCTGCAAAAATGTAGAAAACTTTGGAGGCCCAAAAAAGGGGTTTACAGGCATCGTAGACACCCTAAAGTCCAGAAAATGTTGGTTGACCAAACACTGTGCCAGTGAGCTCTGAATGTCCCAAAAACATTTGCAGTCTGAAAAGGGCAATACACCGCATCCTAGACCCCTGAAATTCCCAAAAATATTTTGGCATGAAAAATGCATCCTACAGCCTGAAAGTTCTGAATATTTTAGCTGCCCAAAAAAGGCCTGAAAAAATGCATTTTAGGCCTGCAAAAATGTTGAAAACTTTGGAGGCCCAAAAAAGGGGTTTACGGCATCGTAGACCCCCTAAAGTCCATAAAATTGAAGGCCCGAAAACAGTGTCAGGGAGCTCTGAATGTGCCAAAAACATTTGCAGCATGAAAGGGGCATTACCCCGCATCCTAGACCACTGAAATTCCCAAAAATAATTTTGGCACAAAAAATGCATCCTACACACCTGAAAGTACAGAATATGTTAGCAGCCCAAAAAAGGCCTTAAAATGCATCTCAGGTCTGCAAAAATGTAGAAAACTTTGGAGGCCCAAAAAGAGGTTTACAGGCATCGTAGAACCCATATAGTTGAGAAAATGTTGGTGTCCCAAAAACAGTGCCAAGGAGCTCTGAATGTCCCAAAACATTTGCAGCCTGAAAGGGGCATTAACCCGAATCCTAGACCACTGAAATTCCCGAAAAAGAATGTTGGCACGAAAAATGCATCCTACACCTCTCAAAGTTATGAATATTTTAGGAGCACAAAAAAGGCCTTAAAATGCATCTTAGGCCTGCAAAAATGTTGAAAATTTTGGAGGCCCAAAAAAGTTCACAGGCATCCTAGACCCACTAAAGTCCAGAAAATGTTGGTTGACCAATAACTGTGTCAGAGAGCTCTGAATGTCGCAAAAACATTTGCAGCCTGAAAGGGGCATTAACCCGTATACTAGATCACTGAAATTCCCAAACATATTTTTGGCACGAAAAATGCATCCTACATCCATGAAAGTTCTGAATATTTTAGCAGCCCAAAAAAGGCCTTAAAATGCATCTTAGGCCTGCAAAAATGTTGAAAACTTTGGAGGCCCAAAAAAGGGGTTCACAGGCATCCTAGACCCACTAAAGTCCAGTAAATGTTGGTGACCCAAAAACGGTGCCAGGGAGCTCTGAATGTCCCAAAAACATGTACAGCCTGAAAGGGGCATTAACCCGCATCCTAGACCACTGAAATTGCCAACAATATTTTTGCTGCAAAAAAAAGCATCCTATACCCCTGAAAGTTCAAAATATGTTAGCAGCCCAAAAAAGGCCTTAAAATGTATATTAAGCCTGTGAAAATGGAGAAAACTTTGGAGGCCTCAGAAAGGGGTTTAGAGGCATCGGAAACCCCCTAAAGTCCAGAAAATTATGGAAGACCAAAAACTGTGTCAGAGAGCTCTGAATGTCCCAAAAACATTTGCATCCTGAAAGGGGCATTAACCCGCATCATAGACCCCTGAAATTGCCAAACATATTTTTGGCACGAAAAATGCATCCTACATCCCTGAAAGTTCTGAATATTTTAGCAGCCCAAAAAAGGCCTTAAAATGCATCTTAGGCCTGCAAAAATGTTGAAAACTTTGGAGGCCCAAAAAAGGGGTTTACAGGCATCGTAGACTCCCTAAAGTCCAGAACATTTTAGTTGCCCAAAAACGGTGCCAGAGAGCTCTGAATGTCCCAAAAACATTTGCAGCCTGAAAGGGGCATTAACCTGCATCCTAAACCAGTGAAATTCCCCAAAAGAAAGTTAGCACGAAAAATGCATCCTACACCCCTGAAAGTTATGACTATTTTAGCAGCGCAAAAAAGGCCTTAAAATGAATTTTAGGCCTGCAAAAATGTTCAAAACTATGGAGGCCAAAAAAAGGGGTTTACAGGCATCCTAGAACCCCTAAAGTCCAGAAAATTTTGGTGGCCCAAAAACTCTTCCAGAGAGCTCCTAATGTCCCAAACACATTTGCAGCCTGAAAGGGGCATTAACCCGCATCCTAGACCCCGGATATTCCCAAAAGTATTAATGGCCTGAAAAATGCATCCTACACCCCTGAAAGTTATGAATATTTTAGCAGTGCAAAAAAGGCCATAAAATGCATCTTAGGCATCCAAACATGTTGAAAACTTTGGAGGCCCAAAAAAGGGGTTCACAGGCATTCTAGACCCCCTAAAGTCCAGAAAATGTTGGTTGACCAAAACTGTGTCAGAGAGCTCTGAATTTTCCCAAAAACATTTGCAGTCTGAAAAGGGCAATACACTGCATCCTAGACCGCTGAAATTCCCAAAAATATTTTTGGCATGAAAAATGCATCCTACACCCCTGAAAGTTCTGAATATTTTAGCTGCCCAAAAAAGGCCTTTAAATTCATCTTAGGCCTGCAAAAATGTTGAAAACTTTGGAGGACCCAAAAAAAGGGTTTACAGGCATCCAAGAGCCCCTAAAGTCCAGAAAATGTTGGTGACCCAAAAACGGTGCCAGGGAGCTCTGAATGTCCCAAAAACATGTGCAGCCTGAAAGGGGCATTAACCCACATCCTAGACCACTAAAATTGGCAAAAATATTTTTGCCACAAAAAAATGCATCCTACACCCCTGAAAGTTCAGAATATGTAAGCAGCCCAAAAAAGGCCTTAAAATGCATCTTAGGCCTGCAAAAAGTTAGAAAACTTTGGAGGACCAAAAAAGGGGTTTACAGGCATCGTAGACCCCCTTAATGTCCAGAAAATGTTGGTGGCCTAAAAACTGTGCCAGAGAGCTTTGAATGTCGCAAAAACTTTTGCAGCCTGAAAGGGGCATTAACCCACATCCTAGACCACTGAAATTCCCAAAAATATTTTTTGCACTTAAAATGCATCCTACACCCCTGAAAGATCAGAAAATGTTGGCAGCCCAAAAAAGGCCTTACAATGCATCTTAGGACTGCAAAAATGTTGAAAAATTTGGAGGCCCAAAAAAGGGTTTTACAGGCATCGTAGACCCCCTAAAGTCCAGAAAATGTTGGTGGTCTAAAAACTGTGCCAGAGAGCTCTGAATGTCCCAAAAACATGTGCAGCCTGAAAGGGGCATTAACCCGCATCCTAGACCACTGAAATTCCCAACATTATTTTTTGCACAAAAAATGCATCATACACCCCTGAAAATTCAGAAAATGTTGGCAGCCCAAAAAAGGCATTAAAATGCATATTAGGCCTGCAAAAATGTAGAAAACTTTGGAGGCCCAAAAATGGGGTTTACAGGCATCATAGTCCCCCTAAAGTACAGAAAATGTTGGTGGCCTAAAAACTGTTCCAGAGAGCTCTGAATGTCCCAAAAACATTTGTAGCCTGAAAGGGGCATTAACCCGCATCCTAGACCACTAAAATTCTCCAAAAGAAAGTTGGCACGAAAAATGCATACTACACCCCTGAAAGTTCAGAATATGTTAGCAACCCAAAAAAGGCCTTAAAATGCATCTTAGGCCTGCAAAAATGTAGAAAACTTAGGAGGCCCAAAAAAGCGTTTTACAGGCATCATAGACCCCCTAAAGTCCAGAAAATGTTGGTGGCCTAAAAACTGTGCCAGAGAGCTCTGAATGTCCCAAAAACATTTGTAGCCTGAAAGGGGCATTAACCCGCATCCTAGACCACTAAAATTCTCCAAAAGAAAGTTTGCATGAAAAATGCATACTACACCCCTGAAAGTTCAGAATATGTTAGCAGCCCAAAAAAGGCCTTAAAATGCATATTGGGCCTGCAAAAATGTAGAAAACTTTGGAGGCCCAAAAAAGGGGTTTACAGGCATCCAAGACCACCTAAAGTCCAGAAAATGTTGGTTATCAAAAACTGTGTCATAGAACTCTGAATGTCCCAAAAACATTTGCAGCCTGAAAGGGGCATTAACCTGCATCCTAGACCACTGAAATTCCCCAAAATAATGTTGGCACGAAAAATGCATCCTACACCTCTCAAAGTTATTAATATTTTAGGAGCACAAAAAAGGCCTTAAAATGCATCTTAGGCCTGCAAAAATGTTGAAAACTTTGGAGGCTCAAAAAAGGGGTTCACAGGCATCCTAGACCCCCTAAAGTCCAGAAAATGTTGGTTGACCAATAACTGTGTCAGAGAGCTCTGAATGTCGCAAAAACATTTGCAGCCTGAAAGGGGCGTTAACCCGAATCCTAGACCACTGAAATTCCCAAACATATTTTTGGAACGAAAAATGCATCCTACATCCCTGAAAGTTCTGAATATTTTAGCAGCCCAAAAAAGGCCTTAAAATGCATCTTAGGCCTGCAAAAATGTTGAAAAATTTGAAGGCCCAGAAAAGGGGTTTACAGGCATCGTAGAGCCCCTAAATTCCAGAAAATCTTGGTTCCCAAAAACTGTGCCATAGAACTCTGAATGTCCCAAAAACATTTGTAGCCTGAAAGGGGCGTTAACCCGTATCCTAGACCACTGAAATTCAGTTTTGGCACAAAAAATGCATCCTACACCCCTGAAAGTTCAGAATATGTTAGCAGCTGAAAAAAGGCCTTAAAATGCATCTTAGGCCTGCAAAAATGTAGAAAACTTTGGAGGCCCAAAAAGGGGTTTACAGGCATCGTAG
The DNA here is from genome assembly GCF_040938575.1 of Ambystoma mexicanum. Classification (NCBI taxonomy): domain Eukaryota; kingdom Metazoa; phylum Chordata; class Amphibia; order Caudata; family Ambystomatidae; genus Ambystoma; species Ambystoma mexicanum. Next base: position 148,728,606 of record NC_090938.1, read on the forward strand.
AGCCCCTAAAGCCCATAAAATGTTGGAGGCCCGAAAACAGTGTCAGGGATCTCTGAATGTGAAAAGAACATTTGCAGCCTGAAAGGGGCATTAACCCGCACCCTAGACCACTGAAATACCCAAAATTATTTTTTGCACAAAAAATACATCATACACCCCTGAAAGTTCAGAAAATGTTGGCAGCCCAAAAAAGGCCTTAAAATGGATATTAGGCCTGCAAAAATGTAGAAAACTTTGGAGGCCCAAAAAAGGGGTTTATAGGCATCGTAGACCCCATAAAGTCCATAAAATGTTGGTGGCTTGAAAACAGTGTCAGGGAGCTTTGAATGTCCCAAAAACATTTGCAGCCTGAAAGGGCCATTAACCTGCATCCTAGACCACTGAAATGCCCAAAATTATTTTTGGCACAAAAAATACATCATACACCCCTGAAAGTTCAGAAAATGTTGGCAGCCCAAAAAAGGCCTTAAAATGGATATTAGGCCTGCAAAAATGTAGAAAACTTTGGAGGCCCAAAAAAGGGGTTTACAGGCATCGTAGACTCCCTAAAGTCCAGAAAATTTTGGTTTACACAAAAACATTGCCAGAGAGCTATGAATGTTCCAAAAATATGTGTAGCCTGAAAGGGGCATTAACCTGCACCCTAAACGACTGAAATTCCACAAAAGAATGTTGGCACTAAAAATACATCCTACATCCCTGAAAGTTCTGAATATTTTAGCTGCCCAAAAAAGGCCTTAAAATGCATCTTAGGCCTGCAAAAATGTTGAAAACTTTGGAGGCCCAGAAAAGGGGTTTTCAGGCATCCAAGACCGCCTAAAGTCCAGAAAATGTTGGTGACCCAAAAACGGTGCCAGGGAGCTCTGAATGTCCCAAAAACATGTACAGCCTGAAAGGGCCATTAACCCGCATCCTAGACCACTGAAATTCGCAAAATTATTTTTTGCACAAAAAATGCATCATACACCCCTGAAAGTTCAGAATTTGTTAGCAGCCGAAAAAAGGCCTTAAAATGCATCTTAGGCCTGCAAAAATGTAGAAAACTTTGGAGGCCCAAAAAAGGGGTTTACAGGCATCGTAGACAAGTCCAGAAAATGTTGGTGGCCTAAAAACTGTGCCAGAGTGCTATGAATGTCCCAAAAACATTTGTAGCCTGAAAGGGGCATTAACCCGCATCCTAGACCACTAAAATTCTCCAAAAGAAAGTTGGCACGAAAAATGCATACTACACCCCTGAAAGTTCAGAAAATGTTAGCAGCCCAAAAAAGGCCTTAAAATGCATCTTACACCTGCAAAAATGTAGAAAACTTTGGAAGCCCAAAAAAGGGGTTTACAGGCATCGTAGACCCCCTAAACTCCAGAAAATGTTGGTGGCCTAAAAACTGTGCCAGAGAGCTCTGAATGTCCCAAAAACATGTGTAGCCTGAAAGGGGCATTAACCTGCACCCTAAACCACTGAAATTCCCCAAAAGAATGTTGGCACTAAAAATGCATCCTACACCCCTGAAAGTTCAGAATATGTTAGCAGCCCAAAAAAGGCCTTAAAATGTATCTCAGGCCTGCAGAAATGTAGAAAACTTTGGAGTCCCAAAAAAGGGGTTTTCAGGCATCCAAGACCCCCTAAAGTCCATAAAATGTTAGTGACCCAAAAATGGTGCCAGGGAGCTCTGAATGTTCCAAAAAACATTTGCAGCGTGAAAGGGGCATTAACTCGCATCCTAGACCACTGAAATTCCCCAAAAGAATGTTGGCACGAAAAATGCATCCTACATCCCTGAAAGTTCTGAATATTTTAGCAGCGCAAAAAAGGCCTTAAAATGCATCTTAGGCCTGTAAAAATATTGAAAACTTTGGAGGCCCAAAAAAGGGGTTTACAGGCATCGTAGTCCCTATAAAGGTGAGAAAATGTTGGTGTCCCAAAAACAGTGCCAGGGAGCTCTGAATGTCGCAAAAATATTTGCAGCCTGAAAGGGGCATTAACCCGCATCCTAGACCACTGAAATTCCCCAAAATAATGTTGGCACAAAAAATGCATCCTACACCTCTCAAAGTTATGAATATTTTAGGAGCACAAAAAAGGACTTAAAATGCATCTTAGGCCTGCAAAAATGTTGAAAACTTTGGAGGCTCAAAATAGGGGTTCACAGGCATCCTAGACCCCCTAAAGTCCAGAAAATGTTGGTTGACCAATAACTGTGTCAGAGAGCTCTGAATGTCGCAAAAACATTTGCAGCCTGAAAGGGGCATTAACCCGTATCCTAGACCACTGAAATTCAAAAACATATTTTTGGCACGAAAAATGCATTCTACATCCCTGAAAGTTCTGAATATTTTAACAGCCCAAAAAAGGCCTTAAAATGCATCTTAGGCCTGCAAAAATGTTGAAAACTTTGAAGGCCCAGAAAAGGGGTTTACAGGCATCGTAGAGCCCTTAAATTCCAGAAAATCTTGGTTCCCAAAAACTGTGCCATAGAACTCTGAATGTCCCAAAAACATTTGCAGCCTGAAAGGGGCATTAACCCGGTTCCTAGACCACTGAAATTCCCCAAAAGAATGTTGGCACGAAAAATGCATCCTACATCCCTGAAAGTTCTGAATATTTTAGCAGCGCAAAAAAGGCCTTAAAATGCATCTTAGGCCTTCAAAAATGTTGAAAACTTTGGAGGCCCAAAAAAGGGGTTTACGGGCATCCTAGACCCACTAAAGTCCAGAAAAAGTTGGTGACCCAAAAACGGTGCCAGTGAGCTCTGAATGTCCCCAAAACATGTGTAGCCTGAAAGGGGCATTAACCCGCATCCTAGACCACTGAAATTCCCAAAAATACTGTTGGCACAAAAAATGCATACTACACCCCTGAAAGTTCAAAATATGTTAGCAGCCGAAAAAAGGCCTTAAATGCATTTTAGGCCTCCAAAAATGTAGAAAATTTTGGAGGCCCAAAAAGGGGTTTACAGGCATCGTAGACGCCCTAAAGTCCAGAAAATGTTGGTGGCCTAAAAACTGTGCAAGAGAGCTCTGAATGTCCCCAAAACATTTGTAGCCTGAAAGGGGCATTAACCTGCATCCTAAACCACTGAAATTCACCAAAAGAATGCTAGCACTAAAAATGCATCCTACACCCCTGAAAGTTCAGAATATGTTAGCAGCCGAAAAAAGGCCTTAAAATGCATCTTAGGTCTGCAAAAATTGGACAACTTTGGAGGCCCAAAAAAGGGGTTTACAGGCATCATAGACCCCCTAAAGTCCAGAAAATGTTGGTGGCCTAAAAACTGTGCCAGAGAGCTCTGAATGTCCCAAAAACATTTGTAGCCTGAAAGGGGCATTAACGCATCCTAGACCAATAAAATTCTCCAAAAGAAAGTTGGCACGAAAAATGCATACTACACCCCTGAAAGTTCAGAATATGTTAGCAGCCCAAAAAAGGCCTTAAAATGCATCTTAGGCCTGCAAAAATTAAGAAAACTTTGGAGGCCTAAAAAAGGGGTTTAGAGGCACCATAGACCCCCTAAGGTCCAGACAATGTTGGTGGCCTAAAAACTGTGCCAGAGAGCTCTGAATTTCACAAAAATATTTGTAGCCTGAAAGGGGCATTAACGCATCCTAGACCAATAAAATTCTCCAAAAGAAAGTTGGCACGAAAAATGCATACTACACTCCTGAAAGTTCAGAATATGTTAGCTGCCCAAAAAAGGCCTTAAAATGCATTTTAGGCCTGCAAAATGTTGAAATCTTTGGAGGCCCATAAAAGGGGTTTACAGGCATCGTAGACCGCCTAAAGTCCATAAAATGTTAGCGGCCCGAAAACAGTGTCAGGGAGCTCTGAATGTGCCAAAAACATTTGCAGCCTGAAAGGGGCATTAACCCGCATCCTAGACCACTGAAATTCCCAAAATAATTTTTTGCACAAAAATGCATCATACACCCCTGAAAGTTCACAAAATGTTGGCAGTCCAAAAAAAGTCCTTAAAATGCATATTAGGCCTTCAAAAATGTAGAAAACTTTGGAGGCCCAAAAAGGGGGTTTACAGGCATCGTAGACCCCCTAAAGTCCAGAAAATTTTGGTTGCACAAAAACATTGCCAGAGAGCTCTGAATGTCCCAAAAACATTTGCAGCGTGAAAGGGGCATTAACCCGCATCCTAGACCACTGAAATTCCCAAAAATAATTTTGGCACAAAAAATGCATCCTACACACCTGCAAGTTCAGAATATGTTAGCCGCCCAAAAAAGGCCTTAAAATGCATCTTAGGTCTGCAAAAATGTAGGAGACTTTGGAGGCCCAAAAAAAGGGGTTTACAGGCATCGTAGTCCCCATAAAGGTGAGAAAATGTTGGTGTCCCAAAAACAGTGCCAGGGAGCTCTGAATGTCGCAAAAACATGTACAGCCTGAAAGGGGCATTAACCCGCATCCTAGACCACTGAAATTCCCAAACATATTTTTGGCACAAAAAATGCATCCTACACCCCTGTAAGTTCAGAATATGTTAGCAGCCGAAAAAAGGCCTTAAAATGCATCTTAGGCCTGCAAAAATGTAGAAAACTTTGGAGGCCCAAAAAAGGGGTTTACAGGCATCGTAGACACCCTAAAGTCCAGAAAAGGTTGGTTGACCAAACACTGTGCCAGTGAGCTCTGAATGTCCCAAAAACATTTGCAGTCTGAAAAGGGCAATACACCGCATCCTAGACCCCTGAAATTCCCAAAAATATTTTGGCATGAAAAATGCATCCTACAGCCTGAAAGTTCTGAATATTTTAGCTGCCCAAAAAAGGCCTGAAAAAATGCATTTTAGGCCTGCAAAAATGTTGAAAACTTTGGAGGCCCAAAAAAGGGGTTTACGGCATCGTAGACCCCCTAAAGTCCATAAAATTGAAGGCCCGAAAACAGTGTCAGGGAGCTCTGAATGTGCCAAAAACATTTGCAGCATGAAAGGGGCATTACCCCGCATCCTAGACCACTGAAATTCCCAAAAATAATTTTGGCACAAAAAATGCATCCTACACACCTGAAAGTACAGAATATGTTAGCAGCCCAAAAAAGGCCTTAAAATGCATCTCAGGTCTGCAAAAATGTAGAAAACTTTGGAGGCCCAAAAAGAGGTTTACAGGCATCGTAGAACCCATAAAGTTGAGAAAATGTTGGTGTCCCAAAAACAGTGCCAAGGAGCTCTGAATGTCCCAAAACATTTGCAGCCTGAAAGGGGCATTAACCCGAATCCTAGACCACTGAAATTCCCGAAAAAGAATGTTGGCACGAAAAATGCATCCTACACCTCTCAAAGTTATGAATATTTTAGGAGCACAAAAAAGGCCTTAAAATGCATCTTAGGCCTGCAAAAATGTTGAAAATTTTGGAGGCCCAAAAAAGTTCACAGGCATCCTAGACCCACTAAAGTCCAGAAAATGTTGGTTGACCAATAACTGTGTCAGAGAGCTCTGAATGTCGCAAAAACATTTGCAGCCTGAAAGGGGCATTAACCCGTATACTAGATCACTGAAATTCCCAAACATATTTTTGGCACGAAAAATGCATCCTACATCCATGAAAGTTCTGAATATTTTAGCAGCCCAAAAAAGGCCTTAAAATGCATCTTAGGCCTGCAAAAATGTTGAAAACTTTGGAGGCCCAAAAAAGGGGTTCACAGGCATCCTAGACCCACTAAAGTCCAGTAAATGTTGGTGACCCAAAAACGGTGCCAGGGAGCTCTGAATGTCCCAAAAACATGTACAGCCTGAAAGGGGCATTAACCCGCATCCTAGACCACTGAAATTGCCAACAATATTTTTGCTGCAAAAAAAAGCATCCTATACCCCTGAAAGTTCAAAATATGTTAGCAGCCCAAAAAAGGCCTTAAAATGTATATTAAGCCTGTGAAAATGGAGAAAACTTTGGAGGCCTCAGAAAGGGGTTTAGAGGCATCGGAAACCCCCTAAAGTCCAGAAAATTATGGAAGACCAAAAACTGTGTCAGAGAGCTCTGAATGTCCCAAAAACATTTGCATCCTGAAAGGGGCATTAACCCGCATCATAGACCCCTGAAATTGCCAAACATATTTTTGGCACGAAAAATGCATCCTACATCCCTGAAAGTTCTGAATATTTTAGCAGCCCAAAAAAGGCCTTAAAATGCATCTTAGGCCTGCAAAAATGTTGAAAACTTTGGAGGCCCAAAAAAGGGGTTTACAGGCATCGTAGACTCCCTAAAGTCCAGAACATTTTAGTTGCCCAAAAACGGTGCCAGAGAGCTCTGAATGTCCCAAAAACATTTGCAGCCTGAAAGGGGCATTAACCTGCATCCTAAACCAGTGAAATTCCCCAAAAGAAAGTTAGCACGAAAAATGCATCCTACACCCCTGAAAGTTATGACTATTTTAGCAGCGCAAAAAAGGCCTTAAAATGAATTTTAGGCCTGCAAAAATGTTCAAAACTATGGAGGCCAAAAAAAGGGGTTTACAGGCATCCTAGAACCCCTAAAGTCCAGAAAATTTTGGTGGCCCAAAAACTCTTCCAGAGAGCTCCTAATGTCCCAAACACATTTGCAGCCTGAAAGGGGCATTAACCCGCATCCTAGACCCCGGATATTCCCAAAAGTATTAATGGCCTGAAAAATGCATCCTACACCCCTGAAAGTTATGAATATTTTAGCAGTGCAAAAAAGGCCATAAAATGCATCTTAGGCATCCAAACATGTTGAAAACTTTGGAGGCCCAAAAAAGGGGTTCACAGGCATTCTAGACCCCCTAAAGTCCAGAAAATGTTGGTTGACCAAAACTGTGTCAGAGAGCTCTGAATTTTCCCAAAAACATTTGCAGTCTGAAAAGGGCAATACACTGCATCCTAGACCGCTGAAATTCCCAAAAATATTTTTGGCATGAAAAATGCATCCTACACCCCTGAAAGTTCTGAATATTTTAGCTGCCCAAAAAAGGCCTTTAAATTCATCTTAGGCCTGCAAAAATGTTGAAAACTTTGGAGGACCCAAAAAAAGGGTTTACAGGCATCCAAGAGCCCCTAAAGTCCAGAAAATGTTGGTGACCCAAAAACGGTGCCAGGGAGCTCTGAATGTCCCAAAAACATGTGCAGCCTGAAAGGGGCATTAACCCACATCCTAGACCACTAAAATTGGCAAAAATATTTTTGCCACAAAAAAATGCATCCTACACCCCTGAAAGTTCAGAATATGTAAGCAGCCCAAAAAAGGCCTTAAAATGCATCTTAGGCCTGCAAAAAGTTAGAAAACTTTGGAGGACCAAAAAAGGGGTTTACAGGCATCGTAGACCCCCTTAATGTCCAGAAAATGTTGGTGGCCTAAAAACTGTGCCAGAGAGCTTTGAATGTCGCAAAAACTTTTGCAGCCTGAAAGGAGCATTAACCCACATCCTAGACCACTGAAATTCCCAAAAATATTTTTTGCACTTAAAATGCATCCTACACCCCTGAAAGATCAGAAAATGTTGGCAGCCCAAAAAAGGCCTTACAATGCATCTTAGGCCTGCATAAATGTTGAAATCTTTAGAGGCCCAAAAAAGGGGTTTACAGGCATCGTAGACCCCCTAAAGTCCAGAAAATGTTGGTGGCCTAAAAACTGTGCCAGAGAGCTCTGAATGTCCCAAAAACATGTGTAGCCTGAAAGGGGCATTAACCCGCATCCTAGACCACTAAAATTCTCCAAAAGAAAGTTGGCACGAAAAATGCATAGTACACCCCTGAAAGTTCAGAATATGTTAGCAGCCCAAAAAAGGCCTTAAAATGCATTTTAGGACTGCAAAAATGTTGAAAACTTTGGAGGCCCAAAAAAGGGGTTTACAGGCATCGTAGACCCCCTAAAGTCCAGAAAATGTTGGTTGACCAAAACTGTGTCAGAGAGCTCTGAATGTCTCAAAAACATTTGCAGTCTGAAAAGGGCAATACACTGCACCTAGACCGCTGAAATTCCCAAAAATATTTTGGCATGAAAAATGCATCCTACACCCCTGAAAGTTCTGAATATTTTAGCTGCCCAAAAAAGGTCTTAAAATGCATCTTAGGCCTGCAAAAATGTTGAAAATTTTGGAGGCCCCAAAAAAGGGGTTTACAAACATCCTAGACCCCTTAAAGTCCAGAAAATGTTGGTTGACCAAAAACTATGTCAGAGAGCTCTGGATGTCCCAAAAACATTTGCAGCCTGAAAGGGGCATTAACCTGCATCCTAGACCACTGAAATTCCCAAACTTATTTTTGGCACGAAAAATGCATCCTACATCCCTGAAAATTCTGAATATTTTAGCAGCCCAAAAAAGGCCTTAACATGCATCTTAGGCCTGCAAAAATGATGAAAACTTTGTAGGCCTAAAAAAGGGGTTTACAGGCATCGTAGAACCCCTAAAGTCCAGAAAATGTTGGTTGACCAAAAACGGTGTCAGAGAGCTCTGAATGTCCAAAAAACTTTTGCAGCCTGAAAGGGGCATTAACCCACATCCTAGACCACTGAAATTCCAAAAAATATTTTTAGCATGAAAAATGCATCCTACATCCCTGAAAGTTCTGAATATTTTAGCAGCCCAAAAAAGGCCTTAAAATGCATCTTAGGCCTGAAAAAAGGTTGAAAACTTTGGAGGCCCAAAAAAGGGGTTTACAGGCATTGTAGAGTCCCAAAATTCCACAAAATCTTGGTTGCCAAAAACTGTGTCAGAGAGCTCTGAATGTCCCAAAAACATTTGAAGCTTGAAAGGGGCTTTAACCTGCATCCTACAATACTGAAATTCCCCAAAAGTTTGTTGGCACAAAAAATGCATCCTTCACCTCTGAAAGTTATGAATATTTTAGCAGTGCAAAAAAGGCCTTAAAATGCATCTTAGGCCTGAAAAAATGTTGAAAACTTTTGAGGCCCAAAAAAGGGGTTTTACAGGCATCCTAGACCACCTAAAGTCCAGAAAATGTTGGTTGACCAATAACTGTGTCAGAGAGCTCTGAATGTCGCAAAAATATTTGCAGCCTCAAATGGGCATTAACCCATATCCTAGACCACTGAAATTCCCAAACATATTTTTGGCACGAAAAATGCATCCTACATCCCTGAAAGTTCTGAATATTTTAGCAGCCCAAAAAAGGCCTTAAAATGTATCTTAGGCCTGCAAAAATGTTGAAAACTTTGGAGGCCCAAAAAAGGGGTTTACAGGCATCGTAGAGCCCCTAAATTCCAGAAAATATTGGTTCCAAAAACTATGCCTTAGAACTCTGAATGTCCCAAAAACATTTGCAGCCTGAAAGGGGCATTAACCCGCATCCTAGACCACTGAAATTCCCTAAAAGGAAGTTGGCCTGAAAAATGCATACCGCACCCCTGAGAATTCAGAAAATGTTGGCAGCCAAAAAAAGGCCTTAAAATGCATCTTAGGCCTGCAGAAATGTAAAAAACTTTGGAGGCACAAAAAAGGGGTTTACAGGCATCCAAGACCCCCTAAAGTCCAGAAAATGTTGGTGGCCCAAAAACAGTGTCAGGGAGCTCTGAATGTCCCAAACACATTTGCAGCCTTAGAAGGGCATTAACCCGCATCCTAGACCCTGGATATTCCCAAAACGTATTAGTGGCCTGAAAAATGCATCCTACACCCCTGAAAGTTATGAATATTTTAGCAGTGCAAAAAAGGCCTTAAAATGCATTTTAGGCCTGCAAACATGTTGAAAACTTTGGAAGCCCAAAAAGCGATTTACAGGCACCCAAGACCCCCTACAGTCCAGAAAATGTTGTTTGACCAAAAACAGTGTCAGGGAGGTCTGAATGTCCCAAAAACATTTGAAGCCTGAAAGGGGCATTAACCCGCATCATAGACCACTGAAATTCCCAAAAATATTTTTAGCACAAAAAATGCATCCTACATCCCTGAAAGTTCAGAAAATGTTGGCAGCCCAAAAAAGGCCTTACAATGCATCTTAGGCCTGCATAAATGTTGAAAACTTTGGAGGCCCAAAAAAGGGGTTTACAGGCATCCAAGACCCCCTAAAGTCCAGAAAATGTTGGTGACCCAAAAACGGTACCAGGGAGCTCTGAATGTCCCAAAAACATGTGCAGCCTGAAAGGGGCATTAACCCGCATCCTAGACCACTGAAATTGCCCAAAATATTTTTGCCACAAAAAAATGCATCCTACACCCCTGAAAGTTCTGAATATTTTAGCTGCCCCAAAAAGGCCTTATGCATTTTAGGCCTGCATAAATGTTGAACAATTTGGAGGCCCAAAAAAGGAGTTTACAGGCATCCTAGACCCCTAAAGTCCAGAAAATGTTGGTCACCAAAAAACTCTGCCAGAGAGCTCTGAATGTCCCAAACAATTTGCAGCCTGAAAAGGGCATTAACCCGCATCCTAGACCCCTGAAATTCCCAAAAGTATTAATGGCCCGAAAAATGCATCCTACACCTGTGAAATTTCAGAATATGGTAGCAGCCGAAAAAAGGCCCTAAAATGCATCTTAGGCCTGCAAAAATGTAGAAAACTTTGGAGGCCCAAAAGAGGGGTTTACAAGCATCGTAGAGCCCCTAAATTCCAGAAAATTTTGGTTGCCCAAAAACTGTGTCAGAGAGCTCTGAATGTCCCAAAAACATTTGCAGCCTGAAAGGGGCATTAACCCACATCACAGACCACTGAAATTCGCCAAAAGACAGTTGGCACGAAAAATGCATACCACACTCCTGAAAGTTCAGAATATGTTAGCAGCCCAAAAAAGGCCTTAAAATGCATCTTAGGCCGGCAACAATGTAGAAAACTTTGGAGGCCCAAAAAAGGGGGTTACAGGCATCGTAGACCCCCTAAAGTCCGTAAAATATTGGTGGCTGAAAACAGTGTCAGGGAGCTCTGAATGTTCCAAAAACATGTGCAGCCTGAAAGGAGCATTAACCTGCATCCTACACCACTGAAATTCCCCAAAAGAATGTTGCCACGAAAAATGCATCCTAGACCCTTGAAAGTTATGAATATTTTAGCATCGCAAAAAGGCCTTAAAATGCATCTTAGGCCTACAAAAATGTAGGAAACTTTGGAGGCCCAAAAAAGGGGTTTACAGGCATCGTAGACTCCCTAAAGTCCAGAAAATTTTGGCTTCCCAAAAACTGGGCCAGAGAGCTCTGAATGTCCCAAAAACATTTGTAGCCTGAAAGGGGCATTAACCTGCATCCTAAACCACTAAAATTCTCCAAAAGAAAGTTGGCACTAAAAATGCATACTACACCCCTGAAAGTTCAGAATATGTTAGCAGCCCAAAAAAAGCCTTAAAATGCATCTTAGGCAAGCAAAAATGTTGAAAACTTTTGAGGCCCAAAGAAGGGGTTTACAGGCATCCTAGACCCGCTAAAGTCCAGAAAATGTTTGTTGACCAAAAACTGTGTCAGAGAGCTCTGAATGACCCAAAAACATTTGTAGCCTGAAAGGGGCATTAACCCGCATCCTAAACCAAATGAATGTTGGCACGAAAAATGCATCCTACACCTCTGAAAGTTATGAATATTTTAAAAGTGCAAAAAAGGCCTTAAAATGCATCTTAGGCCTGCAAAAATGTTGAAATCTTTGTAGGCCCAAAAAAGGGGTTTACAGGCATCCTAGACCCCCAAAAGTCCAGAAAATGTTGGTTGACCAAAAACTGTGTCAGAGAGCTCTGAATGTCCCAAAAACATTTGCAGCCTGAAAGGGGCATTAACCCGCATCATAGACCACTGAAACTCCCCAAAAGAAAGTCGGCACGAAAAATGCATACCACACCCCTGAAAGTTCAGAATATGTTAGCAGCCCAAAAAAGGCCTTAAAATGCATCTTAGGCCTGCAAAAATGTAGAAAACTTTGGAGGCCCAAAAAAGGGGTTTACAGGCATCGTAGACCCCCTAAAGTCCGTAAAATGTTGGTGGCCCGAAAACAGTGTCAGGGAGCTCTGAATGTCCCAAAAACATTTGCAGCCTGAAAGGGGCATTAACCCGCATCCTAGACCACTGAAATTCCCCAAAATATTTTTGCCACAAAAAATGCATCCTACACCCCTGAAAGTTCAGAATATGTTAGCAGCCCAAAAAAAGCCTTAAATGCATCTTAGGCCTGCAAAAATGTAGAAAACTTTGGATGCCCAAAAAAGGGGTTTACAGGCATCCTAGACCCCCTAAAGTCCAGAAAACTTTGGTTGCCCCAAAACGGTGCCAGAGAGCTCTGAATGTCCCAAAAACATTTGCTGCCTGAAAGGGGCATTAACCTGCATCATAGACCACTGAAATTCCCCAAAATATTTTTGGCACAAAAAATGCATACTACACCCCTGAAAGTTCAGAATATGTTAGCAGCCCAAAAAAGGCCTTCAAACGCATCTTAGGCCTGCAAAAATGTAGAAAAGTTTGGAGGCCCACAAAAGTGGTTTACAGCCATCCTAGACCCCCTAAAGTCCAGAATATGTTGATGGCCCAAAAACCGTGTCAGGGAGCTCTGAATGTCCCAAAAACATTTGCAGCCTGAAAGGGGCATTAACTCGCATCCTAGACCACTGAAATTCTCCAAAAGAAAGTGTGCACGAAAAATGAATACTACACCCCTGAAAGTTAAGAATATGTTAGCTGCCCAAAAAAGGCCTTAAAATGCATCTTAGGCCTGCAAAAATGTAGAAAACTTTGGAGGCCCAAAAAAGGGATTTACACGCATCGTAGACCCCCTAAAGTCCAGAAAATGTTGGTGGCCTAAAAACTGTGCCAGAGAGCTCTGAATGTCCCAAAAACATTTGTAGCCTGAAAGGGGCATTAACCCGCATCTTAGACCACTAAAATTCTCCAAAAGGAAGTTGGCATGAAAAATGCATACTACACCCCTGAAAGTTCAGAAAATGTTAGCAGGCCAAAAAAGGCCTTAAAATGCATCTTAGGCCTGCAAAAATGTAGAAAACTTTGGAGCCCCAAAAAGGGGTTTACAGGCATCGTAGACCCCCTAAAGTCCAGAAAATGTTGGTTTACCAAAAACTGTGCCAGAGAGCTCTGAATGTCCCAAAAACATGTGCAGTCTGAAAAGGGCAATACACCGCATCCTAGACCACTGAAATTCCCAAAAATAATTTTGGCACAAAAAATGCATCCTACACACCTGAAAGTACAGAATATGTTAGCAGCCCAAAAAAGGCCTTAAAATGCATCTCAGGCCTGCAAAAATGTAGAAAACTTTGGAGGCCCTAAAAAGGGTTTACAGGCATCGTAGACCCCATAAGGTTGAGAAAATGTTGGTGCCCCAAAACGGTGCCAGAGAGCTCTGAATGTCCCAAAAACATTTGCTGCCTGAAAGGGGCATTAACCTGCATCATAGACCACTGAAATTCCCCAAAATATTTTTGGCACAAAAAATGCATACTACACCCCTGAAAGTTCAGAATATGTTAGCAGCCCAAAAAAGGCCTTCAAACGCATCTTAGGCCTGCAAAAATGTAGAAAAGTTTGGAGGCCCACAAAAGGGGTTTACAGCCATCCTAGACCCCCTAAAGTCCAGAATATGTTGATGGCCCAAAAACCGTGTCAGGGAGCTCTGAATGTCCCAAAAACATTTGCAGCCTGAAAGGGGCATTAACTCGCATCCTAGACCACTGAAATTCTCCAAAAGAAAGTGTGCACGAAAAATGAATACTACACCCCTGAAAGTTAAGAATATGTTAGCTGCCCAAAAAAGGCCTTAAAATGCATCTTAGGCCTGCAAAAATGTAGAAAACTTTGGAGGCCCAAAAAAGGGATTTACACGCATCGTAGACCCCCTAAAGTCCAGAAAATGTTGGTGGCCTAAAAACTGTGCCAGAGAGCTCTGAATGTCCCAAAAACATTTGTAGCCTGAAAGGGGCATTAACCCGCATCTTAGACCACTAAAATTCTCCAAAAGGAAGTTGGCATGAAAAATGCATACTACACCCCTGAAAGTTCAGAAAATGTTAGCAGGCCAAAAAAGGCCTTAAAATGCATCTTAGGCCTGCAAAAATGTAGAAAACTTTGGAGCCCCAAAAAGGGGTTTACAGGCATCGTAGACCCCCTAAAGTCCAGAAAATGTTGGTTTACCAAAAACTGTGCCAGAGAGCTCTGAATGTCCCAAAAACATGTGCAGTCTGAAAAGGGCAATACACCGCATCCTAGACCACTGAAATTCCCAAAAATAATTTTGGCACAAAAAATGCATCCTACACACCTGAAAGTACAGAATATGTTAGCAGCCCAAAAAAGGCCTTAAAATGCATCTCAGGCCTGCAAAAATGTAGAAAACTTTGGAGGCCCTAAAAAGGGTTTACAGGCATCGTAGACCCCATAAGGTTGAGAAAATGTTGGTGTCCCAAAAACAGTGTCAGGGAGCTCTGAATGTCCCAAAAACATTTGCAGCCTGAAAGGGGCATTAACCTGCATCCTAGACCACTGAAATTAACCAAAAGAATGTTGGTACAAAAAATGCACCCTACACCCAGGAAAACACCCCTGAAAGTTCTTAATATTTTAGAAGCCCAAAAAAGGCCTAAAAATGCATCTTAGGCCTGCAAAAATGTTGAAAACTTTGGAGGCCTAAAAAAGGGGTTTACAGGAATCGTAGAGCCCCTAAATTCCAGAAAATCTTGGTTCCCAAAAACTGTGCCATAGAACTCTAAATGTCCCAAAAATCTTTGCAGCCTGAAAGGGGCATTAACCCGCATCCTAGACCACTGAAATTCCCAAAAATAGTTTTGGCACAAAAAATGCATCCTACACCTCTGAAAGTTCAGAATATGTTAGCAGCCGAAAAAAAAAACTTAAAATGCATCTTAGGACTGCAAAAATGTAGAAAACTTTGGAGGCCCAAAAAAGGGGTTTACAGGCATCGTAGACCCCCTAAAGTCCAGAAAATGTTGGTTGACCAAAAACTGTGCCAGAGAGCTCTGAATGTCCCAAAAACATTTGCAGTCTGAAAAGGGCAATACACCACATCCTAGACCGCTGAAATTCCCAAAAATATTTTTGGCATGAAAAATGCATCCTACAGCCTGAAAGTTCTGAATATTTTAGCTGCCCAAAAAAGGCCTTAAAATGCATCTTAGGCCTGCAAAAATGTTGAAAACTTTGGAGGCCCAAAAAAGGGGTTTACGGCATTGTAGACCCCCTAAAGTCCATAAAATTGAAGGCCCGAAAACAGTGTCAGGGAGCTCTGAATGTGCCAAAAACATTTGCAGCATGAAAGGGGCATTAACCCGCATCCTAGACCACTGAAATTCCCAAAAATAATTTTGGCACAAAAAATGCATCCTACACACCTGAAAGTACAGAATATGTTAGCAGCCCAAAAAAGGCCTTAAAATGCATTTCAGGCCTGCAAAAATGTAGAAAACTTTGGAGGCCCAAAAAAGGGTTTACAGGCATCGTAGACCCCATAAAGTTGAGAAAATGTTGGTGTCCCAAAAACAGTGCCAGGGAGCTCTGAATGTCCCAAAAACATTTGCAGCCTGAAAGGGGCATTAACCCGCATCCTAGACCACTGAAATTAACCAAAAGAATGTTGGCACAAAAAATGCACCCTACAGCCCTGAAAACACCCCGAAAAAGTTCTGAATATTTTAGAAGCCCAAAAAAGGCCTTAAAATGCATCTTAGGCCTGAAAAAATGTTGAAAACTTTGGAGGCCTAAAAAAGGGGTTTACAGGCATCGTAGAGCCCCTAAATTCCAGAAAATCTTGGTTCCCAAAAACTGTGCCATAGAACTCTAAATGTCCCAAAAACCTTTGCAGCCTGAAAGGGGCATGAACCCGCATCCTAGACCACTGACATTCCCAAAAATAGTTTTGGCACGGAAAAATGCATCCTACACCTCTGAGAGTTCAGAATATGTTAGCAGCCGAAAGAAAAACTTAAAATGCATCTTAGACCTGCAAAAATGTAGAAAACTTTGGAGGCCCAAAAAAGGGGTTTACGGCATCGTAGACCCCCTAAAGTCCATAAAATTGAAGGCCCGAAAACAGTGTCAGGGAGCTCTGAATGTGCCAAAAACATTTGCAGCATGAAAGGGGCATTAACCCGCATCCTAGACCACTGAAATTCCCAAAAATAATTTTGGCACAAAAAATGCATCCTACACACCTGAAAGTACAGAATATGTTAGCAGCCCAAAAAAGGCCTTAAAATGCATCTCAGGCCTGCAAAAATGTAGAAAACTTTGGAGGCCCAAAAAAGGGTTTATGCTTTATGGCATCGTAGACCCCATAAAGTTGAGAAAATGTTGGTGTCCCAAAAACAGTGCCAGGGAGCTCTGAATGTCCCAAAAACATTTGCAGCCTGAAAGGGGCATTAACCCGCATCCTAGACCACTGAAATGAACCAAAAGAATGTTGGCACAAAAAATGCACCCTACAGCCCTGAAAACACCCCTGAAAGTTCTGAATATTTTAGAAGCCCAAAAAAGGCCTTGAAATGCATCTTAGGCCTGCAAAAATGTTGAAAACTTTGGAGGCCTAAAAAAGGGGTTCACAGGCATCGTAGAGCCCCTAAATTCCAGAAAATCTTGGTTCCCAAAAACTGTGCCATAGAACTCTGAATGTCCCAAAAACTTTTGCAGCCTGAAAGGGGCATTAACCCGCATCCTAGACCACTGAAACTCCAAAAAATATTTTTGGCACGAAAAATGCAACCTATACCCTTGAAGCTCAGAATATGTTAGCAACCCAAAAAAGGCCTTAAAATGCATTTTATGCCTGCAAAAATGTTGAAAACTTTGAAGGACCAAAAAAGGGGTTTACAGGCATCCTAGACCCCCTAAAGTCCAGAAAATGTTGGTGGCCCAAAAATGGTGTCAGAGAGTCCTGAATGTCCCAAAAACATTTGCAGCCTCAAAGGGGCATTAACCCGCATCCTAGACCACTGAAATTCCCAAAAATATTTTTGGCACAAAAAATGCATCCTACACCCCTGAAAGCTCAGAATATGTTAGCAGCCCAAAAAAGGCCTTAAAATGCATTTTAGGCCTGCAAAAATGTTGAAAACTTTGGAGGCCCAAAAAAGGGGTTTACAGGCATCCTAGACCCCCTAAAGTCCAGAAAATGTTGGTGGGCCAAAATCGGTGTCAGAGAGCTCTGAATGTCCCAAAAGCAGTTGCAGCCTGAAAGGGGCATTAAGCCGCATCCTAGACCACTGAAATTCCACAGGATATTTTTGGCATGAAAAATGCAACCTATACCCCTGAAGCTCAGAATATGTTAGCAGCCCAAAAAAGGCCTTAAAATGCATTTTAGGCCTGCAAAAATGTTGAAAACTTTGAAGGACCAAAAAAGGGGTTTACAGGCATCCTAGACCCCCTAAAGTCCAGAAAATGTTGGTGGGCCAAAATCTGTGTCAGAGAGCTCTGAATGTCCCAAAACATTTGCAGCCTGAAAGGGGCATTAACCCGCATCCTAGACCACTGAAACTCCAAAAAATATTTTTGGCACGAAAAATGCAAACTATACCCCTGAAGCTCAGAATATGTTAGCCCAAAAAAGGCCTTAAAATGCATTTTATGCCTGCAAAAATGTTGAAAACTTTGGAGGCCCAAAAATGGGGTTTACAGGCATCCTAGACCCCCTAAAGTCCAGAAAATGTTTGTGGCCCAAAAACAGTGTCAGAGAGCTCTGAATGTCCCAAACAGATTTGCAGCCTGAAAGGGGCATTAAGTCGCATCCTAGACCACTGAAATTCCCCAAAATATTTTTGGCACAAAAAATGCATCCTACAACCCTGAAAGATAAGAAAATGTTGGCAGCTCAAAAAAAGGACTTAAAATGCTTCTTAGGCCTGCACAAATGTTGAAAACTTTGGAGGCCGAAAAAAGGGGTTTACAGGCATCCTAGAACCCTGAAAGTCCAGAAAATGTTGGTGTGCCAAAATCGGTGTCAGAGAGCTCTGAATGTCTCAAAAACATTTGCAGCC
Source organism: Ambystoma mexicanum (assembly GCF_040938575.1). NCBI lineage: Eukaryota > Metazoa > Chordata > Amphibia > Caudata > Ambystomatidae > Ambystoma > Ambystoma mexicanum. The sequence continues at coordinate 148,746,488 of NC_090938.1, forward strand.
TGAAAGTGGCACTAACCCACATCCTAGACCACTGAAATTCCCAAAAATATTTTTGGCACGAAAAATGCATCCTACACCCCTGAAAGCTCAGAATGTGTTAGCAGCCCAAAAAAGGCCTTAAAATGCATTTTACGCCTGCAAAAATGTTGAAAACTTTGGAGGCCCAAAAGGGGGTTTACATGCATCCTAGACCCCCTAAAGTCCAGAAAATGTTGGTGGGCCAAAATCGGTGTCAGAGACCTCTGAATGTCCCAAAAACATTTGCAGCCTGAAATGGGCATTAAGCCGCATCCTAGACCACTGAAATTAACCAAAAGAATGTTGGCACAAAAAATGCACCCTACAGCCCTGAAAACACACCTGAAAGTTCTGAATATTTTATAAGTCCAAAAAAGGCCTTAAAATGCATCTTAGGCCTGCAAAAATGTTGAAAACTTTGGAGGCCTAAAAAAGGGGTTTACAGGCATCGTAGAGCCCCTAAATTCCTGAAAATCTTGGTTCCCAAAAACTGTGCCATAGAACTCTGAATGTTCCAAAAACATTTGCAGCCTGAAAGGGGCATTAAGACCACTGAAATTCCCGAAAAAGAATGTTGGCACGAAAAATAAATCCTACACCTCTCAAAATTATGAATATTTTAGGAGCACAAAAAAGGCCTGAAAATGCATATTAGGCCTGCAAAAATGTTGAAAACTTTGGAGGCTCAAAATAGGGGTTCACAGGCATCCTAGACCCCCTAAAGTCCAGAAAATGTTGGTTGACCAATAACTGTGTCAGAGAGCTCTGAATGTCGCAAAAACATGTGCAGCCTGAAAGGGGCATTAACCCGTATACTAGATCACTGAAATTACCAAACCTATTTTTGCACGAAAAATGCATCCTACATCCATGAAAGTTCTGAATATTTTAGCAGCCCAAAAAAGGCCTTAAAATGCATCTTAGGGCTGCAAAAATGTTGAAAACTTTGGAGGCCCAGAAAAGGGGTTTACAGGCATCGTAGAGCCCCTAAATTCCAGAAAACCTTGGTTCCCAAAAACTGTGCCATAGAACTCTGAATGTCCCAAAAACATTTGCAGCCTGAAAGGGGCATTAACCCACATCCTAGACCACTGAAATTCCCCAAAAGAATGTTGTCACGAAAAATGCATCCTACACCTCTGAAAGTTATGAATATTTTAGCAGCGCAAAAAAGGCCTTAAAATGCATCTTAGGACTGCAAAAATGTTGAAAACTTTGGAGGCCCAAAAAAGAGGTTCACAGGCATCCTAGACCCACTAAAGTCCAGAAAATGTTGGTGACCCAAAAACGGTTCCACGGAGCTCTGAATGTCCCAAAAACATGTGCAGCCTGAAAGGGGCATTAACCCGCAGCCTAGACCACTGAAATTCCCAAAAATAATTTTGGCACAAAAAATGCATACTACACCCCTGAAGGTTCAGAATATGTTAGCAGCCGAAAAAAGGCCTTAAAATGCATCTTTGGCCTGCAAAAATGTCGAAAACTTTGGAGGCCCAGAAAAGGGGTTTACAGGCATCGTAGAGCTCCTAAATTCCAGAAAATCTTGGTTCCCAAAAACTGTGCCATAGAACTCTGAATGTTCCAAAAACATTTGCAGCCTGAAAGGGGCATTAACCCGCAACCTAGACCACTGAAATTCCCAAAACTATTTTTTGCACAAAAAATGCATCATACATGCCTGAAAGTTCAGAAAATATTGGCAGCCCAAAAAAGGCCTTAAAATGCATATTAGGCCTGCAAAAATGTAGAAAACTTTGGAGGCCCAAAAAAGGGGTTTACAGGCATCGTAGACCCCCTAAAGTCCAGAAAATCTTGGTTGCCCAAAAAAAGTGCCAGAGAGCTTTGAATGTCCCAAAAACATTTGCAGCCTGAAAGGGGCATTAACCTGCATCCTAAACCACTGAAATTCCCCAAAAGAATGTTGGCACTAAAAATGCATCCTACACCTCTGAAAGTTATGAATATTTTAGCAGCGCAAAAAAGGCCTTAAAATGCATTTTAGGACTGCAAAAATGTTGAAAACTTTGGAGGCCCAAAAAAGGGGTTTACAGGCATCCTAGACCCACTAAAGTCCAGAAAATGTTGGTGACCCAAAAACGGTGCCAGGGAGCTCTGAATGTCCCCAAAACATTTGTAGCCTGAAAGGGGCATTAACCTGCATCCTAAACCACTGAAATTCCCCAAAAGAATGCTGGCACTAAAAATGCATCCTACACCCCTGAAAGTTCAGAATATGTTAGCAGCCCAAAAAAGGCCTTAAAATGCAGCTTACGCCTGCAAAAATGTAGAAAATTTTGGCGGCCCAAAAAAGGGGTTTACAGGCATCGTAGATGCCGTAAAGTCCAGAAAATATTGGTGGCCTAAAAACTGTGCCAGAGAGCTCTGAATGTCCCAAAAACATGTGTAGCCTGAAGGGGCATTAACCTGCACCCTAAACCACTGAAATTCTCCAAAAGAAAGTTGGCACGAAAAATGAATACTACACCCCTGAAAGTTCAGAATATGTTTGCAGCCCAAAAAATGCCTTAAAATGCATCTCAGGCCTGCAGAAATGTTGAAAGCTTTGGAGGCCCAAAAAAGGGGTTTTCAGGCATCCAAGACCCCATAAAGTCCAGAAAATGATGGTGACCCAAAAACTGTGCCAGGGAGCTCTGAATGTCCCAAAAACATGTGCAGCCTGAAAGGGGCATTAACCCGCATCCTAGACCACTGAAATTCCCAAAAATATTTTTGGCACAAAAAATGCATCCTACACCCCTGAAAGTTCAGATTATGTTGGCAGCCGAAAAAAGGCCTTAAAATGCATATTAGGCCTGCAAAAATGTAGAAAACTTTGGAGGCCCAAAAAAGGGGTTTACAGGCACCATAGACCCCCTAAAGTCCAGAAAATGTTGGTGGCCTACAAACTGTTCCAGATAGCTCTGAATGTCCCAAAAACATTTGTAGCCTGAAAGGGGCATTAACCTGCATCCTAGACCACTAAAATTCTCCAAAAGAAAGTTGGCATGAAAAATGCATACTACACCCCTGAAAGTTCAGAATATGTTAGCAGCCCAAAAAAGGCCTTAAATGCATCTTAGGCCTGCAAAAATGTAGAAAACTTTGGAGGCCCAAAAAAGGGGTTTACAGGCACCATAGACCCCCTAAAGTCCAGAAAATGTTGGTGGCCTACAAACTGTGCCAGATAGCTCTGAATGTCCCAAAAACATTTGTAGCCTGAAAGGGGCATTAACCTGCATCCTAGACCACTAAAATTCTCCAAAAGAAAGTTGGCATGAAAAATGCATACTACACCCCTGAAAGTTCAGAATATGTTAGCAGCCCAAAAAAGGCCTTAAATGCATCTTAGGCCTGCAAAAATGTAGAAAACTTTGGAGGCCCAAAAAAGGGGTTTACAAGCATCGTAGACCCCCTAAAGTCCAGAAAATCTTGGTTGCCCAAAAAAAGTGCCAGAGAGCTTTGAATGTCCCAAAAACATTTGCAGCCTGAAAGGGGCATTAACCCGCATCCTAGACCACTGAAATTCCCCAAAAGAATGTTGGCACGAAAAATGCATCCTACACCCCTGAAAGTTCAGAATATGTGTGCAGCCGAAAAAAGGCCTTAAAATGCATCTTAGGCCTGCAAAAATGTAGAAAACTTTGGAGGCCCAAAAAAGGGGTTTACAGGCATCATAGACCCCCTAAAGTCCATAAAATTGAAGGCCCGAAAACAGTGTCAGGGAGCTCTGAATGTGCCAAAAACATTTGCAGCATGAAAGGGGCATTAACCCGCATCCTAGACCACTGAAATTCCCAAAAATAATTTTGGCACAAAAAATGCATCCTACACACCTGAAAGTACAGAATATGTTAGCAGCCCAAAAAAGGCCTTAAAATGCATCTCAGGCCTGCAAAAATGTAGAAAACTTTGGAGGCCCAAAAAGGGGTTTACAAGCATCGTAGACCCCATAAAGTTGAGAAAATGTTGGTGTCCCAAAAACAGTGCCAGGGAGCTCTGAATGTCCCAAAAACATTTGCAGCCTGAAAGGGGCATTAACCCGCATCCTAGACCACTGAAATTAACCAAAAGAATGTTGGCACAAAAAATGCACCCTACAGCCCTGAAAACACCCCTGAAAGTTCTGAATATTTTATAAGTCCAAAAAAGGCCTTAAAATGCATCTTAAGCCTGCAAAATGTTGAAAACTTTGGAGGCCTAAAAAAGGGGTTTACAGGCATCGTAGAGCCCCTAAATTCCAGAAAATCTTGGTTCCCAAAAACTGTGCCATAGAACTCTGAATGATCCAAAAACATTTGCAGCCTGAAAGGGGCATTAACCCGCACCCTAGACCACTGAAATTCCCGAAAAAGAATGTTGGCACGAAAAATGCATCCTACACCTCCCAAAGTTATGAATATTTTAGAAGCACAAAAAAGGCCTGAAAATGCATATTAGGCCTGCGAAAATGTTGAAAACTTTGGAGTCTCAAAATAGGGGTTCACAGGCATCCTAGACCCCCTAAAGTCCAGAAAATGTTGGTTGACCAATAACTGTGTCAGAGAGCTCTGAATGTCGCAAAAACATGTGCAGCCTGAAAGGGGCATTAACCCGTATACTAGATCACTGAAATTCCCAAACATATTTTTGGCACGAAAAATGCATCCTACATCCATGAACGTTCTGAATATTTTAGCAGCCCAAAAAAGGCCTTAAAAAGCATCTTAGGCCTGCAAAAATGTTGAAAACTTTGGAGGCCCAAGAAAGGGGTTCACAGGCATCCTAGACCCACTAAAGTCCAGAAAATGTTGGTAACCCAATAACGGTTCCAGGGAGCTCTGAATGTCCCAAAAACATGTGCAGCCTGAAAGGGGCATTAACCCGCAGCCTAGACCACTGAAATTCCCAAAAATAATTTTGGCACAAAAAATGCATACTACACCCCTGAAGGTTCAGAATATGTTAGCAGCCGAAAAAAGGCCTTTAAATGCATCTTAGGCCTGCAAAAATGTAGAAAATTTTGGACGCCCAAAAAAGGGGTTTACAAGCATCGTAGACCCCCTAAAGTCCAGAAAATTTCGATGGCCTAAAAACTGTGCCAGAGAGCTCTGAATGTCCCCAAAACATTTGTAGCCTGAAAGGGGCATTAACCTGCACCCTAAACCACTGAAATTCCCCAAAAGAATGTTGGCACTAAAAATGCATCCTACACCCCTGAAAGTTCAGAATATGTTAGCAGCCCAAAAAAGGCCTTAAAATGCATCTCAGGCCTGCAGAAATGTAGAAAACTTTGGAGTCCCAGAAAATGGGTTTTTAGGCATCCAAGACCCCCTAAAGTCCAGAAAATGTTGGTGACCCAAAAATGGTGCCAGATAGCTCTGAATGTCCCAAAAACATTTGTAGCCTGAAAGGGGCATTAACTCGCATCCTCGGCCACTAAAATTCTCCAAAAGAAAGTTGGCATGAAAAATGCATACTACACTCCTGTAGGTTCAGAATATGTTAGCAGTCGAAAAAAGGCCTTAAAATGCATCTTTGGCCTGCAAAAATGTCGAAAACTTTGGAGGCCCAGAAAAGGGGTTTACAGGCATCGTAGAGCCCCTAAATTCCAGCAAATCTTGGTTCCCAAAAACTGTGCCATAGAACTCTGAATGTTCCAAAAACATTTGCAGCCTGAAAGGGGCATTAACCCGCAACCTAGACCACTGAAATTCCCAAAACTATTTTTTGCACAAAAAATGCATCATACATGCCTGAAAGTTCAGAAAATATTGGCAGCCCAAAAAAGGCCTTAAAATGCATATTAGGCCTGCAAAAATGTAGAAAACTTTGGAGGCCCAAAAAAGGGGTTTACAGGCATCCTAGACCCACTAAAGTCCAGTAAATGTTGGTGACCCAATAACGGTTCCAGGGAGCTCTGAATGTCCCAAAAACATGTGCAGCCTGAAAGGGGCATTAACCAGTATCCTAGATCACTGAAATTACCAAACCTATTTTTGCACGAAAAATGCATCCTACATCCATGAAAGTTCTGAATATTTTAGCAGCCCAAAAAAGGCCTTAAAATGCATCTTAGGGCTGCAAATATGTTGAAAACTTTGGAGGCCCAGAAAAGGGGTTTACAGGCATCGTAGAGCCCCTAAATTCCAGAAAACCTTGGTTCCCAAAAACTGTGCCATAGAACTCTGAATGTCCCAAAAACATTTGCAGCCTGAAAGGGGCATTAACCCACATCCTAGACCACTGAAATTCCCCAAAAGAATGTTGTCACGAAAAATGCATCCTACACCTCTGAAAGTTATGAATATTTTAGCAGCGCAAAAAAGGCCTTAAAATGCATCTTAGGACTGCAAAAATGTTGAAAACTTTGGAGGCCCAAAAAAGGGGTTCACAGGCATCCTAGACCCACTAAAGTCCAGAAAATGTTGGTGACCCAAAAACGGTTCCACGGAGCTCTGAATGTCCCAAAAACATGTGCAGCCTGAAAGGGGCATTAACCCGCAGCCTAGACCACTGAAATTCCCAAAAATAATTTTGGCACAAAAAATGCATACTACACCCCTGAAGGTTCAGAATATGTTAGCAGCCGAAAAAAGGCCTTAAAATGCATCTTTGGCCTGCAAAAATGTCGAAAACTTTGGAGGCCCAGAAAAGGGGTTTACAGGCATCGTAGAGCCCCTAAATTCCAGAAAATCTTGGTTCCCAAAAACTGTGCCATAGAACTCTGAATGTTCCAAAAACATTTGCAGCCTGAAAGGGGCATTAACCCGCAACCTAGACCACTGAAATTCCCAAAACTATTTTTTGCACAAAAAATGCATCATACATGCCTGAAAGTTCAGAAAATATTGGCAGCCCAAAAAAGGCTTTAAAATGCATATTAGGCCTGCAAAAATGTAGAAAACTTTGGAGGCCCAAAAAAGGGGTTTACAGGCATCGTAGACCCCCTAAAGTCCAGAAAATCTTGGTTGCCCAAAAAAAGTGCCAGAGAGCTTTGAATGTCCCAAAAACATTTGCAGCCTGAAAGGGGCATTAACCTGCATCCTAAACCACTGAAATTCCCCAAAAGAATGTTGGCACTAAAAATGCATCCTACACCTCTGAAAGTTATGAATATTTTAGCAGCGCAAAAAAGGCCTTAAAATGCATTTTAGGACTGCAAAAATGTTGAAAACTTTAGAGGCCCAAAAAAGGGGTTTACTGGCATCCTAGACCCACTAAAGTCCAGAAAATGTTGGTGACCCAAAAACGGTGCCAGGGAGCTCTGAATGTCCCCAAAACATGTGTAGCCTGAAAGGGGCATTAACCTGCATCCTAAACCACTGAAATTCCCCAAAAGAATGCTGGCACTAAAAATGCATCCTACACCCCTGAAAGTTCAGAATATGTTAGCAGCCCAAAAAAGGCCTTAAAATGCAGCTTAGGCCTGCAAAAATGTAGAAAATTTTGGAGGCCCAAAAAAGGGGTTTACAGGCATCGTAGATGCCCTAAAGTCCAGAAAATGTTGGTGGCCTAAAAACTGTGCCAGAGAGCTCTGAATGTCCCAAAAACATGTGTAGCCTGAAGGGGCATTAACCTGCACCCTAAACCACTGAAATTCTCCAAAAGAAAGTTGGCACGAAAAATGAATACTACACCCCTGAAAGTTCAGAATATGTTTGCAGCCCAAAAAATGCCTTAAAATGCATCTCAGGCCTGCAGAAATGTTGAAAGCTTTGGAGGCCCAAAAAAGGGGTTTTCAGGCATCCAAGACCCCATAAAGTCCAGAAAATGATGGTGACCCAAAAACTGTGCCAGGGAGCTCTGAATGTCCCAAAAACATGTGCAGCCTGAAAGGGGCATTAACCCGCATCCTAGACCACTGAAATTCCCAAAAATATTTTTGGCACAAAAAATGCATCCTACACCCCTGAAAGTTCAGATTATGTTGGCAGCCGAAAAAAGGCCTTAAAATGCATATTAGGCCTGCAAAAATGTAGAAAGCTTTGGAGGCCCAAAAAAGGGGTTTACAGGCACCATAGACCCCCTAAAGTCCAGAAAATGTTGGTGGCCTACAAACTGTGCCAGATAGCTCTGAATGTCCCAAAAACATTTGTAGCCTGAAAGGGGCATTAACCTGCACCCTAGACCACTAAAATTCTCCAAAAGAAAGTTGGCATGAAAAATGCATACTACACCCCTGAAAGTTCAGAATATGTTAGCAGCCCAAAAAAGGCCTTAAATGCATCTTAGGCCTGCAAAAATGTAGAAAACTTTGGAGGCCCAAAAAAGGGGTTTACAGGCACCAGAGACCCCCTAAAGTCCAGAAAATGTTGGTGGCCTACAAACTGTGCCAGATAGCTCTGAATGTCCCAAAAACATTTGTAGCCTGAAAGGGGCATTAACCTGCATCCTAGACCACTAAAATTCTCCAAAAGAAAGTTGGCATGAAAAATGCATACTACACCCCTGAAAGTTCAGAATATGTTAGCAGCCCAAAAAAGGCCTTAAATGCATCTTAGGCCTGCAAAAATGTAGAAAACTTTGGAGGCCCAAAAAAGGGGTTTACAGGCATCGTAGACCCCATAAAGTCCAGAAAATGATGGTGACCCAAAAACTGTGCCAGGGAGCTCTGAATGTCCCAAAAACATGTGCAGCCTGAAAGGGGCATTAACCCGCATCCTACACCACTGAAATTCCCAAAAATATTTTTGGCACAAAAAATGCATCCTACACCCCTGAAAGTTCAGATTATGTTGGCAGCCGAAAAAAGGCCTTAAAATGCATATTAGGCCTGCAAAAATGTAGAAAACTTTGGAGGCCCAAAAAAGGGGTTTACAGGCACCATAGACCCCCTAAAGTCCAGAAAATGTTGGTGGCCTACAAACTGTGCCAGATAGCTCTGAATGTCCCAAAAACATTTGTAGCCTGAAAGGGGCATTAACCTGCACCCTAGACCACTAAAATTCTCCAAAAGAAAGTTGGCATGAAAAATGCATACTACACCCCTGAAAGTTCAGAATATGTTAGCAGCCCAAAAAAGGCCTTAAATGCATCTTAGGCCTGCAAAAATGTAGAAAACTTTGGAGGCCCAAAAAAGGGGTTTACAGGCATCGTAGACCCCCTAAAGTCCAGAAAATCTTGGTTGCCCAAAAAAAGTGCCAGAGAGCTTTGAATGTCCCAAAAACATTTGCAGCCTGAAAGGGGCATTAACCCGCATCCTAGACCACTGAAATTCCCCAAAAGAATGTTGGCACGAAAAATGCATCCTACACCCCTGAAAGTTCAGAATATGTTGGCAGCCGAAAAAAGGCCTTAAAATGCATCTTAGGCCTGCAAAAATGTAGAAAACTTTGGAGGCCCAAAAAAGGGGTTTACAGGCATCATAGACCCCCTAAAGTCCATAAAATTGAAGGCCCGAAAACAGTGTCAGGGAGCTCTGAATGTGCCAAAAACATTTGCAGCATGAAAGGGGCATTAACCCGCATCCTAGACCACTGAAATTCCCAAAAATAATTTTGGCACAAAAAATGCATCCTACACACCTGAAAGTACAGAATATGTTAGCAGCCCAAAAAAGGCCTTAAAATGCATCTCAGGCCTGCAAAAATGTAGAAAACCTTGGAGGCCCAAAAAGGGGTTTACAGGCATCGTAGACCCCATAAAGTTGAGAAAATGTTGGTGTCCCAAAAACAGTGCCAGGGAGCTCTGAATGTCCCAAAAATATTTGCAGCCTGAAAGGGGCATTAACCCGCATCCTAGACCACTGAAATTAACCAAAAGAATGTTGGCACAAAAAATGCACCCTACAGCCCTGAAAACACCCCTGAAAGTTCTGAATATTTTATAAGTCCAAAAAAGGCCTTAAAATGCATCTTAAGCCTGCAAAATGTTGAAAACTTTGGAGGCCTAAAAAAGGGGTTTACAGGCATCGTAGAGCCCCTAAATTCCAGAAAATCTTGGTTCCCAAAAACTGTGCCATAGAACTCTGAATGATCCAAAAACATTTGCAGCCTGAAAGGGGCATTAACCTGCACCCTAGACCACTGAAATTCCCGAAAAAGAATGTTGGCACGAAAAATGCATCCTACACCTCCCAAAGTTATGAATATTTTAGGAGCACAAAAAAGGCCTGAAAATGCATATTAGGCCTGCGAAAATGTTGAAAACTTTGGAGTCTCAAAATAGGGGTTCACAGGCATCCTAGACCCCCTAAAGTCCAGAAAATGTTGGTTGACCAATAACTGTGTCAGAGAGCTCTGAATGTCGCAAAAACATGTGCAGCCTGAAAGGGGCATGAACCCGTATACTAGATCACTGAAATTCCCAAACATATTTTTGGCACGAAAAATGCATCCTACATCCATGAACGTTCTGAATATTTTAGCAGCCCAAAAAAGGCCTTAAAATGCATCTTAGGCCTGCAAAAATGTTGAAAACTTTGGAGGCCCAAGAAAGGGGTTCACAGGCATCCTAGACCCACTAAAGTCCAGAAAATGTTGGTAACCCAATAACGGTTCCAGGGAGCTCTGAATGTCCCAAAAACATGTGCAGCCTGAAAGGGGCATTAACCCGCAGCCTAGACCACTGAAATTCCCAAAAATAATTTTGGCACAAAAAATGCATACTACACCCCTGAAGGTTCAGAATATGTTAGCAGCCGAAAAAAGGCCTTTAAATGCATCTTAGGCCTGCAAAAATGTAGAAAATTTTGGACGCCCAAAAAAGGGGTTTACAAGCATCGTAGACCCCCTAAAGTCCAGAAAATGTCGATGGCCTAAAAACTGTGACAGAGAGCTCTGAATGTCCCCAAAACATTTGTAGCCTGAAAGGGGCATTAACCTGCACCCTAAACCACTGAAATTCCCCAAAAGAATGTTGGCACTAAAAATGCATCCTACACCCCTGAAAGTTCAGAATATGTTAGCAGCCCAAAAAAGGCCTTAAAATGCATCTCAGGCCTGCAGAAATGTAGAAAACTTTGGAGTCCCAGAAAATGGGTTTTTAGGCATCCAAGACCCCCTAAAGTCCAGAAAATGTTGGTGACCCAAAAATGGTGCCAGGGAGTTCTGAATGTTCCAAAAACATTTGCAGCGTGAAAGGGGCATTAACTCGCATCCTCGACCACTGAAATTCCCCAAAAGAATGTTGGCAGGAAAAATGCATACTACATCCCTGAAAGTTCTGAATATTTTAGCAGCGCAAAAAAGGCCTTAACATGCATATTAGGCCTGCAAAAATGTAGAAAACTTTGGAGGCCCAAAAAAGGGGTTTACAGGCATCGTAGACCCCCTAAAGTCCAGAAAATCTTGGTTGCCCAAAAAAAGTGCCAGAGAGCTTTGAATGTCCCAAAAACATTTGCAGCCTGAAAGGGGCATTAACCCGCATCCTAGACCACTGAAATTCCCCAAAAGAATGTTGGCACGAAAAATGCATCCTACACCCCTGAAAGTTCAGAATATGTTAGCAGCCCAAAAAAGGCCTTAAAATGCATCTTTGGCCTGCAAAAATGTCGAAAACTTTGGAGGCCCAGAAAAGGGGTTTACAGGCATCGTAGAGCCCCTAAATTCCAGAAAATCTTGGTTCCCAAAAACTGTGCCATAGAACTCTGAATGTCCCAAAAACATTTGCAGCCTGAAAGGGGCATTAACCAGCATCCTAGACCACTGAAATTCCCGAAAAAGAATGTTGGCACGAAAAATGCATCCTACACCTCTCAAAGTTATGAATATTTTAGGAGCACAAAAAAGGCCTTAAAATGCATCTTAGGCCTGCAGAAATGTAGAAAATCTTGGAGGCCCAAAAAAGGGGTTTTCAGGCATCCAAAACCCACTAAAGTCCACAAAATGTTGGTGACCCAAAAACGGTGCCAGGGAGCTCTGAATGTCCCAAAACATGTGCAGCCTGAAAGGGGCATTAACCCGCATCCTAAACCACTGAAATTCCCCAAAAGAATGTTGGCACGAAAAATGCATACTACACCCCTGAAAGTTCTGAATATGTTAGCTGCCCAAAAAAGGCCTTAAAATGCATCTCAGGGCTGCAGAAATGTAGAAAACTTTGGAGTCCCATAAAAGGGGTTTTTAGGCATCCAAGACCCCCTAAAGTCCAGAAAATGTTGGTTATCAAAAACTGTGTCATAGAACTCTGAATGTCCCAAAAACATTTGCAGCCTGAAAGGGGCATTAACCCGCATCCTAGACCACTGAAATTCCCCAAAAGATTGTTGGCACGAAAAATGCATCCTACACCTCTCAAAGTTATGAATATTTTAGGAGCACAAGAAAGGACTTAAAATGCATCTTAGGACTGCAAAAATGTTGAAAACTTTGGAGGCTCAAAAAAGGGGTTCACAGGCTTCCTAGACCCCCTAAAGTCCAGAAAATGTTGGTTGACCAATAACTGTGTCAGCGAGCTCTGAATGTGCCAAAAACATTTGCAGCCTGAAAGGGGCATTAACCCGCAACCTAGACCACTGAAATTCCCAAAATTATTTTTTGCACAAAAAATGCATCATACACCCTTGAAAGTTCAGAAAATATTGGCAGCCCAAAAAAGGCCTTAAAATGCATAATAGGCCTGCAAAAATGTAGAAAACTTTGGAGGCCCAAAAAAGGGGTTTACAGGCATCGTAGACCCCCTAAAGTCCAGAAAATCTTGGTTGCCCAAAAAAAGTGCCAGAGAGCTTTGAATGTCCCAAAAACATTTGCAGCCTGAAAGGGGCATTAACCCGCATCCTAGACCACTGAAATTCCCCAAAAGAATGTTGGCACGAAAAATGCATCCTACACCCCTGAAAGTTCAGAATATGTTGGCAGCCGAAAAAAGGCCTTAAAATGCATCTTAGGCCTGCAAAAATGTAGAAAAGTTTGGAGGCCCAAAAAAGGGGTTTACAGGCATCATAGACCCCCTAAAGTCCATAAAATTGAAGGCCCGAAAACAGTGTCAGGGAGCTCTGAATGTGCCAAAAACATTTGCAGCATGAAAGGGGCATTAACCCGCATCCTAGACCACTGAAATTCCCAAAAATAATTTTGGCACAAAAAATGCATCCTACACACCTGAAAGTACAGAATATGTTAGCAGCCCAAAAAAGGCCTTAAAATGCATCTCAGGCCTGCAAAAATGTAGAAAACTTTGGAGGCCCAAAAAGGGGTTTACAGGCATCGTAGACCCCATAAAGTTGAGAAAATGTTGGTGTCCCAAAAACAGTGCCAGGGAGCTCTGAATGTCCCAAAAACATTTGCAGCCTGAAAGGGGCATGAACCCGCATCCTAGACCACTGAAATTAACCAAAAGAATGTTGGCACAAAAAATGCACCCTACAGCCCTGAAAACACACCTGAAAGTTCTGAATATTTTATAAGTCCAAAAAAGGCCTTAAAATGCATCTTAGGCCTGCAAAAATGTTGAAAACTTTGGAGGCCTAAAAAAGGGGTTTACAGGCATCGTAGAGCCCCTAAATTCCTGAAAATCTTGGTTCCCAAAAACTGTGCCATAGAACTCTGAATGTTCCAAAAACATTTGCAGCCTGAAAGGGGCATTAAGACCACTGAAATTCCCGAAAAAGAATGTTGGCACGAAAAATAAATCCTACACCTCTCAAAATTATGAATATTTTAGGAGCACAAAAAAGGCCTGAAAATGCATATTAGGCCTGCAAAAATGTTGAAAACTTTGGAGGCTCAAAATAGGGGTTCACAGGCATCCTAGACCCCCTAAAGTCCAGAAAATGTTGGTTGACCAATAACTGTGTCAGAGAGCTCTGAATGTCGCAAAAACATGTGCAGCCTGAAAGGGGCATTAACCCGTATACTAGATCACTGAAATTCTCAAACATGTTTTTGGCACGAAAAATGCATCCTACATCCATGAAAGTTCTGAATATTTTAGCAGCCCAAAAAAGGCCTTAAAATGCATCTTAGGCCTGCAAAAATGTTGAAAACTTTGGAGGCCCAGAAAAGGGGTTTACAGGCATCGTAGAGCACCTAAATTCCAGAAAACCTTGGTTCCCAAAAACTGTGCCATAGAACTCTGAATGTCCCAAAAACATTTGCAGCCTGAAAGGGGCATTAACCCACATCCTAGACCACTGAAATTCCCCAAAAGAATGTTGCCACGAAAAATGCATCCTACACCTCTGAAAGTTATGAATATTTTAGCAGCGCAAAAAAGGCCTTAAAATGCATCTTAGGACTACAAAAATGTTGAAAACTTTGGAGGCCCAAAAAAGGGGTTCACAGGCATCCTAGACCCACTAAAGTCCAGAAAATGTTGGTGACCCAAAAACGGTTCCACGGAGCTCTGAATGTCCCAAAAACATGTGCAGCCTGAAAGGGGCATTAACCCGCAGCCTAGACCACTGAAATTCCCAAAAATAATTTTGGCACAAAAAATGCATACTACACCCCTGAAGGTTCAGAATATGTTAGCAGCCGAAAAAAGGCCTTAAAATGCATCTTTGGCCTGCAAAAATGTCGAAAACTTTGGAGGCCCAGAAAAGGGGTTTACAGGCATCGTAGAGCCCCTAAATTCCAGAAAATCTTGGTTCCCAAAAACTGTGCCATAGAACTCTGAATGTTCCAAAAACATTTGCAGCCTGAAAGGGGCATTAACCCGCAACCTAGACCACTGAAATTCCCAAAACTATTTTTTGCACAAAAAATGCATCATACATGCCTGAAAGTTCAGAAAATATTGGCAGCCCAAAAAAGGCCTTAAAATGCATATTAGGCCTGCAAAAATGTAGAAAACTTTGGAGGCCCAAAAAAGGGGTTTACAGGCATCCTAGACCCACTAAAGTCCAGTAAATGTTGGTGACCCAATAACGGTTCCAGGGAGCTCTGAATGTCCCAAAAACATGTGCAGCCTGAAAGGGGCATTAACCAGTATCCTAGATCACTGAAATTACCAAACCTATTTTTGCACGAAAAATGCATCCTACATCCATGAAAGTTCTGAATATTTTAGCAGCCCAAAAAAGGCCTTAAAATGCATCTTAGGGCTGCAAAAATGTTGAAAACTTTGGAGGCCCAGAAAAGGGGTTTACAGGCATCGTAGAGCCCCTAAATTCCAGAAAACCTTGGTTCCCAAAAACTGTGCCATAGAACTCTGAATGTCCCAAAAACATTTGCAGCCTGAAAGGGGCATTAACCCACATCCTAGACCACTGACATTCCCCAAAAGAATGTTGTCACGAAAAATGCATCCTACACCTCTGAAAGTTATGAATATTTTAGCAGCGCAAAAAAGGCCTTAAATGCATCTTAGGCCTGCAAAAATGTAGAAAACTTTGGAGGCCCAAAAAAGGGGTTTACAGGCACCATAGACCCCCTAAAGTCCAGACAATGTTGGTGGCCTAAAAACTGTGCCACAGAGCTCTGAATGTCACAAAAACATTTGTAGCCTGAAAGGGGCATTAACCCGCATCCTAGACCACTAAAATTCTCCAAAAGAAAGTTGGCACGAAAAATGCATACTACACCCCTGAAAGTTCAGAATATGTTAGCTGCCCAAAAAAGGCCTTAAAATGCATCTTAGGCCTGCAAAAATGTTGAAAACTTTGGAGGCCCAAAAAAGGGGTTTACAGGCATCGTAGTCCCTATAAAGGTGAGAAAATGTTGGTGTCCCAAAAACAGTGCCAGGGAGCTCTGAATGTCGCAAAAATATTTGCAGCCTGAAAGGGGCATTAACCCGCATCCTAGACCACTGAAATTCCCCAAAATAATGTTGGCACAAAAAATGCATCCTACACCTCTCAAAGTTATGAATATTTTAGGAGCACAAAAAAGGACTTAAAATGCATCTTAGGCATGCAAAAATGTTGAAAACTTTGGAGGCCCAAAAAAGGGGTTTACAGGCATCCAAGACCACCCAAAGTCCAGAAAATCTTGGTTGCCCAAAAAAAGTGCCAGAGAGCTCTGAATGTCCCAAAAACATTTGCAGCGTGAAAGGGACATTAACCCGCATCCTAGACCACTGAAATTCCCCAAAAGAATGTTGGCACGAAAAATGCATCCTATATCCCTGTAAGTTCTGAATATTTTAGCAGCGCAAAAAAGGCCTTCAAATGCATTTTAGGCATGCAAAAATGTTGAAAACTTTGGAGGCCCAAAAAAGGGGTTTACAGGCATCCAAGACCACCCAAAGTCCAGAAAATCTTGGTTGCCCAAAAAAAGTGCCAGAGAGCTTTGAATGTACCAAAAACATTTGCAGCCTGAAAGGGGCATTAACCTGCATCCTAAACCACTGAAATTCCCCAAAAGAATGTTGGCACTAAAAATGCATTCTACACCCCTGAAAGTTCAGAATATGTTAGCAGCCGAAAAAAGGCCTTAAAAAGCATCTTAGGACTGCAAAAATGTTGAAAACTTTGGAGGCCCAATAAAGGGGTTTACAGGCACCATAGCCCCCCTAAAGTCCAGAAAATGTTAGTGGCCTAAAAACGGTGCCAGAGAGCTCTGAATGTCACAAAAAAATGTATAGCCTGAAAGGGGCATTAACCCGCATCCTAGACCACTAAAATTCTCTGAAAGAAAGTTGGCACGAAAAATGCATACTACAGGCCTGAAAATTCAGAATATGTTAGCTGCCCAAAAAAGGCCTTAAAATGCATATTAGGCCTGCAAAAATGTAGAAAACTTTGGAGGCCCAAAAAAGGGGTTTACAGGCATCCTAGACCCACTAAAGTCCAGTAAATGTTGGTGACCCAATAACGGTTCCAGGGAGCTCTGAATGTCCCAAAAACATGTGCAGCCTGAAAGGGGCATTAACCAGTATCCTAGATCACTGAAATTACCAAACCTATTTTTGCACAAAAAATGCATCCTACATCCATGAAAGTTCTGAATATTTTAGCAGCCCAAAAAAGGCCTTAAAATGCATCTTAGGCCTGCAAAAATGTTGAAAACTTTGGAGGCCCAGAAAAGGGGTTTACAGGCATCGTAGAGCCCCTAAATTCCAGAAAACCTTGGTTCCCAAAAACTGTGCCATAGAACTCTGAATGTCCCAAAAACATTTGCAGCCTGAAAGGGGCATTAACCCACATCCTAGACCACTGAAATTCCCCAAAAGAATGTTGCCACGAAAAATACATCCTACACCTCTGAAAGTTATGAATATTTTAGCAGCGCAAAAAAGGCCTTAAAATGCATCTTAGGACTGCAAAAATGTTGAAAACTTTGGAGGCCCAAAAAAGGGGTTCACAGGCATCCCAGACCCACTAAAGTCCAGAAAATGTTGGTGACCCAAAAACGGTTCCACGGAGCTCTGAATGTCCCAAAAACATGTGCAGCCTGAAAGGGGCATTGACCCGCAGCCTAGACCACTGAAATTCCCAAAAATAATTTTGGCACAAAAAATGCATACTACACCCCTGAAGGTTCAGAATATGTTAGCAGCCGAAAAAAGGCCTTAAAATGCATCTTTGGCCTGCAAAAATGTCGAAAACTTTGGAGGCCCAGAAAAGGGGTTTACAGGCATCGTAGAGCCCCTAAATTCCAGAAAATCTTGGTTCCCAAAAACTGTGCCATAGAACTCTGAATGTTCCAAAAACATTTGCAGCCTGAAAGGGGCATTAACCCGCAACCTAGACCACTGAAATTCCCAAAACTATTTTTTTGCACAAAAAATGCATCATATATGCCTGAAAGTTCAGAAAATATTGGCAGCCCAAAAAAGGCCTCAAAATGCATATTAGGCCTGCAAAAATGTAGAAAACTTTGGAGGCCCAAAAAAGGGGTTTACAGGCATCGTAGACCCCCTAAAGTCCAGAAAATCTTGGTTGCCCAAAAAAAGTGCCAGAGAGCTTTGAATGTCCCAAAAACATTTGCAGCCTGAAAGGGGCATTAACCTGCATCCTAAACCACTGAAATTCCCCAAAAGAATGTTGGCACTAAAAATGCATCCTACACCTCTGAAAGTTATGAATATTTTAGCAGCGCAAAAAAGGCCTTAAAATGCATTTTAGGACTGCAAAAATGTTGAAAACTTTGGAGGCCCAAAAAAGGGGTTTACAGGCATCCTAGACCCACTAAAGTCCAGAAAATGTTGGTGACCCAAAAACGGTGCCAGGGAGCTCTGAATGTCCCCAAAACATTTGTAGCCTGAAAGGGGCATTAACCTGCATCCTAAACCACCGAAATTCCCCAAAAGAATGCTGGCACTAAAAATGCATCCTACACCCCTGAAAGTTCAGAATATGTTAGCAGCCCAAAAAAGGCCTTAAAATGCAGCTTAGGCCTGCAAAAATGTAGAAAATTTTGGAGGCCCAAAAAAGGGGTTTACAGGCATCGTAGATGCCCTAAAGTCCAGAAAATGTTGGTGGCCTAAAAACTGTGCCAGAGAGCTCTGAATGTCCCAAAAACATGTGTAGCCTGAAGGGGCATTAACCCGCATCCTAGACCACTGAAATTCCCCAAAAGAAAGTTGGCACGAAAAATGAATACTACACCCCTGAAAGTTCAGAATATGTTTGCAGCCCAAAAAATGCCTTAAAATGCATCTCAGGCCTGCAGAAATGTTGAAAGCTTTGGAGGCCCAAAAAAGGGGTTTTCAGGCATCCAAGACCCCCTAAAGTCCAGAAAATGTTGGTGGCCCAAAAATGGTGTCAGAGAGCCCTGAATGTCCCAAAAACATTTGCAGAGTGAAACGGGCATTAACCCAAATCCTAGACATCTGACATTCCCAAAAATATTTTTGGCACAAAAAATGAATACTACACCCATGAAGCTCAGAATATGTTAGCAGCCCAAAAAAGGCCTTAAAGTGCATCTTAGGCCTGCAAAAATGTAGAAAACTTTGAAGGACCAAAAAAGGGGTTTACAGGCATCCTAGACCCCCTAAAGTCCAGAAAATGTTGGTGGCCCAAAAATGGTGTCAGAGAGCCCTGAATGCTCCAAAAACATTTGCAGAGTGAAACGGGCATTAACCCGCATCCTAGACCACTGAAATTCCCAAAAATATTTTTGGCACAAAAAATGCATACTACACCCCTGAAAGTTCTGAAAATGTTAGCAGCCAAAAAATGCCTTAAAATGCATTTTATGCCTGCAAAAATATTGAAAACTTTGGAGGCCCAAAAAAGGGGTTTACAGGCATCCTAGACCCCCTAAAGTCCAGAAAATGTTTGTGGCCCAAAAACAGTGTCAGAGAGCTCTGAATGTCCCAAACAGATTTGCAGCCTGAAAGGGGCATTAAGTCGCATCCTAGACCACTGAAATTCCTCAAAATATTTTTGGCACAAAAAATGCATCCTACAACCCTGAAAGATCAGAAAATGTTGGCATCTCAAAAAAAGGCCTTAAAATGCATTTTAGGCTTGCAAAAATGTTGAAAACTTTGGAGGTGGAAAAAAGGGGTTTACAGGCATCCTAGACCCCTGAAAGTCCAGAAAATGTTGGTGGGCCAAAATCGGTGTCAGAGAGCTCTGAATGTCCCAAAAACATTTGCAGCCTGAAAGTGGCACTAACCCACATCCCAGACCACTGAAATTCCCAAAAATATTTTTGGCACAAAAAATGCATACTACACCCCTGAAAGTTCTGAAAATGTTAGCAGCCCAAAAATGCCTTAAAATGCATTTTAGGCCTGCAAAAATGTTGAAAACATTGGAGGCCGAAAAAAGGGGTTTACAGGCATCCTAGACCCCCTAAAGTCCAGAAAATGTTTGTGGCCCAAAAACAGTGTCAGAGAGCTCTGAATGTCCCAAACAGATTTGCAGCCTGAAAGGGGCATTAAGTCGCATCCTAGACCACTGAAATTCCCCAAAATATTTTTGGCACAAAAAATGCATCCTACACCCATGAAGCTCAGAATATGTTAGCAGCCCAAAAAAGGCCTTAAAATGCATTTTAGGCCTGCAAAAATGTTGAAAACTTTGGAGGCCCAAAAAAGGGGTTTACAGGCATCCTAGACCCCCTAAAGTCCAGAAAATGTTGGTGGGCCAAAATCTGTGTCAGAGAGCTCTGAATGTCCCAAAACATTTGCAGCCTGAAAGGGGCATTAACCCGCATCCTAGACCACTGAAATTCCCAAAAATATTTTTGGCACAAAAAATGCATACTACACCCCTGAAAGTTCTGAAAATGTTAGCAGCCCAAAAATGCCTTAAAATGCATTTCATGCCTGCAAAAATATTGAAAACTTTGGAGGCCCAAAAAAGGGGTTTACAGGCATCCTAGACCCCCTAAAGTCCAGAAAATGATTGTCGCTCAAAAATGGTGTCAGAGATCCCTGAATGTCCCAAAAACATTTGCAGAGTGAAATGGGCATTAACCCAAATCCTAGACATCTGACATTCCCAAAAATATTTTTGGCACAAAAAATGAATACTACACCCATGAAGCTCAGAATATGTTAGCAGCCAAAAAAAGGCCTTAAAGTGCATCTTAGGCCTGCAAAAATGTAGAAAACTTTGAAGGACCAAAAAAGGGGTTTACAGGCATCCTAGACCCCCTAAAGTCCAGAAAATGTTGGTGGCCCAAAAATGGTGTCAGAGAGTCCTGAATGTCCCAAAAACTTTTGCAGCCTGAAAGGGGCATTAACCCGCATCCTAGACCACTGAAATTTCCAAAAATATTTTTTGCACGAAAAATGCATCCTACACCCCTGAAGCTCAGAATATGTTAGCAGCCCAAAAAAGTCCTTAAAATGCATTTTACGACTGCAAAAATGTTGAAAACTTTGGAGGCCCAAAAATGGGGTTTACAGGCATCCTAGACCCCCTAAAGTCCAGAAAATGTTTGTGTCCCAAAAACAGTGTCAGACAGCTCTGAATGTCCCAAACAGATTTGCAGCCTGAAAGTGGCACTAACCCACATCCCAGGCCACTGAAATTCCCAAAAATATTTTTGGCACAAAAAATGCATACTACACCCCTGAAAGTTCTGAAAATGTTAGCAGCCCAAAAATGCCTTAAAGTGCATCTTAGGCCTGCACAAATGTTGAAAACTTTGAAGGACCAAAAAAGGGGTTTACAGGCATCCTAGACCCCCTAAAGTCCAGAAAATGTTGGTGGCCCAAAAATGGTGTCAGAGAGCCCTGAATGTCCCAAAAACATTTGCAGAGTGAAACGGGCATTAACCCAAATCCTAGACATCTGACATTCCCAAAAATATTTTTGGCACAAAAAATGAATACTACACCCATGAAGCTCAGAATATGTTAGCAGCCCAAAAAAGGCCTTAAAGTGCATCTTAGGCCTGCAAAAATGTAGAAAACTTTGAAGGACCAAAAAAGGGGTTTACAGGCATCCTAGACCCCCTAAAGTCCAGAAAATGTTGGTGGCCCAAAAATGGTGTCAGAGAGCCCTGAATGCTCCAAAAACATTTGCAGAGTGAAACGGGCATTAACCCGCATCCTAGACCACTGAAATTCCCAAAAATATTTTTGGCACAAAAAATGCATACTACACCCCTGAAAGTTCTGAAAATGTTAGCAGCCAAAAAATGCCTTAAAATGCATTTTATGCCTGCAAAAATATTGAAAACTTTGGAGGCCCAAAAAAGGGGTTTACAGGCATCCTAGACCCCCTAAAGTCCAGAAAATGTTTGTGGCCCAAAAACAGTGTCAGAGAGCTCTGAATGTCCCAAACAGATTTGCAGCCTGAAAGGGGCATTAACCCGCATCCTAGACCACTGAAATTCCCAAAAATATTTTTGGCACGAAAAATGCATCCTACACCCATGAAGCTCAGAATATGTTAGCAGCCCAAAAAAGGCCTTAAAATGCATTTTAGGCCTGCAAAAATGTTGAAAACTTTGGAGGCCCAAAAAAGGGGTTTACAGGCATCCTAGACCCCCTAAAGTCCAGAAAATGTTGGTGGGCCAAAATCTGTGTCAGAGAGCTCTGAATGTCCCAAAACATTTGCAGCCTG
This sequence comes from Ambystoma mexicanum, assembly GCF_040938575.1. Classification (NCBI taxonomy): domain Eukaryota; kingdom Metazoa; phylum Chordata; class Amphibia; order Caudata; family Ambystomatidae; genus Ambystoma; species Ambystoma mexicanum. The sequence goes on from NC_090938.1 coordinate 148,768,338, forward strand.
AAAGGGGCATTAACCCGCATCCTAGACCACTGAAATTCCCAAAAATATTTTTGGCACAAAAAATGCATACTACACCCCTGAAAGTTCTGAAAATGTTAGCAGCCCAAAAATGCCTTAAAATGCATTTCATGCCTGCAAAAATATTGAAAACTTTGGAGGCCCAAAAAAGGGGTTTACAGGCATCCTACACCCCCTAAAGTCCAGAAAATGATTGTCGCTCAAAAATGGTGTCAGAGAGCCCTGAATGTCCCAAAAACATTTGCAGAGTGAAACGGGCATTAACCCAAATCCTAGACATCTGACATTCCCAAAAATATTTTTGGCACAAAAAATGAATACTACACCCATGAAGCTCAGAATATGTTAGCAGCCAAAAAAAGGCCTTAAAGTGCATCTTAGGCCTGCAAAAATGTAGAAAACTTTGAAGGACCAAAAAAGGGGTTTACAGGCATCCTAGACCCCCTAAAGTCCAGAAAATGTTGGTGGCCCAAAAATGGTGTCAGAGAGCCCTGAATGCTCCAAAAACATGTGCAGAGTGAAACGGGCATTAACCCGCATCCTAGACCACTGAAATTCCCAAAAATATTTTTGGCACAAAAAATGCATACTACACCCCTGAAAGTTCTGAAAATGTTAGCAGCCCAAAAATGCCTTAAAATGCATTTTAGGCCTGCAAAAATATTGAAAACTTTGGAAGCCCAAAAAAGGGGTTTACAGGCTTCCTAGACCCCCTAAAGTCCAGAAAATGTTTGTGGCCCAAAAACAGTGTCAGAGAGCTCTGAATGTCCCAAACAGATTTGCAGCCTGAAAGGGGCATTAAGTCGCATCCTAGACCACTGAAATTCCCCAAAATATTTTTGGCACAAAAAATGCATCCTACAACCCTGAAAGATCAGAAAATGTTGGCATCTCAAAAAAAGGCCTTAAAATGCATTTTAGGCTTGCAAAAATGTTGAAAACTTTGGAGGTGGAAAAAAGGGGTTTACAGGTGTAGGGTATTTTGTGGAGATTTGGGGCCTGACGGTATTTTATTACCGCCGAAAAATAACTTAGCAATAATCACTCTTTGTATTCAGATTTGGCCATGTGCAACAATAATACAATGGACATGCATTATTTCAGCACCCAGACCTGCATATTTGGTATACGTGGTTGGTGGTATTTTGGTGAGCATAATTCCCTTGTTTTATTCGTGGCCCCAATGTCCAGAATCCCTTATCTTTGCTTAGATTTTTCATGTGATCACTAGAGAGACCTCAGACCTGCATTCTAGGAATACCACATTTCCAGTGATAGTGTTGGTGTGCCACCATGGGCGAACTCACTGAATTATTTACGACAGAGAGCTATATGTGGTAGTCTTGTGGTAATTTCCACTACCTTATATACGGTAGGGAGCTATGTTCAGAGAGTCTCTCTTCCCGTTGGCTCATGTACCTCCAACAAGCTATGCTACAGTCACTCACAATTATTCATGCTGATTCTGACATGCACACATCTGTCTTAAAATGACCATTGCACTGTTTAAAAATCTCCCCACATCATCGGCATTGTAATGGTAAATAGAAAATAAAACACCCGTCTGTTTTCAAATATTTTCTGTATTATAAAAGCTGCATTTAGACACAATCTCATTCTTTACAGAAATAAATAAAATGGTACAGTCAAAGCATTGTCTATGACACACTGCAAAGAGCGTGGCGGAGAACAGAACTCAAATTGCAACATTGGTATTTGATTAAGACACGCACAGGAATCCTACACTGACTGCATATTACCGTACACACTCAGCTCCCACACTTCTCATTACCTTATCTTTTTAGTTGTTCTCTTTGTGAATGTGGCTCTCTTGGATTAACTCCAGCAAAAAGGAACGCTTGCCTTCTCAAGCCGGGGTCATTGCCTGGAATTCTCAGCTTTTTCAGATAGGAATGCCTCAGCCAGTGGAAAGGTTTTTCTTTCAGCTCTCCCCAATCTCGACTGCAGCAGGACACAGGAATCTGCATTCAGTCAGGACCCCACAGCCAGGTCTTCTCCCCAGTAGTGCAGAAAGATGTCTGCCTGTCTTTTTCCCTGATACTGCCCACTAAAACTTTCCTCTCAGCCCTCTGTATGACGTGTTCCAATGAAATCCATCATCTCTCATCCTCCTACTCTTCAACAATAGCTTCGCTTATACATTTGCAATTGTTGCAAATCTGACTTCCTTCTTCCTGCAGTTACTGTGCACAAAAACACGGAGAATCAGGCAGAGAAGAGAAGAAAAAAATCTGCACACGCATTTAAATGGTTTTCATAGTATGCCTAATTCTGCAGTGGAGAACACATTTTATTATTGGGTTATGTTAAATAAGGTTTTATTAGTCAGGTTAATTGTTAATAGGTTAGCTGTTAATTTTCAAATGTGTCTCTAGCAATATAGGCATTTCAGGTGAAAAATAGTGTGCATTTTTAAATGAGCACGTGTGCTTTTAACTGTAAAAATAGATTTGCATCTTATATGTTAAAATCGTTTTTGACTGAATAGCCTGTCTTTCCTTGTTAATCTGGCAACCCATATAGCAATGCACCGCACCCTTGTGGTGGTGCTGCAAAAAATTTTGTGCTACTTGTGCAGTATTGCTGTACTCTGTACTGTAACACGCCAAATATCCTTACATATACCCTCCTTTTGTTTTTAGAACTTGGCTATAATCCAAGCCAATTCCTAAAAACAACTTGTTCTATTTTTTTTTACAATATAGCAATCCAACAAAATGAATATTCATGTGCATCAATGAAAATTTGCAATCAACATTTCATCTGAGTCCATCAGTTCATAAAATGTTCCACATTTGCCTTCTCAGTGGAAGTGGCATTACTTTAAGTTTAAATTTTCCAAGTCAATTAAAAACAATGAAATAAAACAACTAACTAAAACAAATAAGTAATATAACAAGTTAAAATAAATAATTAAAATAATAAATACGTGGAACTTCATATGCCGGAACTTTTGTTTTGTCTCTTTTGGTATGTCCCGACCAGCGATGTTATTCGGTTCATTCGAGTACTCTTTCATCTTGGCAATCTTGAATCCACAGTAGTCATCTCTTTTGGCATTCCGGTTATTTTGTCTTCACCTCCACCTGGAGGCAGGCATCTTTTGGTCTTCATCCAGGGGACTCCAGGACTCCATCGTCTCCCGTGGCCTCTGATCCCGGAACCTCCGACCAAATAATGTTAATTGTCTAAATCAAAATAGAAAATAAACAGATTAAGTAAATAGCACAATACTAACTTCATCCTTTTGCCAAAAATAAAACATGCTTGGTAAAAATACTTCGTTTTTTTTTCTTTTTTCTGAAATTAAACACAAGTTAAAAGAAAACAAACACATATAAAACAGCATTCAATATTTAATACACTTTCTCTCTGCACACCAACCATGAGCTTCCATTATATGTGCATTTATTTATTTATTCATTTATTTATATTTATTTTATATTATATTTTACATATACTACAGTGTTTATGTGCCATCATAACAATCAACTTTTTAACTTCTTTGTAACTGCCTCCTGATTGTATCCATTTATTTTCTCTTTTTGTGTTTAATTGATTTTATCTGTTTCTACATGCTCAAGCCGCCTGATCTCATGTCTGGGATGGCATGGTTTGATTTGATTTACATGGAAAAACTGCTCTATTGCTGTTTCACCTTCATTTTTCAAAATTTTATACACTACAGGAGAAACCTTATCTATAATTCGAAATGGCCCCTGCCAGGCTGCTAGAAATTTAGAATTTTTCTGTTTACTTTTTCCAAAATGAAACTTGTACACCTGATCCCCTACACTGTATTCCTTTACTGATGTCTTTTTATCATAATATGACTTTGCACTGTCAGCAGCTCTTTCCAGATTTATCTGCACAAAAGCAAATGCATGTTGCAAATGCCTCCTCAGTTCATCAATATATTCATGAACTGTGGATGCACTCACTAGAGTTTGCTCATGTGTTCTGTATAGTAGGTGTTGTGGTAACACCATTTTCCTACCTGTTAAGACCTCATGGGGGCTAACACCTGTTGCTTTGGCAGGAGTCGACCTGATTGCCATCAAAACCAATGGTAAACGCAAATCCCAGCTGGAACCTGCTTCTGCCACAAATTTCTTTAAAATATCCACAACAGACCTATTGCTTCTTTCAACTGTACCTGAAGACGCCGCCCGATATGCGATATGTAGTTTCCTTTTCACACCTAGTATTTGCCATACCTTGCTCATTATAGTACTTGTGAAATGACTTCCTCTGTCTGACTCAATTCTTTGCGGCAACCCAAACCTTGAGAACACATGGTTCACCAGCAATGTGGCTGCTGTTTGCGCACTACAATCTGGTGCAGGAATGCACTCAATCCACTTTGACATCAAACATACCACACTCAAAATATAACGGTGTCCCCTGCTCGACCTTTTTAAAGGACCTACATAGTCTATTTGCAAATCTGACCATGGGAGAGTTAGGCCTCTTTTCATCAATGGTGCTCTATGCATTGGTGAAGCAGGTTTAAATTGGGCGCATACTAGACATCCTCTAGTATATAATTCCACATCTTGGGACATATGAGGCCAGTAAGCATAATCTTTTAGTATTTCTAATGTTTTTTGTGAACCTCTATGGCCTGCAGTTATGGCATCATGTGCATGGTGTAGCATTAGTCCTCTGAATGAAAGGGGTACTACCCACTGTATTTGCCCTGTTATGGACTCTCTAATCATGAGCCCATCCTGTAATCTAATTCGTGTTTTGTTCTTTAATAACACCCTCAACTCTTCTTTTCCCATACAATCTTTTTCTGTTACAGGATTTTGTTCAGGATCTATCAAATGATTATAATAGATTCCCAAAATTTGATCATTCTTTTGTGCCTCAATCAAATCTTGGTCTGGCGTGTCATGACTCCACTGCACCACCGGTTGATCTACCTCCTTTGGTGCTTTAGAACGTGTGACTGCATCAATTTGTATTTCACCCATTAAATAATCAATAGGTAGCAATTCTCCCATCACAGCCCCAATCTTAGCCAGATGGTCTGACTTATCATTTCACTCCTTATCCTCTCCGGGTGTTTTTAAATGCCCACGAATTTTTCTCCAGTATATTGTTAAATTATTTTCTGACACCAATTTGTCTATGGCTTGTATCATTTTTCCATGTTTAAATGGCTTTTTGTTGTATGTAACCATGCCTCTTGCTTTCCAACCAGGCAAATACTCCACAAAGCTATTCCGTGCATAGTCAGAATCAGTCACCAGGACAATTTCACTGAACTTTTTATCAACTGCAGTAGCAATTGCTTTATAAATGGCTGCCAATTCCGCCACCTGACTGCTCCTATCTCCAATCCTCATCCCTATACTGGGGACGCCTTCACATTTCAACCAGACATTTCCTATTCCTGCCACTAACTGTTTATTACTGTCATTTTCAATGTGAAAAGCACAACCATCCACATATACAGTTGGCAAATCCTTGCATGTTTTTTCATCAAAAGCTTTGTGTGGTGATTGTTCAAATTCCTGTAAACTAGCTTCCACTTCCATTTCATTTGGTATTTGTTCAGCTGCACAGTCATGTAAGTCAGCTAACCCTTGAGCAATTGGGCTCTTTTTATTTTGTCCATATCTCACTTCTACGGGAAAACCTTGTAATGCCAGCGTCCATGAAGTGATTCTGGATTGCGCTAGATTGCCTGATCTAATTCTTTTACTCTCTAAAAATTGCAACGGTTGATGATTTGTTTCAATAATCACCTTTTCTCCCTGAACAATGGGGCGAAAATGTTGTAGCGCCCACACAGTGGTTAATAGGGCCTTCTCACATTCATTAAATTTCATTTCAACTTGGGAAAATGCCTTACTTGCATATGCAATGGTTTTGTGATTCAAATCGTGTTTTTGTGATAACACTGCTGACATACAATGTTCAGAAAAGCCTATTTCTATAAAGAAATCCCTGTCCTTTATGGGGTATGCTAACCATGGTGCCTTTACAAGACATTCCTTCAATCTAGCCACTGCATCAGACTGCTCTCTTTCCCATCTCCAGGGAGTATTTAGTTTAAGCAGTTTAGTCAATGGTTGAGTGATTTCTGCATAATTCTCAATGAACTTTCTGTTATAGCCTGTCATCCCTAATAAACTTTTTACTCCTTTCACATTTTTAGGATCTTTTAATCTTTGTATGGCCTCTATTTTCTTCCTTTGTGGATTTAGCCCATGTTCAGTCACTTCATGCCCTAGAAAGTTCACTTTTTTCTTGCACCATTGTGCTTTTTGCAAAGATACTTTGGCGCCTGCTTTCTGCAATTGGCCAAGCACATGTCTTATTTCATCAAAATGGCTTTTAAGGCTTTCATTTTTTATCAGGACATCATCCACATAAACTATTGTTCCTCTTTCCGCTGCATCCGGCATGGCCTTTCTCAAAAATATGCCAAATTCACTCCCACTATTGATGTACCCGAACGGAGCTCTAAGCCAGGCATATTGAGTCCTGTCAAATGTAAAGGAAAATAAGTGTTGTATCTCCTCTGCCAATGGCACACACCAATATCCAGAGGTGAGATCTAATGTGGTAAATACCTTTGAACCATGTATCTGAGCTAGGCCCTGATCAATGAATGGTAGTGGCCATCTAGATACTGGTACTCTTTTATTTAACTCTCTTAAGTCTGCACACAGCCGCCATTGACCATTTGGCTTTAACACACCTAAAATAGGCGTATTGGATGTGCTATGAATGGGCCTAATTATTCCCCGTGATTCCAAATTTTTAATAATCTCTGCCAATGATTCTAAACATGCCAGCGGTAGTCTATACTGGCGTACAAACACTGGATTTCTGCTACAACCTTCTGGTAGTGTGGCCACATGTAAATCAGTTAAACCACAATCATAAGCATCTTTTGCAAATACATCCTTAAACTCCATAAATATTTCCCTCAGGTCGTCTCGATCCTCATCGCTGTCACATGCATCCGCTAAGGAGATCTGCTCTTCTACCATTCTGGAAAATTCTGGAAACTCTTCTGGTAAAGGAATCTCAGCGCTTTCCTCTAACTGTGTGGCTGTGTCTTTTTGTAGAGCTGCCACTTTTAAATATTTTGGCATATCAGCTTCCACTTCAATGGGCTGATTTCCTGTTTCATTTTCATTTAAATTAAATATTATGCAATCCTCTTGATGGCAGCACACTGTCTCATTTGAATCATAAGGATACACAGAATGAATTTTAAATATTCCTTTGGGCTGAGAGTCCAGGTGTTCTGGCAACTCGCTCTTGGCATCTACATATTTTTCAGGAATATTCCCAATCATCATGTTATTTAAATCTGCCGTATAATGTGATTTTTGTATGGCCATTCCTAATGGGGAGTTTTCCTCTAAATGAATATCCTGACAACCTTTATTATTTACCATGATTTTTACAGATCCCTCACCAATATCTACCAATGGAATGTATTCATAATCCAGGCCTTGCTGTTTTATGGATTCATTCAGGCATACAAATGCATCAGAGCCTTTCATCTGCTGTCCATTTTTGCATTTCAGTGTTATTGCAAACTGTTTTGTAAATGCAGGAACAATAGTATTTTTCCTCATTTGTAATTCGACTGCATAAGGAACTAGTTGTGCACAATGATAAGCCCTTCTTTTGTCTTCAAATTCAGGTGCCGGACCACCTAGGCGTGACCATATTATTTGATTAAGGAAATCTAACACCATACACATTCTGTGCATGATGTCATTGCCCATGTAAAATTCATTTTGTGCTCCACTCACTATCCATACATTATGGTAAATTATTTTCTGCCCAATGCTAATTTTAAGCATGCATCTGCCTGCAATTCGGTTTTCAAAGTCTGGACTGTCCAACCCAGAAACATATTGGTTTTTAATCCTAAATTTCGGGATTTCTTCCCTCTCCATAATTTTTTGCAACAATTTCTCATTAATGAAACTCCTTTCATGTTCAAGCGCTAAAGTGGCTTTTATTGTTTTAAGATAATCATTTATACCAACGTGAACCCATGGTTGCTTATCTTCCATGTGTATTTCTGCCAGAGTGGTAATGTGTTTTTCTGAATCTGTTTTAGGAACAATATTCTGTTTGCATGCATTCTCTTTTAAGTAAAAACGTAATGTGTGCTCATCTATAGCAGTCTGCCAATCTTTCCTTGGGTCCAAGTATATTTGTACAGGTAGTTTTTCATTGTCGCTCTGATCTTTGTCTTGACACATTAATATAACAGTGACACTAGGTATGCAGCTATTCTGGAGATATACCTCCACAGCATCATTTGTTTTGGCAACGGTGTGACATTCTTTTATATTGCTGTTTTGTGATTTTAGTTTCTTAGGCCTCAATGGTTTTTTGGTTAAGGACCACAGCACTCCATTCACCCCATCTATGAGAGGAGACAATCTTTTCAGGCAATCTGTCCCCATCAGAAATGGAATTTCACAAATAGATGTGATCAATACCTCTTGTTTCATTCTGTGCTTTCCTATTTTTATGTCAACCTCAGTTACACCTATGATGGGCACCTCCTCCCCATTAAAGTTATGCACTGGGCCTTGATTTGCCTTCACTGTGATCTGACTCTGTGGAGGCCTCCCTTCATTGATACTCTTTACCAGCTCCTTGGACATAATTGTGGCCTGTGCGCCAGTGTCAATCATAGCGAAGGTGTGGCATTTTTCTTCTACAGTGATGGGTGCATAATATCTGTCCTCAACTTCCTCTAATACACATAAGAAATGTGAATTCTTACTGATTTCAGGGCTCACCTTTCTCAGGTCTTTTTCACTTTTGGCTAAGCACATTGGTAAATGAAAAGACATTTTTCCCTCCTTTTTACCCATTTCTGTGCGAGATATTTTATTCATTTCTCCATGATCAGAAGTTTTTTGGAGTGTGGCCACTGTTCGCCCATCCATCTGGGTAACATCAGAGACCACATTACAACCTTCCAACTGAACATGTGTAACAACATCATTCAGCAATTTGTCATTTTTTAATTCTGTGCATTTGTGATCATTTAGTGTAATACCAGCCCTTGCAGCCTCTTCAAGAATATGTGGCTCAAAGAATTCTTCAGGTGATTGACTTGTACCCTCCTTGTGAGTATTTCCTTTTTCTGTCTGTGTTTGGTCATTGTTTTGCTTGCCCAGGGAAGGAGCTATGGCATCCCCACTTACTCCCTGTTCACTGGTATTCCCCATGCATGAGTCATTTTTCTTAAATCTGTCCCTTTGTTCTTTTGGAATTCCTAATGTTTCTTTTTCATTTGTGCAAATCTTTACTGTTTTATTTAGCTCTAAGTTAAACCGTACCTCTTTTTTAGAAGTATTTGCACTTTCTATCACAATTTCATTTACTGGTACTTTCATTTTTAATCCATTAGTCACCTCAGAGTTGTCATGCAAAATTATATCAGAGCAATCTGTCATTTTGGCACTGCGATTATCATGAGTACTTAGTCACTTTTCGGAACCCCCCCGGTCATTGCTATGGCCATCAGCCCCCTCTTTGGAAGGTTGTTTTTGCGCTGTATAGAGCTTTCCTATTTGCTCAGCTAACATTTTCACTTGGGCCTCAAGGCACTGGAACCTTTCCATCTCTCTAGGATCCTCTTTCTGTGGCCTAGGTCGATATTGGTTGTTTTCCCCCTGATTGGATCTATTCTGATACCTCTCAGGTGATTGATACCGGTTGGGATGGTTTCTGAACTCTTGATTCATTTGTGGAGGGGAGCGGGTTGCACCCATCCTTTGATTATAGTCCCCTGGTGGGGAATCATTGTACTGGCGTGGACTGTAGTTCACGTTTTGCCTCATGTCCTGTCTCTCAGATTGTGGGTACTGGCCCCTATGTTGATTTCCATTATCAGTAAATCGATCCACATATCGGGGCCTATCCTGATTACCATATATCATGGTGTTGGGATCAAACCTACTCTGTGTCCCCAATGACTGGTAGGGACCATCATTTCTTTGATCTTGATTTTGTCTCTGGTTATTGTTCATACCTGCCATATCAGGCCGATATCTTACCCGGGGTCTATCCCCTAAATATCTAGGGCTGATGTAGCTCTCTCTATTACTAGGATCATGTGTTTGGAACATTGGTACAGGAAATGGCGATCTTTGTTGATTACCCCTTTGTTCAGGTGTCACATTATTTTTACCTTGGCTTTGAGCAGACTCAAGGGACATTTTGGCTGACCTGATTTCCATTACTGTGGCTGAGGGTTCTTTAGATTTAGGCCTAGTATCTTTCATTTTATCACTTTCTCTACCCTGACAATAGAGTACCTCATATAGCTTGGTGCTTTGATGTACAATCCATTCAAGGGACTTGTCACGGTCAAATTCACGGACCAATTGGGATATGATGTCTTTCTGTAGCCCATAGAAGTATGCGGTTTTAAACTCATTGGAATTTGAGTCAAAAGATACATCAAAGCGAGAGAATGCTCTTTTTAAGTCTTGTAAAAATTGGCGAGGGGATGTATTAGGTCCATCAGTAATAGTGTACGCGACTTTCTTTGCCTCCTGCAATGACTGAAAAGGAGAAAAATGACGCCTAATTTCTTTTTCAAACTCCAGCCATGTCATATTCTGCTGTTCATTTAATCCCCTTATGATGCTGGCCGTCGGGGCATCTAAAGTTAAATGAAAATATTGTCTGTACTGTTCCTTAGGTATCTGGAGTGCTTTAAAAATGTCATGTACCGCTTCTAAGTGATCCTCAATGCAGCATTCACCTCCCTTTTTAAATGGTTTGATCAGGGCTTTAATGGATTTCATTATTTTTATGGGGCTACTTGTTGCAATGCATGGAATTGCACTATTTTGTGATTCAATCCTGTTTTCAGGTGTATGAGATTGGTGGCTGCCCCCAATGGGAGTATCAAATCCCCCAAGGGCGCTGCAACCAAGTTCAGTCACCGGCCCAGTCACTGGGGCACTAGCTCTTTGGGCAGAGCTAGAATTCACCTCCACTCCATTGAATGTGGTACCCTGCCGCCTCTCCTGGGACCTGGGAATGCACATTTGCTGTTCTAAGTCCTAACACTTTTTAAGGAGTCTAGTTGCTTCATTCTGCAAATAATTATTTTCATCGCTCATTTTATTAATCGCCTCCTGCATGTCGCACATTTGCATTTGGCATTCATTGAACTCTTTATTTCTTTTGTCTCTTTCTTGAATCATTTTAATCATTTCTTGTTCTGCACTCTGGAGATCACCTTCTTTTTCAAAATGTTCTTTTTGTAAAATCTGCATTTCTGAAACAACCTCATCTTTATCCTGCCTAATGTGATCCACTAAGGCTTTTAAGTGTGTCAATTCTTGCTCACTATCTTCAAATTGTTTCTTGCTTTTGGATAACTGAGTATCAAAGTCTCTGCATTTTAATTGCATGTCTTTTTGGCATACATCCAATTCTGCTCTCAACATTTCCTGATTTTTACTTGCCCCATCTAATTCAGTCTTTAACCTGTTAGTTAGCTGAGTATCATTCTCTTGCATTCGCAGGGACTTGTTTAAAATAAACCATATTTTGCCGCATAGCCGTATTAAACAGTCTTTCTCTGCACTTTTATCGGCTGCATTCAATAATCTTGTAAGGCAGACCTGAATTATGCTGCCTTCTGCAAAAATATTGTCTAGTTTTTCTTTCTGCACCTCACCCTGAATGCGGTTACTCCATTCTAACGTGCTATTCGAAGACCAATTCCGATATGCAAATAACTTTGCCTCTAAATATTGCACTAGATCTGAGAATGTGGTTTCCCTTTGTGACATTCTGAAATTCGTTTTTAGTGGCACACTGCTATTATAAAATGGGTTCCCTTTAATGTGCAAATGGCAGTGTGAGACACGCTTGCCACGCCCAGTAGGTACTCTATGATCACTTTCCCGGCCTGCAACGCACCATAAATATGTAGGGTATTTTGTGGAGATTTGGGGCCTGACGGTATTTTATTACCGCCGAAAAATAACTTAGCAATAATCTCTCTTTGTATTCAGATTTGGCCATGTGCAACAATAATACAATGGACATGCATTATTTCAGCACCCAGACCTGCATATTTGGTATACGTGGTTGGTGGTATTTTGGTGAGCATAATTCCCTTGTTTTATTCGTGGCCCCAATGTCCAGAATCCCTTATCTTTGCTTAGATTTTTCGTGTGATCACTAGAGAGACCTCAGACCTGCATTCTAGGAATACCACATTTCCAGTGATAGTGTTGGTGTGCCACCATGGGCGAACTCACTGACTTATTTACGACAGAGAGCTATATGTGGTAGTCTTGTGGTAATTTCCACTACCTTATATACGGTAGGGAGCTATGTTCAGAGAGTCTCTCTTCCCGTTGGCTCATGTACCTCCAACAAGCTATGCTACAGTCACTCACAATTATTCATGCTGATTCTGACATGCACACATCTGTCTTAAAATGACCATTGCACTGTTTAAAAATCTCCCCACATCATCGGCATTGTAATGGTAAATAGAAAATAAAACACCCGTCTGTTTTCAAATATTTTCTGTATTATAAAAGCTGCATTTAGACACGATCTCATTCTTTACAGAAATAAATAAAATGGTACAGTCAAAGCATTGTCTATGACACACTGCAAAGAGCGTGGCGGAGAACAGAACTCAAATTGCAACATTGGTATTTGATTAAGACACGCACAGGAATCCTACACTGACTGCATATTACCGTACACACTCAGCTCCCACACTTCTCATTACCTTATCTTTTTAGTTGTTCTCTTTGTGAATGTGGCTCTCTTGGATTAACTCCAGCAAAAAGGAACGCTTGCCTTCTCAAGCCGGGGTCATTGCCTGGAATTCTCAGCTTTTTCAGATAGGAATGCCTCAGCCAGTGGAAAGGTTTTTCTTTCAGCTCTCCCCAATCTCGACTGCAGCAGGACACAGGAATCTGCATTCAGTCAGGACCCCACAGCCAGGTCTTCTCCCCAGTAGTGCAGAAAGATGTCTGCCTGTCTTTTTCCCTGATACTGCCCACTAAAACTTTCCTCTCAGCCCTCTGTATGACGTGTTCCAATGAAATCCATCATCTCTCATCCTCCTACTCTTCAACAATAGCTTCGCTTATACATTTGCAATTGTTGCAAATCTGACTTCCTTCTTCCTGCAGTTACTGTGCACAAAAACACGGAGAATCAGGCAGAGAAGAGAAGAAAAAAATCTGCACACGCATTTAAATGGTTTTCATAGTATGCCTAATTCTGCAGTGGAGAACACATTTTATTATTGGGTTATGTTAAATAAGGTTTTATTAGTCAGGTTAATTGTTAATAGGTTAGCTGTTAATTTTCAAATGTGTCTCTAGCAATATAGGCATTTCAGGTGAAAAATAGTGTGCATTTTTAAATGAGCACGTGTGCTTTTAACTGTAAAAATAGATTTGCATCTTATATGTTAAAATCGTTTTTGACTGAATAGCCTGTCTTTCCTTGTTAATCTGGCAACCCATATAGCAATGCACCGCACCCTTGTGGTGGTGCTGCAAAAAATTTTGTGCTACTTGTGCAGTATTGCTGTACTCTGTACTGTAACACGCCAAATATCCTTACACAGGCATCCTAGACCCCCTAAAGTCCAGAAAATGTTGGTGGGCCAAAATCTGTGTCAGAGAGCTCTGAATGTCCCAAAAACATTTGCAGCCTGAAAGTGGCACTAACCCACATCCCAGACCACTGAAATTCCCAAAAATATTTTTGGCACAAAAAATGCATACTACACCCCTGAAAGTTCTGAAAATGTTAGCAGCCCAAAAATGCCTTAAAATGCATTTTAGGCCTGCAAAAATGTTGAAAACTTTGGAGGCCGAAAAATGGGGTTTAGAGGCATCCTAGACCCCCTAAAGTCCAGAAAATGTTGGTGGGCCAAAATCTGTGTCAGAGAGCTCTGAATGTCCCAAAAACATTTGCAGCCTCAAAGGGGCATTAACCCGCATCCTAGACCACTGAAATTCCCAAAAATATTTTTGGCACGAAAAATGCATCCTACACCCATGAAGCTCAGAATATGTTAGCAGCCCAAAAAAGGCCTTAAAATGCATTTTAGGCCTGCAAAAATGTTGAAAACTTTGGAGGCCCAAAAAAGGGGTTTACAGGCATCCTAGACCCCCTAAAGTCCAGAAAATGTTGGTGGGCCAAAATCTGTGTCAGAGAGCTCTGAATGTCCCAAAACATTTGCAGCCTGAAAGGGGCATTAACCCGCATCCTAGACCACTGAAATTCCCAAAAATATTTTTGGCACAAAAAATGCATACTACACCCCTGAAAGTTCTGAAAATGTTAGCAGCCCAAAAATGCCTTAAAATGCATTTTATGCCTGCAAAAATATTGAAAACTTTGGAGGCCCAAAAAAGGGGTTTACAGGCATCCTAGACCCCCTAAAGTCCAGAAAATGATTGTCGCTCAAAAATGGTGTCAGAGAGCCCTGAATGTCCCAAAAACATTTGCAGAGTGAAACGGGCATTCCCACGCATCCTAGACCACTGAAATTCCCAAAAATATTTTTGGCACAAAAAATGCATACTACACCCCTGAAAGTTCTGAAAATGTTAGCAGCCCAAAAATGCCTTAAAATGCATTTTAGGCCTGCAAAAATGTTGAAAACTTTGAAGGACCAAAAAAGGGGTTTACAGGCATCCTAGACCCCCTAAAGTCCAGAAAATGTTGGTGGCTCAAAAATGGTGTCAGAGAGCCCTGAATGTCCCAAAAACATTTGCAGCCTGAAAGGGACATTAAGCCGCATCCTAGACCACTGAAATTCCCCAAAATATTTTTGGCATGAAAAATGCAACCTATACCCCTGAAGCTCAGAATATGTTAGCAGCCCAATTAAGGCCTTAAAATGCATTTTAGGCCTGCAAAAATGTTGAAAACTTTGAAGGACCAAAAAAGGGGTTTACAGGCATCCTAGACCCACTAAAGTCCAGAAAATGGTGGTGGCCCAAAAATGGTGTCAGAGAGCCCTGAATGTCCCAAAATATTTGCAGCCTAGACCACTGAAATTCCCAAAAATATATTTGCCACGAAAAATGCATCCTACACCCCTGAAAGCTCAGAATATGTTAGCAGCCCAAAAAAGGTCTTAAAATGCATTTTAGGCCTGCAAAAATGTTGAAAACTTTGAAGGACAAAAAAAGAGGTTTACAGGCATCCTAGACCCCCTAAAGTCCAGAAAATGTTGGTGGCCCAAAAATGGTGTCAGAGAGCCCTGAATGTCCCAAAAACATTTGCAGAGTGAAACGGGCATTAACCTGCATCCAAGACCTCTGACATTCCCAAAAATATTTTTGGCACAAAAAATGCATCCTACACCCCTGAAAGCTCAGAATATGTTAGCAGCCCAAAAAAAGCCTTAAAATGCATTTTAGGCCTGCAAAAATGTTGAAAACTTTGGAGGCCAAAAAAGGAGTTTACAGGCATCCTAGACCCCCTAAAGTCCAGAAAATGTTGGTGGGCCAAAATCGGTGTCAGAGAGCTCTGAATGTCCCAAAAACATTTGCAGCCTGAAAGGGGCATTAAGCCGCATCCTAGACCACTGAAATTCCCCAAGATATTTTTGGCATGAAAAATGCAACCTATACCCCTGAAGCTCAGAATATGTTAGCAGCCCAAAAAAGGCCTTAAAATGCATTTTAGGCCTGCGAAAATATTGAAAACTTTGGAGGCCCAAAAAAGGGGTTACAGGCATCCTAGACCCCCTAAAGTCCAGAAAATGATTGTGGCTCAAAAATGGTGTCAGAGAGCCCTGAATTCCCAAAAACATTTGCAGCCTGAAAGGGGCATTAACCCGCATCCTAGACCACTGAAATTCCCAAAAATATTTTTTGCACGAAAAATGCATCCTACACCCCTGAAGCTCAGAATATGTAAGCAGTCCAAAAAAGGCCTTAACATGCATTTTAGGCCTGCAAAAATGTTGAAAACTTTGAAGGACCAAAAAAGGGGTTTACAGGCATCCTAGACCCCCTAGAGTCCAGAAAATGTTGGTGTCCCAAAAATGGTGTCAGAGAGCCCTGAATGTCCCAAAAATATTTGCAGCCTGAAAGGGGCATTAACCCGCATCCTAGACCACTGAAATTCCCAAAAATATTTTTGGCACGAAAAATGCATCCTACACCCCTGAAAGCTCAGCATATGTTAGCAGCCCAAAAAAGGCCTTCAAATGCATTTCAGGCCTGCAAAAATGTTGAAAATTTTGGAGGCCCAAAAAAGGGGTTTACAGGCATCCTAGACCCCCTAAAGTCCAGAAAATGTTGGTGGGCCAAAATCGGTGTCAGAGAGCTCTGAATGTCCCAAAAACATTTGCAGCCTGAAAGTGGCACTAACCCACATCCCAGACCACTGAAATTCCTAAAAATATTTTTGGCACGAAAAATGCATCCTACAACCCTGAAAGTTCTGAAAATGTTGGCATCTCAAAAAAAGGCCTTAAAATGCATTTTAGGCCTGCAAAAATGTTGAAAACCTTGAAGGACCAAAAAAGGGGTTTACAGGCATCCTAGACCCCCTAAAGTCCAGAAAATGTTGGTGGCCCAAAAATGGTGTCAGAGAGCCCTGAATGTCCCAAAAACATTTGCAGCCTGAAAGGGGCATTAAGCCGCATCCTAGACCACTGAAATTCCCAACAATATTTTTGGCACAAAAAATGCATACTACACCCCTGAAAGCTCAGAATATGTTAGCAGCCCAAAAAAGGCCTTAAAATGCATTTTAGGCCTGCAAAAATGTTGAAAACTTTGAAGGACCAAAAAAGAGGTTTACAGGCATCCTAGACCCCCTAAAGTCCAGAAAATGTTGGTGGCCCAAAAATGGTGTCAGGAAGCCCTGAATGTCTCAAAAACATTTGCAGCCTCAAAGGGGCATTAACCCGCATCCTAGACCACTGAAATTCCCAAAAATATTTTTGGCACAAAAAATGCATACTACACCCCTGAAAGTTCTGAAAATGTTAGCAGCCCAAAAATGCCTTAAAATGCATTTTAGGCCTGCAAAAATGTTGAAAACTTTGAAGGACCAAAAAAGGGGTTTACAGGCATCCTAGACCCCCTAAAGTCCAGAAAATGTTGGTGGCCCAAAAATGGTGTCAGAGAGCCCTGAATGTCCCAAAAACATTTGCAGAGTGAAACGGGCATTAACCTGCATCCTAGACCTCTGACATTCCCAAAAATATTTTTGGCACAAAAAATGAATACTACACCCATGAAACTCAGAATATGTTAGCAGCCCAAAAAAGGCCTTAAAGTGCATCTTAGGCCTGCAAAAATGTAGAAAACTTTGGAGGTGGAAAAAAGGGGTTTAGAGGCATCCTAGACCCCCTAAAGTCCAGAAAATGTTGGTGGGCCAAAATCGGTGTCAGAGAGCTCTGAATGTCCCAAAAACGTTTGCAGCCTGAAAGTGGCACTAACCCACATCCCAGACCACTGAAATTCCTAAAAATATTTTTGGCACAAAAAATGCATCCTACAACCCTGAAAGTTCTGAAAATGTTGGCATCTCAAAAAAAAGGCCTTAAAATGCATTTTAGGCCTGCAAAAATGTTGAAAACCTTGAAGGACCAAAAAAGGGGTTTACAGGCATCCTAGACCCCCTAAAGTCCAGAAAATGTTGGTGGCCCAAAAATGGTGTCAGAGAGCCCTGAATGTCCCAAAAACATTTGCAGCCTGAAAGGGGCATTAAGCCGCATCCTAGACCACTGAAATTCCCAAAAATATTTTTGGCACAAAAAATGCATACTACACCCCTGAAAGTTCTGAAAATGTTAGCAGCCCAAAAATGCCTTAAAATGCATTTTAGGCCTGCAAAAATGTTGAAAAATTTGAAGGACCAAAAAAGGGGTTTAGAGGCATCCTAGACCCCCTAAAGTCCAGAAAATGTTGGTGGGCCAAAATCTGTGTCAGAGAGCTCTGAATGTCCCAAAAAAACATTTGCAGCCTCAAAGGGGCATTAACCCGCATCCTAGACCACTGAAATTCCCAAAAATATTTTTGGCACGAAAAATGCATCCTACAACCCTGAAAGTTCTGAAAATGTTGGCATCTCAAAAAAAGGCCTTAAAATGCATTTTAGGCCTGCAAAAATGTTGAAAACCTTGAAGGACCAAAAAAGGGGTTTACAGGCATCCTAGACCCCCTAAAGTCCAGAAAATGTTGGTGGCCCAAAAATGGTGTCAGAGAGCCCTGAATGTCCCAAAAACATTTGCAGAGTGAAACGGGCATTAACCTGCATCCTAGACCACTGAAATTCCCAAAAATATTTTTGACACAAAAAATGCATACTACACCCCTGAAAGTTCTGAAAATGTTAGCAGCCCAAAAATGCCTTAAAATGCATTTTAGGCCTGCAAAAATGTTGAAAAATTTGAAGGACCAAAAAAGGGGTTTACAGACATCCTAGATCCCCTAAAGTCCAGAAAATGTTGGTGGCCCAAAGATGGTGTCAGAGAGCCCTGAATGCTCCAAAAACATTTGCAGAGTGAAACGGGCATTAACCCGCATCCTAGACCTCTGACATTCCCAAAAATATTTTTGGCACAAAAAATGAATACTACACCCATGAAGCTCAGAATATGTTAGCAGCCCAAAAAAGGCCTTAAAGTGCATCTTAGGCCTGCAAAAATGTAGAAAACTTTGGAGGTGGAAAAAAGGGGTTTAGAGGCATCCTAGACCCCCTAAAGTCCAGAAAATGGTTGTGGCCCAAAAATGGTGTCAGAGAGCCCTGAATGTCCCAAAAACATTTGCAGCCTGAAAGGGGCATTAACCCGCATCCTAGACCACTGAAATTCCCAAAAATATTTTTGGCACAAAAAATGCATACTACACCCCTGAAAGTTCTGAAAATGTTAGCAGCCCAAAAATGCCTTAAAATGCATTTTAGGCCTGCCAAAATTTTGAAAACTTTGGAGGCCGAAAAAAGGGGTTTAGAGGCATCCTAGACCCCCTAAAGTCCAGAAAATGTTGGTGGGCCAAAATCTGTGTCAGAGAGCTCTGAATGTCCCAAAAACTTTTTCAGCCTGAAAGGGGCATTAAGCCGCATCCTAGACCACTGAAATTCCCCAAGATATTTTTGGCATGAAAAATGCAACCTATACCCCTGAAGCTCAGAATATGTTAGCAGCCCAAAAAAGGCCTTAAAATGCATTTTAGGCCTGCGAAAATGTTGAAAACTTTGGAGGCCCAAAAAAGGGGTTACAGGCATCCTAGACCCCCTAAAGTCCAGAAAATGATTGTGGCTCAAAAATGGTGTCAGAGAGCCCTGAATTCCCAAAAATATTTGCAGCCTGAAAGGGGCATTAACCCGCATCCTAGACCACTGAAATTCCCAAAAATATTTTTTGCACGAAAAATGCATCCTACACCCCTGAAGCTCAGAATATGTTAGCAGCCCAAAAAAGGCCTTAACATGCATTTTAGGCCTGCAAAAATGTTGAAAACTTTGAAGGACCAAAAAAGGGGTTTACAGGCATCCTAGACCCCCTAAAGTCCAGAAAATGTTGGTGGCCCAAAAATGGTGTCATAGAGCCCTGAATGTCCCAAAAATATTTGCAGCCTGAAAGGGGCATTAACCCGCATACTAGACCACTGAAATTCCCAAAAATATTTTTGGCACGAAAAATGCATCCTACACCCCTGAAAGCTCAGAATATGTTAGCAGCCCAAAAAAGGCCTTCAAATGCATTTTAGGCCTGCAAAAATGTTGAAAACTTTGGAGGCCCAAAAAAGGGGTTTACAGGCATCCTAGACCCTCTAAAGTCCAGAAAATGTTGGTGGGCCAAAATCGGTGTCAGAGAGCTCTGAATGTCCCAAAAACAGTTGCAGCCTGAAAGGGGCATTAAGCCGCATCCTAGACCACTGAAATTCCACAAGATATTTTTGGCATGAAAAATGCAACCTATACCCCTGAAGCTCAGAATATGTTAGCAGCCCAAAAAAGGCCTCAAAATGCATTTTAGGCCTGCAAAAATGTTGAAAACTTTGGAGGCCCAAAAAAGGGGTTACAGGCATCCTAGACCCCCTAAAGTCCAGAAAATGATTGTGGGTCAAAAATGGTGTCAGAGAGCCCTGAATTCCCAAAAACATTTGCAGCCTGAAAGGGGCATTAACCCGCATCCTAGACCACTGAAATTCCCAAAAATATTTTTTGCACGAAAAATGCATCCTACACCCCTGAAGCTCAGAATATGTTAGCAGCCCAAAAAAGGCCTTAACATGCATTTTAGGCCTGCAAAAATGTTGAAAACTTTGAAGGACCAAAAAAGGGGTTTACAGGCATCCTAGACCCCCTAAAGTCCAGAAAATGTTGGTGGCCCAAAAATGGTGTCAGAGAGTCCTGAATGTCCCAAAAACATTTGCAGCCTGAAAGGGGCATTAACCCTCATCCTAGACCACTGAAATTCCCAAAAATATTTTTGGCACGAAAAATGCATCCTACACCCCTGAGAGCTCAGAATATGTTAGCAGCCCAAAAAAGGCCTTAAAATGCATTTTAGGCCTGCAAAAATGTTGAAAAATTTGGAGGCCCAAAAAAGGGGTTTACAGGCATCCTAGACCCCCTAAAGTCCAGAAAATGTTGGTGGGCCAAAATCGGTGTCAGAGACCTCTGAATGTCCCAAAAACATTTGCAGCCTGAAAGGGGCATTAAGCCGCATCCTAGACCAGTGAAATTCCCAAAAATATTTTTTGCACGAAAAATGCATCCTACACCCCTGAAGCTCAGAATATGTTAGCAGCCCAAAAATGCCTTAAAATGCATTTTAGGCCCGCAAAAATGTTGAAAACTTTGAAGGACCAAAAAAGGGGTTTACAGGCATCCTAGACCCCTAAAGTCCAGAAAATGTTGGTGGCTCAAAAATGGTGTCAGAGAGCCCTGAATGTCCCAAAAACATTTGCAGCCTGAAAGGGACATTAAGCCGCATCCTAGACCACTGAAATTCCCCAAAATATTTTTGGCATGAAAAATGCAACCTATACCCCTGAAGCTCAGAATATGTTAGCAGCCCAATTAAGGCCTTAAAATGCATTTTAGGCCTGCAAAAATGTTGAAAACTTTGAAGGACCAAAAAAGGGGTTTACAGGCATCCTAGACCCACTAAAGTCCAGAAAATGGTGGTGGCCCAAAAATGGTGTCAGAGAGCCCTGAATGTCCCAAAAACATTTGCAGAGTGAAACGGGCATTAACCGGCATCCTAGACCACTGAAATTCCCAAAAATATTTTTGGCACAAAAAATGCATACTACACCCCTGAAAGTTCTGAAAATGTTAGCAGCCCAAAAAAGGCCTAAAAGTGCATCTTAGGCCTGCAAAAATGTAGAAAACTTTGGAGGTGGAAAAAAGGGGTTTAGAGGCATCCTAGACCCACTAAAGTCCAGAAAATGTTGGTGGGCCAAAATCTGTGTCAGAGAGCTCTGAATGTCCCAAATCATTTTCAGCCTGAAAGGGGCATTAACCCGCATCCTAGACCACTGAAACTTCCAAAAATATTTTTGGCACGAAAAATGCAACCTATACCCCTGAAGCTCAGAATATGTTAGCAGCCCAAAAAAGTCCTTAAAATGCATTTTACGCCTGCAAAAATGTTGAAAACTTTGGAGGCCCAAAAATGGGGTTTACGGGCATCCTAGACCCCCGAATGTCCAGAAAATGTTTGTGGCCCAAAAACAGTGTCAGAGAGCTCTGAATGTCCCAAACAGATTTGCAGCCTGAAAGTGGCACTAACCCACATCCCAGACCACTGAAATTCCCAAAAATATTTTTGGCACAAAAAATACATCCTACAACCCTGAAAGATCAGAAAATGTTGGCATCTCAATAAAAAAGGACTTAAAATGCATCTTAAGCCTACAAAAATGTTGAAAACTTTGGCGGTGGAAAAAAGGGGTTTAGCGGCATCCCAGACCCCTTAAAGAAATGTTAGTGGGCCAAAATCAGTGTCAGAGAGCTCTGAATGTCCCAAAAACATTTGCAGCCTGAAAGGGGCATTAAGCCGCATCCTAGACCACTGAAATTTCCCAAAATATTTTTGGCATGAAAAATTCAACCTATACCCCTGAAGCTCAGAATATGTTAGCAGCCCAAAAAAGGCCTTAAAATGCATTTTAGGCCTGCAAAAATGTTGAAAACTTTGGAGGCCCAAAAAAGGGGTTACAGGCATCCTAGACACCCTAAAGTCCAGAAAATGATTGTCGCTCAAAAATGGTGTCAGAAAGCCCTGAATTCCCAAAAACATTTGCAGCCTGCAAGGGGCATTAACCAGCATCCTAGACCACTGAAATTCCCAAAAATATTTTTTGCACGCAAAATGCATCCTACACCCCTAAGGCTCAGAATATGTTAGCAGCCCAAAAAAGGCCTTAAAATGCATTTTAGGCCTGCAAAAATGTTGAAAACTTTGGAGGCCCAAAAAAGGGGTTACAGGCATCCTAGACCCCCTAAAGTCCAGAAAATGTTGGTGGGCCAAAATTGGTGTCAGAGAGCTCTGAATGTCCCAAAAACATTTGCAGCCTGAAAGTGGCACTAACCCACATCCCAGACCACTGAAATTACCAAAAATATTTTTGGCACAAAAAATGCATCCTACAACCCTGAAAGATCAGAAAATGTTGGCATCTCAAAAAAAGGACTTAAAATGCATCTTAAGCCTGCAAAAATGTTGAAAACTTTGGAGGCCCAAAAATGGGGTTTACGGGCATCCTAGACCCCCGAATGTCCAGAAAATGTTTGTGGCCCAAAAACAGTGTCAGAGAGCTCTGAATGTCCCAAACAGATTTGCAGCCTGAAAGTGGCACTAACCCACATCCCAGACCACTGAAATTCCCAAAAATATTTTTGGCACAAAAAATACATCCTACAACCCTGAAAGATCAGAAAATGTTGGCAGCCCAAAAAAGGCCTTCAAATGCATTTTAGGTCTGCAAAAATGTTGAAAACCTTGAAGGACCAAAAAGGGGGTTTACAGGCATCCTAGACCCACTAAAGTCCAGAAAATGGTGGTGGCCCAAAAATGGTGTCAGAGAGCCCTGAATGTCCCAAAAACATTTGCAGAGTGAAACGGGCATTAACCGGCATCCTAGACTACTGAAATTTCCCAAAATATTTTTGGCATGAAAAATTCAACCTATACCCCTGAAGCTCAGAATATGTTAGCAGCCCAAAAAAGGCCTTAAAATGCATTTTAGGCCTGCAAAAATGTTGAAAACTTTGGAGGCCCAAAAAAGGGGTTACAGGCATCCTAGACACCCTAAAGTCCAGAAAATGATTGTCGCTCAAAAATGGTGTCAGAAAGCCCTGAATTCCCAAAAACATTCGTAGCCTGAAAGGGGCATTAACCAGAATCCTAGACCACTGAAATTCCCAAAAATATTTTTTGCACGCAAAATGCATCCTACACCCCTAAGGCTCAGAATATGTTAGCAGCCCAAAAAAGGCCTTAAAATGCATTTTAGGCCTGCAAAAATGTTGAAAACTTTGGAGGCCCAAAAAAGGGGTTACAGGCATCCTAGACCCCCTAAAGTCCAGAAAATGTTGGTGGCCCAAAAATGGTGTCAGAGAGCCCTGAATGTCCCAAAAATATTTGCAGCCTGAAAGGGGCATTAACCCGCATCCTAGACCACTGAAATTCCCAAAAATATTTTTGGCACGAAAAATGCATCCTACACCCCTGAAAGCTCAGAATATGTTAGCAGCCCAAAAAAGGCCTTCAAATGAATTTTAGGTCTGCAAAAATGTTGAAAACTTTGAAGGACCAAAAAGGGGGTTTACAGGCATCCTAGACCCACTAAAGTCCAGAAAATGGTGGTGGCCCAAAAATGGTGTCAGAGAGCCCTGAATGTCCCAAAAACATTTGCAGAGTGAAACGGGCATTAACCGGCATCCTAGACTACTGAAATTCCCAAAAATATTTTTGGCACAAAAAATGCATACTACACCCCTGAAAGCTCAGAATATGTTAGCAGCCCAAAAAAGGCCTTAAAATGAATTTTAGGCCTGCAAAAATGTTGAAAACTTTGAAGGACCAAAAAAGGGGTTTACATGCATCCTAGACCCCCTAAGGTCCAGAAAATGTTGGTGGCCCAAAAATGGTGTCAGAGAGTCCTGAATGTCCCAAAAACATTTGCAGCCTGAAAGGGGCATTAACCCGCATCCTAGACCACTGAAATTCCCAAAAATATTTTTGGCACGTAAAATGCATCATACACCCCTGAAAGCTCAGAATATGTTAGCAGCCCAAAAAAGGCCTTAAAATGCATTTTAGGCCTGCAAAAATATTGAAAACTTTGGAGGCCCAAAAAAGGGGTTTACAGGCATCCTAGACCCCCTAAAGTCCAGAAAATGTTGGTGGGCCAAAATCTGTGTCAGAGAGCTCTGAATGTCCCAAAACATTTGCAGCCTGAAAGGGGCATTAACCCGCATCCTAGACCACTGAAATTCCCAAAAATATTTTTGGCACAAAAAATGCATACTACACCCCTGAAAGTTCTGAAAATGTTAGCAGCCCAAAAATGCCTTAAAATGCATTTTATGCCTGCAAAAATATTGAAAACTTTGGAGGCCCAAAAAAGGGGTTTACGGGCATCCTAGACCCCCTAAAGTCCAGAAAATGTTTGTGGCCCAAAAACAGTGTCAGAGAGCTCTGAATGTCCCAAACAGATTTGCAGCCTGAAAGGGGCATTAAGTCGCATCCTAGACCACTGAAATTCCCCAAAATATTTTTGGCACAAAAAATGCATCCTACAACCCTGAAAGATCAGAAAATGTTGGCATCTCAAAAAAAGGCCTTAAAATGCATTTTAGGCTTGCAAAAATGTTGAAAACTTTGGAGGTGGAAAAAAGGGGGTTACAGGCATCCTAGACCCCCAAAAGTCCAGAAAATGTTGGTGGGCCAAAATCGGTGTCAGAGAGCTCTGAATGTCCCAAAAACATTTGCAGCCTGAAAGTGGCACTAACCCACATCCCAGACCACTGAAATTCCCAAAAATATTTTTGGCACAAAAAATGCATACTACACTCCTGAAAGTTCTGAAAATGTTAGCAGCCCAAAAATGCCTTAAAATGCATTTTAGGCCTGCAAAAATGTTGAAAACTTTGGAGGCCGAAAAAAGGGGTTTAGAGGCATCCTAGACCCCCTAAAGTCCAGAAAATGTTGGTGGGCCAAAATCTGTATCAGAGAGCTCTGAATGTCCCAAAAACATTTGCAGCCTCAAAGGGGCATTAACCCGCATCCTAGACCACTGAAATTCCCAAAAATATTTTTGGCACGAAAAATGCATCCTACACCCATGAAGCTCAGAATATGTTAGCAGCCCAAAAAAGGCCTTAAAATGCATTTTAGGCCTGCAAAAATGTTGAAAACTTTGAAGGACCAAAAAAGGGGTTTACAGGCATCCTAGACCCCCTAAAGTCCAGAAAAGGTTGGTGGCCCAAAAATGGTGTCAGAGAGCCCTGAATGTCCCAAAAACATTTG
Source organism: Ambystoma mexicanum (assembly GCF_040938575.1). NCBI lineage: Eukaryota > Metazoa > Chordata > Amphibia > Caudata > Ambystomatidae > Ambystoma > Ambystoma mexicanum. The sequence goes on from NC_090938.1 coordinate 148,793,902, forward strand.
CAGAGTGAAACGGGCATTAACACACATCCTAGACCACTGAAATTCCCAAAAATATTTTTGGCACAAAAAATGCATACTACACCCCTGAAAGTTCTGAAAATGTTAGCAGCCCAAAAATGCCTTAAAATGCATTTTAGGCCTGCAAAAATGTTGAAAACTTTGAAGGACCAAAAAAGGGGTTTACAGGCATCCTAGACCCCCTAATGTCCAGAAAATGTTGGTGGCTCAAAAATGGTGTCAGAGAGCCCTGAATGTCCCAAAAACATTTGCAGCCTGAAAGGGACATTAAGCCGCATCCTAGACCACTGAAATTCCCCAAAATATTGTTGGCATGAAAAATGCAACCTATACCCCTGAAGCTCAGAATATGTTAGCAGCCCAATTAAGGCCTTAAAATGCATTTTAGGCCTGCAAAAATGTTGAAAACTTTGAAGGACCAAAAAAGGGGTTTACAGGCATCCTAGACCCACTAAAGTCCAGAAAATGATGGTGGCCCAAAAATGGTGTCAGAGAGCCCTGAATGTCCCAAAACATTTGCAGCCTGAAAGGGGCATTAACCCGCATCCTAGACCACTGAAATTCCCAAAAATATTTTTGGCACGAAAAATGCATCCTACACCCCTGAAAGCTCAGAATATGTTAGCAGGCCAAAAAAGGCCTTCAAATGCATTTTAGGCCTGCAAAAATGTTGAAAACTTTGGAGGCCCAAAAAAGGGGTTTACAGGCATCCTAGACCCCCTAAAGTCCAGAAAATGTTGGTGGTCCAAAATCGGTCAGAGAGCTCTGAATGTCCCAAAAACATTTGCAGCATGAAAGGGGCATTAAGTCGCATCCTAGACCACTGAAATTCCCCAAAATATTTTTGGCATGAAAAATGCAACCTATACCCCTGAAGCTCAGAATATGTAAGCAGCCCAATTAAGGCCTTAAAATGCATTTTAGGCCTGCAAAAATGTTGAAAACTTTGAAGGACCAAAAAAGGGGTTTACAGGCATCCTAGACCCACTAAAGTCCAGAAAATGGTGGTGGCCCAAAAATGGTGTCAGAGAGCCCTGAATGTCCCAAAACATTTGCAGCCTGAAAGGGGCATTAACCCGCATCCTAGACCACTGAAACTCCCAAAAATATTTTTGGCACGAAAAATGCAACCAATACTCCTGAAGCTCAGAATATGTTAGCAGCCCAAAAAAGGCCTTAAAATGCATTTTATGCCTGCAAAAATGTTGAAAACTTTGGAGGCCCAAAAAAGGGGTTTACAGGCATCCTAGACCCCCTAAAGTCCAGAAAATGTTTGTGGCACAAAAACAGTGTCAGAGAGCTCTGAATGTCCCAAGCAGATGTGCAGCCTGAAAGGGGCATTAAGTCGCATCCTAGACCACTGAAATTCCCCAAAATATTTTTTGCACGAAAAATGCATCCTACACCCCTGAAGCTCAGAATATGTTAGCAGCCCAAAAATGCCTTAAAATGCATTTTAGGCCTGCAAAAATGTTGAAAACTTTGAAGGACCAAAAAAGGGGTTTACAGGCATCCTAGACCCCCTAAAGTCCAGAAAATGTTGGTGGCTCAAAAATGGTGTCAGAGAGCCCTGAATGTCCCAAAAACATTTGCAGCCTGAAATGGACATTAAGCCGTTTCCTAGACCACTGAAATTCCCCAAAATATTTTTGGCATGAAAAATGCAACCTATACCCCTGAAGCTCAGAATATGTTAGCAGCCCAATTAAGGCCTTAAAATGTATTTTAGGCCTGCAAAAATGTTGAAAACTTTGAAGGACCAAAAAAGGGGTTTACAGGCATCCTAGACCCACTAAAGTCCAGAAAATGGTGGTGGCCCAAAAATGGTGTCAGAGAGCCCTGAATGTCCCAAAAACATTTGCAGAGTGAAACGGGCATTAACCGGCATCCTAGACCACTGAAATTCCCAAAAATATTTTTGGCACAAAAAATGCATTCTACACCCCTGAAAGTTCTGAAAATGTTAGCAGCCCAAAAAAGGCCTAAAAGTGCATCTTAGGCCTGCAAAAATGTAGAAAACTTTGGAGGTGGAAAAAAGGGGTTTAGAGGCATCCTAGACCCCCTAAAGTCCAGAAAATGTTGGTGGGCCAAAATCTGTGTCAGAGAGCTCTGAATGTCCCAAAACATTTTCAGCCTGAAAGGGGCATTAACCCGCATCCTAGACCACTGAAACTCCCAAAAATATTTTTGGCACGAAAAATGCAACCTATACCCCTGAAGCTCAGAATATGTTAGCAGCCCAAAAAAGTCCTTAAAATGCATTTTACGCCTGCAAAAATGTTGAAAACTTTGGAGGCCCAAAAATGGGGTTTACAGGCATCCTAGACCCCCGAATGTCCAGAAAATGTTTGTGGCCCAAAAACAGTGTCAGAGAGCTCTGAATGTCCCAAACAGATTTGCAGCCTGAAAGTGGCACTAACCCACATCCCAGACCACTGAAATTCCCAAAAATATTTTTGGCACAAAAAATACATCCTACAACCCTGAAAGATCAGAAAATGTTGGCATCTCAAAAAAAGGACTTAAAATGCATCTTAAGCCTACAAAAATGTTGAAAACTTTGAAGGTCCAAAAAAGGGATTTACAGGCATCCTAGACCCCCTTAAGTCCAGAAAATGTTGGTGGGCCAAAATCTGTGTCAGAGAGCTCTGAATGCCGCAAAATCATTTGCAGAGTGAAACGGGCATTAACCCGCATCCTAGACCACTGAAATTCCCAAAAATATGTTTGGCATGAAAAATGCATCCTACACCCCTGAAGCTCAGAATATGTTAGCAGCCCAAAAAAGGCCTTAACATGCATTTTAGGCCTGCAAAAATATTGAAAACTTTGAAGGACCAAAAAAGGGGTTTACAGGCATCCTAGACCCCCTAAAGTCCAGAAAATGTTGGTGGCCCAAAAACAGTGTTAGAGAGCTCTGAATGTCCCAAACAGATTTGCAGCCTGAAAGGGGCATTAAGTCGCATCCTAGACCACTGAAATTCCCCAAAATATTTTTGGCACAAAAAATGCATCCTACAACCCTGAAAGATCAGAAAATGTTGGCAGTTCAAAAATGCCTTAAAGTGCATCTTAGGCCTGCAAAAATGTAGAAAACTTTGGAGGCCCAAAAAAGGGGTTTACAGGCATCCTAGACCCCCTAAAGTCCAGAAAATGTTGGTGGTCCAAAATCGGTCAGAGAGCTCTGAATGTCCCAAAAACATTTACAGCATGAAAGGGGCATTAAGTCGCATCCTAGACCACTGAAATTCCCCAAAATATTTTTGGCATGAAAAATGCAACCTATACCCCTGAAGCTCAGAATATGTTAGCAGCCCAATTAAGGCCTTAAAATGCATTTTAGGCCTGCAAAAATGTTGAAAACTTTGAAGGACCAAAAAAGGGGTTTACAGGCATCCTAGACCCACTAAAGTCCAGAAAATGGTGGTGGCCCAAAAATGGTGTCAGAGAGCCCTGAATGTCCCAAAACATTTGCAGCCTGAAAGGGGCATTAACCCGCATCCTAGACCACTGAAACTCCAAAAAATATTTTTGGCACGAAAAATGCAACCAATACTCCTGAAGCTCAGAATATGTTAGCAGCCCAAAAAAGGCCTTAAAATGCATTTTATGCCTGCAAAAATGTTGAAAACTTTGGAGGCCCAAAAAAGGGGTTTACAGACATCCTAGACCCCCTAAAGTCCAGAAAATGTTTGTAGCACAAAAACAGTGTCAGAGAGCTCTGAATGTACCAAGCAGATGTGCAGCCTGAAAGGGGCATTAAGTCGCATCCTAGACCACTGAAATTCCCCAAAATATTTTTTGCACGAAAAATGCATCCTACACCCCTGAAGCTCAGAATATGTTAGCAGCCCAAAAATGCCTTAAAATGCATTTTAGGCCTGCAAAAATGTTGAAAACTTTGAAGGACCAAAAAAGGGGTTTACAGGCATCCTAGACCCACTAAAGTCCAGAAAATGTTGGTGGCTCAAAAATGGTGTCAGAGAGCCCTGAATGTCTCAAAAACATTTGCAGAGTGAAACGGGCATTAACCCTCATCCTAGACCACTGAAATTCCCAAAAATATTTTTGGCACGAAAAATGCATCCTACACCCCTGAGAGCTCAGAATATGTTAGCAGCCCAAAAAAGGCCTTAAAATGCATTTTAGGCCTGCAAAAATGTTGAAAAATTTGGAGGCCCAAAAAAGGGGTTTACAGGCATCCTAGACCCCCTAAAGTCCAGAAAATGTTGGTGGGCCAAAATCGGTGTCAGAGACCTCTGAATGTCCCAAAAACATTTGCAGCCTGAAAGGGGCATTAAGCCGCATCCTAGACCAGTGAAATTCCCAAAAATATTTTTTGCACGAAAAATGCATCCTACACCCCTGAAGCTCAGAATATGTTAGCAGCCCAAAAATGCCTTAAAATGCATTTTAGGCCCGCAAAAATGTTGAAAACTTTGAAGGACCAAAAAAGGGGTTTACAGGCATCCTAGACCCCTAAAGTCCAGAAAATGTTGGTGGCTCAAAAATGGTGTCAGAGAGCCCTGAATGTCCCAAAAACATTTGCAGCCTGAAAGGGACATTAAGCCGCATCCTAGACCACTGAAATTCCCCAAAATATTTTTGGCATGAAAAATGCAACCTATACCCCTGAAGCTCAGAATATGTTAGCAGCCCAATTAAGGCCTTAAAATGCATTTTAGGCCTGCAAAAATGTTGAAAACTTTGAAGGACCAAAAAAGGGGTTTACAGGCATCCTAGACCCACTAAAGTCCAGAAAATGGTGGTGGCCCAAAAATGGTGTCAGAGAGCCCTGAATGTCCCAAAAACATTTGCAGAGTGAAACGGGCATTAACCGGCATCCTAGACCACTGAAATTCCCAAAAATATTTTTGGCACAAAAAATGCATACTACACCCCTGAAAGTTCTGAAAATGTTAGCAGCCCAAAAAAGGCCTAAAAGTGCATCTTAGGCCTGCAAAAATGTAGAAAACTTTGGAGGTGGAAAAAAGGGGTTTAGAGGCATCCTAGACCCCCTAAAGTCCAGAAAATGTTGGTGGGCCAAAATCTGTGTCAGAGAGCTCTGAATGTCCCAAATCATTTTCAGCCTGAAAGGGGCATTAACCCGCATCCTAGACCACTGAAACTTCCAAAAATATTTTTGGCACGAAAAATGCAACCTATACCCCTGAAGCTCAGAATATGTTAGCAGCCCAAAAAAGTCCTTAAAATGCATTTTACGCCTGCAAAAATGTTGAAAACTTTGGAGGCCCAAAAATGGGGTTTACGGGCATCCTAGACCCCCGAATGTCCAGAAAATGTTTGTGGCCCAAAAACAGTGTCAGAGAGCTCTGAATGTCCCAAACAGATTTGCAGCCTGAAAGTGGCACTAACCCACATCCCAGACCACTGAAATTCCCAAAAATATTTTTGGCACAAAAAATACATCCTACAACCCTGAAAGATCAGAAAATGTTGGCATCTCAATAAAAAAGGACTTAAAATGCATCTTAAGCCTACAAAAATGTTGAAAACTTTGGCGGTGGAAAAAAGGGGTTTAGCGGCATCCCAGACCCCTTAAAGAAATGTTAGTGGGCCAAAATCAGTGTCAGAGAGCTCTGAATGTCCCAAAAACATTTGCAGCCTGAAAGGGGCATTAAGCCGCATCCTAGACCACTGAAATTTCCCAAAATATTTTTGGCATGAAAAATTCAACCTATACCCCTGAAGCTCAGAATATGTTAGCAGCTCAAAAAAGGCCTTAAAATGCATTTTAGGCCTGCAAAAATGTTGAAAACTTTGGAGGCCCAAAAAAGGGGTTACAGGCATCCTAGACACCCTAAAGTCCAGAAAATGATTGTCGCTCAAAAATGGTGTCAGAAAGCCCTGAATTCCCAAAAACATTTGCAGCCTGCAAGGGGCATTAACCAGCATCCTAGACCACTGAAATTCCCAAAAATATTTTTTGCACGCAAAATGCATCCTACACCCCTAAGGCTCAGAATATGTTAGCAGCCCAAAAAAGGCCTTAAAATGCATTTTAGGCCTGCAAAAATGTTGAAAACTTTGGAGGCCCAAAAAAGGGGTTACAGGCATCCTAGACCCCCTAAAGTCCAGAAAATGTTGGTGGGCCAAAATTGGTGTCAGAGAGCTCTGAATGTCCCAAAAACATTTGCAGCCTGAAAGTGGCACTAACCCACATCCCAGACCACTGAAATTACCAAAAATATTTTTGGCACAAAAAATGCATCCTACAACCCTGAAAGATCAGAAAATGTTGGCATCTCAAAAAAAGGACTTAAAATGCATCTTAAGCCTGCAAAAATGTTGAAAACTTTGGAGGCCCAAAAATGGGGTTTACGGGCATCCTAGACCCCCGAATGTCCAGAAAATGTTTGTGGCCCAAAAACAGTGTCAGAGAGCTCTGAATGTCCCAAACAGATTTGCAGCCTGAAAGTGGCACTAACCCACATCCCAGACCACTGAAATTCCCAAAAATATTTTTGGCACAAAAAATACATCCTACAACCCTGAAAGATCAGAAAATGTTGGCAGCCCAAAAAAGGCCTTCAAATGCATTTTAGGTCTGCAAAAATGTTGAAAACCTTGAAGGACCAAAAAGGGGGTTTACAGGCATCCTAGACCCACTAAAGTCCAGAAAATGGTGGTGGCCCAAAAATGGTGTCAGAGAGCCCTGAATGTCCCAAAAACATTTGCAGAGTGAAACGGGCATTAACCGGCATCCTAGACTACTGAAATTTCCCAAAATATTTTTGGCATGAAAAATTCAACCTATACCCCTGAAGCTCAGAATATGTTAGCAGCCCAAAAAAGGCCTTAAAATGCATTTTAGGCCTGCAAAAATGTTGAAAACTTTGGAGGCCCAAAAAAGGGGTTACAGGCATCCTAGACACCCTAAAGTCCAGAAAATGATTGTCGCTCAAAAATGGTGTCAGAAAGCCCTGAATTCCCAAAAACATTCGTAGCCTGAAAGGGGCATTAACCAGAATCCTAGACCACTGAAATTCCCAAAAATATTTTTTGCACGCAAAATGCATCCTACACCCCTAAGGCTCAGAATATGTTAGCAGCCCAAAAAAGGCCTTAAAATGCATTTTAGGCCTGCAAAAATGTTGAAAACTTTGGAGGCCCAAAAAAGGGGTTACAGGCATCCTAGACCCCCTAAAGTCCAGAAAATGTTGGTGGCCCAAAAATGGTGTCAGAGAGCCCTGAATGTCCCAAAAATATTTGCAGCCTGAAAGGGGCATTAACCCGCATCCTAGACCACTGAAATTCCCAAAAATATTTTTGGCACGAAAAATGCATCCTACACCCCTGAAAGCTCAGAATATGTTAGCAGCCCAAAAAAGGCCTTCAAATGAATTTTAGGTCTGCAAAAATGTTGAAAACTTTGAAGGACCAAAAAGGGGGTTTACAGGCATCCTAGACCCACTAAAGTCCAGAAAATGGTGGTGGCCCAAAAATGGTGTCAGAGAGCCCTGAATGTCCCAAAAACATTTGCAGAGTGAAACGGGCATTAACCGGCATCCTAGACTACTGAAATTCCCAAAAATATTTTTGGCACAAAAAATGCATACTACACCCCTGAAAGCTCAGAATATGTTAGCAGCCCAAAAAAGGCCTTAAAATGAATTTTAGGCCTGCAAAAATGTTGAAAACTTTGAAGGACCAAAAAAGGGGTTTACATGCATCCTAGACCCCCTAAGGTCCAGAAAATGTTGGTGGCCCAAAAATGGTGTCAGAGAGTCCTGAATGTCCCAAAAACATTTGCAGCCTGAAAGGGGCATTAACCCGCATCCTAGACCACTGAAATTCCCAAAAATATTTTTGGCACGTAAAATGCATCATACACCCCTGAAAGCTCAGAATATGTTAGCAGCCCAAAAAAGGCCTTAAAATGCATTTTAGGCCTGCAAAAATATTGAAAACTTTGGAGGCCCAAAAAAGGGGTTTACAGGCATCCTAGACCCCCTAAAGTCCAGAAAATGTTGGTGGGCCAAAATCTGTGTCAGAGAGCTCTGAATGTCCCAAAACATTTGCAGCCTGAAAGGGGCATTAACCCGCATCCTAGACCACTGAAATTCCCAAAAATATTTTTGGCACAAAAAATGCATACTACACCCCTGAAAGTTCTGAAAATGTTAGCAGCCCAAAAATGCCTTAAAATGCATTTTATGCCTGCAAAAATATTGAAAACTTTGGAGGCCCAAAAAAGGGGTTTACGGGCATCCTAGACCCCCTAAAGTCCAGAAAATGTTTGTGGCCCAAAAACAGTGTCAGAGAGCTCTGAATGTCCCAAACAGATTTGCAGCCTGAAAGGGGCATTAAGTCGCATCCTAGACCACTGAAATTCCCCAAAATATTTTTGGCACAAAAAATGCATCCTACAACCCTGAAAGATCAGAAAATGTTGGCATCTCAAAAAAAGGCCTTAAAATGCATTTTAGGCTTGCAAAAATGTTGAAAACTTTGGAGGTGGAAAAAAGGGGGTTACAGGCATCCTAGACCCCCAAAAGTCCAGAAAATGTTGGTGGGCCAAAATCGGTGTCAGAGAGCTCTGAATGTCCCAAAAACATTTGCAGCCTGAAAGTGGCACTAACCCACATCCCAGACCACTGAAATTCCCAAAAATATTTTTGGCACAAAAAATGCATACTACACTCCTGAAAGTTCTGAAAATGTTAGCAGCCCAAAAATGCCTTAAAATGCATTTTAGGCCTGCAAAAATGTTGAAAACTTTGGAGGCCGAAAAAAGGGGTTTAGAGGCATCCTAGACCCCCTAAAGTCCAGAAAATGTTGGTGGGCCAAAATCTGTATCAGAGAGCTCTGAATGTCCCAAAAACATTTGCAGCCTCAAAGGGGCATTAACCCGCATCCTAGACCACTGAAATTCCCAAAAATATTTTTGGCACGAAAAATGCATCCTACACCCATGAAGCTCAGAATATGTTAGCAGCCCAAAAAAGGCCTTAAAATGCATTTTAGGCCTGCAAAAATGTTGAAAACTTTGAAGGACCAAAAAAGGGGTTTACAGGCATCCTAGACCCCCTAAAGTCCAGAAAAGGTTGGTGGCCCAAAAATGGTGTCAGAGAGCCCTGAATGTCCCAAAAACATTTGCAGAGTGAAACGGGCATTAACACGCATCCTAGACCACTGAAATTCCCAAAAATATTTTTGGCACAAAAAATGCATACTACACCCCTGAAAGTTCTGAAAATGTTAGCAGCCCAAAAATGCCTTAAAATGCATTTTAGGCCTGCAAAAATGTTGAAAACTTTGAAGGACCAAAAAAGGGGTTTACAGGCATCCTAGACCCCCTAATGTCCAGAAAATGTTGGTGGCTCAAAAATGGTGTCAGAGAGCCCTGAATGTCCCAAAAACATTTGCAGCCTGAAAGGGACATTAAGCCGCATCCTAGACCACTGAAATTCCCCAAAATATTGTTGGCATGAAAAATGCAACCTATACCCCTGAAGCTCAGAATATGTTAGCAGCCCAATTAAGGCCTTAAAATGCATTTTAGGCCTGCAAAAATGTTGAAAACTTTGAAGGACCAAAAAAGGGGTTTACAGGCATCCTAGACCCACTAAAGTCCAGAAAATGGTGGTGGCCCAAAAATGGTGTCAGAGAGCCCTGAATGTCCCAAAACATTTGCAGCCTGAAAGGGGCATTAACCCGCATCCTAGACCACTGAAATTCCCAAAAATATTTTTGGCACGAAAAATGCATCCTACACCCCTGAAAGCTCAGAATATGTTAGCAGGCCAAAAAAGGCCTTCAAATGCATTTTAGGCCTGCAAAAATGTTGAAAACTTTGGAGGCCCAAAAAAGGGGTTTACAGGCATCCTAGACCCCCTAAAGTCCAGAAAATGTTGGTGGTCCAAAATCGGTCAGAGAGCTCTGAATGTCCCAAAAACATTTGCAGCATGAAAGGGGCATTAAGTCGCATCCTAGACCACTGAAATTCCCCAAAATATTTTTGGCATGAAAAATGCAACCTATACCCCTGAAGCTCAGAATATGTAAGCAGCCCAATTAAGGCCTTAAAATGCATTTTAGGCCTGCAAAAATGTTGAAAACTTTGAAGGACCAAAAAAGGGGTTTACAGGCATCCTAGACCCACTAAAGTCCAGAAAATGGTGGTGGCCCAAAAATGGTGTCAGAGAGCCCTGAATGTCCCAAAACATTTGCAGCCTGAAAGGGGCATTAACCCGCATCCTAGACCACTGAAACTCCCAAAAATATTTTTGGCACGAAAAATGCAACCAATACTCCTGAAGCTCAGAATATGTTAGCAGCCCAAAAAAGGCCTTAAAATGCATTTTATGCCTGCAAAAATGTTGAAAACTTTGGAGGCCCAAAAAAGGGGTTTACAGGCATCCTAGACCCCCTAAAGTCCAGAAAATGTTTGTGGCACAAAAACAGTGTCAGAGAGCTCTGAATGTCCCAAGCAGATGTGCAGCCTGAAAGGGGCATTAAGTCGCATCCTAGACCACTGAAATTCCCCAAAATATTTTTTGCACGAAAAATGCATCCTACACCCCTGAAGCTCAGAATATGTTAGCAGCCCAAAAATGCCTTAAAATGCATTTTAGGCCTGCAAAAATGTTGAAAACTTTGAAGGACCAAAAAAGGGGTTTACAGGCATCCTAGACCCCCTAAAGTCCAGAAAATGTTGGTGGCTCAAAAATGGTGTCAGAGAGCCCTGAATGTCCCAAAAACATTTGCAGCCTGAAATGGACATTAAGCCGTTTCCTAGACCACTGAAATTCCCCAAAATATTTTTGGCATGAAAAATGCAACCTATACCCCTGAAGCTCAGAATATGTTAGCAGCCCAATTAAGGCCTTAAAATGTATTTTAGGCCTGCAAAAATGTTGAAAACTTTGAAGGACCAAAAAAGGGGTTTACAGGCATCCTAGACCCACTAAAGTCCAGAAAATGGTGGTGGCCCAAAAATGGTGTCAGAGAGCCCTGAATGTCCCAAAAACATTTGCAGAGTGAAACGGGCATTAACCGGCATCCTAGACCACTGAAATTCCCAAAAATATTTTTGGCACAAAAAATGCATTCTACACCCCTGAAAGTTCTGAAAATGTTAGCAGCCCAAAAAAGGCCTAAAAGTGCATCTTAGGCCTGCAAAAATGTAGAAAACTTTGGAGGTGGAAAAAAGGGGTTTAGAGGCATCCTAGACCCCCTAAAGTCCAGAAAATGTTGGTGGGCCAAAATCTGTGTCAGAGAGCTCTGAATGTCCCAAAACATTTTCAGCCTGAAAGGGGCATTAACCCGCATCCTAGACCACTGAAACTCCCAAAAATATTTTTGGCACGAAAAATGCAACCTATACCCCTGAAGCTCAGAATATGTTAGCAGCCCAAAAAAGTCCTTAAAATGCATTTTACGCCTGCAAAAATGTTGAAAACTTTGGAGGCCCAAAAATGGGGTTTACAGGCATCCTAGACCCCCGAATGTCCAGAAAATGTTTGTGGCCCAAAAACAGTGTCAGAGAGCTCTGAATGTCCCAAACAGATTTGCAGCCTGAAAGTGGCACTAACCCACATCCCAGACCACTGAAATTCCCAAAAATATTTTTGGCACAAAAAATACATCCTACAACCCTGAAAGATCAGAAAATGTTGGCATCTCAAAAAAAGGACTTAAAATGCATCTTAAGCCTACAAAAATGTTGAAAACTTTGAAGGTCCAAAAAAGGGATTTACAGGCATCCTAGACCCCCTTAAGTCCAGAAAATGTTGGTGGGCCAAAATCTGTGTCAGAGAGCTCTGAATGCCGCAAAATCATTTGCAGAGTGAAACGGGCATTAACCCGCATCCTAGACCACTGAAATTCCCAAAAATATGTTTGGCATGAAAAATGCATCCTACACCCCTGAAGCTCAGAATATGTTAGCAGCCCAAAAAAGGCCTTAACATGCATTTTAGGCCTGCAAAAATATTGAAAACTTTGAAGGACCAAAAAAGGGGTTTACAGGCATCCTAGACCCCCTAAAGTCCAGAAAATGTTGGTGGCCCAAAAACAGTGTTAGAGAGCTCTGAATGTCCCAAACAGATTTGCAGCCTGAAAGGGGCATTAAGTCGCATCCTAGACCACTGAAATTCCCCAAAATATTTTTGGCACAAAAAATGCATCCTACAACCCTGAAAGATCAGAAAATGTTGGCAGTTCAAAAATGCCTTAAAGTGCATCTTAGGCCTGCAAAAATGTAGAAAACTTTGGAGGCCCAAAAAAGGGGTTTACAGGCATCCTAGACCCCCTAAAGTCCAGAAAATGTTGGTGGTCCAAAATCGGTCAGAGAGCTCTGAATGTCCCAAAAACATTTACAGCATGAAAGGGGCATTAAGTCGCATCCTAGACCACTGAAATTCCCCAAAATATTTTTGGCATGAAAAATGCAACCTATACCCCTGAAGCTCAGAATATGTTAGCAGCCCAATTAAGGCCTTAAAATGCATTTTAGGCCTGCAAAAATGTTGAAAACTTTGAAGGACCAAAAAAGGGGTTTACAGGCATCCTAGACCCACTAAAGTCCAGAAAATGGTGGTGGCCCAAAAATGGTGTCAGAGAGCCCTGAATGTCCCAAAACATTTGCAGCCTGAAAGGGGCATTAACCCGCATCCTAGACCACTGAAACTCCAAAAAATATTTTTGGCACGAAAAATGCAACCAATACTCCTGAAGCTCAGAATATGTTAGCAGCCCAAAAAAGGCCTTAAAATGCATTTTATGCCTGCAAAAATGTTGAAAACTTTGGAGGCCCAAAAAAGGGGTTTACAGACATCCTAGACCCCCTAAAGTCCAGAAAATGTTTGTAGCACAAAAACAGTGTCAGAGAGCTCTGAATGTACCAAGCAGATGTGCAGCCTGAAAGGGGCATTAAGTCGCATCCTAGACCACTGAAATTCCCCAAAATATTTTTTGCACGAAAAATGCATCCTACACCCCTGAAGCTCAGAATATGTTAGCAGCCCAAAAATGCCTTAAAATGCATTTTAGGCCTGCAAAAATGTTGAAAACTTTGAAGGACCAAAAAAGGGGTTTACAGGCATCCTAGACCCACTAAAGTCCAGAAAATGTTGGTGGCTCAAAAATGGTGTCAGAGAGCCCTGAATGTCTCAAAAACATTTGCAGAGTGAAACGGGCATTAACCGGCATCCTAGACCACTGAAAATCCCAAAAATATATTTGGCACGAAAAATGCAACCAATACTCCTGAAGCTCAGAATATGTTAGCAGCCCAAAAAAGTCCATAAAATGCATTTTACGCCTGCAAAAATGTTGAAAACTTTGGAGGCCCAAAAATGGGGTTTACAGGCATCCTAGACCCCCGAATGTCCAGAAAATGTTTGTGGCCCAAAAACAGTGTCAGAGAGCTCTGAATGTCCCAAACAGATTTGCAGCCTGAAAGTGGCACTAACCCACATCCCAGACCACTGAAATTCCCAAAAATATTTTTGGCACAAAAAATACATCCTACAACCCTGAAAGATCAGAAACTGTTGGCATCTAAAAAAAAGGACTTAAAATGCATCTTAAGCCTACAAAAATGTTGAAAACTTTGAAGGTCCAAAAAAGGGGTTTACAGGCATCCTAGACCCCCTTAAGTCCAGAAAATGTTGGTGGGCCAAAATCTGTGTCAGAGAGCTCTGAATGCCCCAAAATCATTTGCAGAGTGAAACGGGCATTAACCCGCATCCTAGACCACTGAAATTCCCCAAAATATTTTTGGCACAAAAAATGCATCCTACAACCCTGAAAGATCAGAAAATGTTGGCAGTTCAAAAATGCCTTAAAGTGCATCTTAGGCCTGCAAAAATGTAGAAAACTTTGGCGGTGGAAAAAAGGGGTTTAGAGGCATCCCAGACCCCCTAAAGTCCAGAAAATGTTAGTGGGCCAAAATCGGTGTCAGAGAGCTCTGAATGTCCCAAAAACATTTGCAGCCTGAAAGGGGCAGTAAGCCGCATCCTAGACCACTGAAATTTCCCAAAATATTTTTGGCATGAAAAATTCAACCTATACCCCTGAAGCTCAGAATATGTTAGCAGCCCAAAAAAGGCCTTAAAATGCATTTTAGGCCTGCAAAAATGTTGAAAACTTTGGAGGCCCAAAAAAGGGGTTACAGGCATCCTAGACACCCTAAAGTCCAGAAAATGATTGTCGCTCAAAAATGGTGTCAGAAAGCCCTGAATTCCCAAAAACATTTGCAGCCTGAAAGGGGCATTAACCAGCATCCTAGACCACTGAAATTCCCAAAAATATTTTTTGCACGCAAAATGCATCCTACACCCCTAAGGCTCAGAATATGTTAGCAGCCCAAAAAAGGCCTTAAAATGCATTTTAGGCCTGCAAAAATGTTGAAAACTTTGGAGGCGCAAAAAAGGGGTTACAGGCATCCTAGACCCCCTAAAGTCCAGAAAATGTTGGTGGGCCAAAATTGGTGTCAGAGAGCTCTGAATGTCCCAAAAACATTTGCAGCCTGAAAGTGGCACTAACCCACATCCCAGACCACTGAAATTACCAAAAATATTTTTGGCAAAAAAATGCATCCTACAACCCTGAAAGATCAGAAAATGTTGGCATCTCAAAAAAAGGACTTAAAATGCATCTTAAGCCTACAAAAATGTTGAAAACTTTGAAGGTCCAAAAAGGGGTTTACAGGCATCCTAGACCCCCTAAAGTCCAGAAAATGGTTGTGGCCCAAGAATGGTGTCAGAGAGCCCTGAATGTCCCAAAAACATTTGCAGCCTGAAAGGGGCATTAATCCGCACCCTAGACCATTGAAATTCCCAAAAATATTTTTGGCACAAAAAATGCATACTACACCCCTGAAAGTTCTGAAAATGTTAGCAGCCCAAAAAAGGCCTTAAAATGCATTTTAGGCCTGCAAAAATGTTGAAAACTTTGAAGGACCAAAAAAGGGGTTTACAGGCATTCTAGACCCCCTAAAGTCCAGAAAATGTTGGTGGCCCAAAAATGGTGTCAGAGAGCCCTTAATGTCCCAAAAACATTTGCAGCCTCAAAGGGGCATTAACCCGCATCCTAGACCACTGAAATTCACAAAAATATTTTTGGCACAAAAAATGCATACTACACCCCTGAAAGTTCTGAAAATGTTAGCAGCCCAAAAATGCCTTAAAATGCATTTTAGGCCTGCAAAAATGTTGAAAACTTTGAAGGACCAAAAAAGGGGTTTACAGGCATCCTAGACCCCCTAAAGTCCAGAAAATGGTTGTGGCCCAAAAATGGTGTCAGAGAGCCCTGAATGTCCCAAAAACATTTGCAGCCTGAAAGGGGCATTAACCCGCACCCTAGACCACTGAAATTCCCAAAAATATTTTTGACACAAAAAATGCATACTACACCCCTGAAAGTTCTGAAAATGTTAGCAGCCCAAAAATGCCTTAAAATGCATTTTAGGCCTGCAAAAATATTGAAAACTTTGGAGGCCGAAAAAAGGGGTTTAGAGGCATCCTAGACCCCATAAAGTCCAGAAAATGTTGGTGGGCCAAAATCTGTGTCAGAGAGCTCTGAATGTCCCAAAAACATTTGCAGCCTCAAAGGGGCATTAACCCGCATCCTAGACCACTGAAATTCCCAAAAATATTTTTGGCACGAAAAATGCATCCTACACCCATGAAGCTCAGAATATGTTAGCAGCCCAAAAATGCCTTAAAATGCATTTTAGGCCTGCAAAAATGTTGAAAACTTTGAAGGACCAAAAAAGGGGTTTACAGGCATCCTAGACCCCCTAAAGTCCAGAAAATGTTGGTGGCCCAAAAATGGTGTCAGAGAGCCCTGAATGCTCCAAAAACATTTGCAGAGTGAAACGGGCATTAACCCGCATCCTAGACCACTGAAATTCCCAAAAATATTTTTGGCACAAAAAAATGCATACTACACCCCTGAAAGTTCTGAAAATGTTAGCAGCCCAAAAATGTCTTAAAATGCATTTTAGGCCTGCAAACCTGTTGAAAACTTTGAAGGACCAAAAAAGGGGTTTACAGGCATCCTAGACCCCCTAAAGTCCAGAAAATGTTGGTGGCTCAAAAATGGTGTCAGAGAGCCCTGAATGTCCCAAAAACATTTGCAGCCTGAAAGGGACATTAAGCCGCATCCTAGACCACTGAAATTCCCCAAAATATTTTTGGCATGAAAAATGCAACCTATACCCCTGAAGCTCAGAATATGTTAGCAGCCCAATTGAGGCCGTCAAATGCATTTTAGGCCTGCAAAAATGTTGAAAACTTTGGAGGCCCAAAAAAGGGGTTTACAGGCATCCTAGACCCCCTAAAGTCCAGAAAATGTTGGTGGGCCAAAATCGGTCAGAGAGCTCTGAATGTCCCAAAAACATGTGCAGCCTGAAAGGGGCATTAAGTCACATCCTAGACCACTGAAATTCCCCAAAATATTTTTGTCATGAAAAATGCAACCTATACCCCTGAAGCTCAGAATATGTTAGCAGCCCAATTAAGGCCTTAAAATGCATTTTAGGCCTGCAAAAATGTTGAAAACTTTGAAGGACCAAAAAAGGGGTTTACAGGCATCCTAGACCCACTAAAGTCCAGAAAATGGTGGTGGCCCAAAAATGGTGTCAGAGAGCCCTGAATGTCCCAAAACATTTGCAGCCTGAAAGGGGCATTAACCCGCATCCTAGACCACTGAAACTCCAAAAAATATTTTTGGCACGAAAAATGCAACCAATACTGGCACGAAAAATGCAACCAATACTCCTGAAGCTCAGAATATTTTAGCAGCCCAAAAAAGTCCTTAAAATGCATTTTACGCCTGCAAAAATGTTGAAAACTTTGGAGGCCCAAAAATGGGGTTTACAGGCACCCTAGACCCCCTAAAGTCCAGAAAATGTTTGTGGCCCATAAACAGTGTCAGAGAGCTCTGAATGTCCCAAACAGATTTGCAGCCTGAAAGGGGCATTAAGTCGCATCCTAGACCACTGAAATTCCCCAAAATATTTTTGGCACAAAAAATGCATCCTACAACCCTGAAAGATTAGAAAATGTTGGCATCTCAAAAAAAGGACTTAAAATGCATCTTAAGCCTACAAAAATGTTGAAAACTTTGAAGGACCAAAAAAGGGGTTTACAGGTATCCTAGACCCCCTAAGGTCCAGAAAATGTTGGTGGCCCAAAAATGGTGTCAGAGAGTCCTGAATGCCCCAAAAACATTTGCAGCCTGAAAGGGGCATTAACCCGCATCCTAGACCACTGAAATTCCCAAAAATATTTTTGGCACGAAAAATGCATCCTACACCCCTGAAAGCTCAGAATATGTTAGCAGCCCAAAAAAGGCCTTAAAATGCATTTTAGGCCTGCAAAAATGTTGAAAACTTTGGAGGCCCAAAAAAGGGGTTTACATGCATCCTAGACCCCCTAAAGTCCAGAAAATGTTGGTGGGCCAAAATCGGTGTCAGAGAGCTCTGAATGTCCCAAAAACATTTGCAGCCTGAAAGGGGCATTAAGCCGCATCCTAGACCACTGAAATTCCCCAAGATTTTTTTGGCATGAAAAATGCAACCTATACCCCTGAAGCTGAGAATATATTCGCAGCCCAAAAAAGGCCTCAAAATGCATTTTAGGCCTGCAAAAATATTGAAAACTTTGACGGACCAAAAAAGGGGTTTACAGGCATCCTAGACCCCCTAAAGTCCAGAAAATGTTGGTGGCCCAAAAATGGTGTCAGAGAGCCCTGAATGTCCCAAAAATATTTGCAGCCTGAAAGGGGCATTAACCCGCATCCTAGACCACTGAAATTCCCAAAAATATTTTTGGCACGAAAAATGCATCCTACACCCCTGAAAGCTCAGAATATGTTAGCAGCCAAAAAAAGGCCTTCAAATGCATTTTAGGTCTGCAAAAATGTTGAAAACTTTGAAGGACCAAAAAGGGGGTTTAGAGGCATCCTAGACCCACTAAAGTCCAGAAAATGGTGGTGGCCCAAAAATGGTGTCAGAGAGCTCTGAATGTCCCAAAAACATTTGCAGAGTGAAACGGGCATTAACCGGCATCTTAGACTACTGAAATTCCCAAAAATATTTTTAGCACAAAAAATGCATACTACACCCCTGAAAGTTCTGAAAATGTTAGCAGCCCAAAAATGCCTTAAAGTGCATCTTAGGCCTGCAAAAATATAGAAAACCTTGGAGGTGGAAAAAAGGGGTTTAGAGGCATCCTAGACCCCCTAAAGTCCAGAAAATGTTAGTGGGCCAAAATCGGTGTTAGAGAGCTCTGAATGTCCCAAAAACATTTGCAGCCTGAAAGGGGCATTAAGCCGCATCCTAGACCACTGAAATTTCCTAAAATATTTTTGGCATGAAAAATTCAACCTATACCCCTGAAGCTCAGACTATGTTAGCAGCCCAAAAAAGGCCTTAAAATGCATTTTAGGCCTGCAAAAATGTTGAAAACTTTGGAGGTCCAAAAAAGGGGTTACAGGCATCCTAGACCCCCTAAGGTCCAGAAAATGGTTGTGGCCCAAGAATGGTGTCAGAGAGCCCTGAATGTCCCAAAAACATTTGCAGCCTGAAAGGGGCATTAATCCGCACCCTAGACCATTGAAATTCCCAAAAATATTTTTGGCACAAAAAATGCATACTACACCCCTGAAAGTTCTGAAAATGTTAGCAGCCCAAAAAAGGCCTTAAAATGCATTTTAGGCCTGCAAAAATGTTGAAAACTTTGAAGGACCAAAAAAGGGGTTTACAGGCATTCTAGACCCCCTAAAGTCCAGAAAATGTTGGTGGCCCAAACATGGTGTCAGAGAGCCCTGAATGTCCCAAAAACATTTGCAGCCTCAAAGGGGCATTTACCCGCATCCTAGACCACTGAAATTCCCAAAAATATTTTTGGCACAAAAAATGCATACTACACCCCTGAAAGTTCTGAAAATGTTAGCAGCCCAAAAATGCCTTAAAATGCATTTTAGGCCTGCAAAAATATTGAAAACTTTGGAGGCCGAAAAAAAAGGGGTTACAGGCATCCTAGACCCCATAAAGTGCAGAAAATGTTGGCTGGCCAAAATCTGTGTCAGAGAGCTCTGAATGTCCCAAAAACATTTGCAGCCTCAAAGGGGCATTAACCCGCATCCTAGACCACTGAAATTCCCAAAAATATTTTTGGCACGAAAAATGCATCCTACACCCATGAAGCTCAGAATATGTTAGCAGCCCAAAAAAGGCCTTAAAATGTATTTTAGGCCTGCAAACATGTTGAAAACTTTGAAGGACCAAAAAAGGGGTTTACAGGCATCCTAGACCCTCTAAAGTCCAGAAAATGTTGGTGGCCCAAAAATGGTGTCAGAGAGCCCTGAATGTCCCAAAAACATTTGCAGAGTGAAATGGGCATTAACACACATCATAGACCACTGAAATTCCCAAAAATATTTTTGGCACAAAAAATGCATACTACACCCCTGAAAGTTCTGAAAATGTTAGCAGCCCAAAAATGCCTTAAAATGCATTTTAGGCAAAATGTTGAAAACTTTGAAGGACCAAAAAAGGGGTTTACAGGCATCCTAGACCCCCTAAAGTCCAGAAAATGTTGGTGGCCCAAAAATGGTGTCAGAGAGCCCTGAATGCTCCAAAAACATTTGCAGAGTGAAACGGGCATTAACCCGCATCCTAGACCACTGAAATTCCCAAAAATATTTTTGGCACAAAAAAATGCATACTACACCCCTGAAAGTTCTGAAAATGTTAGCAGCCCAAAAATGTCTTAAAGTGCATCTTAGGCCTGCAAAAATGTTGAAAACTTTGAAGGACCAAAAAAGTGGTTTACAGGCATCCTAGACCCCCTAAAGTCCAGAAAACGTTGGTGGGCCAAAATCTGTCCGAGAGCTCTGAATTTCCCAAAACATTTGCAGCCTGAAAGGGGCATTAACCCGCATCCTAGACCACTGAAACTCCAAAAAATATTTTTGCACGAAAAATGCAACCTATACCCCTGAAGCTCAGAATATGTTAGCAGCCCAAAAAAGGCCTTAAAATGCATTTTATGCCTGCAAAAATGTTGAAAACTTTGGAGGCCCAAAAAGGGGGTTTACAGGCATCCTAGACCCCCTAAAGTCCAGAAAAGGTGTGTGGCCCAAAAACAGTGTCAGAGAGCTCTGAATGTCCCAAACAGATTTGCAGCCTGAAAGGGGCATTAAGTCGCATCCTAGACCACTGAAATTCCCTAAAATATTTTTGCCACAAAAAATGCATCCTACAACCCTGAAAGATCAGAAAATGTTGGCAGCTCAAAAAAAGGACTTAAAATGCTTCTTAGGCCTGCACAAATGTTGAACACTTTGGAGGCCGAAAAAAGGGGTTTACAGGCATCCTAGACCCCCTAAAGTCCAGAAAATGTTGGTGGGCCAAAATCGGTGTCAGAGAGCTCTGAATGTCCCAAAAACATTTGCAGCCTGAAAGTGGCACTAACCCACATCCCAGACCACTGAAATTCGTAAAAATATTTTTGGCACAAAAAATGCATCCTACAACCCTGAAAGATCAGAAAATGTTGGCATCTCAAAAAAAGGCCTTAAAATGCATTTTAGGCCTGCAAAAATGTTGAAAACTTTGAAGGACCAAAAAAGGGGTTTACAGGCATCCTAGACCCCCTAAAGTCCAGAAAATGTTGGTGGCCCAAAAATGGTGTCAGAGAGCCCTGAATGTTCCAAAAACATTTGCATAGTGAAACGGGCATTAAGCCGCATCCTTAGACCACTGAAATTCCCAAAAATATTTTTGGCACAAAAAATGCATACTACACCCCTGAAAGTTCTGAAAATGTTAGCAGCCCAAAAATGCCTTAAAATGCATTTTAGGCCTGCAAAAATGTTGAAAACTTTGAAGGACCAAAAAAGGGGTTTACAGGCATCCTAGATCCCCTAAAGTCCAGAAAATGTTGGTGGCCCAAAAATGGTGTCAGAGAGCCCTGAATGTCCCAAAAACATTTGCAGAGTGAAACGGGCATTAACCCGCATCCTAGACCTCTGACATTCCCAAAAATATTTTTGGCACAAAAAATGAATACTACACCCATGAAGCTCAGAATATGTCAGCAGCCCAAAAAAAGGCCTTAAAATGCATCTTAGGCCTGCAAAAATGTAGAAAACTTTGAAGGACCAAAAAAGGGGTTTACAGGCATCCTAGACCCCCTAAAGTCCAGAAAATGTTGGTGGCCCAGAAATGGTGTCAGAGAGCCCTGAAGGGTCCAAAAACATTTGCAGAGTGAAACGGGCATTAACCCGCATCCTAGACCACTGAAATTCCCAAAAATATTTTTGGCACAAAAAATGCATCCTACAACCCTGAAAGAGCAGAAAATGTTGGCATCTCAAAAAAAGGACTTAAAATGCATCTTAAGCCTACAAAAATGTTGAAAACTTTGAAGGACCAAAAAAGGGGTTTACAGGCATCCTAGACCCCCTAAAGTCTAGAAAATGGTTGTGGCCCAAAAATGGTGTCAGAGAGCCCTGAATGTCCCAAAAACATTTGCAGCCTGAAAGGGGCATTAATCTGCATCCTAGACCACTGAAATTCCCAAAAATATTTTTGGCACAAAAAATGCATACTACACCCCTGAAAGTTCTGAAAATGTTAGCAGCCCAAAAATGCCTTAAAATGCATTTTAGGCCTGCAAAAATGTTGAAAACTTTGGAGGTGGAAAAAAGGAGTTTAGAGGCATCCTAGACCCCCTAAAGTACAGAAAATGTTGGTGGGCCAAAATATATGTCAGAGAGCTCTGAATGTCCCAAAAACATTTGCAGCCTCAAAGGGGCATTAACCCGCATCCTAGACCACTGAAATTCACAAAAATATTTTTGGCACAAAAAATGCATACTACACCCCTGAAAGTTCTGAAAATGTTAGCAGCCCAAAAATGCCTTAAAGTGCATCTTAGGCCTGCAAAAATGTTGAAAACTTTGAAGGACCAAAAAAGGGGTTTACAGGCATCCTAGACCCCCTAAAGTCCAGAAAATGTTGGTGGCCCAAAAATGGTGTCAGAGAGCCCTGAATGGTCCAAAAACATTTGCAGAGTGAAACGGGCATTAACCTGCATCCTAGACCACTGAAATTCCCAAAAATATTTTTGGCACAAAAAATGCATACTACACCCCTGAAAGTTCTGAAAATGTTAGCAGCCCAAAAATGCCTTAAAATGCATTTTAGGCCTGCAAACATGTTGAAAACTTTGAAGGACCAAAAAAAGTGGTTTACAGGCATCCTAGACCCCCTAAAGTCCAGACAACGTTGGTGGGCCAAAATCTGTCCGAGAGCTCTGAATTTCCCAAAACATTTGCAGCCTGAAAGGGGCATTAACCCGCATCCTAGACCACTGAAATTCCCTAAAATATTTTTGCCACAAAAAATGCATCCTACAACCCTGAAAGATCAGAAAATGTTGGCAGCTCAAAAAAAGGACTTAAAATGCTTCTTAGGCCTGCACAAATGTTGAACACTTTGGAGGCCGAAAAAAGGGGTTTACAGGCATCCTAGACCCCCTAAAGTCCAGAAAATGTTGGTGGGCCAAAATCGGTGTCAGAGAGCTCTGAATGTCCCAAAAACATTTGCAGCCTGAAAGTGGCACTAACCCACATCCCAGACCACTGAAATTCGTAAAAATATTTTTGGCACAAAAAATGCATCCTACAACCCTGAAAGATCAGAAAATGTTGGCATCTCAAAAAAAGGCCTTAAAATGCATTTTAGGCCTGCAAAAATGTTGAAAACTTTGAAGGACCAAAAAAGGGGTTTACAGGCATCCTAGACCCCCTAAAGTCCAGAAAATGTTGGTGGCCCAAAAATGGTGTCAGAGAGCCCTGAATGTTCCAAAAACATTTGCATAGTGAAACGGGCATTAAGCCGCATCCTTAGACCACTGAAATTCCCAAAAATATTTTTGGCACAAAAAATGCATACTACACCCCTGAAAGTTCTGAAAATGTTAGCAGCCCAAAAATGCCTTAAAATGCATTTTAGGCCTGCAAAAATGTTGAAAACTTTGAAGGACCAAAAAAGGGGTTTACAGGCATCCTAGATCCCCTAAAGTCCAGAAAATGTTGGTGGCCCAAAAATGGTGTCAGAGAGCCCTGAATGTCCCAAAAACATTTGCAGAGTGAAACGGGCATTAACCCGCATCCTAGACCTCTGACATTCCCAAAAAATATTTTTGGCACAAAAAATGAATACTACACCCATGAAGCTCAGAATATGTTAGCAGCCCAAAAAAAGGCCTTAAAATGCATCTTAGGCCTGCAAAAATGTAGAAAACTTTGAAGGACCAAAAAAGGGGTTTACAGGCATCCTAGACCCCCTAAAGTCCAGAAAATGTTGGTGGCCCAGAAATGGTGTCAGAGAGCCCTGAAGGGTCCAAAAACATTTGCAGAGTGAAACGGGCATTAACCCGCATCCTAGACCACTGAAATTCCCAAAAATATTTTTGGCACAAAAAATGCATCCTACAACCCTGAAAGATCAGAAAATGTTGGCATCTCAAAAAAAGGACTTAAAATGCATCTTAAGCCTACAAAAATGTTGAAAACTTTGAAGGACCAAAAAAGGGGTTTACAGGCATCCTAGACCCCCTGAAGTCTAGAAAATGGTTGTGGTCCAAAAATGGTGTCAGAGAGCCCTGAATGTCCCAAAAACATTTGCAGCCTGAAAGGGGCATTAATCTGCATCCTAGACCACTGAAATTCCCAAAAATATTTTTGGCACAAAAAATGCATACTACACCCCTGAAAGTTCTGAAAATGTTAGCAGCCCAAAAATGCCTTAAAATGCATTTTAGGCCTGCAAAAATGTTGAAAACTTTGGAGGTGGAAAAAAGGAGTTTAGAGGCATCCTAGACCCCCTAAAGTACAGAAAATGTTGGTGGGCCAAAATATATGTCAGAGAGCTCTGAATGTCCCAAAAACATTTGCAGCCTCAAAGGGGCATTAACCCGCATCCTAGACCACTGAAATTCCCAAAAATATTTTTGGCACGAAAAATGCATCTTACACCCATGAAAGCTCAGAATATGTTAGCAGCCCAAAAAAGGCCTTAAAATGCATTTTAGGCCTGCAAAAATGTTGAAAACTTTGAAGGACCAAAAAAGGGGTTTACAGGCATCCTAGACCCCCTAAAGTCCAGAAAATGTTGGTGGCCCATAAATGGTGTCAGAGAGCCCTGAATGGCCCAAAAACATTTGCAGCCTCAAAGGGGCATTAACCCGCATCCTAGACCACTGAAATTCACAAAAATATTTTTGGCACAAAAAATGCATACTACACCCCTGAAAGTTCTGAAAATGTTAGCAGCCCAAAAATGCCGTAAAATGCATTTTAGGCCTGCAAAAATGTTGAAAACTTTGAAGGACCAAAAAAGGGGTTTACAGGCATCCCAGACCCCCTAAAGTCCAGAAAATGTTGGTGGGCCAAAATCTGTGTCAGAGAGCTCTGAATGTCCCAAAACATTTGCAGCCTGAAAGGGGCATTAACCCGCATCCTAGACCACTGAAACTCCCAAAAATATTTTTGGCACGAAAAATGCAACCTATACCCCTGAAGCTCAGAATATGTTAGCAGCCCAAAAAAGTCCTTAAAATGCATTTTACGCCTGCAAAAATGTTGAAAACTTTGGAGGCCCAAAAATGGGGTTCACAGGCATCCTAGACCCCCTAAAGTCCAAAAAATGTTTGTGGCCCAAAAACAGTGTCAGAGAGCTCTGAATGTCCCAAACAGATTTGCAGCCTGCAAGGGCCATTAAGTCGCATCCTAGACCACTGAAATTCCCCAAAATATTTTTGGCACAAAAAATGCATCCTACAACCCTGAAAGATCAGAAAATGTTGGCATCTCAAAAAAAAGGACTTAAAATGCATCTTAAGCCTACACAAATGTTGAAAACTTTGAAGGTCCAAAAAAGGGGTTTACGGGCATCCTAGACCCCCTTAAGTCCAGAAAA
Source organism: Ambystoma mexicanum (assembly GCF_040938575.1). Taxonomy (NCBI): domain Eukaryota; kingdom Metazoa; phylum Chordata; class Amphibia; order Caudata; family Ambystomatidae; genus Ambystoma; species Ambystoma mexicanum. The sequence continues at coordinate 148,818,887 of NC_090938.1, forward strand.
TGTTGGTGGGCCAAAATCTGTGTCAGAGAGCTCTGAATGCCCCAAAAACATTTGCAGAGTGAAACAGGCATTAACCCGCATCCTAGACCACTGAAATTCCCAAAAATATTTTTGGCATGAAAAATGCATCCTACACCCCTGAAAGCTCAGAATATGTTAGCAGCCCAAAAAAGGCCTTAAAATGAATTTTAGGCCTACAAAAAGTGTTGAAAACTTTGAAGGACCAAAAAAGGGGTTTACAGGCATCCTAGACCCCCTAAGGTCCAGAAAATGTTGGTGGCCCAAAAATGGTGTCAGAGAGCCCTGAATGTCCCAAAAACATTTGCAGCCTGAAAGGGGCATTAAGCCGCATCCTAGACCACTGAAATTCCCCAAGATATTTTTGGCATGAAAAATGCAACCTATACCCCTGAAGCTCAGAATATGTTAGCAGCCCAAAAAAGGCCTTAAAATGCAATTTAGGCCTGCAAAAATGTTGAAAACTTTGGAGGCCCAAAAAAAGGGTTACAGGCATCCTAGACCCCCTAAAGTCCTGAAAATTATTGTGGCTCAAAAATGGTGTCAGAGAGCCCTAAATTCCCAAAAACATTTGCAGCTTGAAAGGGGCATTAACCCGCATCCTAGACCACTGAAATTTCCAAAAATATTTTTTGCACGAAAAATGCATCCTACACCCCTGAAGCTCAGAATATGTTAGCAGCCCAAAAAAGGCCTTAACATGCATTTTAGGCATGCAAAAATATTGAAAACTGTGAAGGACCAAAAAAGGGGTTTACAGGCATCCTAGACCCCCTAAAGTGCAGAAAATGTTGGTGGCCCAAAAATGGTGTCAGAGAGCCCTGAATGTCCCAAAAATATTTGCAGCCTGAAAGGGGCATTAACCGCATCCTAGACCACTGAAATTCCCAAAAATATTTTTGGCACGAAAAATGCATCCTACACCCCTTAAAGCTCAGAATATGTTAGCAGCCCAAAAAAGGCCTTCAGATGCATTTTAGGCCTGCAAAAATGTTGAAAACTTTGAAGGTCCAAAAAAGGGGTTTACAGGCATCCTAGACCCCCTAAAGTCCAAAAAATGGTAGTGGCCCAAAAATGGTGTCAGAGAGCCCTGAATGTCCCAAAAACATTTGCAGCCTGAAAGGGGCATTAACCCGCATCCTAGACCACTGAAATTCCCAAAAATATTTTTGGCACAAAAAATGCATACTACACCCCTGAAAGTTCTGGAAATGTTAGCAGCCCAAACATGCCTTAAAATGCATTTTAGGCCTGCAAAAATGTTGAAAACTTTGGAGGCCGAAAAAAGGGGTTTAGAGGCATCCTAGACCCCCTAATGTCCAGAAAATGTTGGTGGGCCAAAATCTGTGTCAGAGAGCTCTGAATGTCCCAAAAACATTTGCAGCCTCAAAGGGGCATTAACCCGCATCCTAGACCACTGAAATCCCAAAAATATTTTTGGCACGAAAAATGCATCCTACACCCATGAAGCTCAGAATATGTTAGCAGCCCAAAAAAGGCCTTAAAATGCATTTTAGGCCTGCAAAAATGTTGAAAACTTTGAAGGACCAAAAAAGGGGTTTACAGGCATCCTAGACCCCCTAAAGTCCAGAAAATGTTGGTGGCCCAAAAATGGTGTCAGAGAGCCCTAAATTCCCAAAAATATTTGCAGCCTGAAAGGGGCATTAACCCGCATCCTAGACCACTGAAATTTCCAAAAATATTTTTTGCACGAAAAATGCATCCTACACCCCTGAAGCTCAGAATATGTTAGCAGCCCAAAAAAGGCCTTAAAATGCATTTTAGGCCTGTAAAAATGTTGAAAACTTTGGAGGCCCAAAAAAGGGGTTTACAGGCATCCTAGGCCCCCTGAAGTCCAGAAAATGTTGGTGGGCCAAAATCGGTCAGAGAGCTCTGAATGTTCCAAAAACATTTGCAGTGTGAAACGGGCATTAACCGGCATCCTAGGCTACTGAAATTCCCAAAAATATTTTTGGCACAAAAAATGCATACTACACCCCTGAAAGTTCTGAAATAGTTAGCAGTCCAAAAAAGGCCTTAAAAAGCATCTTAGGCATGCAAAAATGTAGAAAACTTTGGAGGTGGAAAAAAGGGGTTTAGAGGCATCCTAGACCCCCTAAAGTCCAGAAAATGTTGGTGGGCCAAAATCTGTGTCAGAGAGCTCTGAATGTCCCAAAACATTTGCAGCCTGAAAGGGGCATTAAACCACATCCTGGACCACTGAAACTCCAAAAAATATTTTTGACACGAAAAATGCAACCTATACCCCTGAAGCTCAGAATATGTTAGCAGACCCAAAAAGTCCTTAAAATGCATTTTACGCCTGCAAAAATGTTGAAACTTTGGAGGCCCAAAAATGGGGTTTACAGGCATCCTAGACCCCCTAAAGTCCAGAAAATGTTTGTGGCCCAAAAACAGTGTCAGAGAGCTCTGAATGTCCCAAACAGATTTGCAGCCTGAAAGTGGCACTAACCCACATCCCAGACCACTGAAATTCCCAAAAATATTTTTGGCACAAAAAATGCATCCTACAACCCTGAAAGATCAGAAAATGTTGGCATCTGAAAAAAAGGACTTAATATGCATCTTAAGCCTACAAAAATGTTGAAAACTTTGAAGGTCCAAAAAAGGGGTTTACAGGCATCCTAGACCCCCTTAAGTCCAGAAAATGTTGGTGGGCCAAAGTCTGTGTCAGAGAGCTCTGAATGCCCCAAAAACATTTGCAGAGTGAAACAGGCATTAACCCGCATCATAGACCACTGAAATTCCCAAAAATATTTTTGGCATGAAAAATGCAACCTATACCCCTGAAGCTCAGAATATGTTAGCAGCCCAAAAAAGGCCTTAAAATGAATTTTAGGCCTGCAAAAATGTTGAAAACTTTGAAGGACCAAAAAAGGCGTTTACAGGCATCCTAGATCCCCTAAGGTCCAGAAAATGTTGGTGGCCCAAAAATGGTGTCAGAGAGTCCTGAATGTCCCAAAACCATTTGCAGCCTGAAAGGGGAATTAAGCCACATCCTAGACCACTGAAATTCCCCAAGATATTTTTGGCATGAAAAATGCAACCTATACCCCTGAAGCTCAGAATATGTTAGCAGCCCAAAAAAGGCCTTAAAATGCATTTTAGGCATGCAAAAATGTTGAAAACTTTGGAGGTCCAAAAAAGGGGTTACAGGCATCCTAGACCCCCTAAAGTCCAGAAAATGATTGTGGCTCAAAAATGGTGTCAGAGAGCCCTAAATTCCCAAAGACATTTGCAGCCTGAAAGGGGCATTAACCCGCATCCTAGACCACTGAAATTTCCAAAAATATGTTTTGCACGAAAAATGCATCCTAAACCCCTGAAGCTCAGAATATGTTAACAGCCCAAAAAAGGCCTTAACATGCATTTTAGGCCTGCAAAAATATTGACAACTTTGAAGGACCAAAAAAGGGGTTTACAGGCATCCTAGACCCCCTAAAGTCCAGAAAATGTTGGTGGCCCAAAAATGGTGTCAGAGAGCCCTGAATGTCCCAAAAATATTTGCAGCCTGAAAGGGGCATTAAGCCGCATCCTAGACCACTGAAATTCCCCAAAATATTTTTGGCATGAAAAATGCAACCTATACCCCAGAAGCTCATAATATGTTAGCAGCCCAATTAAGGCCTTAAAATGCATTTTAGGCCTGCAAAAATGTTGAAAACTTTGAAGGACCAAAAAGGGGTTTACAGGCATCCTAGACTCACTAAAGTCCAGAAAATGGTGGTGGCCCAAAAATGGTGTCAGAGAGCCCTGAATGTTCCAAAAACATTTGCAGAGTGAAACGGGCATTAACCGGCATCCTAGACTACTGAAATTCCTAAAAATATTTTTGGCACAAAAAATGCATACTACACCCCTGAAAGTTCTGAAAATGTTAGCAGCCCAAAAAGGCCTTAAAGTGCATCTTAGGCCTGCAAAAATGTAGAAAACTTTGGAGGTGGAAAAAAGGGGTTTAGAGGCATCCTAGACCCCCTAAAGTCCAGAAAATGTTGGCGGGCCAAAATCTGTGTCAGAGAGCTCTGAATGTCCCAAAACATTTGCAGCCTGAAAGGGGCATTAACCCGCATCCTAGACCACTGAAACTCCAAAAAATATTTTTGGCACGAAAAATGCAACCTATACCCCTGAAGCTCAGAATATGTTAGCAGCCCAAAAAAGGCCTTAAAATGCATTTTACGCCTGCAAAAATGTTGAAAACTTTGAAGGACCAAAAAGGGGTTTACAGGCATCCTAGACTCACTAAAGTCCAGAAAATGGTGGTGGCCCAAAAATGGTGTCAGAGAGCCCTGAATGTTCCAAAAACATTTGCAGAGTGAAACGGGCATTAACCGGCATCCTAGACTACTGAAATTCCTAAAATTATTTTTGGCACAAAAAATGCATACTACACCCCTGAAAGTTCTGAAAATGTTAGCAGCCCAAAAAAGGCCTTAAAGTGCATCTTAGGCCTGCAAAAATGTAGAAAACTTTGGAGGTGGAAAAAAGGGGTTTAGAGGCATCCTAGACCCCCTAAAGTCCAGAAAATGTTGGTGGGCCAAAATCTGTGTCAGAGAGCTCTGAATGTCCCAAAACATTTGCAGCCTGAAAGGGGCATTAACCCGCATCCTAGACCACTGAAACTCCAAAAAATATTTTTGGCACGAAAAATGCAACCTATACCCCTGAAGCTCAGAATATGTTAGCAGCCCAAAAAAGGCCTTAAAATGCATTTTACGCCTGCAAAAATGTTGAAAACTTTGGAGACCCAAAAAAGGGGTTACAGGCATTCTAGACCCCCTAAAGTCCAGAAAATTATTGTGTCTCAAAAATGCTGTCAGAGAGCCCTAAATTCCCAAAAATATTTGCAGCCTGAAAGGGGCATTAACCCGCATCCTAGACCACTGAAATTTCCAAAAATATTTTTTGCACGAAAAATGCATCCTACACCCCTGAAGTTCAGAATATGTTAGCAGCCCAAAAAAGGCCTTAACATGCATTTTAGGCGTGCAAAAATATTGAAAACTTTGAAGGACCAAAAAAGGGGTTTACAGGCATCCTAGACCCCCTAACGTCCAGAAAATGTTGGTGGGCCAAAATCGGTCAGAGAGCTCTGAATGTCCCAAAAACATTTGCAGCCTGAAAGGGGCATTAAGCCGCATCCTAGACCACTGAAATTCCCCAAAATATTTTTGGCATGAAAAATGCAACCTATACCCCTGAAGCTCAGAATATGTTAGCAGCCCAATTAAGGCCTTAAAATGCATTTTAGGCCTGCAAAAATGTTGAAAACTTTGAAGGACCAAAAAAGGGGTTTACAGGCATCCTAGACCCACTAAAGTCCAGAAAATGGTGGTGGCCCAAAAATGGTGTCAGAGAGCCCTGAATGTCCCAAAAACATTTGCAGAGTGAAACGGGCATTAACCGGCATCCTAGACCACTGAAATTCCCAAAAATATTTTTGGCACAAAAAATGCATACTACACCCCTGAAAGGTCTGAAAATGTTAGCAGCCCAAAAAAGGCCTTAAAGTGCATCTTAGGCCTGCAAAAATGTAGAAAGCTTTGGAAGTGGAAAAAAGGGGTTTAGAGGCATCCTAGACCCCCTAAAGTCCAGAAAATGTTGGTGGGCCAAAATCTGTGTCAGAGAGCTCTGAATGTCCCAAAACATTTGCAGCCTGAAAGGGGCATTAACCCGCATCCTAGACCACTGAAACTCCCAAAAATATTTTTGGCACGAAAAATGCAACCTATACCCCTGAAGCTCAGAATATGTTAGCAGCCCAAAAAAGTCCTTAAAATGCATTTTAGGCCTGTAAAAATGTTGAAAACTTTGGAGGCCCAAAAATTGGGTTTACAGGCATCCTAGAACCCCTAAAGTCCACAAAATGATTGTGGCTCAAAAATGGTGTCAGAGAGCCCTAAATTCCCAAAAATATTTGCAGCCTGAAAGGGGCATTAACCCGCATCCTAGACCACTGAAATTTCCAAAAATATTTTTTGCACGAAAAATGCATCCTACATCCCTGAAAGCTCAGAATATGTTAGCAGCCCAAAAATGCCTTAAAATGCATTTTAGGCCTGCAAACATGTTGAAAACTTTGAAGGACCAAAAAAGGGGTTTACAGGCATCCTAGACCCCCTAAAGTCCAGAAAATGATTGTGGCTCAAAAATGGTGTCAGAGAGCCCTAAATTCCCAAAAATATTTGCAGCCTGAAAGGGGCATTAACCCGCATCCTAGACCACTGAAATTTCCAAAAATATTTTTTGCACGAAAAATGCATCCTACATCCCTGAAAGCTCAGAATATGTTAGCAGCCCAAAAAAGGCCTTAAAATGCACTTTAGGCCTGTAAAAATGTTGAAAACTTTGGAGGCCCAAAAAAAGGGTTTACATGCATCCTAGACCCCCTGAAGTCCAGAAAATTTTGGTGGGCCAAAATCGGTCAGAGAGCTCTGAATGTCCCAAAAACATTTGCAGCCTGAAAGGGGCATTAAGCCGCATCCTAGACCACTGAAATTCCCCAAAATATTTTTGGCATGAAAAATGCAACCTATACCCCTGAAGCTCAGAATATGTTAGCAGCCCAATTAAGGCCTTAAAATGCATTTTAGGCCTGCAAAAATGTTGAAAACTTTGAAGGACCAAAAAAGGGGTTTGCAGGCATCCTAGACCCACTAAAGTCCAGAAAATGGTGGTGGCCCAAAAATGGTGTCAGAGAGCCCTGAATGTTCCAAAAACATTTGCAGTGTGAAACGGGCATTAACCGGCATCCTAGACTACTGAAATGGCCAAAAATATTTTTGGCACAAAAAATGCATACTACACCCCTGAAAGTTCTGAAAATGTTAGCAGCCCAAAAATGCCTTAAAATGCATTTTAGGCCTGCAAAAATGTTGAAAACTTTGAAGGACCAAAAAAGGGGTTTACAGGCATCCTAGACCCCCTAAAGTCCAGAAAATGTTGGTGGGCCAAAATCTGTGTCAGAGAGCTCTGAATGTCCCAAAACATTTGCAGCCTGAAAGGGGCATTAAACCGCATCCTGGACCACTGAAACTCCAAAAAATATTTTTGACACGAAAAATGCAACCTATACCCCTGAAGCTCAGAATATGTTAGCAGCCCAAAAAAGTCCTTAAAATGCATTTTACGCCTGCAAAAATGTTGAAACTTTGGAGGCCCAAAAATGGGGTTTACAGGCATCCTAGACCCCCTTAAGTCCAGAAAATGTTGGTGGGCCAAAATCTGTGTCAGAGAGCTCTGAATGCCCCAAAAACATTTGCAGAGTGAAACAGGCATTAACCCGCATCATAGACCACTGAAATTCCCAAAAATATTTTTGGCATGAAAAATGCAACCTATACCCCTGAAGCTCAGAATATGTTAGCAGCCCAAAAAAGGCCTTAAAATGCATTTTAGGCATGCAAAAATGTTGAAAACTTTGGAGGTCCAAAAAAGGGGTTACAGGCATCCTAGACCCCCTAAAGTCCAGAAAATGATTGTGGCTCAAAAATGGTGTCAGAGAGCCCTAAATTCCCAAAGACATTTGCAGCCTGAAAGGGGCATTAACCCGCATCCTAGACCACTGAAATTTCCAAAAATATGTTTTGCACGAAAAATGCATCCTAAACCCCTGAAGCTCAGAATATGTTAGCAGCCCAAAAAAGGCCTTAACATGCATTTTAGGCCTGCAAAAATATTGAAAACTTTGAAGGACCAAAAAAGGGGTTTACAGGCATCCTAGACCCCCTAAAGTCCAGAAAATGTTGGTGGCCCAAAAATGGTGTCAGAGAGCCCTGAATGTCCCAAAAATATCTGCAGCCTGAAAGGGGCATTAACCCGCATCCTAGACCACTGAAATTCCCAAAAATATTTTTGGCACGAAAAATGCATCCTACACCCCTGAAAGCTCAGAATATGTTAGCAGCCCAAAAAAGGCCTTCAAATGCATTTTAGGCCTGCATAAATGTTGAAAACTTTGGAGGCCCAAAAAAGGGGTTTACAGGCATCCTAGACCCCCTAAAGTCCAGAAAATGTTGGTGGGCCAAAATCGGTCAGAGAGCTCTGAATGTCCCAAAAACATTTGCAGCCTGAAAGGGGCATTAAGCCGCATCCTAGACCACTGAAATTCCCCAAAATATTTTTGGCATGAAAAATGCAACCTATACCCCAGAAGCTCATAATATGTTAGCAGCCCAATTAAGGCCTTAAAATGCATTTTAGGCCTGCAAAAATGTTGAAAACTTTGAAGGACCAAAAAAGGGGTTTACAGGCATCCTAGACTCACTAAAGTCCAGAAAATGGTGGTGGCCCAAAAATGGTGTCAGAGAGCCCTGAATGTTCCAAAAACATTTGCAGTGTGAAACGGGCATTAACCGGCATCCTAGACTACTGAAATTCCCAAAAATATTTTTGGCACAAAAAATGCATCCTACAACCCTGAAAGATCAGAAAATGTTGGCATCTGAAAAAAAGGACTTAAAATGCATCTTAAGCCTACAAAAATGTTGAAAACTTTGAAGGACCAAAAAAGGGGTTTACAGGCATCCTAGACCCCCTAAAGTCCAGAAAATGTTGGTGGCCCAAAAATGGTGTCAGAGAGCACTGAATGTCCCAAAAACATTTGCAGAGTGAAACGGGCATTAACACGCATCCTAGACGACTGAAATTCCCAAAAATATTTTTGGTACAAAAAATGCATACTACACCCCTGAAAGTTCTGAAAATGTTAGCAGCCAAAAAATGCCTTAAAATGCATTTTAGGCCTGCAAAAATGTTGAAAACTTCGAAGGACCAAAAAAGGGGTTTACAGGCATCCTAGACCCCCTAAAGTCCAGAAAATGTTGGTGGCCCAAAAATGGTGTCAGAGAGCCCTGAATGCTCCAAAAACATTTGCAGAGTAAAACGGGCATTAACCCGCATCCTAGACCACTGAAATTCCCAAAAATATTTTTGGCACAAAAAATGCATACTACACCCCTGAAAGTTCTGAAAATGTTAGCAGCCCAAAAATGCCTTAAAATGCATTTTAGGCCTGCAAACATGTTGAAAACTTTGAAGGACCAAAAAAGGGGTTTACAGGCATCCTAGACCCCCTAAAGTCCAGAAAATGATTGTGGCTCAAAAATGGTGTCAGAGAGCCCTAAATTCCCAAAGACATTTGCAGCCTGAAAGGGGCATTAACCCGCATCCTAGACCACTGAAATTTCCAAAAATATGTTTTGCACGAAAAATGCATCCTAAACCCCTGAAGCTCAGAATATGTTAGCAGCCCAAAAAAGGCCTTAACATGCATTTTAGGCCTGCAAAAATATTCAAAACTTTGAAGGACCAAAAAAGGGGTTTACAGGCATCCTAGACCCCCTAAAGTCCAGAAAATGTTGGTGGCCCAAAAATGGTGTCAGAGAGCCCTGAATGTCCCAAAAATATTTGCAGCCTGAAAGGGGCATTAACCCGCATCCTAGACCACTGAAATTCCCAAAAATATTTTTGGCACGAAAAATGCAACCTACACCCCTGAAAGCTCAGAATATGTTAGCAGCCCAATTAAGGCCTTAAAATGCATTTTAGGCCTGCAAAAATGTTGAAAACTTTGGAGGCCCAAAAAAGGGGTTTACAGGCATCCTAGACCCCCTAAAGTCCAGAAAATGTTGGTGGGCCAAAATCGGTCAGAGAGCTCTGAATGTCCCAAAAACATTTGCAGCCTGAAAGGGGCATTAAGCCGCATCCTAGACCACTGAAATTCCCCAAAATATTTTTGGCATGAAAAATGCAACCTATACCCCAGAAGCTCATAATATGTTAGCAGCCCAATTAAGGCCTTAAAATGCATTTTAGGCCTGCAAAAATGTTGAAAACTTTGAAGGACCAAAAAAGGGGTTTACAGGCATCCTAGACTCACTAAAGTCCAGAAAATGTTGGTGGCCCAAAAATGGTGTCAGAGAGCCCTGAATGTTCCAAAAACATTTGCAGTGTGAAACGGGCATTAACCGGCATCCTAGACTACTGAAATTCCCAAAAATATTTTTGGCACAAAAAATGCATCCTACAACCCTGAAAGAACAGAAAATGTTGGCATCTGAAAAAAAGGACTTAAAATGCATCTTAAGCCTACAAAAATGTTGAAAACTTTGAAGGGCCAAAAAAGGGGTTTACAGGCATCCTAGACCCCCTTAAGTCCAGAAAATGTTGGTGGGCCAAAATCTGTGTCAGAGAGCTCTGAATGCCCCAAAAACATTTGCAGAGTGAAACAGGCATTAACCCGCATCATAGACCACTGAAATTCCCAAACATATTTTTGGCATGAAAAATGCATCCTACACCCCTGAAAGCTCAGAATATGTTAGCAGCCCAAAAAAGGCCTTAAAATGAATTTTAGGCCTGCAAAAATGTTGAAAACTTTGAAGGACCAAAAAAGGCATTTACAGGCATCCTAGACCCCCTTAAGTCCAGAAAATGTTGGTGGGCCAAAATCTGTGTCAGAGAGCTCTGAATGCCCCAAAAACATTTGCAGAGTGAAACAGGCATTAACACGCATCATAGACCACTGAAATTCCCAAAAATATTTTTGGCATGAAAAATGCAACCTATACCCCTGAAGCTCAGAATATGTTAGCAGTCCAAAAAAGGCCTTAAAATGCATTTTAGGCATGCAAAAATGTTGAAAACTTTGGAGGTCCAAAAAAGGGGTTACAGGCATCCTAGACCCCCTAAAGTCCAGAAAATGATTGTGGCTCAAAAATGGTGTCAGAGAGCCCTAAATTCCCAAAGACATTTGCAGCCTGAAAGGGGCATTAACCCACATCCTAGACCACTGAAATTTCCAAAAATATGTTTTGCACGAAAAATGCATCCTAAACCCCTGAAGCTCAGAATATGTTAGCAGCCCAAAAAAGGCCTTAACATGCATTTTAGGCCTGCAAAAATATTGAAAACTTTGAAGGACCAAAAAAGGGGTTTACCGGCATCCTAGACCCCCTAAAGTTCAGAAAATGTTGGTGGCCCAAAAATGGTGTCAGAAAGCCCTGAATGTCCCAAAAATATTTGCAGCCTGAAAAGGGGCATTAACCCGCATCCTAGACCACTGAAATTCCCAAAAATATTTTTGGCACGAAAAATGCATCCTACACCCCTGAAAGCTCAGAATATGTTAGCAGCCCAAAAAAGGCCTTAAAATGCATTTTAGGCCTGCAAAAATGTTGAAAACTTTGGAGGCCCAAAAAAGGGGTTTACAGGCATCCTAGACTCACTAAAGTCCAGAAAATGGTGGTGGCCCAAAAATGGTGTCAGAGAGCCCTGAATGTTCCAAAAACATTTGCAGAGTGAAACGGGCATTAACCGGCATCCTAGACTACTGAAATTCCCAAAAATATTTTTGGCACAAAAAATGCATACTACACCCCTGAAAGTTCTGAAAATGTTAGCAGCCCAAATAAGGCCTTAAAGTGCATCTTAGGCCTGCAAAAATGTAGAAAACTTTGGAGGTGGAAAAAAGGGGTTTAGAGGCATCCTAGATCCCCTAAAGTCCAGAAAATGTTGGTGGGCCAAAATCTGTGTCAGAGAGCTCTGAATGTCCCAAAACATTTGCAGCCTGAAAGGGGCATTAACCCGCATCCTAGACCACTGAAACTCCAAAAAATATTTTTGGCACGAAAAATGTAACCTATACCCCTGAAGCTCAGAATATGTTAGCAGCCCAAAAAAGGCCTTAAAATGCATTTTACGCCTGCAAAAATGTTGAAAACTTTGGAGGCCCAAAAATGGGGTTTACAGGCATCCTAGACCCCCTGAAGTCCAGAAAATGTTGGTGGGCCAAAATCGGTGTCAGAGAGCTCTGAATGTACCAAAAACATTTGCAGCCTGAAAGGGGTATTAAGCCGCATCCTAGACCACTGAAATTCCCCAAGATATTTTTGGCATGAAAAATGCAACCTATACCCCTGAAGCTCAGAATATGTTAGCAGCCCAAAAAAGGCCTTAAAATGCATTTTAGGCCTGCAAAAATGTTGAAAACTTTGGAGGCCCAAAAAAGGGGTTACAGGCATCCTAGACCCCCTAAAGTCCAGAAAATTATTGTGGCTCAAAAATGCTGTCAGAGAGCCCTAAATTCCCAAAAATATTTGCAGCCTGAAAGGGGCATTAACCCGCATCCTAGACCACTGAAATTTCCAAAAATATTTTTTGCACGAAAAATGCATCCTACACCCCTGAAGCTCAGAATATGTTAGCAGCCCAAAAAAGGCCTTAACATGCATTTTAGGCCTGCAAAAATATTGAAAACTTTGAAGGACCAAAAAAGGGGTTTACAGGCATCCTAGACCCCCTAAAGTCCAGAAAATGTTGGTGGGCCAAAATCGGTCAGAGAGCTCTGAATGTCCCAAAAACATTTGCAGCCTGAAAGGGGCATTAAGCCGCATCCTAGACCACTGAAATTCCCCAAAATATTTTTGGCATGAAAAATGCAACCTATACCCCTGAAGCTCAGAATATGTTAGCAGCCCAATTAAGGCCTTAAAATGCATTTTAGGCCTGCAAAAATGTTGAAAACTTTGAAGGACCAAAAAAGGGGTTTACAGGCATCCTAGACCCCCTAAGGTCCAGAAAATGTTGGTGGCCCAAAAATGGTGTCAGAGAGCCCTAATTCCCAAAGACATTTGCAGCCTGAAAGGGGCATTAACCCGCATCCTAGGCCACTGAAATTTCCAAAAATATGTTTTGCACGAAAAATGCATCCTAAACCCCTGAAGCTCAGAATATGTTAGCAGCCCAAAAAAGGCCTTAACATGCACTTTAGGCCTGCAAAAATATTGAAAACTTTGAAGGACCAAAAAAGGAGTTTACAGGCATCCTAGACCCCCTAAAGTCCAGAAAATGTTGGTGGCCCAAAAATAGTGTCAGAGAGCTCTGAATGTCCCAAAACATTTGCAGCCTGAAAGGGGCATTAACCCGCATCCTAGACCACTGAACTCCAAAAAATATTTTTGGCACGAAAAATGTAACCTATACCCCTGAAGCTCAGAATATGTTAGCAGCCCAAAAAAGGCCTTAAAATGCATTTTACACCTGCAAAAATGTTGAAAACTTTGGAGGCCCAAAAATGGGGTTTACAGGCATCCTAGACCCCCTGAAGTCCAGAAAATGTTGGTGGGCCAAAATCGGTGAGAGAGCTCTGAATGTCCCAAAAACATTTGCAGCCTGAAAGGGGCATTAACCCGCATCCTAGACCACTGAAATTCCCCAAAATATTTTTGGCATGAAAAATGCAACCTATACCCCTGAAGCTCAGAATATGTTAGCAGCCCAATTAAGGCCTTAAAATGCATTTTAGGCCTGCAAAAATGTTGAAAACTTTGAAGGACCAAAAAAGGGGTTAACAGGCATCCTAGACCCACTAAAGTCCAGAAAATGGTGGTGGCCCAAAAATGGTGTCAGAGAGCCCTGAATGTTCCAAAAACATTTGCAGTGTGAAACGGGCATTAACCGGCATCCTAGACTACTGAAATTCCCAAAAATATTTTTGGCACAAAAAATGCATACTACACCCCTGAAAGTTCTGAAAATGTTAGCAGCCCAAAAAAGGCCTTAAAGTGCATCTTAGGCCTGCAAAAATGTAGAAAACTTTGGAGGTGGAAAAAAGGGGTTTAGAGGCATCCTAGACCCCCTAAAGTCCAGAAAATGTTGGTGGGCCAAAATCTGTGTCAGAGAGCTCTGAATGTCCCAAAACATTTGCAGCCCGAAAGGGGCATTAAACCGCATCCTAGACCACTGAAACTCCAAAAAATATTTTTGGCACGAAAAATGCAACCTATACCCCTGAAGCTCAGAATATGTTAGCAGCCCAAAAAAGTCCTTAAATGCATTTTACGCCTGCAAAAATGTTGAAAACTTTGGAGGCCCAAAAATGGGGTTTACAGGCATCCTAGACCCCCTAAAGTCCAGAAAATGTTTGTGGCCCAAAAACAGTGTCAGAGAGCTCTGAATGTCCCAAAAAGATTTGCAGCCTGAAAGGGGCATTAAGTCGCATCCTAGACCACTGAAATTCCCCAAAATATTTTTGGCACAAAAAATGCATCCTACAACCCTGAAAGATCAGAAAATGTTGGCAGCTCAAAAAAAGGACTTAAAATGCTTCTTAGGCCTGCACAAATGTTGAAAACTTTGGAGGCCGAAAAAAGGGGTTTACAGGCATCCTAGACCCCCGAAAGTCCAGAAAATGTTGGTGGGCCAAAATCGGTGTCAGAGAGCTCTGAATGTCCCAAAAACATCTGCAGCCTGAAAGTGCCACTAACCCACATCCCAGACCACTGAAATTCCCAAAAATATTTTTGGCACAAAAAATGCATCCTACAACCCTGAAAGATCAGAATATGTTAGCAGCCCAAAAAAGGCCTTAAAATGAATTTTAGGCCTGCAAAAATTTTGAAAACTTTGAAGGACCAAAAAAGGGGTTTACAGGCATCCTAGACCCCCTAAGGTCCAGAAAATGTTGATGGCCCAAAAAAGGTGTCAGAGAGTCCTGAATGTCCCAAAAACATTTGCAGCCTGAAAGGGGCAATAAGCCGCATCCTAGACCACTGAAATTCCCCAAGATATTTTTGGCATGAAAAATTCAACCTATACCCCTGAAGCTCAGAATATGTTAGCAGCCCAAAAAAGGCCTTAAAATGCATTTTAGGCCTGCAAAAATGTTGAAAACTTTGAAGGACCAAAAAAGGGGTTTACAGGCATCCTAGACTCACTAAAGTCCAGAAAATGGTGGTGGCCCAAAAATGGTGTCAGAGAGCCCTGAATGTTCCAAAAACATTTGCAGAGTGAAACGGGCATTAACCGGCATCCTAGACTACTGAAATTCCCAAAAATATTTTTGGCACAAAAAATACATACTACACCCCTGAAAGTTCTGAAAATGTTAGCAGCCCAAAAAAGGCCTTAAAGTGCATCTTAGGCCTGCAAAAATGTAGAAAACTTTGGAGGTGGAAAAAAGGGGTTTAGAGGCATCCTAGACCCCCTAAAGTCCAGAAAATGTTGGTGGGCCAAAATCTGTGTCAGAGAGCTTTGAATGTCCCAAAACATTTGCAGCCTGAAAGGGGCATTAACCCGCATCCCAGACCACTGAAACTCCAAAAAATATTTTTGGCACGAAAAATGTAACCTATACCCCTGAAGCTCAGAATATGTTAGCAGCCCAAAAAAGTCCTTAAAATGCATTTTACGCCTGCAAAAATGTTGAAAACTTTGGAGACCCAAAAATGGGGTTTACAGGCATCCTAGACCCCCTAAAGTCCAGAAAATGTTTGTGGACCAAAAAAAGTGTCAGAGAGCTCTGAATGTCCCAAACAGATTTGCAGCCTGAAAGGGGCATTAAGTCTCATCCTAGACCACTGAAATTCCCAAAAATATTTTTGGCACGAAAAATGCATCCTACACCACTGAAAGTTCAGAATATGACAGCAGCCCAAAAAAGGCCTTCAAATGCATTTTAGGTGTGCAAAAATGTAGAAAACTTTGAAGGCCCAAAAAAGGTGTTTACAAGCATCCTAGACCCTCTAAAGTCCAGAAAATGTTGGTGGACCAAAAACTGTGTCAGAGAGTTCTGAATGTCACAAATACATTTGCAGCCTGAAAGGGGCATTAACCCGCATCCTAGACCACTGAAATTCCCAAAAATATTTTTGGCACGAAAAATGCATCCTACAATCCTGAAAGTTCAGAAAATGTTGGCAGCCCAGAAAAGACCATAATTTGCATCTTGGGCCTGCAAAAATGTAGCAAACTTTGGAGACCCAAAAGAGGGGTTTACAGGCATCCTAGACCCCCTAAAATTCAGAAAATGTTGGTGGCCCAAAAACTATGTCAGAGAGCTCTGAATGTCACACAAAAAACATTTGCAGCCTGAAACAGGCATTAACCCGCATCCTAGACCACTGAAATTCCCAAAAATATTTTTGGCACGAAAAATGCATCCTACACACCTGAAAGTTCAGAAAATGTTGACAGCCCGAAAAAGGCCTTTAAATGCCTTTAGGCCTGCAAACATGTAGAAAACTATGGAGGCCCAACAAAAGGGGTTTACAGGCATCCTAGACCCCATAAAATCCAGAAAATGTTGGTGGCCCAAAAACTGTGTCAGCAAGCTCTGAATGTCCTAAAAACAGTTGCAGCCTGAAAGGGGGTTTAACCTGCATCCTAGACCACTGAAATTCTCAAAACTATTTTGTGTATGAAAAATGAATCCTATACCCCTGAAAGTTCAGAACATGATAGCAGCCCAAAAAAGGCCTTCAAATGTATCTTAGGCGTGCAAACATGTAGAAAACCTTGGAGGCCCAAAAAAGGGGTTTACAGGCATCCTAGACCCCCTAAAATCCAGAAACTATTGGTGGGCCAAAAACAGTGTCAGAGAGCTCTGAATGTCCCAAAAACATTTGCAGCCTGAAAGGGGCATTAACCCATATCCTAGATCACTGAAATTCTCAAAAATATCTTTGGCACGAAAAATGCATCCTAAACCCCTGAAAGTTCAGAAAATGTTGGCAGCCCAAAAAAGTCCTTAAAATGCATTTTAGGCCTGCAAAAATGTAGAAAACTTTGGAGGCCCAAAAAAGGGGTTTACAGGCATCCTAGACCCCCTAAAATACAGAAACTGTTGGTGGCCCAAAAACTGTGTCAGCGAGCTCTGAATGTCACAAAAACATTTCCATCCTGAAGGGGGCATTTACCCACATGCTTGATCACTGAAATTCCCAAAAATATTTTGTGTATGAAAAATGCATCCTATACCCCTGAAAGTTCAGAACATGATAGCAGCCCAAAAAAGGCCTTCAAATGCATCTTAGGCATGCAAAAATGTAGAAAGCTTTGAAGGACCAAAAAAGGGGTTTACAGGCTTCCTAGACCCCCCTAAAGTCCAGAAAATGTTGGTGGACCAGAAACTGTGTCAGAGAGCTCTGAATGTCCCAAAATCATTTGCAGCCTGAAAGGGGCATTAACCTGCATCCTAGTCCACTGAAATACCCAAAAATATTTTTGGCACGAAAAATGCATCCTACACCCCTGAAAATTCAGAAAATGTTGGCAGCCCAAAAAAGGCCTTAAAATGCATTTTAGGCCTGCAAAAATGTGGAAAACTTTGGAGGCCCAAAAAAGAGGTTTACAGGCATCCTAGACCCCTTAAAGCCCAGAAAATGTTGGTGGACCAAAAACTGTGTCAGAGAGCTCTGAATGTCACAAAAACATTTGCAGCCTGAAGGGGGCATTAACCCGCATCATAGATCACTGAAATTCCCAAAAATATTTTTGGCACGAAAAACGCATCCTACACCCCTCAAAGTTCAGAAAATGTTTGCAGCCCAAAAAAGGCCTTAAAATGCATCTTAGGGCTGCAAAAATGTTGAAAACTTTGGAGGCCCAAAAAAGGGGTTTACAGGCATCCTACACCCCCTAAAGTCCAGAAAATGTTGGTGGCCCAAAAATGGTGTCAGCGAGCTCTGAATGTCCCAAAAACAGTTGCAGCCTGAAAGGGGGTTTAACCTGCATCCTAGACCACTGAAATTCCCAAAAATATTTTGTGCATGAAAAATGCATCCTACACCCCTGAAAGTTCAGGAAATGTTGGCAGCCCAAAAAAGGCCTTAAAATGCATCTTAGGCCTGCAAAAATGTAGAAAGCTTTGGAGGCCCAATAAAGGCGTTTACAGGCATCCTAGACCCCATAAAATCCAGAAAATATTGGTGGCCCAAAAACTGTGTCAGAGAGCTCTGAATGTCCCAAAAACATTTGCAGCCAGAAAAGGGGCATTAACCCGCATCCTAGACCACTGAAATTCCCAAAAATATTTTGGGCACGAAAAATGCATCCTACAATCCTGAAAGTTCAGAAAATGTTGGCAACCCAAAAAATGCCTTAATTTGCATCTTTGCCCTGCAAAAATGTAGAAAACTTTGGAGGCCTAAAAAGGCGGTTTACAGGCATCGGAGACCCCCTAAAGTCCAGAAAATGTTGGTGGACCAAAAACCGTGTCAGAGAGGTCTGAATGTCACAAATACATTTGCAGCCTGAAAGGGGCATTGACCTGCATCCTAGACCACTGAAATTCCCAAACATATTTTGTGCATGAAAAATGCATCCTACACCCATGAAAGTTCAGAATATGTTAGCAGCCCAAAAAAGGCCTTCAAATGCATCTTAGGCCTGCAAAAATGTAGAAAACTTTGAAGGACCAAAAAGGGGGTTTACAGGCATCCTAGACCCCCTAAAGTCCAGAAAATGTTGTTGGACCAAAAACTGTGTCAGAGAGCTCTGAATGTCACAAATACATTTGCAGCCTGAAACGGGCATTAACCCGCATCCTAGGTCACTGAAATTCCCAAAAATATTTTTGGCACGAAAAATGCATCCTACACCCCTGAAAGTTCAGAAAATGTTTGCAGCCCAAAAAAGGCCTTAAAATGCATCTCAGGCCTGCAAAAATGTAGAAAAAAATTGGAGGCCCATAAAAGGGGTTTACAGGAATCCTAGACCCCCTAAAGTCCATATAAACGGTGTCAGAGAGCTCTGAATGTCCCACAAACATTTGCAGCCTGAAAGGGGCATTAACCTGCATCCTAAACCACTGAAATTGCGATAAATATCTTTGGCACAAAAAATACATCCTACACCACTGAAAGTTCAGAAAATGTTGGCAGCCCAAAAAAAGGCCTTAAAATGCATCTTAGGTCTGCAAAAATGTAGAAAACTTTGGAGGCCCAAAAAAGGGGTTTACAGGCATCCTAGACGCCCTAAAGTCCTGAAAATGTTGGTGGACCAAAAACGGAGTCAGAGACCTCTGAATGTCCCAAAAACATTTGCAGCCTTAAAGGGGCATTAAACCGCATCCTAGACCACTGAAATTCCCAAAAATATTTTTGGCACGAAAAATGCATCCTACACCCATGAAAGTTCAGAAAATGTCGGCACCCAAAAAAGGCCTTAAAATGCATCTTTGGCCTGCAAAAACGTACAAAACTTTGGAGGCCCAAAAATGGGGTTTACAGGCATCCTAGACCCCCTAAAATCCAGAAAATATTGGTGGCCCAAAAACTGTGTCAGAGAGCTCTGAATGTCCCAAAAACATTTGCAGCCTGAAAGGGGCATTAACCCGCATCCTAGACCACTGAAATTCCCAAATATTTTATTGGCACGAAAAATGCATTACACCCCTGAAAGTTCAGAAAATGTTGGCAGCCCGAAAAAGGCCTTAAAATGCATCTTTGGCCTGCAAAAACGTACAAAACTTTGGAGGCCCAAAAATGGGGTTTACAGGCATCCTAGACCCCCTAAAGTCCAGAAAATGTTGGTGGACCAAAAACTGTGTCAGAGAGCTCTGAATGTCACAAAAACATTTGCAGCCTGAAAGGGGCATTAAACCACATCCTAGACCACTGAAATTCCCAAAAATATTTTTGGCATGAAAAATGCATCCTACAATCCTGAAAGTTCAGAAAATGTTGGCAACCCAAAAAATGCCTTAATTTGCATCTTGGACCTGCAAAATTGTAGAAAACTTTGGAGGCCTAAAAAAGGGGTTTACAGGCATCCTAGATGCCCTAAAGTCCTGAAAATGTTGGTGGACCAAAAACAGAGTCAGAGACCTCTGAATTTCCCAAAAACATTTGCAGCCTGAAAGGGGCATTAACCCATATCCTAGATCACTGAAATTCTCAAAAATATCTTTGGCACGAAAAATGCATCCTAAACCCCTGAAAGTTCAGAAAATGTTGGCAGCCCAAAAAAGTCCTTAAAATGCATTTTAGGCCTGCAAAAATGTAGAAAACTTTGGAGGCCCAAAAAAGGGGTTTACAGGCATCCTAGACCCCCTAAAATACAGAAACTGTTGGTGGCCCAAAAACTGTGTCAGAGAGCTCTGAATGTCCCAAAAACATATGCAGCCTGAAAGGGGCATTAACCCGCATCCTAGACCACTGAAATTCCCAAAAATATTTTTGGCACGAAAAATGCATCCTACACCACTGAAAGTTCAGGAAATGTTAGCAGCCCAAAAAAGGCCTTGAAATGCAACTTAGGCCTGCAAAGATGTAGAGAACTTTGGAGGCCCAAAAAAGGGGTTTACAGGCATCCTAGATCCCCTAAAATCCAGAAACTGCTGGTGGCCCAAAACCTGCATCAGCGAGCTCTGAATGTCACAAAAACATTTCCATCCTGAAGGGGGCATGAACCCACATGCTTGATCACTGAAATTCCCAAAAATATTTTGTGAATGAAAAATGCATCCTACACCCCTGAAAGTTCAGGAAATGTTGGCAGCCCAAAAAAGGCCATAAAATGCATCTTAGGCCTGCAAAAATGTGGAAAACTTTGGAGGCTCAAAAAAGAGGTTTACAGGCATCCTAGACCCCTTAAAGCCCAGAAAATGTTGGTGGACCAAAAACTGTGTCAGAGAGCTCTGAATGTCACAAAAACATTTGCAGCCTGAAGGGGGCATTAACCCGCATCCTAGATCACTGAAATTCCCAAAAATATTTTTGGCACGAAAAACGCATCCTACACCCCTCAAAGTTCAGAAAATGTTTGCAGCCCAAAAAAGGCCTTAAAATGCATCTTAGGGCTGCAAAAATGTAGAAAACTTCGGAGGCCCAAAAAAGGGGTTTACAGGCATCCCAGACCCCCTAAAGTCCAGAAAATGTTGGTGGACCAAAAACTATGTCAGAGAGCTCTGAATGTCCCAAAAACATTTGCAGCCTGAAAGGGGCATTAACCCGCATCCTAGACCACTGAAATTCCCAAAAATATTTTTGGCACAAAAAATGCATACTACACCCCTGAAAGTTCTGAAAATGTTAGCAGCCGAAAAATGCCTTAAAATGCATTTTAGGCCTGCAAAAATGTTGAAAACTTTGAAGGACCAAAAAAGGGGTTTACAGGCATCCTAGACCCCCTAAAGTCGAGAAAATGTTGGTGGCCCAAAAATGGTGTCAGAGAGCCCTGAATGTCCCAAAAACATTTGCATAGTGAAACGGGCATTACGCCGCATCCTAGACCACTGAAATTCCCAAAAATATTTTTGGCACAAAAAATGCATACTACACCCCTGAAAGTTCTGAAAATGTTAGCAGCCCAAAAATGCCTTAAAATGCATTTCAGGCCTGCAAAAATGTTGAAAACTTTGGAGGCCAAAAAAGGGGTTTACAGGCATCCTAGACCCCCTAAAGTCCAGAAAATGTTGGTGGCCCAAAAATGGTGTCAGAGAGCCCTGAATGTCCCAAAAACATTTACAGCCTGAAAGTGGCACTAACCCACATCCCAGACCACTGAAATTCCTAAAAATATTTTTGGCACAAAAAATGCATCCTACAACCCTGAAAGATCAGAAAATGTTGGCATCTCAAAAAAAGGCCTTAAAATGCATTTTAGCCCTGCAAAAATGTTGAAAACTTTGAAGGACCAAAAAAGGGGTTTACAGCATCCTAGACCCCCTAAAGTCCAGAAAATGTTGGTGGCTCAAAAATGGTGTCAGAGAGCCCTGAATGTCCCAAAAACATTTGCATAGTGAAACGGGCATTAAGCCGCATCCTAGACCACTGAAATTCCCAAAAATATTTTTGGCACAAAAAATGCATACTACACCCCTGAAAGTTCTGAGAATGTTAGCAGTTCAAAAAAGGCCTTAAAGTGCATCTTAGGCCTGCAAAAATGTAGAACACTTTGGAGGTGGAAAAAAGGGGTTTAGAGGCATCTTAGACCCCCTAAAGTCCAGAAAATGGTTGTGGCCCAAAAATGGTGTCAGAGAGCCCTGAATGTCCCAAAAACATTTGCAGCCTGAAAGGGGCATTAACCCGCATCCTAGACCACTGAAATTCCCAAAAATATTTTTGGCACAAAAAATGCATACTACACCCCTGAAAGTTCTGAAAATGTTAGCAGCCGAAAAATGCCTTAAAATGCATTTTAGGCCTGCAAAAATGTTGAAAACTTTGGAGGCTGAAAAAAGGGGTTTAGAGGCATCCTAGACCCCCCAAAGTCCAGAAAATGTTGGTGGGCCAAAATCTGTGTCAGAGAGCTCTGAATGTCCCAAAAACATTTGCAGCCTGAAAGGGGCATTAACCAGCATCCTAGACCACTGAAATTCCCAAAAATATTTTTGGCACGAAAAATGCATCCTACAACCCTGAAAGCTCAGAATATGTTAGCAGCCCAAAAAAGGCCTTCAAATGCATTTTAGGCCTGCAAAAATGTTGAAAACTTTGGAGGCCCAAAAAAGGGGTTTAAAGGCATCCTAGACCCCCTAAAGTCCAGAAAATGTTGGTGAGCCAAAATCGGTCAGAGAGCTCTGAATGTCCCAAAAACATTTGCAGCCTGAAAGGGGCATTAAGCCGCATCCTAGACCACTGAAATTCCCCAAAATATTTTTGGCATGAAAAATGCAACCTATACGCCTGAAGCTCAGAATATGTTAGCAGCCCAATTAAGGCCTTAAAATGCATTTTAGGTCTGCAAAAATGTTGAAAACTTTGAAGGACCAAAAAAGGGGTTTACAGGCATCCTAGACCCACTAAAGTCCAAAAAATGGTGGTGGCCCAAAAATGGTGTCAGAGAGCCCTGAATGTCCCAAAAACATTTGCAGAGTATAACGGGCATTAACCGGCATCCTAGACCACTGAAATTCCCAAAAATATTTTTGGCACAAAAAATGCATACTACACCCCTGAAAGTTCTGAAAATGTTAGCAGCCCAAAAAAGGCCTTAAAGTGCATCTTAGGCCTGCAAAAATGTTGAAAACTTTGGAGGCCCAAAAAAGGGGTTTAAAGGCATCCTAGACCCCCTAAAGTCCAGAAAATGTTGGTGGGCCAAAATCGGTCAGAGAGCTCTGAATGTCCCAAAAACATTTGCAGCCTGAAAGGGGCATTAACCCGCATCCTAGACCACTGAAACTCCCAAAAATATTTTTGGCACGAAAAATGCAACCTATACCCCTGAAGCTCAGAATATGTTAGCAGCCCAAAAAAGTCCTTAAAATGCATTTTACGCCTGCAAAAATGTAGAAAACTTTGGAGGTGTAAAAAAGGGGTTTAGAGGCATCCTAGACCCCCTAAAGTCCAGAAAATGTTTGTGGCCCAAAAACAGTGTCAGAGAGCTCTGAATGTCCCAAACAGATTTGCAGCCTGAAAGGGGCATTAACCCGCATCATAGACCACTGAAATTCCCAAAAATATTTTTGGCACAAAAAATGCATACTACACCCCTGAAAGTTCTGAAAATGTTAGCAGCCCAAAAATGCCTTAAAATGCATTTTAGGCCTGCAAACATGTTGAAAGCTTTGAAGGACCAAAAAAGGGGTTTACAGGCATCCTAGACCCCCTAAAGTCCAGAAAATGTTGGTGGGCCAAAATCTGTGTCAGAGAGCTCTGAATGTCCCAAAACATTTGCAGCCTGAAAGGGCATTAACCCGCATCCTAGACCACTGAAACTCCCAAAAATATTTTTGGCACGAAAAATGCAACCTATACCCCTGAAGCTCAGAATATGTTAGCAGCCCAAAAAAGGCCTTAAAATGCATTTTATGCCTGCAAAAATGTTGAAAACTTTGGAGGCCCAAAAAAGGGGTTTACAGGCATCCTAGACCCCCTAAAGTCCAAAAAATGGTGGTGGCCCAAAAATGGTGTCAGAGAGCCCTGAATGTCCCAAAAACATTTGCAGAGTATAACGGGCATTAACCGGCATCCTAGACCACTGAAATTCCCAAAAATATTTTTGGCACAAAAAATGCATACTACACCCCTGAAAGTTCTGAAAATGTTAGCAGCCCAAAAAAGGCCTTAAAGTGCATCTTAGGCCTGCAAAAATGTTGAAAACTTTGGAGGCCCAAAAAAGGGGTTTAAAGGCATCCTAGACCCCCTAAAGTCCAGAAAATGTTGGTGGGCCAAAATCGGTCAGAGAGCTCTGAATGTCCCAAAAACATTTGCAGCCTGAAAGGGGCATTAACCCGCATCCTAGACCACTGAAACTCCCAAAAATATTTTTGGCACGAAAAATGCAACCTATACCCCTGAAGCTCAGAATATGTTAGCAGCCCAAAAAAGTCCTTAAAATGCATTTTACGCCTGCAAAAATGTAGAAAACTTTGGAGGTGTAAAAAAGGGGTTTAGAGGCATCCTAGACCCCCTAAAGTCCAGAAAATGTTTGTGGCCCAAAAACAGTGTCAGAGAGCTCTGAATGTCCCAAACAGATTTGCAGCCTGAAAGGGGCATTAACCCGCATCATAGACCACTGAAATTCCCAAAAATATTTTTGGCACAAAAAATGCATACTACACCCCTGAAAGTTCTGAAAATGTTAGCAGCCCAAAAATGCCTTAAAATGCATTTTAGGCCTGCAAACATGTTGAAAGCTTTGAAGGACCAAAAAAGGGGTTTACAGGCATCCTAGACCCCCTAAAGTCCAGAAAATGTTGGTGGGCCAAAATCTGTGTCAGAGAGCTCTGAATGTCCCAAAACATTTGCAGCCTGAAAGGGCATTAACCCGCATCCTAGACCACTGAAACTCCCAAAAATATTTTTGGCACGAAAAATGCAACCTATACCCCTGAAGCTCAGAATATGTTAGCAGCCCAAAAAAGGCCTTAAAATGCATTTTATGCCTGCAAAAATGTTGAAAACTTTGGAGGCCCAAAAAAGGGGTTTACAGGCATCCTAGACCCCCTAAAGTCCAGAAAATGTTAGTGGGCCAAAATCGGTGTCAGAGAGCTCTGAATGTCCCAAAAACATTTGTAGCCTGAAAGGGGCATTAAGTCGCATCCTAGACCACTGAAATTCCCCAAAATATTTTTGGCACAGAAAATGCATCCTACAACCCTGAAAGATCAGAAAATGTTGGCAGCTCAAAAAAAGGACTTAAAATGCTTCTTAGGCCTGCACAAATGTTGAAAACTTTGGAGGCCGTAAAAAGGGGTTTACAGGCATCCTAGACCCCCGAAAGTCCAGAAAATGTTAGTGGGCCAAAATCTGTGTCAGAGAGCTCTGAATGTCCCAAAAACATTTGCAGCCTGAAAGGGGCATTAACCCGCATCCTAGACCACTGAAATTCCCAAAAATATTTTTGGCACGAAAAATGCATCCTACACCCCTGAAAGCTCAGAATATGTCAGCAGCCCAAAAAAAGCCTTAAAATGCATTTTAGGCCTGCAAAAATGTTGAAAACTTTGGAGGCCAAAAAAGGGGTTTACAGGCATCCTAGACTCCCTAAAGTCCAGAAAATGTTGGTGGGCCAAAATCGGTGTCAGAGAACTCTGAATGTCCCAAAAACATTTGCACCCTGAAAGGGGCATTAACCCCTTAGCATCCTAGACCACTGAAATTCCCAAAAATATTTTTGGCACGAAAAATGCATCCTACACCCCTGAAAGCTCAGAATATGTTAGCAGCCCAAAAAAGGCCTTAAAATGCATTTTAGGCCTGCAAAAATGTTGAAAACTTTGAAGGACCAAAAAAAGGGTTTACAGGCATCCTAGACCCCCTAAAGTCCAGAAAATGTTGGTGGGCCAAAATCTGTGTCAGAGAGCTCTGAATGTCCCAAAACATTTGCAGCCTGAAAGGGGCATTAACCCGCATTCTAGACCACTGAAACTCCAGAAAATATTTTTGGCACGAAAAATGCAACCTATACCCCTGAAGCTCAGAATATGTTAGCAGCCCAAAAAAGGCCTTAAAATGCATTTTATGCCTGCAAAAATGTTGAAAACTTTGGAGGCCCAAAAAAGGGGTTTACAGGCATCCTAGACCCCCTAAAGTCCAGAAAATGTTTGTGGCCCAAAAACAGTGTCAGAGAGCTCTGAATGTCCCAAACAGATTTGCAGCCTGAAAGGGGCATTAAGTCGCATCCTAGACCACTGAAATTCCCAAAAATATTTTTGCCACAAAAAATGCATCCTACAACCCTGAAAGATCAGAAAATGTTGGCAGCTCAAAAAAGGACTTAAAATGCTTCTTAGGCCTGCACAAATGTTGAACACTTTGGAGGCCGAAAAAAGGGGTTTACAGGCATCCTAGACCCCCTAAAGTCCAGAAAATGTTGGTGGGCCAAAATCGGTGTCAGAGAACTCTGAATGTCCCAAAAACATTTACAGCCTGAAAGTGGCACTAACCCACATCCCAGACCACTGAAATTCCTAAAAATATTTTTGGCACAAAAAATGCATCCTACAACCCTGAAAGATCAGAAAATGTTAGCAGCCCAAAAAAGGCCTTAAAGTGGATCTTAGGACTGCAAAAATATAGAAAACTTTGGAGGTGGAAAAAAGGGGTTTAGAGGCATCCTAGACCCCCTAAAGTCCAGAAAATGTTTGTGGCCCAAAAACAGTGTCAGAGAGCTCTGAATGCCCCAAAAACATTTGCAGCCTGAAAGTGGCACTAACCCACACCCCAGACCACTGAAATTCCCAAAAATATTTTTGGCACAAAAAATGCATCCTACAACCCTGAAAGATCAGAAAATGTTGGCAGCTCAAAAAAAGGACTTAAAATGCTTCTTAGGCCTGCACAAATGTTGAACACTTTGGAGGCCGAAAAAAGGGGTTTACAGGCATCCTAGACCCCCTAAAGTCCAGAAAATGTTGGTGGGCCAAAATCGGTGTCAGAGAACTCTGAATGCCCCAAAAACATTTACAGCCTGAAAGTGGCACTAACCCACATCCCAGACCACTGAAATTCCCAAAAATATTTTTGGCACAAAAAATGCATCCTACAACCCTGAAAGATCAGAAAATGTTGGCATCTCAAAAAACGGACTTAAAATGCATCTTAAGCCTACAAAAATGTTGAAAACTTTGAAGGTCCAAAAAAGGTGTTTACGGGCATCCCAGACCCCCTAAAGTCCAGAAAATGTTGGTGGGCCAAAATCTGTGTCAGAGAACTCTGAATGCCCCAAAAACATTTGCAGAGTGAAACGGGCATTAACCCACATCCTAGACCACTGAAATTCCCAAAAATATTTTTGGCACAAAAAATGCATACTACACCCCTGAAAGTTCTGAAAATGTTAGCAGCCCAAAAATGCCTTAAAATGCATTTTAGGCCTGCAAACATGTTGAAAGCTTTGAAGGACCAAAAAAGGGGTTTACAGGCATCCTAGACCCCCTAAAGTCCAGAAAATCTTGGTGGGCCAAAATCGGTGTCAGAGAGCTCTGAATGCCCCAAAAACATTTGCAGCCTGAAAGTGGCACTAACCCACACCCCAGACCACTGAAATTCCCAAAAATATTTTTGGCACAAAAAATGCATCCTACAACCCTGAAAGATCAGAAAATGTTGGCATCTCAAAAAACGGACTTAAAATGCATCTTAAGCCTACAAAAATGTTGAAAACTTTGAAGGTCCAAAAAAGGTGTTTAAGGGCATCCCAGACCCCCTAAAGTCCAGAAAATGTTGGTGGGCCAAAATCTGTGTCAGAGAACTCTGAATGCCCCAAAAACATTTGCAGAGTGAAACGGGCATTAACCCACATCCTAGACCACTGAAATTCCCAAAAATATTTTTGGCAAAAAAATGCATACTACACCCCTGAAAGTTCTGAAAATGTTAGCAGCCCAAAAATGCCTTAAAGTGCATCTTAGGCCTGCAAAAATATAGAAAACATTGGAGGTGGAAAAAAGGAGTTTAGAGGCATCCTAGACCCCCTAAAGTCCAGAAAATGTTGGTGGCCCAAAAACAGTGTCAGAGAGCTCTGAATGTCCCAAACAGATTTCCAGCCTGAAAGGGGCATTAAGTCGCATCCTAGACCACTGAAATTCTCCAAAATATTTTTGGCACAAAAAATGCATCCTACAACCCTGAAAGATCAGAAAATGTTGGCAGCTCAAAAAAAGGACTTAAAATGCTTCTTAGGCCTGCACAAATGTTGAAAACTTTGGAGGTCGAAAAAAGGGGTTTACATTCATCCTAGACCCCCTAAAGTCCAGAAAATGTTGGTGGCCCAAAATCGGTGTCAGAGAGCTCTGAATGTCCCAAAAACATTTGCAGCCTGAAAGTGGCACTAACCCGCATCCCAGACCACTGAAATTCCCAAAAATATTTTTGGCACAAAAAATGCATCCTACAACCCTGAAAGATCAGAAAATGTTGGCATCTCAAAAAAAGGACCTAAAATGCATCTTAAGCCTACAAAAATGTTGAAAACTTTGAAGGTCCAAAAAAGGGGTTTACAGGCATCCTAGACCCCCTAAAGTCCAGAAAATGATTGTCGCTCAAAAATGTGTCAGAGAGCCCTGAATGTCCCAAAAACATTTGCAGCCTGAAAGGGGCATTAACCCGCATCCTAGACCACTGAAATTCCCAAAAATATTTTTGGCACAAAAAATGCATACTACATCCCTGAAAGTTCTGAAAATGTTAGCAGCCCAAAAATGCCTTAAAATGCATTTTAGGCCTGCAAAAATGTTGAACATTTTGGAGGTGGAAAAAAGGGGTTTAGAGGCATCCTAGACCCCCTAAAGTCCAGAAAATATTGGTGGGCCAATATCTGTGTCAGAGAGCTCTGAATGTCCCAAAAACATTTGCAGCCTCAAAGGGGCATTAACCCGCATCCTAGACCACTGAAATTCCCAAAAATATTTTTGGCACGAAAAATGCATCCTACACCCATGAAGCTCAGAATATGTTAGCAGCCCAAAAAAGGCCTTAAAAATGCATTTTAGGCCTGCAAAAATATTGAAAACTTTGAAGGACCAAAAAAGGGGTTTACAGGCATCCTAGACCCCCTAAAGTCCAGAAAATGTTGGTGGCCCAAAAATGGTGTCAGAGAGCCCTGAATGTCCCAAAAACATTTGCAGCCTGAAAGGGGCGTTAACCCGCATCCTAGACCACTGAAATTCCCAAAAATATTTTTGGCACAAAAAATGCATACTACACCCCTGAAAGTTCTGAAAATGTTAGCAGCCGAAAAATGCCTTAAAATGCATTTTAGGCCTGCAAAAATGTTGAAAACTTTGGAGGCCGAAAAAAGGGGTTTAGAGGCATCCTAGACCCCCTAAAGTCCAGAAAATGTTGGTGGGCCAAAATCTATGTCAGAGAGCTCTGAATGTCCCAAAAACATTTGCAGCCTCAAAGGGGCATTAACCCGCATCCTAGACCACTGAAACTCCCAAAAATATTTTTGGCACAAAAAATGCATACTACACCCCTGAAAGTTCTGAAAATGTTAGCAGCCCAAAAATGCCTTAAAATGCATTTTAGGCCTGCAAAAATGTAGAAAACTTTGAAGGACCAAAAAAGGGGTTTACAGGCATCCTAGACCCCCTAAAGTCCAGAAAATGTTGGTGGCCCAAAAATGGTGTCAGAGAGCCCTGAATGTCCCAAAAACATTTGCAGAGTGAAACGGGCATTAACCCGCATCCTAGACCGCTGACATTCCCAAAAATATTTTTGGCACAAAAAATGAATACTACACCCATGAAGCTCAGAATATGTTAGCAGCCCAAAAAAGGCCTTAAAGTGCATCTTAGGCCTGCAAAAATGTAGAAAACTTTGAAGGACCAAAAAAGGGGTTTACAGGCATCCTAGACCCCCTAAAGTCCAGAAAATGTTGGTGGCCCAAAAATGGTGTCAGAGAGCCCTGAATGTCCCAAAAACATTTGCAGCCTGAAAGGGGCGTTAACCCGCATCCTAGACCACTGAAATTCCCAAAAATATTTTTGGCACAAAAAATGCATACTACACCCCTGAAAGTTCTGAAAATGTTAGCAGCCGAAAAATGCCTTAAAATGCATTTTAGGCCTGCAAAAATGTTGAAAACTTTGAAGGACCAAAAAAGGGGTTTACAGGCATCCTAGACCCCCTAAAGTCCAGAAAATGTTGGTGGCCCAAAAATGGTGTCAGAGAGCCCTGAATGTCCCAAAAACATTTGCAGAGTGAAACGGGCATTAACCCGCATCCTAGACCGCTGACATTCCCAAAAATATTTTTGGCACAAAAAATGAATACTACACCCATGAAGCTCAGAATATGGTAGCAGCCCAAAAAAGGCCTTAAAGTGCATCTTAGGCCTGCAAAAATGTAGAAAACTTTGAAGGACCAAAAAAGGGGTTTACAGGCATCCTAGACCCCCTAAAGTCCAGAAAATGTTGGTGGGCCAAAATCGGTCAGAGAGCTCTGAATGTCCCAAAAACATTTGCAGCCTGAAAGGGGCATTAACCCGCATCCTAGACCGCTGACATTCCCAAAAATATTTTTGGCACAAAAAATGAATACTACACCCATGAAGCTCAGAATATGTTAGCAGCCCAAAAAAGGCCTTAAAGTGCATCTTAGGCCTGCAAAAATGTAGAAAACTTTGAAGGACCAAAAAAGGGGTTTACAGGCATCCTAGACCCCCTAAAGTCCAGAAAATCTTGGTGGGCCAAAATCGGTGTCAGAGAGCTCTGAATGCCCCAAAAACATTTGCAGCCTGAAAGTGGCACTAACCCACACCCCAGACCACTGAAATTCCCAAAAATATTTTTGGCACAAAAAATGCATCCTACAACCCTGAAAGATCAGAAAATGTTGGCATCTCAAAAAAAGGACTTAAAATGCATCTTAAGCCTACAAAAATGTTGAAAACTTTGAAGGTCCAAAAAAGGTGTTTACGGGCATCCCAGACCCCCTAAAGTCCAGAAAATGTTGGTGGGCCAAAATCTGTGTCAGAGAGCTCTGAATGCCCCAAAAACATTTGCAGAGTGAAACGGGCATTAACCCACATCCTAGACCACTGAAATTCCCAAAAATATTTTTGGCAAAAAAATGCATACTACACCCCTGAAAGTTCTGAAAATGTTAGCAGCCCAAAAATGCCTTAAAGTGCATCTTAGGCCTGCAAAAATATAGAAAACTTTGGAGGTGGAAAAAAGGAGTTTAGAGGCATCCTAGACCCCCTAAAGTCCAGAAAATGTTGGTGGCCCAAAAACAGTGTCAGAGAGCTCTGAATGTCCCAAACAGATTTGCAGCCTGAAAGGGGCATTAAGTCGCATCCTAGACCACTGAAATTCTCCAAAATATTTTTGGCACAAAAAATGCATCCTACAACCCTGAAAGATCAGAAAATGTTGGCAGCTCAAAAAAAGGACTTCAAATGCTTCTTAGGCCTGCACAAATGTTGAAAACTTTGGAGGTCGAAAAAAGGGGTTTACATTTATCCTAGACCCCCTAAAGTCCAGAAAATGTTGGTGGCCCAAAATCGGTGTCAGAGAGCTCTGAATGTCCCAAAAACATTTGCAGCCTGAAAGTGGCACTAACCCGCATCCCAGACCACTGAAATTCCCAAAAATATTTTTGGCACAAAAAATGCATCCTACAACCCTGAAAGATCAGAAAATGTTGGCATCTCAAAAAAAGGACCTAAAATGCATCTTAAGCCTACAAAAATGTTGAAAACTTTGAAGGTCCAAAAAAGGGGTTTACAGGCATCCTAGACCCCCTAAAGTCCAGAAAATGATTGTCGCTCAAAAATGGTGTCAGAGAGCCCTGAATGTCCCAAAAACATTTGCAGCCTGAAAGTGGCACTAACCCGCATCCTAGACCACTGAAATTCCCAAAAATATTTTTGGCACAAAAAATGCATACTTCACCCCTGAAAGTTCTGAAAATGTTAGCAGCCCAAAAATGCCTTAAAATGCATTTTAGGCCTGCAAAAATGTTGAACATTTTGGAGGTGGAAAAAAGGGGTTTAGATGCATCCTAGACCCCCTAAAGTCCAGAAAATGTTGGTGGGCCAAAATCTGTGTCAGAGAGCTCTGAATGTCCCAAAAACATTTGCAGCCTCAAAGGGGCATTAACCCGCATCCTAGACCACTGAAATTCCCAAAAATATTTTTGGCACGAAAAATGCATCCTACACCCATGAAGCTCAGAATATGCTAGCAGCCCAAAAAAGGCCTTAAAATGCATTTTAGGCCTGCAAAAATATTGAAAACTTTGAAGGACCAAAAAAGAGGTTTACAGGCATCCTAGACCCCCTAAAGTCCAGAAAATGTTGGTGGCCCAAAAATGGTGTCAGAGAGCCTTGAATGTCCCAAAAACATTTGCAGCCTCAAAGGGGCATTAACCCGCATCCTAGACCACTGAAACTCCCAAAAATGTTTTTGGCACAAAAAATGCATACTACACCCCTGAAAGTTCTGAAAATGTTAGCAGCCCAAAAATGCCTTAAAATGCATTTTAGGCCTGCAAAAATGTTGAAAACTTTGAAGGACCAAAAAAGGGGTTTACAGGCATCCTAGACCCCCTAAAGTCGAGAAAATGTTGGTGGCCCAAAAATGGTGTCAGAGAGCCCTGAATGTCCCAAAAACATTTGCATAGTGAAACGGGCATTAAGCCGCATCCTAGACCACTGAAATTCCCAAAAATATTTTTGGCACAAAAAATGCATACTACACCCCTGAAAGTTCTGAAAATGTTAGCAGCCCAAAAATGCCTTAAAATGCATTTTAGGCCTGCAAAAATGTTGAAAACTTTGGAGGCCAAAAAAGGGGTTTACAGGCATCCTAGACCCCCTAAAGTCCAGAAAATGTTGGTGGCCCAAAAATGGTGTCAGAGAGCCCTGAATGTCCCAAAAACATTTACAGCCTGAAAGTGGCACTAACCCACATCCCAGACCACTGAAATTCCTAAAAATATTTTTGGCACAAAAAATGCATCCTACAACCCTGAAAGATCAGAAAATGTTGGCATCTCAAAAAAAGGCCTTAAAATGCATTTTAGCCCTGCAAAAATGTTGAAAACTTTGAAGGACCAAAAAAGGGGTTTACAGCATCCTAGACCCCCTAAAGTCGAGAAAATGTTGGTGGCCCAAAAATGGTGTCAGAGAGCCCTGAATGTCCCAAAAACATTTGCATAGTGAAACGGGCATTAAGCCGCATCCTAGACCACTGAAATTCCCAAAAATATTTTTGGCACAAAAAATGCATACTACACCCCTGAAAGTTCTGAGAATGTTAGCAGTTCAAAAAAGGCCTTAAAGTGCATCTTAGGCCTGCAAAAATGTAGAACACTTTGGAGGTGGAAAAAAGGGGTTTAGAGGCATCTTAGACCCCCTAAAGTCCAGAAAATGGTTGTGGCCCAAAAATGGTGTCAGAGAGCCCTGAATGTCCCAAAAACATTTGCAGCCTGAAAGGGGCATTAACCCGCATCCTAGACCACTGAAATGCCCAAAAATATTTTTGGCACAAAAAATGCATACTACACCCCTGAAAGTTCTGAAAATGTTAGCAGCCGAAAAATGCCTTAAAATGCATTTTAGGCCTGCAAAAATGTTGAAAACTTTGGAGGCTGAAGAAAGGGGTTTAGAGGCATCCTAGACCCCCCAAAGTTCAGAAAATGTTGGTGGGCCAAAATCTGTGTCAGAGAGCTCTGAATGTCCCAAAAACATTTGCAGCCTGAAAGGGGCATTAACCCGCATCCTAGACCACTGAAACTCCCAAAAATATTTTTGGCACGAAAAATGCAACCTATACCCCTGAAGCTCAGAATATGTTAGCAGCCCAAAAAAGTCCTTAAAATGCATTTTACGCCTGCAAAAATGTAGAAAACTTTGGAGGTGGAAAAAAGGGGTTTAGAGGCATCCTAGACCCCCTAAAGTCCAGAAAATGTTTGTGGCCCAAAAACAGTGTCAGAGAGCTCTGAATGTCCCAAACAGATTTGCAGCCTGAAAGGGGCATTAACCCGCATCATAGACCACTGAAATTCCCAAAAATATTTTTGGCACAAAAAATGCATACTACACCCCTGAAAGTTCTGAAAATGTTAGCAGCCCAAAAATGCCTTAAAATGCATTTTAGGCCTGCAAACATGTTGAAAGCTTTGAAGGACCAAAAAAGGGGTTTACAGGCATCCTAGACCCCCTAAAGTCCAGAAAATGTTGGTGGGCCAAAATCTGTGTCAGAGAGCTCTGAATGTCCCAAAACATTTGCAGCCTGAAAGGGCATTAACCCGCATCCTAGACCACTGAAATTCCCAAAAATATTTTTGGCACGAAAAATGCAACCTATACCCCTGAAGCTCAGAATATGTTAGCAGCCCAAAAAAGGCCTTAAAATGCATTTTATGCCTGCAAAAATGTTGAAAACTTTGGAGGCCCAAAAAAGGGGTTTACAGGCATCCTAGACCCCCTAAAGTCCAGAAAATGTTAGTGGGCCAAAATCGGTGTCAGAGAGCTCTGAATGTCCCAAAAACATTTGCAGCCTGAAAGGGGCATTAAGTCGCATCCTAGACCACTGAAATTCCCCAAAATATTTTTGGCACAGAAAATGCATCCTACAACCCTGAAAGATCAGAAAATGTTGGCAGCTCAAAAAAAGGACTTAAAATGCTTCTTAGGCCTGCACAAATGTTGAAAACTTTGGAGGCCGTAAAAAGGGGTTTACAGGCATCCTAGACCCCCGAAAGTCCAGAAAATGTTAGTGGGCCAAAATCTGTGTCAGAGAGCTCTGAATGTCCCAAAAACATTTGCAGCCTGAAAGGGGCATTAACCCGCATCCTAGACCACTGAAATTCCCAAAAATATTTTTGGCACGAAAAATGCATCCTACACCCCTGAAAGCTCAGAATATGTCAGCAGCCCAAAAAAAGCCTTAAAATGCATTTTAGGCCTGCAAAAATGTTGAAAACTTTGGAGGCCAAAAAAGGGGTTTACAGGCATCCTAGACTCCCTAAAGTCCAGAAAATGTTGGTGGGCCAAAATCGGTGTCAGAGAACTCTGAATGTCCCAAAAACATTTGCAGCCTGAAAGGGGCATTAACCCGCATCCTAGACCACTGAAATTCCCAAAAATATTTTTGGCACGAAAAATGCATCCTACACCCCTGAAAGCTCAGAATATGTTAGCAGCCCAAAAAAGGCCTTAAAATGCATTTTAGGCCTGCAAACATGTTGAAAACTTTGAAGGACCAAAAAAAGGGTTTACAGGCATCCTAGACCCCCTAAAGTCCAGAAAATGTTGGTGGGCCAAAATCTGTGTCAGAGAGCTCTGAATGTCCCAAAACATTTGCAGCCTGAAAGGGGCATTAACCCGCATCCTAGACCACTGAAACTCCAAAAAATATTTTTGGCACGAAAAATGCAACCTATACCCCTGAAGCTCAGAATATGTTAGCAGCCCAAAAAAGGCCTTAAAATGCATTTTATGCCTGCAAAAATGTTGAAAACTTTGGAGGCCCAAAAAAGGGGTTTACAGGCATCCTAGACCCCCTAAAGTCCAGAAAATGTTTGTGGCCCAAAAACAGTGTCATAGAGCTCTGAATGTCCCAAACAGATTTGCAGCCTGAAAGGGGCATTAAGTCGCATCCTAGACCACTGAAATTCCCAAAAATATTTTTGCCACAAAAAATGCATCCTACAACCCTGAAAGATCAGAAAATGTTGGCAGCTCAAAAAAAGGACTTAAAATGCTTCTTAGGCCTGCACAAATGTTGAACACTTTGGAGGCCGAAAAAAGGGGTTTACAGGCATCCTAGACCCCCTAAAGTCCAGAAAATATTGGTGGGCCAAAATCGGTGTCAAAGAACTCTGAATGTCCCAAAAACATTTACAGCCTGAAAGTGGCACTAACCCACATCCCAGACCACTGAAATTCCTAAAAATATTTTTGGCACAAAAAATGCATCCTACAACCCTGAAAGATCAGAAAATGTTAGCAGCCCAAAAAAGGCCTTAAAGTGCATCTTAGGCCTGCAAAAATATAGAAAACTTTGAAGGACCAAAAAAGGGGTTTACAGGCATCCTAGACCCCCTAAAGTCCAGGAAATGTTGGTGGCCCAAAAATGGTGTCAGAGAGCCCTGAATGTCCCAAAAACATTTGCAGCCTGAAAGGGGCGTTAACCCGCATCCTAGACCACTGAAATTCCCAAAAATATTTTTGGCACAAAAAATGCATACTACACCCCTGAAAGTTCTGAAAATGTTAGCAGCCGAAAAATGCCTTAAAATGCATTTTAGGCCTGCAAAAATGTTGAAAACTTTGAAGGACCAAAAAAGGGGTTTACAGGCATCCTAGACCCCCTAAAGTCCAGAAAATGTTGGTGGCCCAAAAATGGTGTCAGAGAGCCCTGAATGTCCCAAAATCATTTGCAGAGTGAAACGGGCATTAACCCGCATCCTAGACCGCTGACATTCCCAAAAATATTTTTGGCACAAAAAATGAATACTACACCCATGAAGCTCAGAATATGTTAGCAGCCCAAAAAAGGCCTTAAAGTGTATCTTAGGCCTGCAAAAATGTAGAAAACTTTGAAGGACCAAAAAAGGGGTTTACAGGCATCCTAGACCCCCTAAAGTCCAGAAAATGTTGGTGGGCCAAAATCGGTCAGAGAGCTCTGAATGTCCCAAAAACATTTGCAGCCTGAAAGGGGCATTAACCCGCATCCTAGACCGCTGACATTCCCAAAAATATTTTTGGCACAAAAAATGAATACTACACCCATGAAGCTCAGAATATGTTAGCAGCCCAAAAAAGGCCTTAAAGTGCATCTTAGGCCTGCAAAAATGTAGAAAACTTTGAAGGACCAAAAAAGGGGTTTACAGGCATCCTAGACCCCCTAAAGTCCAGAAAATCTTGGTGGGCCAAAATCGGTGTCAGAGAGCTCTGAATGCCCCAAAAACATTTGCAGCCTGAAAGTGGCACTAACCCACACCCCAGACCACTGAAATTCCCAAAAATATTTTTGGCACAAAAAATGCATCCTACAACCCTGAAAGATCAGAAAATGTTGGCATCTCAAAAAAAGGACTTAAAATGCATCTTAAGCCTACAAAAATGTTGAAAACTTTGAAGGTCCAAAAAAGGTGTTTACGGGCATCCCAGACCCCCTAAAGTCCAGAAAATGTTGGTGGGCCAAAATCTGTGTCAGAGAGCTCTGAATGCCCCAAAAACATTTGCAGAGTGAAACGGGCATTAACCCACATCCTAGACCACTGAAATTCCCAAAAATATTTTTGGCAAAAAAATGCATACTACACCCCTGAAAGTTCTGAAAATGTTAGCAGCCCAAAAATGCCTTAAAGTGCATCTTAGGCCTGCAAAAATATAGAAAACTTTGGAGGTGGAAAAAAGGAGTTTAGAGGCATCCTAGACCCCCTAAAGTCCAGAAAATGTTGGTGGCCCAAAAACAGTGTCAGAGAGCTCTGAATGTCCCAAACAGATTTGCAGCCTGAAAGGGGCATTAAGTCGCATCCTAGACCACTGAAATTCTCCAAAATATTTTTGGCACAAAAAATGCATCCTACAACCCTGAAAGATCAGAAAATGTTGGCAGCTCAAAAAAAGGACTTCAAATGCTTCTTAGGCCTGCACAAATGTTGAAAACTTTGGAGGTCGAAAAAAGGGGTTTACATTCATCCTAGACCCCCTAAAGTCCAGAAAATGTTGGTGGCCCAAAATCGGTGTCAGAGAGCTCTGAATGTCCCAAAAACATTTGCAGCCTGAAAGTGGCACTAACCCGCATCCCAGACCACTGAAATTCCCAAAAATATTTTTGGCACAAAAAATGCATCCTACAACCCTGAAAGATCAGAAAATGTTGGCATCTCAAAAAAAGGACCTAAAATGCATCTTAAGCCTACAAAAATGTTGAAAACTTTGAAGGTCCAAAAAAGGGGTTTACAGGCATCCTAGACCCCCTAAAGTCCAGAAAATGATTGTCGCTCAAAAATGGTGTCAGAGAGCCCTGAATGTCCCAAAAACATTTGCAGCCTGAAAGTGGCACTAACCCGCATCCTAGACCACTGAAATTCCCAAAAATATTTTTGGCACAAAAAATGCATACTTCACCCCTGAAAGTTCTGAAAATGTTAGCAGCCCAAAAATGCCTTAAAATGCATTTTAGGCCTGCAAAAATGTTGAACATTTTGGAGGTGGAAAAAAGGGGTTTAGATGCATCCTAGACCCCCTAAAGTCCAGAAAATGTTGGTGGGCCAAAATCTGTGTCAGAGAGCTCTGAATGTCCCAAAAACATTTGCAGCCTCAAAGGGGCATTAACCCGCATCCTAGACCACTGAAATTCCCAAAAATATTTTTGGCACGAAAAATGCATCCTACACCCATGAAGCTCAGAATATGCTAGCAGCCCAAAAAAGGCCTTAAAATGCATTTTAGGCCTGCAAAAATATTGAAAACTTTGAAGGACCAAAAAAGAGGTTTACAGGCATCCTAGACCCCCTAAAGTCCAGAAAATGTTGGTGGCCCAAAAATGGTGTCAGAGAGCCTTGAATGTCCCAAAAACATTTGCAGCCTCAAAGGGGCATTAACCCGCATCCTAGACCACTGAAACTCCAAAAAATGTTTTTGGCACAAAAAATGCATACTACACCCCTGAAAGTTCTGAAAATGTTAGCAGCCCAAAAATGCCTTAAAATGCATTTTAGGCCTGCAAAAATGTTGAAAACTTTGAAGGACCAAAAAAGGGGTTTACAGGCATCCTAGAACCCCTAAAGTCGAGAAAATGTTGGTGGCCCAAAAATGGTGTCAGAGAGCCCTGAATGTCCCAAAAACATTTGCATAGTGAAACGGGCATTAAGCCGCATCCTAGACCACTGAAATTCCCAAAAATATTTTTGGCACAAAAAATGCATACTACACCCCTGAAAGTTCTGAAAATGTTAGCAGCCCAAAAATGCCTTAAAATGCATTTTAGGCCTGCAAAAATGTTGAAAACTTTGGAGGCCAAAAAAGGGGTTTACAGGCATCCTAGACCCCCTAAAGTCCAGAAAATGTTGGTGGCCCAAAAATGGTGTCAGAGAGCCCTGAATGTCCCAAAAACATTTACAGCCTGAAAGTGGCACTAACCCACATCCCAGACCACTGAAATTCCTAAAAATATTTTTGGCACAAAAAAATGCATCCTACAACCCTGAAAGATCAGAAAATGTTGGCATCTCAAAAAAAGGCCTTAAAATGCATTTTAGCCCTGCAAAAATGTTGAAAACTTTGAAGGACCAAAAAAGGGGTTTACAGCATCCTAGACCCCCTAAAGTCGAGAAAATGTTGGTGGCCCAAAAATGGTGTCAGAGAGCCCTGAATGTCCCAAAAACATTTGCATAGTGAAACGGGCATTAAGCCGCATCCTAGACCACTGAAATTCCCAAAAATATTTTTGGCACAAAAAATGCATACTACACCCCTGAAAGTTCTGAGAATGTTAGCAGTTCAAAAAAGGCCTTAAAGTGCATCTTAGGCCTGCAAAAATGTAGAACACTTTGGAGGTGGAAAAAAGGGGTTTAGAGGCATCTTAGACCCCCTAAAGTCCAGAAAATGGTTGTGGCCCAAAAATGGTGTCAGAGAGCCCTGAATGTCCCAAAAACATTTGCAGCCTGAAAGGGGCATTAACCCGCATCCTAGACCACTGAAATGCCCAAAAATATTTTTGGCACAAAAAATGCATACTACACCCCTGAAAGTTCTGAAAATGTTAGCAGCCGAAAAATGCCTTAAAATGCATTTTAGGCCTGCAAAAATGTTGAAAACTTTGGAGGCTGAAAAAAGGGGTTTAGAGGCATCCTAGACCCCCCAAAGTCCAGAAAATGTTGGTGGGCCAAAATCTGTGTCAGAGAGCTCTGCATGTCCCAAAAACATTTGCAGCCTGAAAGGGGCATTAACCAGCATCCTAGACCACTGAAATTCCCAAAAATATTTTTGGCACGAAAAATGCATCCTACACCCCTGAAAGCTCAGAATATGTTAGCAGCCCAAAAAAGGCCTTCAAATGCATTTTAGGCCTGCAAAAATGTTGAAAACTTTGGAGGCCCAAAAAAGGGGTTTAAAGGCATCCTAGACCCCCTAAAGTCCAGAAAATGTTGGTGGGCCAAAATCGGTCAGAGAGCTCTGAATGTCCCAAAAACATTTGCAGCCTGAAAGGGGCATTAAGCCGCATCCTAGACCACTGAAATTCCCCAAAATATTTTTGGCATGAAAAATGCAACCTATACCCCTGAAGCTCAGAATATGTTAGCAGCCCAATTAAGGCCTTAAAATGCATTTTAGGTCTGCAAAAATGTTGAAAACTTTGAAGGACCAAAAAAGGGGTTTACAGGCATCCTAGACCCACTAAAGTCCAGAAAATGGTGGTGGCCCAAAAATGGTGTCAGAGAGCCCTGAATGTCCCAAAAACATTTGCAGAGTGAAACGGGCATTAACCGGCATCCTAGACCACTGAAATTCCCAAAAATATTTTTGGCACAAAAAATGCATACTACACCCCTGAAAGTTCTGAAAATGTTAGCAGCCCAAAAAAGGCCTTAAAGTGCATCTTAGGCCTGCAAAAATGTAGAAAACTTTGGAGGTGGAAAAAAGGGGTTTAGAGGCATCCTAGACCCCCTAAAGTCCAGAAAATGTTGGTGGGCCAAAATCTGTGTCAGAGAGCTCTGAATGTCCCAAAACATTTGCAGCCTGAAAGGGGCATTAACCCGCATCCTAGACCACTGAAACTCCCAAAAATATTTTTGGCACGAAAAATGCAACCTATACCCCTGAAGCTCAGAATATGTTAGCAGCCCAAAAAAGTCCTTAAAATGCATTTTACGCCTGCAAAAATGTAGAAAACTTTGGAGGTGGAAAAAAGGGGTTTAGAGGCATCCTAGACCCCCTAAAGTCCAGAAAATGTTTGTGGCCCAAAAACAGTGTCAGAGAGCTCTGAATGTCCCAAACAGATTTGCAGCCTGAAAGGGGCATTAACCCGCATCATAGACCACTGAAATTCCCAAAAATATTTTTGGCACAAAAAATGCATACTACACCCCTGAAAGTTCTGAAAATGTTAGCAGCCCAAAAATGCCTTAAAATGCATTTTAGGCCTGCAAACATGTTGAAAGCTTTGAAGGACCAAAAAAGGGGTTTACAGGCATCTTAGACCCCCTAAAGTCCAGAAAATGTTGGTGGGCCAAAATCTGTGTCAGAGAGCTCTGAATGTCCCAAAACATTTGCAGCCTGAAAGGGCATTAACCCGCATCCTAGACCACTGAAATTCCCAAAAATATTTTTGGCACGAAAAATGCAACCTATACCCCTGAAGCTCAGAATATGTTAGCAGCCCAAAAAAAGGCCTTAAAATGCATTTTATGCCTGCAAAAATGTTGAAAACTTTGGAGGCCCAAAAAAGGGGTTTACAGGCATCCTAGACCCCCTAAAGTCCAGAAAATGTTAGTGGGCCAAAATCGGTGTCAGAGAGCTCTGAATGTCCCAAAAACATTTGCAGCCTGAAAGGGGCATTAAGTCGCATCCTAGACCACTGAAATTCCCCAAAATATTTTTGGCACAGAAAATGCATCCTACAACCCTGAAAGATCAGAAAATGTTGGCAGCTCAAAAAAAGGACTTAAAATGCTTCTTAGGCCTGCACAAATGTTGAAAACTTTGGAGGCCGTAAAAAGGGGTTTACAGGCATCCTAGACCCCCGAAAGTCCAGAAAATGTTAGTGGGCCAAAATCTGTGTCAGAGAGCTCTGAATGTCCCAAAAACATTTGCAGCCTGAAAGGGGCATTAACCCGCATCCTAGACCACTGAAATTCCCAAAAATATTTTTGGCACGAAAAATGCATCCTACACCCCTGAAAGCTCAGAATATGTCAGCAGCCCAAAAAAAGCCTTAAAATGCATTTTAGGCCTGCAAAAATGTTGAAAACTTTGGAGGCCAAAAAAGGGGTTTACAGGCATCCTAGACTCCCTAAAGTCCAGAAAATGTTGGTGGGCCAAAATCGGTGTCAGAGAACTCTGAATGTCCCAAAAACATTTGCAGCCTGAAAGGGGCATTAACCCGCATCCTAGACCACTGAAATTCCCAAAAATATTTTTGGCACGAAAAATGCATCCTACACCCCTGAAAGCTCAGAATATGTTAGCAGCCCAAAAAAGGCCTTAAAATGCATTTTAGGCCTGCAAACATGTTGAAAACTTTGAAGGACCAAAAAAAGGGTTTACAGGCATCCTAGACCCCCTAAAGTCCAGAAAATGTTGGTGGGCCAAAATCTGTGTCAGAGAGCTCTGAATGTCCCAAAACATTTGCAGCCTGAAAGGGGCATTAACCCGCATCCTAGACCACTGAAACTCCAAAAAATATTTTTGGCACGAAAAATGCAACCTATACCCCTGAAGCTCAGAATATGTTAGCAGCCCAAAAAAGGCCTTAAAATGCATTTTATGCCTGCAAAAATGTTGAAAACTTTGGAGGCCCAAAAAAGGGGTTTACAGGCATCCTAGACCCCCTAAAGTCCAGAAAATGTTTGTGGCCCAAAAACAGTGTCATAGAGCTCTGAATGTCCCAAACAGATTTGCAGCCTGAAAGGGGCATTAAGTCGCATCCTAGACCACTGAAATTCCCAAAAATATTTTTGCCACAAAAAATGCATCCTACAACCCTGAAAGATCAGAAAATGTTGGCAGCTCAAAAAAAGGACTTAAAATGCTTCTTAGGCCTGCACAAATGTTGAACACTTTGGAGGCCGAAAAAAGGGGTTTACAGGCATCCTAGACCCCCTAAAGTCCAGAAAATATTGGTGGGCCAAAATCGGTGTCAAAGAACTCTGAATGTCCCAAAAACATTTACAGCCTGAAAGTGGCACTAACCCACATCCCAGACCACTGAAATTCCTAAAAATATTTTTGGCACAAAAAATGCATCCTACAACCCTGAAAGATCAGAAAATGTTAGCAGCCCAAAAAAGGCCTTAAAGTGCATCTTAGGCCTGCAAAAATATAGAAAACTTTGGAGGTGGAAAAAAGGGGTTTAGAGGCATCCTAGACCCCCTAAAGTCCAGAAAATGTTTGTGGCCCAAAAACAGTGTCAGAGAGCTCTGAATGCCCCAAAAACATTTGCAGCCTGAAAGTGGCACTAACCCACACCCCAGACCACTGAAATTCCCAAAAATATTTTTGGCACAAAAAATGCATCCTACAACCCTGAAAGATCAGAAAATGTTGGCAGCTCAAAAAAAGGACTTAAAATGCTTCTTAGGCCTGCACAAATGTTGAACACTTTGGAGGCCGAAAAAAGG
Source organism: Ambystoma mexicanum (assembly GCF_040938575.1). Taxonomy (NCBI): domain Eukaryota; kingdom Metazoa; phylum Chordata; class Amphibia; order Caudata; family Ambystomatidae; genus Ambystoma; species Ambystoma mexicanum. Next base: position 148,861,900 of record NC_090938.1, read on the forward strand.
GGTTTACAGGCATCCTAGACCCCCTAAAGTCCAGAAAATGTTGGTGGGCCAAAATCGGTGTCAGAGAACTCTGAATGCCCCAAAAACATTTACAGCCTGAAAGTGGCACTAACCCACATCCCAGACCACTGAAATTCCCAAAAATATTTTTGGCACAAAAAATGCATCCTACAACCCTGAAAGATCAGAAAATGTTGGCATCTCAAAAAACGGACTTAAAATGCATCTTAAGCCTACAAAAATGTTGAAAACTTTGAAGGTCCAAAAAAGGTGTTTACGGGCATCCCAGACCCCCTAAAGTCCAGAAAATGTTGGTGGGCCAAAATCTGTGTCAGAGAACTCTGAATGCCCCAAAAACATTTGCAGAGTGAAACGGGCATTAACCCACATCCTAGACCACTGAAATTCCCAAAAATATTTTTGGCACAAAAAATGCATACTACACCCCTGAAAGTTCTGAAAATGTTAGCAGCCCAAAAATGCCTTAAAATGCATTTTAGGCCTGCCAACATGTTGAAAGCTTTGAAGGACCAAAAAAGGGGTTTACAGGCATCCTAGACCCCCTAAAGTCCAGAAAATCTTGGTGGGCCAAAATCGGTGTCAGAGAGCTCTGAATGCCCCAAAAACATTTGCAGCCTGAAAGTGGCACTAACCCACACCCCAGACCACTGAAATTCCCAAAAATATTTTTGGCACAAAAAATGCATCCTACAACCCTGAAAGATCAGAAAATGTTGGCATCTCAAAAAACGGACTTAAAATGCATCTTAAGCCTACAAAAATGTTGAAAACTTTGAAGGTCCAAAAAAGGAGTTTAAGGGCATCCCAGACCCCCTAAAGTCCAGAAAATGTTGGTGGGCCAAAATCTGTGTCAGAGAACTCTGAATGCCCCAAAAACATTTGCAGAGTGAAACGGGCATTAACCCACATCCTAGACCACTGAAATTCCCAAAAATATTTTTGGCAAAAAAATGCATACTACACCCCTGAAAGTTCTGAAAATGTTAGCAGCCCAAAAATGCCTTAAAGTGCATCTTAGGCCTGCAAAAATATAGAAAACATTGGAGGTGGAAAAAAGGAGTTTAGAGGCATCCTAGACCCCCTAAAGTCCAGAAAATGTTGGTGGCCCAAAAACAGTGTCAGAGAGCTCTGAATGTCCCAAACAGATTTCCAGCCTGAAAGGGGCATTAAGTCGCATCCTAGACCACTGAAATTCTCCAAAATATTTTTGGCACAAAAAATGCATCCTACAACCCTGAAAGATCAGAAAATGTTGGCAGCTCAAAAAAAGGACTTAAAATGCTTCTTAGGCCTGCACAAATGTTGAAAACTTTGGAGGTCGAAAAAAGGGGTTTACATTCATCCTAGACCCCCTAAAGTCCAGAAAATGTTGGTGGCCCAAAATCGGTGTCAGAGAGCTCTGAATGTCCCAAAAACATTTGCAGCCTGAAAGTGGCACTAACCCGCATCCCAGACCACTGAAATTCCCAAAAATATTTTTGGCACAAAAAATGCATCCTACAACCCTGAAAGATCAGAAAATGTTGGCATCTCAAAAAAAGGACCTAAAATGCATCTTAAGCCTACAAAAATGTTGAAAACTTTGAAGGTCCAAAAAAGGGGTTTACAGGCATCCTAGACCCCCTAAAGTCCAGAAAATGATTGTCGCTCAAAAATGGTGTCAGAGAGCCCTGAATGTCCCAAAAACATTTGCAGCCTGAAAGGGGCATTAACCCGCATCCTAGACCACTGAAATTCCCAAAAATATTTTTGGCACAAAAAATGCATACTACATCCCTGAAAGTTCTGAAAATGTTAGCAGCCCAAAAATGCCTTAAAATGCATTTTAGGCCTGCAAAAATGTTGAACATTTTGGAGGTGGAAAAAAGGGGTTTAGAGGCATCCTAGACCCCCTAAAGTCCAGAAAATATTGGTGGGCCAATATCTGTGTCAGAGAGCTCTGAATGTCCCAAAAACATTTGCAGCCTCAAAGGGGCATTAACCCGCATCCTAGACCACTGAAATTCCCAAAAATATTTTTGGCACGAAAAATGCATCCTACACCCATGAAGCTCAGAATATGTTAGCAGCCCAAAAAAGGCCTTAAAAATGCATTTTAGGCCTGCAAAAATATTGAAAACTTTGAAGGACCAAAAAAGGGGTTTACAGGCATCCTAGACCCCCTAAAGTCCAGAAAATGTTGGTGGCCCAAAAATGGTGTCAGAGAGCCCTGAATGTCCCAAAAACATTTGCAGCCTGAAAGGGGCGTTAACCCGCATCCTAGACCACTGAAATTCCCAAAAATATTTTTGGCACAAAAAATGCATACTACACCCCTGAAAGTTCTGAAAATGTTAGCAGCCGAAAAATGCCTTAAAATGCATTTTAGGCCTGCAAAAATGTTGAAAACTTTGGAGGCCGAAAAAAGGGGTTTAGAGGCATCCTAGACCCCCTAAAGTCCAGAAAATGTTGGTGGGCCAAAATCTATGTCAGAGAGCTCTGAATGTCCCAAAAACATTTGCAGCCTCAAAGGGGCATTAACCCGCATCCTAGACCACTGAAACTCCCAAAAATATTTTTGGCACAAAAAATGCATACTACACCCCTGAAAGTTCTGAAAATGTTAGCAGCCCAAAAATGCCTTGAAATGCATTTTAGGCCTGCAAAAATGTAGAAAACTTTGAAGGACCAAAAAAGGGGTTTACAGGCATCCTAGACCCCCTAAAGTCCAGAAAATGTTGGTGGCCCAAAAATGGTGTCAGAGAGCCCTGAATGTCCCAAAAACATTTGCAGAGTGAAACGGGCATTAACCCGCATCCTAGACCGCTGACATTCCCAAAAATATTTTTGGCACAAAAAATGAATACTACACCCATGAAGCTCAGAATATGTTAGCAGCCCAAAAAAGGCCTTAAAGTGCATCTTAGGCCTGCAAAAATGTAGAAAACTTTGAAGGACCAAAAAAGGGGTTTACAGGCATCCTAGACCCCCTAAAGTCCAGAAAATGTTGGTGGCCCAAAAATGGTGTCAGAGAGCCCTGAATGTCCCAAAAACATTTGCAGCCTGAAAGGGGCGTTAACCCGCATCCTAGACCACTGAAATTCCCAAAAATATTTTTGGCACAAAAAATGCATACTACACCCCTGAAAGTTCTGAAAATGTTAGCAGCCGAAAAATGCCTTAAAATGCATTTTAGGCCTGCAAAAATGTTGAAAACTTTGAAGGACCAAAAAAGGGGTTTACAGGCATCCTAGACCCCCTAAAGTCCAGAAAATGTTGGTGGCCCAAAAATGGTGTCAGAGAGCCCTGAATGTCCCAAAAACATTTGCAGAGTGAAACGGGCATTAACCCGCATCCTAGACCGCTGACATTCCCAAAAATATTTTTGGCACAAAAAATGAATACTACACCCATGAAGCTCAGAATATGGTAGCAGCCCAAAAAAGGCCTTAAAGTGCATCTTAGGCCTGCAAAAATGTAGAAAACTTTGAAGGACCAAAAAAGGGGTTTACAGGCATCCTAGACCCCCTAAAGTCCAGAAAATGTTGGTGGGCCAAAATCGGTCAGAGAGCTCTGAATGTCCCAAAAACATTTGCAGCCTGAAAGGGGCATTAACCCGCATCCTAGACCGCTGACATTCCCAAAAATATTTTTGGCACAAAAAATGAATGCTACACCCATGAAGCTCAGAATATGTTAGCAGCCCAAAAAAGGCCTTAAAGTGCATCTTAGGCCTGCAAAAATGTAGAAAACTTTGAAGGACCAAAAAAGGGGTTTACAGGCATCCTAGACCCCCTAAAGTCCAGAAAATCTTGGTGGGCCAAAATCGGTGTCAGAGAGCTCTGAATGCCCCAAAAACATTTGCAGCCTGAAAGTGGCACTAACCCACACCCCAGACCACTGAAATTCCCAAAAATATTTTTGGCACAAAAAATGCATCCTACAACCCTGAAAGATCAGAAAATGTTGGCATCTCAAAAAAAGGACTTAAAATGCATCTTAAGCCTACAAAAATGTTGAAAACTTTGAAGGTCCAAAAAAGGTGTTTACGGGCATCCCAGACCCCCTAAAGTCCAGAAAATGTTGGTGGGCCAAAATCTGTGTCAGAGAGCTCTGAATGCCCCAAAAACATTTGCAGAGTGAAACGGGCATTAACCCACATCCTAGACCACTGAAATTCCCAAAAATATTTTTGGCAAAAAAATGCATACTACACCCCTGAAAGTTCTGAAAATGTTAGCAGCCCAAAAATGCCTTAAAGTGCATCTTAGGCCTGCAAAAATATAGAAAACTTTGGAGGTGGAAAAAAGGAGTTTAGAGGCATCCTAGACCCCCTAAAGTCCAGAAAATGTTGGTGGCCCAAAAACAGTGTCAGAGAGCTCTGAATGTCCCAAACAGATTTGCAGCCTGAAAGGGGCATTAAGTCGCATCCTAGACCACTGAAATTCTCCAAAATATTTTTGGCACAAAAAATGCATCCTACAACCCTGAAAGATCAGAAAATGTTGGCAGCTCAAAAAAAGGACTTCAAATGCTTCTTAGGCCTGCACAAATGTTGAAAACTTTGGAGGTCGAAAAAAGGGGTTTACATTCATCCTAGACCCCCTAAAGTCCAGAAAATGTTGGTGGCCCAAAAATGGTGTCAGAGAGCCCTGAATGTCCCAAAAACATTTGCAGCCTGAAAGGGGCGTTAACCCGCACCCTAGACCACTGAAATTCCCAAAAATATTTTTGGCACAAAAAATGCATACTACACCCCTGAAAGTTCTGAAAATGTTAGCAGCCGAAAAATGCCTTAAAATGCATTTTAGGCCTGCAAAAATGTTGAAAACTTTGGAGGCCGAAAAAAGGGGTTTAGAGGCATCCTAGACCCCCTAAAGTCCAGAAAATGTTGGTGGGCCAAAATCTATGTCAGAGAGCTCTGAATGTCCCAAAAACATTTGCAGCCTCAAAGGGGCATTAACCCGCATCCTAGACCACTGAAACTCCCAAAAATATTTTTGGCACAAAAAATGCATACTACACCCCTGAAAGTTCTGAAAATGTTAGCAGCCCAAAAATGCCTTGAAATGCATTTTAGGCCTGCAAAAATGTAGAAAACTTTGAAGGACCAAAAAAGGGGTTTACAGGCATCCTAGACCCCCTAAAGTCCAGAAAATGTTGGTGGCCCAAAAATGGTGTCAGAGAGCCCTGAATGTCCCAAAAACATTTGCAGAGTGAAACGGGCATTAACCCGCATCCTAGACCGCTGACATTCCCAAAAATATTTTTGGCACAAAAAATGAATACTACACCCATGAAGCTCAGAATATGTTAGCAGCCCAAAAAAGGCCTTAAAGTGCATCTTAGGCCTGCAAAAATGTAGAAAACTTTGAAGGACCAAAAAAGGGGTTTACAGGCATCCTAGACCCCCTAAAGTCCAGAAAATGTTGGTGGCCCAAAAATGGTGTCAGAGAGCCCTGAATGTCCCAAAAACATTTGCAGCCTGAAAGGGGCGTTAACCCGCATCCTAGACCACTGAAATTCCCAAAAATATTTTTGGCACAAAAAATGCATACTACACCCCTGAAAGTTCTGAAAATGTTAGCAGCCGAAAAATGCCTTAAAATGCATTTTAGGCCTGCAAAAATGTTGAAAACTTTGAAGGACCAAAAAAGGGGTTTACAGGCATCCTAGACCCCCTAAAGTCCAGAAAATGTTGGTGGCCCAAAAATGGTGTCAGAGAGCCCTGAATGTCCCAAAAACATTTGCAGAGTGAAACGGGCATTAACCCGCATCCTAGACCGCTGACATTCCCAAAAATATTTTTGGCACAAAAAATGAATACTACACCCATGAAGCTCAGAATATGGTAGCAGCCCAAAAAAGGCCTTAAAGTGCATCTTAGGCCTGCAAAAATGTAGAAAACTTTGAAGGACCAAAAAAGGGGTTTACAGGCATCCTAGACCCCCTAAAGTCCAGAAAATGTTGGTGGGCCAAAATCGGTCAGAGAGCTCTGAATGTCCCAAAAACATTTGCAGCCTGAAAGGGGCATTAACCCGCATCCTAGACCGCTGACATTCCCAAAAATATTTTTGGCACAAAAAATGAATACTACACCCATGAAGCTCAGAATATGTTAGCAGCCCAAAAAAGGCCTTAAAGTGCATCTTAGGCCTGCAAAAATGTAGAAAACTTTGAAGGACCAAAAAAGGGGTTTACAGGCATCCTAGACCCCCTAAAGTCCAGAAAATCTTGGTGGGCCAAAATCGGTGTCAGAGAGCTCTGAATGCCCCAAAAACATTTGCAGCCTGAAAGTGGCACTAACCCACACCCCAGACCACTGAAATTCCCAAAAATATTTTTGGCACAAAAAATGCATCCTACAACCCTGAAAGATCAGAAAATGTTGGCATCTCAAAAAAAGGACTTAAAATGCATCTTAAGCCTACAAAAATGTTGAAAACTTTGAAGGTCCAAAAAAGGTGTTTACGGGCATCCCAGACCCCCTAAAGTCCAAAAAATGTTGGTGGGCCAAAATCTGTGTCAGAGAGCTCTGAATGCCCCAAAAACATTTGCAGAGTGAAACGGGCATTAACCCACATCCTAGACCACTGAAATTCCCAAAAATATTTTTGGCAAAAAAATGCATACTACACCCCTGAAAGTTCTGAAAATGTTAGCAGCCCAAAAATGCCTTAAAGTGCATCTTAGGCCTGCAAAAATATAGAAAACTTTGGAGGTGGAAAAAAGGAGTTTAGAGGCATCCTAGACCCCCTAAAGTCCAGAAAATGTTGGTGGCCCAAAAACAGTGTCAGAGAGCTCTGAATGTCCCAAACAGATTTGCAGCCTGAAAGGGGCATTAAGTCGCATCCTAGACCACTGAAATTCTCCAAAATATTTTTGGCACAAAAAATGCATCCTACAACCCTGAAAGATCAGAAAATGTTGGCAGCTCAAAAAAAGGACTTCAAATGCTTCTTAGGCCTGCACAAATGTTGAAAACTTTGGAGGTCGAAAAAAGGGGTTTACATTCATCCTAGACCCCCTAAAGTCCAGAAAATGTTGGTGGCCCAAAATCGGTGTCAGAGAGCTCTGAATGTCCCAAAAACATTTGCAGCCTGAAAGTGGCACTAACCCGCATCCCAGACCACTGAAATTCCCAAAAATATTTTTGGCACAAAAAATGCATCCTACAACCCTGAAAGATCAGAAAATGTTGGCATCTCAAAAAAAGGACCTAAAATGCATCTTAAGCCTACAAAAATGTTGAAAACTTTGAAGGTCCAAAAAAGGGGTTTACAGGCATCCTAGACCCCCTAAAGTCCAGAAAATGATTGTCGCTCAAAAATGGTGTCAGAGAGCCCTGAATGTCCCAAAAACATTTGCAGCCTGAAAGTGGCACTAACCCGCATCCTAGACCACTGAAATTCCCAAAAATATTTTTGGCACAAAAAATGCATACTTCACCCCTGAAAGTTCTGAAAATGTTAGCAGCCCAAAAATGCCTTAAAATGCATTTTAGGCCTGCAAAAATGTTGAACATTTTGGAGGTGGAAAAAAGGGGTTTAGATGCATCCTAGACCCCCTAAAGTCCAGAAAATGTTGGTGGGCCAAAATCTGTGTCAGAGAGCTCTGAATGTCCCAAAAACATTTGCAGCCTCAAAGGGGCATTAACCCGCATCCTAGACCACTGAAATTCCCAAAAATATTTTTGGCACGAAAAATGCATCCTACACCCATGAAGCTCAGAATATGCTAGCAGCCCAAAAAAGGCCTTAAAATGCATTTTAGGCCTGCAAAAATATTGAAAACTTTGAAGGACCAAAAAAGAGGTTTACAGGCATCCTAGACCCCCTAAAGTCCAGAAAATGTTGGTGGCCCAAAAATGGTGTCAGAGAGCCTTGAATGTCCCAAAAACATTTGCAGCCTCAAAGGGGCATTAACCCGCATCCTAGACCACTGAAACTCCCAAAAATGTTTTTGGCACAAAAAATGCATACTACACCCCTGAAAGTTCTGAAAATGTTAGCAGCCCAAAAATGCCTTAAAATGCATTTTAGGCCTGCAAAAATGTTGAAAACTTTGAAGGACCAAAAAAGGGGTTTACAGGCATCCTAGACCCCCTAAAGTCGAGAAAATGTTGGTGGCCCAAAAATGGTGTCAGAGAGCCCTGAATGTCCCAAAAACATTTGCATAGTGAAACGGGCATTAAGCCGCATCCTAGACCACTGAAATTCCCAAAAATATTTTTGGCACAAAAAATGCATACTACACCCCTGAAAGTTCTGAAAATGTTAGCAGCCCAAAAATGCCTTAAAATGCATTTTAGGCCTGCAAAAATGTTGAAAACTTTGGAGGCCAAAAAAGGGGTTTACAGGCATCCTAGACCCCCTAAAGTCCAGAAAATGTTGGTGGCCCAAAAATGGTGTCAGAGAGCCCTGAATGTCCCAAAAACATTTACAGCCTGAAAGTGGCACTAACCCACATCCCAGACCACTGAAATTCCTAAAAATATTTTTGGCACAAAAAATGCATCCTACAACCCTGAAAGATCAGAAAATGTTGGCATCTCAAAAAAAGGCCTTAAAATGCATTTTAGCCCTGCAAAAATGTTGAAAACTTTGAAGGACCAAAAAAGGGGTTTACAGCATCCTAGACCCCCTAAAGTCGAGAAAATGTTGGTGGCCCAAAAATGGTGTCAGAGAGCCCTGAATGTCCCAAAAACATTTGCATAGTGAAACGGGCATTAAGCCGCATCCTAGACCACTGAAATTCCCAAAAATATTTTTGGCACAAAAAATGCATACTACACCCCTGAAAGTTCTGAGAATGTTAGCAGTTCAAAAAAGGCCTTAAAGTGCATCTTAGGCCTGCAAAAATGTAGAACACTTTGGAGGTGGAAAAAAGGGGTTTAGAGGCATCTTAGACCCCCTAAAGTCCAGAAAATGGTTGTGGCCCAAAAATGGTGTCAGAGAGCCCTGAATGTCCCAAAAACATTTGCAGCCTGAAAGGGGCATTAACCCGCATCCTAGACCACTGAAACTCCCAAAAATATTTTTGGCACGAAAAATGCAACCTATACCCCTGAAGCTCAGAATATGTTAGCAGCCCAAAAAAGTCCTTAAAATGCATTTTACGCCTGCAAAAATGTAGAAAACTTTGGAGGTGGAAAAAAGGGGTTTAGAGGCATCCTAGACCCCCTAAAGTCCAGAAAATGTTTGTGGCCCAAAAACAGTGTCAGAGAGCTCTGAATGTCCCAAACAGATTTGCAGCCTGAAAGGGGCATTAACCCGCATCATAGACCACTGAAATTCCCAAAAATATTTTTGGCACAAAAAATGCATACTACACCCCTGAAAGTTCTGAAAATGTTAGCAGCCCAAAAATGCCTTAAAATGCATTTTAGGCCTGCAAACATGTTGAAAGCTTTGAAGGACCAAAAAAGGGGTTTACAGGCATCCTAGACCCCCTAAAGTCCAGAAAATGTTGGTGGGCCAAAATCTGTGTCAGAGAGCTCTGAATGTCCCAAAACATTTGCAGCCTGAAAGGGCATTAACCCGCATCCTAGACCACTGAAATTCCCAAAAATATTTTTGGCACGAAAAATGCAACCTATACCCCTGAAGCTCAGAATATGTTAGCAGCCCAAAAAAGGCCTTAAAATGCATTTTATGCCTGCAAAAATGTTGAAAACTTTGGAGGCCCAAAAAAGGGGTTTACAGGCATCCTAGACCCCCTAAAGTCCAGAAAATGTTAGTGGGCCAAAATCGGTGTCAGAGAGCTCTGAATGTCCCAAAAACATTTGCAGCCTGAAAGGGGCATTAAGTCGCATCCTAGACCACTGAAATTCCCCAAAATATTTTTGGCACAGAAAATGCATCCTACAACCCTGAAAGATCAGAAAATGTTGGCAGCTCAAAAAAAGGACTTAAAATGCTTCTTAGGCCTGCACAAATGTTGAAAACTTTGGAGGCCGTAAAAAGGGGTTTACAGGCATCCTAGACCCCCGAAAGTCCAGAAAATGTTAGTGGGCCAAAATCTGTGTCAGAGAGCTCTGAATGTCCCAAAAACATTTGCAGCCTGAAAGGGGCATTAACCCGCATCCTAGACCACTGAAATTCCCAAAAATATTTTTGGCACGAAAAATGCATCCTACACCCCTGAAAGCTCAGAATATGTCAGCAGCCCAAAAAAAGCCTTAAAATGCATTTTAGGCCTGCAAAAATGTTGAAAACTTTGGAGGCCAAAAAAGGGGTTTACAGGCATCCTAGACTCCCTAAAGTCCAGAAAATGTTGGTGGGCCAAAATCGGTGTCAGAGAACTCTGAATGTCCCAAAAACATTTGCAGCCTGAAAGGGGCATTAACCCGCATCCTAGACCACTGAAATTCCCAAAAATATTTTTGGCACGAAAAATGCATCCTACACCCCTGAAAGCTCAGAATATGTTAGCAGCCCAAAAAAGGCCTTAAAATGCATTTTAGGCCTGCAAACATGTTGAAAACTTTGAAGGACCAAAAAAAGGGTTTACAGGCATCCTAGACCCCCTAAAGTCCAGAAAATGTTGGTGGGCCAAAATCTGTGTCAGAGAGCTCTGAATGTCCCAAAACATTTGCAGCCTGAAAGGGGCATTAACCCGCATCCTAGACCACTGAAACTCCAAAAAATATTTTTGGCACGAAAAATGCAACCTATACCCCTGAAGCTCAGAATATGTTAGCAGCCCAAAAAAGGCCTTAAAATGCATTTTATGCCTGCAAAAATGTTGAAAACTTTGGAGGCCCAAAAAAGGGGTTTACAGGCATCCTAGACCCCCTAAAGTCCAGAAAATGTTTGTGGCCCAAAAACAGTGTCATAGAGCTCTGAATGTCCCAAACAGATTTGCAGCCTGAAAGGGGCATTAAGTCGCATCCTAGACCACTGAAATTCCCAAAAATATTTTTGCCACAAAAAATGCATCCTACAACCCTGAAAGATCAGAAAATGTTGGCAGCTCAAAAAAAGGACTTAAAATGCTTCTTAGGCCTGCACAAATGTTGAACACTTTGGAGGCCGAAAAAAGAGGTTTACAGGCATCCTAGACCCCCTAAAGTCCAGAAAATATTGGTGGGCCAAAATCGGTGTCAAAGAACTCTGAATGTCCCAAAAACATTTACAGCCTGAAAGTGGCACTAACCCACATCCCAGACCACTGAAATTCCTAAAAATATTTTTGGCACAAAAAATGCATCCTACAACCCTGAAAGATCAGAAAATGTTAGCAGCCCAAAAAAGGCCTTAAAGTGCATCTTAGGCCTGCAAAAATATAGAAAACTTTGAAGGACCAAAAAAGGGGTTTACAGGCATCCTAGACCCCCTAAAGTCCAGGAAATGTTGGTGGCCCAAAAATGGTGTCAGAGAGCCCTGAATGTCCCAAAAACATTTGCAGCCTGAAAGGGGCGTTAACCCGCATCCTAGACCACTGAAATTCCCAAAAATATTTTTGGCACAAAAAATGCATACTACACCCCTGAAAGTTCTGAAAATGTTAGCAGCCGAAAAATGCCTTAAAATGCATTTTAGGCCTGCAAAAATGTTGAAAACTTTGAAGGACCAAAAAAGGGGTTTACAGGCATCCTAGACCCCCTAAAGTCCAGAAAATGTTGGTGGCCCAAAAATGGTGTCAGAGAGCCCTGAATGTCCCAAAATCATTTGCAGAGTGAAACGGGCATTAACCCGCATCCTAGACCGCTGACATTCCCAAAAATATTTTTGGCACAAAAAATGAATACTACACCCATGAAGCTCAGAATATGTTAGCAGCCCAAAAAAGGCCTTAAAGTGTATCTTAGGCCTGCAAAAATGTAGAAAACTTTGAAGGACCAAAAAAGGGGTTTACAGGCATCCTAGACCCCCTAAAGTCCAGAAAATGTTGGTGGGCCAAAATCGGTCAGAGAGCTCTGAATGTCCCAAAAACATTTGCAGCCTGAAAGGGGCATTAACCCGCATCCTAGACCGCTGACATTCCCAAAAATATTTTTGGCACAAAAAATGAATACTACACCCATGAAGCTCAGAATATGTTAGCAGCCCAAAAAAGGCCTTAAAGTGCATCTTAGGCCTGCAAAAATGTAGAAAACTTTGAAGGACCAAAAAAGGGGTTTACAGGCATCCTAGACCCCCTAAAGTCCAGAAAATCTTGGTGGGCCAAAATCGGTGTCAGAGAGCTCTGAATGCCCCAAAAACATTTGCAGCCTGAAAGTGGCACTAACCCACACCCCAGACCACTGAAATTCCCAAAAATATTTTTGGCACAAAAAATGCATCCTACAACCCTGAAAGATCAGAAAATGTTGGCATCTCAAAAAAAGGACTTAAAATGCATCTTAAGCCTACAAAAATGTTGAAAACTTTGAAGGTCCAAAAAAGGTGTTTACGGGCATCCCAGACCCCCTAAAGTCCAGAAAATGTTGGTGGGCCAAAATCTGTGTCAGAGAGCTCTGAATGCCCCAAAAACATTTGCAGAGTGAAACGGGCATTAACCCACATCCTAGACCACTGAAATTCCCAAAAATATTTTTGGCAAAAAAATGCATACTACACCCCTGAAAGTTCTGAAAATGTTAGCAGCCCAAAAATGCCTTAAAGTGCATCTTAGGCCTGCAAAAATATAGAAAACTTTGGAGGTGGAAAAAAGGAGTTTAGAGGCATCCTAGACCCCCTAAAGTCCAGAAAATGTTGGTGGCCCAAAAACAGTGTCAGAGAGCTCTGAATGTCCCAAACAGATTTGCAGCCTGAAAGGGGCATTAAGTCGCATCCTAGACCACTGAAATTCTCCAAAATATTTTTGGCACAAAAAATGCATCCTACAACTCTGAAAGATCAGAAAATGTTGGCAGCTCAAAAAAAGGACTTCAAATGCTTCTTAGGCCTGCACAAATGTTGAAAACTTTGGAGGTCGAAAAAAGGGGTTTACATTCATCCTAGACCCCCTAAAGTCCAGAAAATGTTGGTGGCCCAAAATCGGTGTCAGAGAGCTCTGAATGTCCCAAAAACATTTGCAGCCTGAAAGTGGCACTAACCCGCATCCCAGACCACTGAAATTCCCAAAAATATTTTTGGCACAAAAAATGCATCCTACAACCCTGAAAGATCAGAAAATGTTGGCATCTCAAAAAAAGGACCTAAAATGCATCTTAAGCCTACAAAAATGTTGAAAACTTTGAAGGTCCAAAAAAGGGGTTTACAGGCATCCTAGACCCCCTAAAGTCCAGAAAATGATTGTCGCTCAAAAATGGTGTCAGAGAGCCCTGAATGTCCCAAAAACATTTGCAGCCTGAAAGTGGCACTAACCCGCATCCTAGACCACTGAAATTCCCAAAAATATTTTTGGCACAAAAAATGCATACTTCACCCCTGAAAGTTCTGAAAATGTTAGCAGCCCAAAAATGCCTTAAAATGCATTTTAGGCCTGCAAAAATGTTGAACATTTTGGAGGTGGAAAAAAGGGGTTTAGATGCATCCTAGACCCCCTAAAGTCCAGAAAATGTTGGTGGGCCAAAATCTGTGTCAGAGAGCTCTGAATGTCCCAAAAACATTTGCAGCCTCAAAGGGGCATTAACCCGCATCCTAGACCACTGAAATTCCCAAAAATATTTTTGGCACGAAAAATGCATCCTACACCCATGAAGCTCAGAATATGCTAGCAGCCCAAAAAAGGCCTTAAAATGCATTTTAGGCCTGCAAAAATATTGAAAACTTTGAAGCACCAAAAAAGAGGTTTACAGGCATCCTAGACCCCCTAAAGTCCAGAAAATGTTGGTGGCCCAAAAATGGTGTCAGAGAGCCTTGAATGTCCCAAAAACATTTGCAGCCTCAAAGGGGCATTAACCCGCATCCTAGACCACTGAAACTCCAAAAAATGTTTTTGGCACAAAAAATGCATACTACACCCCTGAAAGTTCTGAAAATGTTAGCAGCCCAAAAATGCCTTAAAATGCATTTTAGGCCTGCAAAAATGTTGAAAACTTTGAAGGACCAAAAAAGGGGTTTACAGGCATCCTAGACCCCCTAAAGTCGAGAAAATGTTGGTGGCCCAAAAATGGTGTCAGAGAGCCCTGAATGTCCCAAAAACATTTGCATAGTGAAACGGGCATTAAGCCGCATCCTAGACCACTGAAATTCCCAAAAATATTTTTGGCACAAAAAATGCATACTACACCCCTGAAAGTTCTGAAAATGTTAGCAGCCCAAAAATGCCTTAAAATGCATTTTAGGCCTGCAAAAATGTTGAAAACTTTGGAGGCCAAAAAAGGGGTTTACAGGCATCCTAGACCCCCTAAAGTCCAGAAAATGTTGGTGGCCCAAAAATGGTGTCAGAGAGCCCTGAATGTCCCAAAAACATTTACAGCCTGAAAGTGGCACTAACCCACATCCCAGACCACTGAAATTCCTAAAAATATTTTTGGCACAAAAAATGCATCCTACAACCCTGAAAGATCAGAAAATGTTGGCATCTCAAAAAAAGGCCTTAAAATGCATTTTAGCCCTGCAAAAATGTTGAAAACTTTGAAGGACCAAAAAAGGGGTTTACAGCATCCTAGACCCCCTAAAGTCGAGAAAATGTTGGTGGCCCAAAAATGGTGTCAGAGAGCCCTGAATGTCCCAAAAACATTTGCATAGTGAAACGGGCATTAAGCCGCATCCTAGACCACTGAAATTCCCAAAAATATTTTTGGCACAAAAAATGCATACTACACCCCTGAAAGTTCTGAGAATGTTAGCAGTTCAAAAAAGGCCTTAAAGTGCATCTTAGGCCTGCAAAAATGTAGAACACTTTGGAGGTGGAAAAAAGGGGTTTAGAGGCATCTTAGACCCCCTAAAGTCCAGAAAATGGTTGTGGCCCAAAAATGGTGTCAGAGAGCCCTGAATGTCCCAAAAACATTTGCAGCCTGAAAGGGGCATTAACCCGCATCCTAGACCACTGAAATGCCCAAAAATATTTTTGGCACAAAAAATGCATACTACACCCCTGAAAGTTCTGAAAATGTTAGCAGCCGAAAAATGCCTTAAAATGCATTTTAGGCCTGCAAAAATGTTGAAAACTTTGGAGGCTGAAAAAAGGGGTTTAGAGGCATCCTAGACCCCCCAAAGTCCAGAAAATGTTGGTGGGCCAAAATCTGTGTCAGAGAGCTCTGCATGTCCCAAAAACATTTGCAGCCTGAAAGGGGCATTAACCAGCATCCTAGACCACTGAAATTCCCAAAAATATTTTTGGCACGAAAAATGCATCCTACACCCCTGAAAGCTCAGAATATGTTAGCAGCCCAAAAAAGGCCTTCAAATGCATTTTAGGCCTGCAAAAATGTTGAAAACTTTGGAGGCCCAAAAAAGGGGTTTAAAGGCATCCTAGACCCCCTAAAGTCCAGAAAATGTTGGTGGGCCAAAATCGGTCAGAGAGCTCTGAATGTCCCAAAAACATTTGCAGCCTGAAAGGGGCATTAAGCCGCATCCTAGACCACTGAAATTCCCCAAAATATTTTTGGCATGAAAAATGCAACCTATACCCCTGAAGCTCAGAATATGTTAGCAGCCCAATTAAGGCCTTAAAATGCATTTTAGGTCTGCAAAAATGTTGAAAACTTTGAAGGACCAAAAAAGGGGTTTACAGGCATCCTAGACCCACTAAAGTCCAGAAAATGGTGGTGGCCCAAAAATGGTGTCAGAGAGCCCTGAATGTCCCAAAAACATTTGCAGAGTGAAACGGGCATTAACCGGCATCCTAGACCACTGAAATTCCCAAAAATATTTTTGGCACAAAAAATGCATACTACACCCCTGAAAGTTCTGAAAATGTTAGCAGCCCAAAAAAGGCCTTAAAGTGCATCTTAGGCCTGCAAAAATGTAGAAAACTTTGGAGGTGGAAAAAAGGGGTTTAGAGGCATCCTAGACCCCCTAAAGTCCAGAAAATGTTGGTGGGCCAAAATCTGTGTCAGAGAGCTCTGAATGTCCCAAAACATTTGCAGCCTGAAAGGGGCATTAACCCGCATCCTAGACCACTG
This sequence comes from Ambystoma mexicanum, assembly GCF_040938575.1. Classification (NCBI taxonomy): domain Eukaryota; kingdom Metazoa; phylum Chordata; class Amphibia; order Caudata; family Ambystomatidae; genus Ambystoma; species Ambystoma mexicanum. The sequence continues at coordinate 148,877,921 of NC_090938.1, forward strand.
AAACTCCCAAAAATATTTTTGGCACGAAAAATGCAACCTATACCCCTGAAGCTCAGAATATGTTAGCAGCCCAAAAAAGTCCTTAAAATGCATTTTACGCCTGCAAAAATGTAGAAAACTTTGGAGGTGGAAAAAAGGGGTTTAGAGGCATCCTAGACCCCCTAAAGTCCAGAAAATGTTTGTGGCCCAAAAACAGTGTCAGAGAGCTCTGAATGTCCCAAACAGATTTGCAGCCTGAAAGGGGCATTAACCCGCATCATAGACCACTGAAATTCCCAAAAATATTTTTGGCACAAAAAATGCATACTACACCCCTGAAAGTTCTGAAAATGTTAGCAGCCCAAAAATGCCTTAAAATGCATTTTAGGCCTGCAAACATGTTGAAAGCTTTGAAGGACCAAAAAAGGGGTTTACAGGCATCCTAGACCCCCTAAAGTCCAGAAAATGTTGGTGGGCCAAAATCTGTGTCAGAGAGCTCTGAATGTCCCAAAACATTTGCAGCCTGAAAGGGCATTAACCCGCATCCTAGACCACTGAAATTCCCAAAAATATTTTTGGCACGAAAAATGCAACCTATACCCCTGAAGCTCAGAATATGTTAGCAGCCCAAAAAAAGGCCTTAAAATGCATTTTATGCCTGCAAAAATGTTGAAAACTTTGGAGGCCCAAAAAAGGGGTTTACAGGCATCCTAGACCCCCTAAAGTCCAGAAAATGTTAGTGGGCCAAAATCGGTGTCAGAGAGCTCTGAATGTCCCAAAAACATTTGCAGCCTGAAAGGGGCATTAAGTCGCATCCTAGACCACTGAAATTCCCCAAAATATTTTTGGCACAGAAAATGCATCCTACAACCCTGAAAGATCAGAAAATGTTGGCAGCTCAAAAAAAGGACTTAAAATGCTTCTTAGGCCTGCACAAATGTTGAAAACTTTGGAGGCCGTAAAAAGGGGTTTACAGGCATCCTAGACCCCCGAAAGTCCAGAAAATGTTAGTGGGCCAAAATCTGTGTCAGAGAGCTCTGAATGTCCCAAAAACATTTGCAGCCTGAAAGGGGCATTAACCCGCATCCTAGACCACTGAAATTCCCAAAAATATTTTTGGCACGAAAAATGCATCCTACACCCCTGAAAGCTCAGAATATGTCAGCAGCCCAAAAAAAGCCTTAAAATGCATTTTAGGCCTGCAAAAATGTTGAAAACTTTGGAGGCCAAAAAAGGGGTTTACAGGCATCCTAGACTCCCTAAAGTCCAGAAAATGTTGGTGGGCCAAAATCGGTGTCAGAGAACTCTGAATGTCCCAAAAACATTTGCAGCCTGAAAGGGGCATTAACCCGCATCCTAGACCACTGAAATTCCCAAAAATATTTTTGGCACGAAAAATGCATCCTACACCCCTGAAAGCTCAGAATATGTTAGCAGCCCAAAAAAGGCCTTAAAATGCATTTTAGGCCTGCAAACATGTTGAAAACTTTGAAGGACCAAAAAAAGGGTTTACAGGCATCCTAGACCCCCTAAAGTCCAGAAAATGTTGGTGGGCCAAAATCTGTGTCAGAGAGCTCTGAATGTCCCAAAACATTTGCAGCCTGAAAGGGGCATTAACCCGCATCCTAGACCACTGAAACTCCAAAAAATATTTTTGGCACGAAAAATGCAACCTATACCCCTGAAGCTCAGAATATGTTAGCAGCCCAAAAAAGGCCTTAAAATGCATTTTATGCCTGCAAAAATGTTGAAAACTTTGGAGGCCCAAAAAAGGGGTTTACAGGCATCCTAGACCCCCTAAAGTCCAGAAAATGTTTGTGGCCCAAAAACAGTGTCATAGAGCTCTGAATGTCCCAAACAGATTTGCAGCCTGAAAGGGGCATTAAGTCGCATCCTAGACCACTGAAATTCCCAAAAATATTTTTGCCACAAAAAATGCATCCTACAACCCTGAAAGATCAGAAAATGTTGGCAGCTCAAAAAAAGGACTTAAAATGCATCTTAGGCCTGCACAAATGTTGAACACTTTGGAGGCCGAAAAAAGGGGTTTACAGGCATCCTAGACCCCCTAAAGTCCAGAAAATATTGGTGGGCCAAAATCGGTGTCAAAGAACTCTGAATGTCCCAAAAACATTTACAGCCTGAAAGTGGCACTAACCCACATCCCAGACCACTGAAATTCCTAAAAATATTTTTGGCACAAAAAATGCATCCTACAACCCTGAAAGATCAGAAAATGTTAGCAGCCCAAAAAAGGCCTTAAAGTGCATCTTAGGCCTGCAAAAATATAGAAAACTTTGGAGGTGGAAAAAAGGGGTTTAGAGGCATCCTAGACCCCCTAAAGTCCAGAAAATGTTTGTGGCCCAAAAACAGTGTCAGAGAGCTCTGAATGCCCCAAAAACATTTGCAGCCTGAAAGTGGCACTAACCCACACCCCAGACCACTGAAATTCCCAAAAATATTTTTGGCACAAAAAATGCATCCTACAACCCTGAAAGATCAGAAAATGTTGGCAGCTCAAAAAAAGGACTTAAAATGCTTCTTAGGCCTGCACAAATGTTGAACACTTTGGAGGCCGAAAAAAGGGGTTTACAGGCATCCTAGACCCCCTAAAGTCCAGAAAATGTTGGTGGGCCAAAATCGGTGTCAGAGAACTCTGAATGCCCCAAAAACATTTACAGCCTGAAAGTGGCACTAACCCACATCCCAGACCACTGAAATTCCCAAAAATATTTTTGGCACAAAAAATGCATCCTACAACCCTGAAAGATCAGAAAATGTTGGCATCTCAAAAAACGGACTTAAAATGCATCTTAAGCCTACAAAAATGTTGAAAACTTTGAAGGTCCAAAAAAGGTGTTTACGGGCATCCCAGACCCCCTAAAGTCCAGAAAATGTTGGTGGGCCAAAATCTGTGTCAGAGAACTCTGAATGCCCCAAAAACATTTGCAGAGTGAAACGGGCATTAACCCACATCCTAGACCACTGAAATTCCCAAAAATATTTTTGGCACAAAAAATGCATACTACACCCCTGAAAGTTCTGAAAATGTTAGCAGCCCAAAAATGCCTTAAAATGCATTTTAGGCCTGCCAACATGTTGAAAGCTTTGAAGGACCAAAAAAGGGGTTTACAGGCATCCTAGACCCCCTAAAGTCCAGAAAATCTTAGTGGGCCAAAATCGGTGTCAGAGAGCTCTGAATGCCCCAAAAACATTTGCAGCCTGAAAGTGGCACTAACCCACACCCCAGACCACTGCAATTCCCAAAAATATTTTTGGCACAAAAAATGCATCCTACAACCCTGAAAGATCAGAAAATGTTGGCATCTCAAAAAACGGACTTAAAATGCATCTTAAGCCTACAAAAATGTTGAAAACTTTGAAGGTCCAAAAAAGGTGTTTACGGGCATCCCAGACCCCCTAAAGTCCAGAAAATGTTGGTGGGCCAAAATCTGTGTCAGAGAACTCTGAATGCCCCAAAAACATTTGCAGAGTGAAACGGGCATTAACCCACATCCTAGACCACTGAAATTCCCAAAAATATTTTTGGCAAAAAAATGCATACTACACCCCTGAAAGTTCTGAAAATGTTAGCAGCCCAAAAATGCCTTAAAGTGCATCTTAGGCCTGCAAAAATATAGAAAACATTGGAGGTGGAAAAAAGGAGTTTAGAGGCATCCTAGACCCCCTAAAGTCCAGAAAATGTTGGTGGCCCAAAAACAGTGTCAGAGAGCTCTGAATGTCCCAAACAGATTTCCAGCCTGAAAGGGGCATTAAGTCGCATCCTAGACCACTGAAATTCTCCAAAATATTTTTGGCACAAAAAATGCATCCTACAACCCTGAAAGATCAGAAAATGTTGGCAGCTCAAAAAAAGGACTTAAAATGCTTCTTAGGCCTGCACAAATGTTGAAAACTTTGGAGGTCGAAAAAAGGGGTTTACATTCATCCTAGACCCCCTAAAGTCCAGAAAATGTTGGTGGCCCAAAATCGGTGTCAGAGAGCTCTGAATGTCCCAAAAACATTTGCAGCCTGAAAGTGGCACTAACCCGCATCCCAGACCACTGAAATTCCCAAAAATATTTTTGGCACAAAAAATGCATCCTACAACCCTGAAAGATCAGAAAATGTTGGCATCTCAAAAAAAGGACTTAAAATGCATCTTAAGCCTACAAAAATGTTGAAAACTTTGAAGGTCCAAAAAAGGGGTTTACAGGCATCGTAGACCCCCTAAAGTCCAGAAAATGTTGGTGGGCCAAAATCTGTGTAAGAGAGCTCTGAATGCCCCAAAAACATTTGCAGAGTGAAACGGGCATTAACCCGCATCCTAGACCACTGAAATTCCCAAAAATATTTTTGGCACAAAAAATGCATACTACACCCCTGAAAGTTCTGAAAATGTTAGCAGCCGAAAAATGCCTTAAAATGCATTTTAGGCCTGCAAAAATGTTGAAAACTTTGGAGGCTGAAAAAAGGGGTTTAGAGGCATCCTAGACCCCCCAAAGTCCAGAAAATGTTGGTGGGCCAAAATCTGTGTCAGAGAGCTCTGAATGTCCCAAAAACATTTGCAGCCTGAAAGGGGCATTAACCAGCATCCTAGACCACTGAAATTCCCAAAAATATTTTTGGCACGAAAAATGCATCCTACACCCCTGAAAGCTCAGAATATGTTAGCAGCCCAAAAAAGGCCTTCAAATGCATTTTAGGCCTGCAAAAATGTTGAAAACTTTGGAGGCCCAAAAAAGGGGTTTAAAGGCATCCTAGACCCCCTAAAGTCCAGAAAATGTTGGTGGGCCAAAATCGGTCAGAGAGCTCTGAATGTCCCAAAAACATTTGCAGCCTGAAAGGGGCATTAAGCCGCATCCTAGACCACTGAAATTCCCCAAAATATTTTTGGCATGAAAAATGCAACCTATACCCCTGAAGCTCAGAATATGTTAGCAGCCCAATTAAGGCCTTAAAATGCATTTTAGGTCTGCAAACATGTTGAAAACTTTGAAGGACCAAAAAAGGGGTTTACAGGCATCCTAGACCCACTAAAGTCCAGAAAATGGTGGTGGCCCAAAAATGGTGTCAGAGAGCCCTGAATGTCCCAAAAACATTTGCAGAGTGAAACGGGCATTAACCGGCATCCTAGACCACTGAAATTCCCAAAAATATTTTTGGCACAAAAAATGCATACTACACCCCTGAAAGTTCTGAAAATGTTAGCAGCCCAAAAAAGGCCTTAAAGTGCATCTTAGGCCTGCAAAAATGTAGAAAACTTTGGAGGTGGAAAAAAGGGGTTTAGAGGCATCCTAGACCCCCTAAAGTCCAGAAAATGTTGGTGGGCCAAAATCTGTGTCAGAGAGCTCTGAATGTCCCAAAACATTTGCAGCCTGAAAGGGCATTAACCCGCATCCTAGACCACTGAAACTCCAAAAAATATTTTTGGCACGAAAAATGCAACCTATACCCCTGAAGCTCAGAATATGTTAGCAGCCCAAAAAAGGCCTTAAAATGCATTTTATGCCTGCAAAAATGTTGAAAACTTTGGAGGCCCAAAAAAGGGGTTTACAGGCATCCTAGACCCCCTAAAGTCCAGAAAATGTTAGTGGGCCAAAATCGGTGTCAGAGAGCTCTGAATGTCCCAAAAACATTTGCAGCCTGAAAGGGGCATTAAGTCGCATCCTAGACCACTGAAATTCCCCAAAATATTTTTGGCACAGAAAATGCATCCTACAACCCTGAAAGTTCTGAAAATGTTAGCAGCCCAAAAATGCCTTAAAATGCATTTTAGGCCTGCAAACATGTTGAAAGCTTTGAAGGACCAAAAAAGGGGTTTACAGGCATCCTAGACCCCCTAAAGTCCAGAAAATGTTGGTGGGCCAAAATCTGTGTCAGAGAGCTCTGAATGTCCCAAAACATTTGCAGCCTGAAAGGGCATTAACCCGCATCCTAGACCACTGAAACTCCAAAAAATATTTTTGGCACGAAAAATGCAACCTATACCCCTGAAGCTCAGAATATGTTAGCAGCCCAAAAAAGGCCTTAAAATGCATTTTATGCCTGCAAAAATGTTGAAAACTTTGGAGACCCAAAAAAGGGGTTTACAGGCATCCTAGACCCCCTAAAGTCCAGAAAATGTTAGTGGGCCAAAATCTGTGTCAGAGAGCTCTGAATGTCCCAAAACATTTGCAGCCTGAAAGGGGCATTAACCCGCATCCTAGACCACTGAAACTCCCAAAAATATTTTTGGCACGAAAAATGCAACCTATACCCCTGAAGCTCAGAATATGTTGCAGCCCAAAAAAGTCCTTAAAATGCATTTTACGCCTGCAAAAATGTAGAAAACTTTGGAGGTGGAAAAAAGGGGTTTAGAGGCATCCTAGACCCCCTAAAGTCCAGAAAATGTTTGTGGCCCAAAAACAGTGTCAGAGAGCTCTGAATGTCCCAAACAGATTTGCAGCCTGAAAGGGGCATTAACACGCATCATAGACCACTGAAATTCCCAAAAATATTTTTGGCACGAAAAATGCATCCTACACCCCTGAAAGCTCAGAATATGTCAGCAGCCCAAAAAAAGGACTTAAAATGCTTCTTAGGCCTGCACAAATGTTGAACACTTTGGAGGCCGAAAAAAGGGGTTTACAGGCATCCTAGACCCCCTAAAGTCCAGAAAATGTTGGTGGGCCAAAATCGGTGTCAGAGAACTCTGAATGTCCCAAAAATATTTACAGCCTGAAAGTGGCACTAACCCACATCCCAGACCACTGAAATTCCTAAAAATATTTTTGGCACAAAAAATGCATCCTACAACCCTGAAAGATCAGAAAATGTTAGCAGCCCAAAAAAGGCCTTAAAGTGCATCTTAGGCCTGCAAAAATATAGAAAACTTTGGAGGTGGAAAAAAGGGGTTTAGAGGCATCCTAGACCCCCTAAAGTCCAGAAAATGTTTGTGGCCCAAAAACAGTGTCAGAGAGCTCTGAATGCCCCAAAAACATTTGCAGCCTGAAAGTGGCACTAACCCACACCCCAGACCACTGAAATTCCCAAAAATATTTTTGGCACAAAAAATGCATCCTACAACCCTGAAAGATCAGAAAATGTTGGCATCTCAAAAAACTGACTTAAAATGCATCTTAAGCCTACAAAAATGTTGAAAACTTTGAAGGTCCAAAAAAGGTGTTTACGGGCATCCTAGACCCCCTAAAGTCCAGAAAATGTTGGTGGGCCAAAATCTGTGTCAGAGAACTCTGAATGCCCCAAAAACATTTGCAGAGTGAAACGGGCTTTAACCCACATCCTAGACCACTGAAATTCCCAAAAATATTTTTGGCACAAAAAATGCATACTACACCCCTGAAAGTTCTGAAAATGTTAGCAGCCCAAAAATGCCTTAAAATGCATTTTAGGCCTGCAAACATGTTGAAAGCTTTGAAGGACCAAAAAAGGGGTTTACAGGCATCCTAGACCCCCTAAAGTCCAGAAAATCTTGGTGGGCCAAAATCGGTGTCAGAGAGCTCTGAATGCCCCAAAAACATTTGCAGCCTGAAAGTGGCACTAACCCACACCCCAGACCACTGAAATTCCCAAAAATATTTTTGGCACAAAAAATGCATCCTACAACCCTGAAAGATCAGAAAATGTTGGCATCTCAAAAAACGGACTTAAAATGCATCTTAAGCCTACAAAAATGTTGAAAACTTTGAAGGTCCAAAAAAGGTGTTTACGGGCATCCCAGACCCCCTAAAGTCCAGAAAATGTTGGTGGGCCAAAATCTGTGTCAGAGAGCTCTGAATGTCCCAAAAACATTTGCAGAGTGAAACGGGCATTAACCCACATCCTAGACCACTGAAATTCCCAAAAATATTTTTGGCAAAAAAATGCATACTACACCCCTGAAAGTTCTGAAAATGTTAGCAGCCCAAAAATGCCTTAAAGTGCATCTTAGGCCTGCAAAAATATAGAAAACATTGGAGGTGGAAAAAAGGAGTTTAGAGGCATCCTAGACCCCCTAAAGTCCAGAAAATGTTGGTGGCCCAAAAACAGTGTCAGAGAGCTCTGAATGTCCCAAACAGATTTCCAGCCTGAAAGGGGCATTAAGTCGCATCCCAGACCACTGAAATTCTCCAAAATATTTTTGGCACAAAAAATGCATCCTACAACCCTGAAAGATCAGAAAATGTTGGCATCTCAAAAAAAGGACCTAAAATGCATCTTAAGCCTACAAAAATGTTGAAAACTTTGAAGGTCCAAAAAAGGGGTTTACAGGCATCCTAGACACCCTAAAGTCCAGAAAATGATTGTCGCTCAAAAATGGTGTCAGAGAGCCCTGAATGTCCCAAAAACATTTGCAGCCTGAAAGGGGCATTAACCCGCATCCTAGACCACTGAAATTCCCCAAAATATTTTTGGCACAAAAAATGCATACTACACCCCTGAAAGTTCTGAAAATGTTAGCAGCCCAAAAATGCCTTAAAATGCATTTTAGGCCTGCAAAAATGTTGAACATTTTGGAGGTGGAAAAAAGGGGTTTAGAGGCATCCTAGACCCCCTAAAGTCCAGAAAATATTTGTGGGCCAAAATCTGTGTCAGAGCGCTCTGAATGTCCCAAAAACATTTGCAGCCTCAAAGGGGCATTAACCCGCATCCTAGACCACTGAAATTCCCAAAAATATTTTTGGCACGAAAAATGCATCCTACACCCATGAAGCTCAGAATATGTTAGCAGCCCAAAAAAGGCCTTAAAAATGCATTTTAGGCCTGCAAAAATATTGAAAACTTTGAAGGACCAAAAAAGGGGTTTACAGGCATCCTAGACCCCCTAAAGTCCAGAAAATGTTGGTGGCCCAAAAATGGTGTCAGAGAGCCCTGAATGTCCCAAAAACATTTGCAGCCTGAAAGGGGCGTTAACCCGCATCCTAGACCACTGAAATTCCCAAAAATATTTTTGGCACAAAAAATGCATACTACACCCCTGAAAGTTCTGAAAATGTTAGCAGCCGAAAAATGCCTTAAAATGCATTTTAGGCCTGCAAAAATGTTGAAAACTTTGGAGGCCGAAAAAAGGGGTTTAGAGGCATCCTAGACCCCCTAAAGTCCAGAAAATGTTGGTGGGCCAAAATCTATGTCAGAGAGCTCTGAATGTCCCAAAAACATTTGCAGCCTCAAAGGGGCATTAACCCGCATCCTAGACCACTGAAACTCCCAAAAATATTTTTGGCACAAAAAATGCATACTACACCCCTGAAAGTTCTGAAAATGTTAGCAGCCCAAAAATGCCTTAAAATGCATTTTAGGCCTGCAAAAATGTAGAAAACTTTGAAGGACCAAAAAAGGGGTTTACAGGCATCCTAGACCCCCTAAAGTCCAGAAAATGTTGGTGGCCCAAAAATGGTGTCAGAGAGCCCTGAATGTCCCAAAAACATTTGCAGAGTGAAACGGGCATTAACCCGCATCCTAGACCGCTGACATTCCCAAAAATATTTTTGGCACAAAAAATGAATACTACACCCTTGAAGCTCAGAATATGTTAGCAGCCCAAAAAAGGCCTTAAAGTGCATCTTAGGCCTGCAAAAATGTAGAAAACTTTGAAGGACCAAAAAAGGGGTTTACAGGCATCCTAGACCCCCTAAAGTCCAGAAAATGTTGGTGGCCTAAAAATGGTGTCAGAGAGCCCTGAATGTCCCAAAAACATTTGCATAGTGAAACAGGCATTAAGCCGCATCCTAGACCACTGAAATTCCCAAAAATATTTTTGGCACAAAAAATGCATACTACACCCCTGAAAGTTCTGAAAATGTTAGCAGACCAAAAATGCCTTAAAATGCATTTTAGGCCTGCAAAAATGTTGAAAACTTTGAAGGACCAAAAAAGGGGTTTACAGGCATCCTAGACCCCCTAAAGTCCAGTAAATGTTGGTGGCCCAAAAATGGTGTCAGAGAGCCCTGAATGTCCCAAAAACATTTGCAGAGTGAAACGGGCATTAACCCGCATCCTAGACCGCTGACATTCCCAAAAATATTTTTGGCACAAAAAATGAATACTACACCCATGAAGCTCAGAATATGTTAGCAGCCCAAAAAAGGCCTTAAAGTGCATCTTAGGCCTGCAAAAATGTAGAAAACTTTGAAGGACCAAAAAAGGGGTTTACAGGCATCCTAGACCCCCTAAAGTCCAGAAAATGTTGGTGGGCCAAAATCGGTCAGAGAGCTCTGAATGTCCCAAAAACATTTGCAGCCTGAAAGGGGCATTAACCCGCATCCTAGACCGCTGACATTCCCAAAAATATTTTTGGCACAAAAAATGAATACTACACCCATGAAGCTCAGAATATGTTAGCAGCCCAAAAAAGGCCTTAAAGTGCATCTTAGGCCTGCAAAAATGTAGAAAACTTTGAAGGACCAAAAAAGGGGTTTACAGGCATCCTAGACCCCCTAAAGTCCAGAAAATCTTGGTGGGCCAAAATCGGTGTCAGAGAGCTCTGAATGCCCCAAAAACATTTGCAGCCTGAAAGTGGCACTAACCCACACCCCAGACCACTGAAATTCCCAAAAATATTTTTGGCACAAAAAATGAATACTACACCCATGAAGCTCAGAATATGTTAGCAGCCCAAAAAAGGCCTTAAAGTGCATCTTAGGCCTGCAAAAATGTAGAAAACTTTGAAGGACCAAAAAAGGGGTTTACAGGCATCCTAGACCCCCTAAAGTCCAGAAAATCTTGGTGGGCCAAAATCGGTGTCAGAGAGCTCTGAATGCCCCAAAAACATTTGTAGCCTGAAAGTGGCACTAACCCACACCCCAGACCACTGAAATTCCCAAAAATATTTTTGGGACAAAAAATGCATCCTACAACCCTGAAAGATCAGAAAATGTTGGCATCTCAAAAAAAGGACTTAAAATGCATCTTAAGCCTACAAAAATGTTGAAAACTTTGAAGGTCCAAAAAAGGTGTTTACGGGCATCCCAGACCCCCTAAAGTCCAGAAAATGTTGGTGGGCCAAAATCTGTGTCAGAGAGCTCTGAATGCCCCAAAAACATTTGCAGAGTGAAACGGGCATTAACCCACATCCTAGACCACTGAAATTCCCAAAAATATTTTTGGCAAAAAAATGCATACTACACCCCTGAAAGTTCTGAAAATGTTAGCAGCCCAAAAATGCCTTAAAGTGCATCTTAGGCCTGCAAAAATATAGAAAACTTTGGAGGTGGAAAAAAGGAGTTTAGAGGCATCCTAGACCCCCTAAAGTCCAGAAAATGTTGGTGGCCCAAAAACAGTGTCAGAGAGCTCTGAATGTCCCAAACAGATTTGCAGCCTGAAAGGGGCATTAAGTCGCATCCTAGACCACTGAAATTCTCCAAAGTATTTTTGGCACAAAAAATGCATCCTACAACCCTGAAAGATCAGAAAATGTTGGCAGCTCAAAAAAAGGACTTAAAATGCTTCTTAGGCCTGCACAAATGTTGAAAACTTTGGAGGTCGAAAAAAGGGGTTTACATTCATCCTAGACCCCCTAAAGTCCAGAAAATGTTGGTGGCCCAAAATCGGTGTCAGAGAGCTCTGAATGTCCCAAAAACATTTGCAGCCTGAAAGTGGCACTAACCCGCATCCCAGACACTGAAATTCCCAAAAATATTTTTGGCACAAAAAATGCATCCTACAACCCTGAAAGATCAGAAAATATTGGCATCTCAAAAAAAGGACCTAAAATGCATCTTAAGCCTACAAAAATGTTGAAAACTTTGAAGGTCCAAAAAAGGGGTTTACAGGCATCCTAGACCCCCTAAAGTCCAGAAAATGATTGTCGCTCAAAAATGGTGTCAGAGAGCCCTGAATGTCCCAAAAACATTTGCCGCCTGAAAGTGGCACTAACCCGCATCCTAGACCACTGAAATTCCCAAAAATATTTTTGGCACAAAAAATGCATACTACACCCCTGAAAGTTCGGAAAATGTTAGCAGCCCAAAAATGCCTTAAAATGCATTTTAGGCCTGCAAAAATGTTGAAAACTTTGGAGGTGGAAAAAAGGGGTTTAGATGCATCCTAGACCCCCTAAAGTCCAGAAAATGTTGGTGGGCCAAAATCTGTGTCAGAGAGCTCTGAATGTCCCAAAAACATTTGCAGCCTCAAAGGGGCATTAACCCGCATCCTAGACCACTGAAATTCCCAAAAATATTTTTGGCACGAAAAATGCATCCTACACCCATGAAGCTCAGAATATGCTAGCAGCCCAAAAAAGGCCTTAAAATGCATTTTAGGCCTGCAAAAATATTGAAAACTTTGAAGGACCAAAAAAGAGGTTTACAGGCATCCTAGACCCCCTAAAGTCCAGAAAATGTTGGTGGCCCAAAAATGGTGTCAGAGAGCCTTGAATGTCCCAAAAACATTTGCAGCCTGAAAGGGGCATTAACCCGCATCCTAGACCACTGAAATGCCAAAAAATATTTTTGGCACAAAAAATGCATAGTACACCCCTGAAAGTTCTGAAAATGTTAGCAGCCCAAAAATGCCTTAAAATGCATTTTAGGCCTGCAAAAATGTTGAAAACTTTGAAGGACCAAAAAAGGGGTTTACAGGCATCCTAGACCCCCTAAAGTCCAGAAAATGTTGGTGGGCCAAAATCTGTGTCAGAGAGCTCTGAATGTCCCAAAAACATTGTCAGCCTGAAAGGGGCATTAACTCGCATCCTAGACCACTGAAATTCCCAAAAATATTTTTGGCACAAAAAATGAATACTACACCCATGAAGCTCAGAATATGTTAGCAGCCCAAAAAAGGCCTTAAAGTGCATCTTAGGCCTGCAAAAATGTAGAGAACTTTGGAGGTGGAAAAAAGGGGTTTAGAGGCATCCTGGACCCCCTAAAGTCCAGAAAATGGTTGTGGCCCAAAAATGGTGTCAGAGAGCCCTGAATGTCCCAAAAACATTTGCAGCCTGAAAGGGGCGTTAACCCGCATCCTAGACCTCTGAAATTCCCAAAAATATTTTTGGCACAAAAAATGCATACTACACCCCTGAAAGTTCTGAAAATGTTAGCAGCCGAAAAATGCCTTAAAATGCATTTTAGGCCTGCAAAAATGTTGAAAACTTTGGAGGCCGAAAAAAGGGGTTTAGAGGCATCCTAGACCCCCTAAAGTCCAGAAAATGTTGGTGGGCCAAAATCTATGTCAGAGAGCTCTGAATGTCCCAAAAACATTTGCAGCCTCAAAGGGGCATTAACCCGCATCCTAGACCACTGAAACTCCCAAAAATATTTTTGGCACAAAAAATGCATACTACACCCCTGAAAGTTCTGAAAATGTTAGCAGCCCAAAAATGCCTTAAAATGCATTTTAGGCCTGCAAAAATGTAGAAAACTTTGAAGGACCAAAAAAGGGGTTTACAGGCATCCTAGACCCCCTAAAGTCCAGAAAATGTTGGTGGCCCAAAAATGGTGTCAGAGAGCCCTGAATGTCCCAAAAACATTTGCAGAGTGAAACGGGCATTAACCCGCATCCTAGACCGCTGACATTCCCAAAAATATTTTTGGCACAAAAAATGAATACTACACCCATGAAGCTCAGAATATATTAGCAGCCCAAAAAAGGCCTTAAAGTGCATCTTAGGCCTGCAAAAATGTAGAAAACTTTGAAGGACCAAAAAAGGGGTTTACAGGCATCCTAGACCCCCTAAAGTCCAGAAAATGTTGGTGGCCCAAAAATGGTGTCAGAGAGCCCTGAATGTCCCAAAAACATTTGCATAGTGAAACAGGCATTAAGCCGCATCCTAGACCACTGAAATTCCCAAAAATATTTTTGGCACAAAAAATGCATACTACACCCCTGAAAGTTCTGAAAATGTTAGCAGACCAAAAATGCCTTAAAATGCATTTTAGGCCTGCAAAAATGTTGAAAACTTTGAAGGACCAAAAAAGGGGTTTACAGGCATCCTAGACCCCCTAAAGTCCAGAAAATGTTGGTGGCCCAAAAATGGTGTCAGAGAGCCCTGAATGTCCCAAAAACATTTGCAGAGTGAAACGTGCATTAACCCGCATCCTAGACCGCTGACATTCCCAAAAATATTTTTGGCACAAAAAATGAATACTACACCCATGAAGCTCAGAATATGTTAGCAGCCCAAAAAAGGCCTTAAAGTGCATCTTAGGCCTGCAAAAATGTAGAAAACTTTGAAGGACCAAAAAAGGGGTTTACAGGCATCCTAGACCCCCTAAAGTCCAGAAAATGTTGGTGGCCCAAAAATGGTGTCAGAGAACCCTGAATGCTCCAAAAACATTTGCAGAGTGAAACGGGCATTAACCCGCATCCTAGACCACTGAAATTCCCAAAAATATTTTTGGCACAAAAAATGCATACTACACCCCTGAAAGTTCTGAAAATGTTAGCAGCCCAAAAATGCCTTAAAATGCATTTTAGGCCTGCAAACATGTTGAAAACTTTGAAGGACCAAAAAAGGGGTTTACAGGCATCCTAGACCCCCTAAAGTCCAGAAAATGTTGGTGGGCCAAAATCTGTGTCAGAGAGCTCTGAATGTCCCAAAACATTTGCAGCCTGAAAGGGGCATTAACCCGCATCCTAGACCACTGAAACTCCCAAAAATATTTTTGGCACGAAAAATGCAACCTATACCCCTGAAGCTCAGAATATGTCAGCAGCCCAAAAAAGGCCTTAAAATGCATTTTATGCCTGCAAAAATGTTGAAAACTTTGGAGGCCCAAAAAAGGGGTTTACAGGCATCCTAGACCCCCTAAAGTCCAGAAAATGTTGGTGGGCCAAAATCGGTGTCAGAGAGCTCTGAATGTCCCAAAATCATTTGCGGCCTGAAAGTGGCACTAACCCACATCCAAGACCACTGAAATTCCCAAAAATATTTTTGGCACAAAAAATGCATCCTACAACCCTGAAAGATCAGAAAATGTTGGCATCTCAAAAAAAGGACTTAAAATGCATCTTAAGCCTACAAAAATGTTGAAAACTTTGAAGGTCCAAAAAAGGGGTTTACAGGCATCGTAGACCCCCTAAAGTCCAGAAAATGTTGGTGGGCCAAAATCTGTGTCAGAGAGCTCTGAATGTCCCAAAACATTTGCAGCCTGAAAGGGGCATTAACCCGCATCCTAGACCACTGACACTCCCAAAAATATTTTTGGCACGAAAAATGCAACCTATACCCCTGAAGCTCAGAATATGTTAGCAGCCCAAAAAAGTCCTTAAAATGCATTTTACGCCTGCAAAAATGTTGAAAACTTTGGAGGCCCAAAAATGGGGTTTACAGGCATCCTAGACCCCCTAAAGTCCAGAAAATGTGTGTGGCCCAAAAACAGTGTCAGAGAGCTCTGAATGTCCCAAACAGATTTGCAGCCTGAAAGGGGCCTTAACCCGCATCCTAGACCACTGAAATTCCCAAAAATAATTTTGGCACAAAAAATGCATACTACACCCCTGAAAGTTCTGAAAATGTTAGCAGCCCAAAAATGCCTTAAAATGCATTTTAGGCCTGCAAACATGTTGAAAGCTTTGAAGGACCAAAAAAGGGGTTTACAGGCATCCTAGACCCCCTAAAGTCCAGAAAATCTTGGTGGGCCAAAATCGGTGTCAGAGAGCTCTGAATGCCCCAAAAACATTTGCAGCCTGAAAGTGGCACTAACCCACACCCCAGACCACTGAAATTCCCAAAAATATTTTTGGCACAAAAAATGCATCCTACAACCCTGAAAGATCAGAAAATGTTGGCATCTCAAAAAAAGGACTTAAAATGCATCTTAAGCCTACAAAAATGTTGAAAACTTTGAAGGTCCAAAAAAGGTGTTTACGGGCATCCCAGACCCCCTAAAGTCCAGAAAATGTTGGTGGGCCAAAATCTGTGTCAGAGAGCTCTGAATGCCCCAAAAACATTTGCAGAGTGAAACGGGCATTAACCCACATCCTAGACCACTGAAATTCCCAAAAATATTTTTGGCAAAAAAATGCATACTACACCCCTGAAAGTTCTGAAAATGTTAGCAGCCCAAAAATGCCTTAAAGTGCATCTTAGGCCTGCAAAAATATAGAAAACTTTGGAGGTGGAAAAAAGGAGTTTAGAGGCATCCTAGACCCCCTAAAGTCCAGAAAATGTTGGTGGCCCAAAATCGGTGTCAGAGAGCTCTGAATGTCCCAAAAACATTTGCAGCCTGAAAGTGGCACTAACCCGCATCCCAGACCACTGAAATTCCCAAAAATATTTTTGGCACAAAAAATGCATCCTACAACCCTGAAAGATCAGAAAATGTTGGCATCTCAAAAAAAGGACCTAAAATGCATCTTAAGCCTACAAAAATGTTGAAAACTTTGAAGGTCCAAAAAAGGGGTTTACAGGCATCCTAGACACCCTAAAGTCCAGAAAATGATTGTCGCTCAAAAATGGTGTCAGAGAGCCCTGAATGTCCCAAAAACATTTGCAGCCTGAAAGGGGCATTAACCCGCATCCTAGACCACTGAAATTCCCCAAAATATTTTTGGCACAAAAAATGCATACTACACCCCTGAAAGTTCTGAAAATGTTAGCAGCCCAAAAATGCCTTAAAATGCATTTTAGGCCTGCAAAAATGTTGAACATTTTGGAGGTGGAAAAAAGGGGTTTAGAGGCATCCTAGACCCCCTAAAGTCCAGAAAATATTTGTGGGCCAAAATCTGTGTCAGAGCGCTCTGAATGTCCCAAAAACATTTGCAGCCTCAAAGGGGCATTAACCCGCATCCTAGACCACTGAAATTCCCAAAAATATTTTTGGCACGAAAAATGCATCCTACACCCATGAAGCTCAGAATATGTTAGCAGCCCAAAAAAGGCCTTAAAAATGCATTTTAGGCCTGCAAAAATATTGAAAACTTTGAAGGACCAAAAAAGGGGTTTACAGGCATCCTAGACCCCCTAAAGTCCAGAAAATGTTGGTGGCCCAAAAATGGTGTCAGAGAGCCCTGAATGTCCCAAAAACATTTGCAGCCTGAAAGGGGCGTTAACCCGCATCCTAGACCACTGAAATTCCCAAAAATATTTTTGGCACAAAAAATGCATACTACACCCCTGAAAGTTCTGAAAATGTTAGCAGCCGAAAAATGCCTTAAAATGCATTTTAGGCCTGCAAAAATGTTGAAAACTTTGGAGGCCGAAAAAAGGGGTTTAGAGGCATCCTAGACCCCCTAAAGTCCAGAAAATGTTGGTGGGCCAAAATCTATGTCAGAGAGCTCTGAATGTCCCAAAAACATTTGCAGCCTCAAAGGGGCATTAACCCGCATCCTAGACCACTGAAACTCCCAAAAATATTTTTGGCACAAAAAATGCATACTACACCCCTGAAAGTTCTGAAAATGTTAGCAGCCCAAAAATGCCTTAAAATGCATTTTAGGCCTGCAAAAATGTAGAAAACTTTGAAGGACCAAAAAAGGGGTTTACAGGCATCCTAGACCCCCTAAAGTCCAGAAAATGTTGGTGGCCCAAAAATGGTGTCAGAGAGCCCTGAATGTCCCAAAAACATTTGCAGAGTGAAACGGGCATTAACCCGCATCCTAGACCGCTGACATTCCCAAAAATATTTTTGGCACAAAAAATGAATACTACACCCTTGAAGCTCAGAATATGTTAGCAGCCCAAAAAAGGCCTTAAAGTGCATCTTAGGCCTGCAAAAATGTAGAAAACTTTGAAGGACCAAAAAAGGGGTTTACAGGCATCCTAGACCCCCTAAAGTCCAGAAAATGTTGGTGGCCCAAAAATGGTGTCAGAGAGCCCTGAATGTCCCAAAAACATTTGCATAGTGAAACAGGCATTAAGCCGCATCCTAGACCACTGAAATTCCCAAAAATATTTTTGGCACAAAAAATGCATACTACACCCCTGAAAGTTCTGAAAATGTTAGCAGACCAAAAATGCCTTAAAATGCATTTTAGGCCTGCAAAAATGTTGAAAACTTTGAAGGACCAAAAAAGGGGTTTACAGGCATCCTAGACCCCCTAAAGTCCAGTAAATGTTGGTGGCCCAAAAATGGTGTCAGAGAGCCCTGAATGTCCCAAAAACATTTGCAGAGTGAAACGGGCATTAACCCGCATCCTAGACCGCTGACATTCCCAAAAATATTTTTGGCACAAAAAATGAATACTACACCCATGAAGCTCAGAATATGTTAGCAGCCCAAAAAAGGCCTTAAAGTGCATCTTAGGCCTGCAAAAATGTAGAAAACTTTGAAGGACCAAAAAAGGGGTTTACAGGCATCCTAGACCCCCTAAAGTCCAGAAAATGTTGGTGGGCCAAAATCGGTCAGAGAGCTCTGAATGTCCCAAAAACATTTGCAGCCTGAAAGGGGCATTAACCCGCATCCTAGACCGCTGACATTCCCAAAAATATTTTTGGCACAAAAAATGAATACTACACCCATGAAGCTCAGAATATGTTAGCAGCCCAAAAAAGGCCTTAAAGTGCATCTTAGGCCTGCAAAAATGTAGAAAACTTTGAAGGACCAAAAAAGGGGTTTACAGGCATCCTAGACCCCCTAAAGTCCAGAAAATCTTGGTGGGCCAAAATCGGTGTCAGAGAGCTCTGAATGCCCCAAAAACATTTGCAGCCTGAAAGTGGCACTAACCCACACCCCAGACCACTGAAATTCCCAAAAATATTTTTGGCACAAAAAATGAATACTACACCCATGAAGCTCAGAATATGTTAGCAGCCCAAAAAAGGCCTTAAAGTGCATCTTAGGCCTGCAAAAATGTAGAAAACTTTGAAGGACCAAAAAAGGGGTTTACAGGCATCCTAGACCCCCTAAAGTCCAGAAAATCTTGGTGGGCCAAAATCGGTGTCAGAGAGCTCTGAATGCCCCAAAAACATTTGTAGCCTGAAAGTGGCACTAACCCACACCCCAGACCACTGAAATTCCCAAAAATATTTTTGGGACAAAAAATGCATCCTACAACCCTGAAAGATCAGAAAATGTTGGCATCTCAAAAAAAGGACTTAAAATGCATCTTAAGCCTACAAAAATGTTGAAAACTTTGAAGGTCCAAAAAAGGTGTTTACGGGCATCCCAGACCCCCTAAAGTCCAGAAAATGTTGGTGGGCCAAAATCTGTGTCAGAGAGCTCTGAATGCCCCAAAAACATTTGCAGAGTGAAACGGGCATTAACCCACATCCTAGACCACTGAAATTCCCAAAAATATTTTTGGCAAAAAAATGCATACTACACCCCTGAAAGTTCTGAAAATGTTAGCAGCCCAAAAATGCCTTAAAGTGCATCTTAGGCCTGCAAAAATATAGAAAACTTTGGAGGTGGAAAAAAGGAGTTTAGAGGCATCCTAGACCCCCTAAAGTCCAGAAAATGTTGGTGGCCCAAAAACAGTGTCAGAGAGCTCTGAATGTCCCAAACAGATTTGCAGCCTGAAAGGGGCATTAAGTCGCATCCTAGACCACTGAAATTCTCCAAAGTATTTTTGGCACAAAAAATGCATCCTACAACCCTGAAAGATCAGAAAATGTTGGCAGCTCAAAAAAAGGACTTAAAATGCTTCTTAGGCCTGCACAAATGTTGAAAACTTTGGAGGTCGAAAAAAGGGGTTTACATTCATCCTAGACCCCCTAAAGTCCAGAAAATGTTGGTGGCCCAAAATCGGTGTCAGAGAGCTCTGAATGTCCCAAAAACATTTGCAGCCTGAAAGTGGCACTAACCCGCATCCCAGACACTGAAATTCCCAAAAATATTTTTGGCACAAAAAATGCATCCTACAACCCTGAAAGATCAGAAAATATTGGCATCTCAAAAAAAGGACCTAAAATGCATCTTAAGCCTACAAAAATGTTGAAAACTTTGAAGGTCCAAAAAAGGGGTTTACAGGCATCCTAGACCCCCTAAAGTCCAGAAAATGATTGTCGCTCAAAAATGGTGTCAGAGAGCCCTGAATGTCCCAAAAACATTTGCCGCCTGAAAGTGGCACTAACCCGCATCCTAGACCACTGAAATTCCCAAAAATATTTTTGGCACAAAAAATGCATACTACACCCCTGAAAGTTCGGAAAATGTTAGCAGCCCAAAAATGCCTTAAAATGCATTTTAGGCCTGCAAAAATGTTGAAAACTTTGGAGGTGGAAAAAAGGGGTTTAGATGCATCCTAGACCCCCTAAAGTCCAGAAAATGTTGGTGGGCCAAAATCTGTGTCAGAGAGCTCTGAATGTCCCAAAAACATTTGCAGCCTCAAAGGGGCATTAACCCGCATCCTAGACCACTGAAATTCCCAAAAATATTTTTGGCACGAAAAATGCATCCTACACCCATGAAGCTCAGAATATGCTAGCAGCCCAAAAAAGGCCTTAAAATGCATTTTAGGCCTGCAAAAATATTGAAAACTTTGAAGGACCAAAAAAGAGGTTTACAGGCATCCTAGACCCCCTAAAGTCCAGAAAATGTTGGTGGCCCAAAAATGGTGTCAGAGAGCCTTGAATGTCCCAAAAACATTTGCAGCCTGAAAGGGGCATTAACCCGCATCCTAGACCACTGAAATGCCAAAAAATATTTTTGGCACAAAAAATGCATAGTACACCCCTGAAAGTTCTGAAAATGTTAGCAGCCCAAAAATGCCTTAAAATGCATTTTAGGCCTGCAAAAATGTTGAAAACTTTGAAGGACCAAAAAAGGGGTTTACAGGCATCCTAGACCCCCTAAAGTCCAGAAAATGTTGGTGGGCCAAAATCTGTGTCAGAGAGCTCTGAATGTCCCAAAAACATTGTCAGCCTGAAAGGGGCATTAACTCGCATCCTAGACCACTGAAATTCCCAAAAATATTTTTGGCACAAAAAATGAATACTACACCCATGAAGCTCAGAATATGTTAGCAGCCCAAAAAAGGCCTTAAAGTGCATCTTAGGCCTGCAAAAATGTAGAGAACTTTGGAGGTGGAAAAAAGGGGTTTAGAGGCATCCTGGACCCCCTAAAGTCCAGAAAATGGTTGTGGCCCAAAAATGGTGTCAGAGAGCCCTGAATGTCCCAAAAACATTTGCAGCCTGAAAGGGGCGTTAACCCGCATCCTAGACCTCTGAAATTCCCAAAAATATTTTTGGCACAAAAAATGCATACTACACCCCTGAAAGTTCTGAAAATGTTAGCAGCCGAAAAATGCCTTAAAATGCATTTTAGGCCTGCAAAAATGTTGAAAACTTTGGAGGCCGAAAAAAGGGGTTTAGAGGCATCCTAGACCCCCTAAAGTCCAGAAAATGTTGGTGGGCCAAAATCTATGTCAGAGAGCTCTGAATGTCCCAAAAACATTTGCAGCCTCAAAGGGGCATTAACCCGCATCCTAGACCACTGAAACTCCCAAAAATATTTTTGGCACAAAAAATGCATACTACACCCCTGAAAGTTCTGAAAATGTTAGCAGCCCAAAAATGCCTTAAAATGCATTTTAGGCCTGCAAAAATGTAGAAAACTTTGAAGGACCAAAAAAGGGGTTTACAGGCATCCTAGACCCCCTAAAGTCCAGAAAATGTTGGTGGCCCAAAAATGGTGTCAGAGAGCCCTGAATGTCCCAAAAACATTTGCAGAGTGAAACGGGCATTAACCCGCATCCTAGACCGCTGACATTCCCAAAAATATTTTTGGCACAAAAAATGAATACTACACCCATGAAGCTCAGAATATATTAGCAGCCCAAAAAAGGCCTTAAAGTGCATCTTAGGCCTGCAAAAATGTAGAAAACTTTGAAGGACCAAAAAAGGGGTTTACAGGCATCCTAGACCCCCTAAAGTCCAGAAAATGTTGGTGGCCCAAAAATGGTGTCAGAGAGCCCTGAATGTCCCAAAAACATTTGCATAGTGAAACAGGCATTAAGCCGCATCCTAGACCACTGAAATTCCCAAAAATATTTTTGGCACAAAAAATGCATACTACACCCCTGAAAGTTCTGAAAATGTTAGCAGACCAAAAATGCCTTAAAATGCATTTTAGGCCTGCAAAAATGTTGAAAACTTTGAAGGACCAAAAAAGGGGTTTACAGGCATCCTAGACCCCCTAAAGTCCAGAAAATGTTGGTGGCCCAAAAATGGTGTCAGAGAGCCCTGAATGTCCCAAAAACATTTGCAGAGTGAAACGTGCATTAACCCGCATCCTAGACCGCTGACATTCCCAAAAATATTTTTGGCACAAAAAATGAATACTACACCCATGAAGCTCAGAATATGTTAGCAGCCCAAAAAAGGCCTTAAAGTGCATCTTAGGCCTGCAAAAATGTAGAAAACTTTGAAGGACCAAAAAAGGGGTTTACAGGCATCCTAGACCCCCTAAAGTCCAGAAAATGTTGGTGGCCCAAAAATGGTGTCAGAGAACCCTGAATGCTCCAAAAACATTTGCAGAGTGAAACGGGCATTAACCCGCATCCTAGACCACTGAAATTCCCAAAAATATTTTTGGCACAAAAAATGCATACTACACCCCTGAAAGTTCTGAAAATGTTAGCAGCCCAAAAATGCCTTAAAATGCATTTTAGGCCTGCAAACATGTTGAAAACTTTGAAGGACCAAAAAAGGGGTTTACAGGCATCCTAGACCCCCTAAAGTCCAGAAAATGTTGGTGGGCCAAAATCTGTGTCAGAGAGCTCTGAATGTCCCAAAACATTTGCAGCCTGAAAGGGGCATTAACCCGCATCCTAGACCACTGAAACTCCCAAAAATATTTTTGGCACGAAAAATGCAACCTATACCCCTGAAGCTCAGAATATGTCAGCAGCCCAAAAAAGGCCTTAAAATGCATTTTATGCCTGCAAAAATGTTGAAAACTTTGGAGGCCCAAAAAAGGGGTTTACAGGCATCCTAGACCCCCTAAAGTCCAGAAAATGTTGGTGGGCCAAAATCGGTGTCAGAGAGCTCTGAATGTCCCAAAATCATTTGCGGCCTGAAAGTGGCACTAACCCACATCCAAGACCACTGAAATTCCCAAAAATATTTTTGGCACAAAAAATGCATCCTACAACCCTGAAAGATCAGAAAATGTTGGCATCTCAAAAAAAGGACTTAAAATGCATCTTAAGCCTACAAAAATGTTGAAAACTTTGAAGGTCCAAAAAAGGGGTTTACAGGCATCGTAGACCCCCTAAAGTCCAGAAAATGTTGGTGGGCCAAAATCTGTGTCAGAGAGCTCTGAATGTCCCAAAACATTTGCAGCCTGAAAGGGGCATTAACCCGCATCCTAGACCACTGACACTCCCAAAAATATTTTTGGCACGAAAAATGCAACCTATACCCCTGAAGCTCAGAATATGTTAGCAGCCCAAAAAAGTCCTTAAAATGCATTTTACGCCTGCAAAAATGTTGAAAACTTTGGAGGCCCAAAAATGGGGTTTACAGGCATCCTAGACCCCCTAAAGTCCAGAAAATGTTTGTGGCCCAAAAACAGTGTCAGAGAGCTCTGAATGTCCCAAACAGATTTGCAGCCTGAAAGGGGCCTTAACCCGCATCCTAGACCACTGAAATTCCCAAAAATAATTTTGGCACAAAAAATGCATACTACACCCCTGAAAGTTCTGAAAATGTTAGCAGCCCAAAAATGCCTTAAAATGCATTTTAGGCCTGCAAACATGTTGAAAGCTTTGAAGGACCAAAAAAGGGGTTTACAGGCATCCTAGACCCCCTAAAGTCCAGAAAATCTTGGTGGGCCAAAATCGGTGTCAGAGAGCTCTGAATGCCCCAAAAACATTTGCAGCCTGAAAGTGGCACTAACCCACACCCCAGACCACTGAAATTCCCAAAAATATTTTTGGCACAAAAAATGCATCCTACAACCCTGAAAGATCAGAAAATGTTGGCATCTCAAAAAAAGGACTTAAAATGCATCTTAAGCCTACAAAAATGTTGAAAACTTTGAAGGTCCAAAAAAGGTGTTTACGGGCATCCCAGACCCCCTAAAGTCCAGAAAATGTTGGTGGGCCAAAATCTGTGTCAGAGAGCTCTGAATGCCCCAAAAACATTTGCAGAGTGAAACGGGCATTAACCCACATCCTAGACCACTGAAATTCCCAAAAATATTTTTGGCAAAAAAATGCATACTACACCCCTGAAAGTTCTGAAAATGTTAGCAGCCCAAAAATGCCTTAAAGTGCATCTTAGGCCTGCAAAAATATAGAAAACTTTGGAGGTGGAAAAAAGGAGTTTAGAGGCATCCTAGACCCCCTAAAGTCCAGAAAATGTTGGTGGCCCAAAATCGGTGTCAGAGAGCTCTGAATGTCCCAAAAACATTTGCAGCCTGAAAGTGGCACTAACCCGCATCCCAGACCACTGAAATTCCCAAAAATATTTTTGGCACAAAAAATGCATCCTACAACCCTGAAAGATCAGAAAATGTTGGCATCTCAAAAAAAGGACCTAAAATGCATCTTAAGCCTACATAAATGTTGAAAACTTTGAAGGTCCAAAAAAGGGGTTTACAGGCATCCTAGACCCCCTAAAGTCCAGAAAATGATTGTCGCTCAAAAATGGTGTCAGAGAGCCCTGAATGTCCCAAAAACATTTGCAGCCTGAAAGGGGCATTAACCCGCATCCTAGACCACTGAAATTCCCAAAAATATTTTTGGTACAAAAAATGCATACTACACCCCTGAAAGTTCTGAAAATGTTAGCAGCCCAAAAATGCCTTAAAATGCATTTTAGGCCTGCAAAAATGTTGAACATTTTGGAGGTGGAAAAAAGGGGTTTAGAGGCATCCTAGACCCCCTAAAGTCCAGAAAATGTTGGTGGGCCAAAATCTGTGTCAGAGAGCTCTGAATGTCCCAAAAGCATTTGCAGCCTCAAAGGAGTATTAACCCGCATCCTAGACCACTGAAATTCCCAAAAATATTTTTGGCACGAAAAATGCATCCTACACCCATGAAGCTCAGAATATGTTAGCAGCCCAAAAAAGGCCTTAAAATGCATTTTAGGCCTGCAAAAATATTGAAAACTTTGAAGGATCAAAAAAGGGGTTTACAGGCATCCTAGACCCCCTAAAGTCCAGAAAATGTTGGTGGCCCAAAAATGGTGTCAGAGAGCCTTGAATGTCCCAAAAACATGTGCAGCCTGAAAGGGGCATTAACCCGCATCCTAGACCACTGAAATGCCCAAAAATATTTTTGGCACAAAAAATGCATACTACACCCCTGAAAGTTCTGAAAATGTTAGCAGCCCAAAAATGCCTTAAAATGCATTTTAGGCCTGCAAAAATGTTGAAAACTTTGAAGGACCAAAAAAGGGGTTTACAGGCATCCTAGACCCCCTAAAGTCCAGAAAATGTTGGTGGCCAAAAAATGGTGTCAGAGAACCCTGAATGCTCCAAAAACATTTGCAGAGTGAAACGGGCATTAACCCGCATCCTAGACCACTGAAATTCCCAAAAATATTTTTAGCACAAAAAATGCATACTACACCCCTGAAAGTTCTGAAAATGTTAGCAGCCCAAAAATGCCTTAAAATGCATTTTAGGCCTGCAAACATGTTGAAAATTTTGAAGGACCAAAAAAGGGGTTTACAGGCATCCTAGACCCCCTAAAGTCCAGAAAATGTTGGTGGTCCAAAATCTGTGTCAGAGAGCTCTGAATGTCCCAAAACATTTGCAGCCTGAAAGGGGCATTAACCCGCATCCTAGACCACTGAACCTCCCAAAAATATTTTTGGCACGAAAAATGCAACCTATACCCCTGAAGCTCAGAATATGTTAGCAGCCCAAAAAAGGCCTTAAAATGCATTTTAGGCCTGCAAAAATGTTGAAAACTTTGAAGGACCAAAAAAGGGGTTTACAGGCATCCTAGACCCCCTAAAGTCCAGAAAATGTTGGTGGCCCAAAAATGGTGTCAGAGAGCCCTGAATGTCCCAAAAATATTTGCAGCCTGAAAGGGGCATTAACCCGCATCCTAGACCACTGAAATTCCCAAAAATATTTTTGGCACGAAAAATGCATCCTACACCCCTGAAAGCTCAGAATATGTTAGCAGCCCAAAAAAGGCCTTCAAATGCATTTTAGGCCTGCAAAAATGTTGAAAACTTTGGAGGCCCAAAAAAGAGGTTTAAAGGCATCCTAGACCCCCTAAAGTCCAGACAATGTTGGTGGGCCAAAATCGGTCAGAGAGCTCTGAATGTCCCAAAAACATTTGCAGCCTGAAAGGGGCATTAAGCCGCATCCTAGACCACTGAAATTCCCCAAAATATTTTTGGCATGAAAAATGCAACCTATACCCCTGAAGCTCAGAATATGTTAGCAGCCCAATTAAGGCCTTAAAATGCATTTTAGGCCTGCAAAAATGTTGAAAACTTTGAAGGACCAAAAAAGGGGTTTACAGGCATCCTAGACCCACTAAAGTCCAGAAAATGGTGGTGGGCCAAAATCTGTGTCAGAGAACTCTGAATGCCCCAAAAACATTTGCAGAGTGAAACGGGCATTAACCGGCATCCTAGACCACTGAAATTCCCAAAAATATTTTTGGCACAAAAAATGCATACTACACCCCTGAAAGTTCTGAAAATGTTAGCAGCCCAAAAATGCCTTAAAATGCATTTTAGGCCTGCAAACATGTTGAAAGCTTTGGAGGTGGAAAAAAGGAGTTTAGAGGCATCCTAGACCCCCTAAAGTCCAGAAAATGTTGGTGGCCCAAAATCGGTGTCAGAGAGCTCTGAATGTCCCAAAAACATTTGCAGCCTGAAAGTGGCACTAACCCGCATCCCAGACCACTGAAATTCCCAAAAATATTTTTGGCACAAAAAATGCATCCTACAACCCTGAAAGATCAGAAAATGTTGGCATCTCAAAAAAAGGACCTAAAATGCATCTTAAGCCTACAAAAATGTTGAAAACTTTGAAGGTCCAAAAAAGGGGTTTACAGGCATCCTAGACCCCCTAAAGTCCAGAAAATGATTGTCGCTCAAAAATGGTGTCAGAGAGCCCTGAATGTCCCAAAAACATTTGCATCCTGAAAGGGGCATTAACCCGCATCCTAGACCACTGAAATTCCCAAAAATATTTTTGGTACAAAAAATGCATACTACACCCCTGAAAGTTCTGAAAATGTTAGCAGCCCAAAAATGCCTTAAAATGCATTTTAGGCCTGCAAAAATGTTGAACATTTTGGAGGTGGAAAAAAGGGGTTTAGAGGCATCCTAGACCCCCTAAAGTCCAGAAAATGTTGGTGGGCCAAAATCTGTGTCAGAGAGCTCTGAATGTCCCAAAAGCATTTGCAGCCTCAATGGAGTATTAACCCGCATCCTAGACCACTGAAATTCCCAAAAATATTTTTGGCACGAAAAATGCATCCTACACCCTTGAAGCTCAGAATATGTTAGCAGCCCAAAAAAGGCCTTAAAATGCATTTTAGGCCTGCAAAAATATTAAAAACCTTGAAGGACCAAAAAAGGGGTTTACAGGCATCCTAGACCCCCTAAATTCCAGAAAATGTTGGTGGCCCAAAAATGGTGTCAGAGAGCCTTGAATGTCCCAAAAACATTTGCAGCCTGAAAGGGGCATTAACCCGCATCTTAGACCACTGAAATTCCCGAAAATATTTTTGGCACAAAAAATGAATACTACACCCATGAAGCTCAGAATATGTTAGCAGCCCAAAAAAGGCCTTAAAGTGTATCTTAGGGCTGCAAAAATGTAGAAAACTTTGAAGGACCAAAAAAGGGGTTTACAGGCATCCTAGACCCCCTAAAGTCCAGAAAATGTTGGTGGCCAAAAAATGGTGTCAGAGAACCCTGAATGCTCCAAAAACATTTGCAGAGTGAAACGGGCATTAACCCGCATCCTAGACCACTGAAATTCCCAAAAATATTTTTAGCACAAAAAATGCATACTACACCCCTGAAAGTTCTGAAAATGTTAGCAGCCCAAAAATGCCTTAAAATGCATTTTAGGCCTGCAAACATGTTGAAAATTTTGAAGGACCAAAAAAGGGGTTTACAGGCATCCTAGACCCCCTAAAGTCCAGAAAATGTTGGTGGGCCAAAATCTGTGTCAGAGAGCTCTGAATGTCCCAAAACATTTGCAGCCTGAAAGGGGCATTAACCCGCATCCTAGACCACTGAACCTCCCGAAAATATTTTTGGCACGAAAAATGCAACCTATACCCCTGAAGCTCAGAATATGTTAGCAGCCCAAAAAAGGCCTTAAAATGCATTTTATGCCTGCACAAATGTTGAAAACTTTGGAGGCCGAAAAAAGGGGTTTACAGGCATCCTAGATCCCCTAAAGTCCAGAAAATGTTTGTGGCCCAAAAACAGTGTCAGAGAGCTCTGAATGTCCCAAACAGATTTGCAGCCTGAAAGGGGCATTAAGTCGCATCCTAGACCACTGAAATTCCCCAAAATATTTTTGCCACATAAAATGCATCCTACAACCCTGAAAGATCAGAAAATGTTGGCAGCTCAAAAAAAGGACTTAAAATGCTTCTTAGGCCTGCACAAATGTTGAACACTTTGGAGGCCGAAAAAAGGGGTTTACAGGCATCCTAGACCCCCTAAAGTCCAGAAAATGTTGGTGGGCCAAAATCGGTGTCAGAGAGCTCTGAATGTCCCAAAAACATTTGCAGCCTGAAAGTGGCACTAACCCGCATCCCAGACCACTGAAATTCCCAAAAATATTTTTGGCACAAAAAATGCATCCTACAACCCTGAAAGATCAGAAAATGTTGGCATCTCAAAAAAAGGACCTAAAATGCATCTTAAGCCTACAAAAATGTTGACAACTTTGAAGGTCCAAAAAAGGGGTTTACAGGCATCCTAGACCCCCTAAAGTCCAGAAAATGTTGGTGGCCCAAAAATGGTGTCAGAGAGCCTTGAATGTCCCAAAAACATGTGCAGCCTGAAAGGGGCATTAACCCGCATCCTAGACCACTGAAATGCCCAAAAATATTTTTGGCACAAAAAATGCATACTACACCCCTGAAAGTTCTGAAAATGTTAGCAGCCCAAAAATGCCTTAAAATGCATTTTAGGCCTGCAAAAATGTTGAAAACTTTGAAGGACCAAAAAAGGGGTTTACAGGCATCCTAGACCCCCTAAAGTCCAGAAAATGTTGGTGGGCCAAAATCTGTGTCAGAGACTTCTGAATGTCCCAAAAACATTGTCAGCCTGAAAGGGGCATAAACTCGCATCTTAAACCACTGAAATTCCCAAAAATATTTTTGGCACAAAAAATGAATACTACACCCATGAAGCTCAGAATATGTTAGCAGCCCAAAAAAGGCCTTAAAGTGTATCTTAGGGCTGCAAAAATGTAGAAAACTTTGAAGGACCAAAAAAGGGGTTTACAGGCATCCTAGACCCCCTAAAGTCCAGAAAATGTTGGTGGCCAAAAAATGGTGTCAGAGAACCCTGAATGCTCCAAAAACATTTGCAGAGTGAAACGGGCATTAACCCGCATCCTAGACCACTGAAATTCCCAAAAATATTTTTAGCACAAAAAATGCATACTACACCCCTGAAAGTTCTGAAAATGTTAGCAGCCCAAAAATGCCTTAAAATGCATTTTAGGCCTGCAAACATGTTGAAAATTTTGAAGGACCAAAAAAGGGGTTTACAGGCATCCTAGACCCCCTAAAGTCCAGAAAATGTTGGTGGTCCAAAATCTGTGTCAGAGAGCTCTGAATGTCCCAAAACATTTGCAGCCTGAAAGGGGCATTAACCCGCATCCTAGACCACTGAACCTCCCAAAAATATTTTTGGCACGAAAAATGCAACCTATACCCCTGAAGCTCAGAATATGTTAGCAGCCCAAAAAAGGCCTTAAAATGCATTTTAGGCCTGCAAAAATGTTGAAAACTTTGAAGGACCAAAAAAGGGGTTTACAGGCATCCTAGACCCCCTAAAGTCCAGAAAATGTTGGTGGCCCAAAAATGGTGTCAGAGAGTCCTGAATGTCCCAAAAACATTTGCAGCCTGAAAGGGGCATTAACCCGCATCCTAGACCACTGAAATTCCCAAAAATATTTTTGGCACGAAAAATGCATCCTACACCCCTGAAGCTCAGAATATGTTAGCAGCCCAAAAAAGGCCTTAACATGCATTTTAGGCCTGCAAAAATGTTGAAAACTTTGAAGGACCAAAAAAGGGGTTTACAGGCATCCTAGACCCCCTAAAGTCCAGAAAATGTTGGTGGGCCAAAAATGGTGTCAGAGAGCCCTGAAAACTCCAAAAATATTTGCAGAGTGAAACGGGCATTAACCCGCATCCTAGACCACTGAAATTCCCAATAATATTTTTGGCACAAAAAATACATACTACACCCCTGAAAGTTCTGAAAATGTTAGCAGCCCAAAAATGCCTTAAAATGCATTTTAGGCCTGCAAATATGTTGAAAACTTTGAAGGACCAAAAAAGGGGTTTACAGGCATCCTAGACCCCCTAAAGTCCAGAAAATGTTGGTGGGCCAAAATCAGTGTCAGAGAGCTCTGAATGTCCCAAAACATTTGCAGCCTGAAAGGGGCATTAACCCGCATCCTAGACCACTGAAACTCCAAAAAATATTTTTGGCACGAAAAATGCAACCTATACCCCTGTAGCTCAGAAAATGTTAGCAGCCCAAAAAAGTCCTTAAAATGCATTTTACGCCTGCAAAAATGTTGAAAACCTTGGAGGCCCAAAAAAGGGGTTTACAGGCATCCTAGACCCCCTTAAGTCCAGAAAATGTTGGTGGGCCAAAAATGGTGTCAGAGAGCCCTGAAAACTCCAAAAATATTTGCAGCCTGAAAGGGGCATTAACCCGCATCCTAGACCACTGAAATTCCCCAAAATATTTTTGCCACAAAAAATGCATCCTACAACCCTGAAAGATCAGAAAATGTTGGCAGCTCAAAAAAAGGACTTAAAATGCTTCTTAGGGCTGCACAAATGTTGAACACTTTGGAGGCCGAAAAAAGGGGTTTACAGGCATCCTAGACCCCATAAAGTCCAGAAAATGTTGGTGGGCCAAAATCGGTGTCAGAGAGCTCTGAATGTCCCAAAAATATTTGCAGCCTAAAATTGGCACTAACCCACATCCCAGACCACTGAAATTCCTAAAAATATTTTTGGCACAAAAAATGCATCCTACAACCCTGAAAGATCAGAAAATGTTGGCATCTCAAAAAAGGCCTTAAAATGCATTTTAGGCTTGCAAAAATGTTGAAAACTTTGGAGGTGGAAAAAAGGGGTTTACAGGCATCCTAGACCCCCGAAAGTCCAGAAAATGTTGGTGGGCCAAAATCGGTGACAGAGAGCTATGAATGTCCCAAAAACATTTGCAGCCTGAAAGGGACATTAAGCCGCATCCTAGACCACTGAAATTCCCCAAGATATTTTTGGCATGAAAAATGCAACCTATACCCCTGAAGCTCAGAATATGTTAGCAGCCCAAAAAAGGCCTTAAAATGCATTTTAGGCCTGCAAAAATGTTGAAAACTTTGGAGGCCCAAAAAAGGGGTTACAGGCATCCTAGACCCCCTAAAGTCCAGAAAATGGTGGTGGCCCAAAAATGGTGTCAGAGAGCCCTGAATGTCCCAAAAAACATTTGCAGAGTGAAACGGGCATTAACCGGCATCCTAGACTACTGAAATTCCCAAAAATATTTTTGGCACAAAAAATGCATACTACACCCCTGAAAGTTCTGAAAATGTTAGCAGCCCAAAAAAGGCCTTAAAGTGCATTTTAGGCCTGCAAAAATGTAGTAAACTTTGGAGGTGGAAAAAAGGGGTTTAGAGGCATCCTAGACCCCATAAAGTCCAGAAAATGTTGGTGGGCCAAAATCTGTGTCAGAGAGCTCTGAATGTCCCAAAACATTTGCAGCCTGAAAGGGGCATTAACCCGCATCCTAGACCACTGAAACTCCCAAAAATATTTTTGGCACGAAAAATGCAACCTATACCCCTGTAGCTCAGAATATGTTAGCAGCCCAAAAAAGTCCTTAAAATGCATTTTACGCCTGCAAAAATGTTGAAAACCTTGGAGGCCCAAAAAAGGGGTTACAGGCATCCTAGACCCCCTAAAGTCCAGAAAATGGTGGTGGCCCAAAAATGGTGTCAGAGAGCCCTGAATGTCCCAAAAAATATTTGCAGAGTGAAACGGGCATTAACCGGCATCCTAGACTACTGAAATTCCCAAAAATATTTTTGGCACAAAAAATGCATACTACACCCCTGAAAGTTCTGAAAATGTTAGCAGCCCAAAAAAGGCCTTAAAGTGCATCTTAGGCCTGCAAAAATGTAGTAAACTTTGGAGGTGGAAAAAAGGGGTTTAGAGGCATCCTAGACCCCATAAAGTCCAGAAAATGTTGGTGGGCCAAAATCTGTGTCAGAGAGCTCTGAATGTCCCAAAACATTTGCAGCCTGAAAGGGGCATTAACCCGCATCCTAGACCACTGAAACTCCAAAAAATATTTTTGGCACGAAAAATGCAACCTATACCCCTGTAGCTCAGAATATGTTAGCAGCCCAAAAAAGTCCTTAAAATGCATTTTACGCCTGCAAAAATGTTGAAAACCTTGGAGGCCCAAAAAAGGGGTTTACAGGCATCCTAGACCCCCTTAAGTCCAGAAAATGTTGGTGGGCCAAAATCTGTGTCAGAGAGCTCTGAATGCCCCAAAAATATTTGCAGAGTGAAACGGGCATTAACCCGCATCCTAGACCACTGAAATTCCCAAAAATATTTTTGGCATGAAAAATGCATCCTACACCCCTGAAAGCTCAGAATATATTAGCAGCCCAAAAAAGGCCTTAAAATGAATTTTAGGCCTGCAAAAATGTTGAAAACTTTGAAGGACCAAAAAAGGGGTTTACAGGCATCCTAGACCCCCTAAGGTCCAGAAAATGTTGGTGGCCCAAAAATGGTGTCAGAGAGTCCTGAATGTCCCAAAAACATTTGCAGCCTGAAAGGGGCATTAACCCGCATCCTAGACCACTGAAATTCCCCAAAATATTTTTGGCACGAAAAATGCATCCTACACCCCTGAAAGCTCAGAATATGTTAGCAGCCCAAAAAAGGCCTTAAAATGCATTTTAGGCCTGCAAAAATGTTGAAAACTTTGGAGGCCCAAAGAAGGGGTTTACAGGCATCCTAGACCCCCTAAAGTCCAGAAAATGTTGGTGGGCCAAAATCTGTGTCAAAGAGCTCTGAATGTCCCAAAACATTTGCAGCCTGAAAGGGGCATTAACCCGCATCCTAGACCACTGAAACTCCCAAAAATATTTTTGGCACGAAAAATGCAACCTATACCCCTGAAGCTCAGAATATGTTAGCAGCCCAAAAAAGTCCTTAAAATGCATTTTACGCCTGCAAAAATGTTGAAAACTTTGGAGGCCAAAAAATGGGGTTTACAGGCATCCTAAACCCCCTAAAGTCCAGAAAATGTTTGTGGCCCAAAAACAGTGTCAGAGAGCTCTGAATGTACCAAACAGATTTGCAGCCTGAAAGGGGCATTAAGTCGCATCCTAGACCACTGAAATTCCCCAAAATATTTTTGGCACAAAAAATGCATCCTACAACCCTGAAAGATCAGAAAATATTGGCAGCTCAAAAAAAGGACTTAAAATGCTTCTTAGGCCTGCACAAATGTTGAAAACTTTGGAGGCCGAAAAAAGGGGTTTACAGGCTTCCTAGACCCCCGAAAGTCCAGAAAATGATTGTCGCTCAAAAATGGTGTCAGAGAGCCCTGAATTCCCAAAAACATTTGCAGCCTGAAAGGGGCATTAACCAGCATCCTAGACCACTGAAATGCCCAAAAATATTTTTTCCACGAAAAATGCATCCTACACCCCTGAAAGTTCTGAAAATGTTAGCAGCCCAAAAATGACTTAAAATGCATTTTAGGCCTGCAAAAATGTTGAAAACTTTGGAGGTGGAAAAAAGGAGTTTAGAGGCATCCTAGACCCCCTAAAGTCCAGAAAATGTTGGTGGGCCAAAATATATGTCAGAGAGCTCTGAATGTCCCAAAAACATTTGCAGCCTCAAAGGGGCATTAACCCGCATCCTAGACCACTGAAATTCCCAAAAATATTTTTGGCACGAAAAATGCATCCTACACCCATGAAGCTCAGAATATGTTAGCAGCCCAAAACAGGCCTTAAAATGCATTTTAGGCCTGCAAAAATGTTGAAAACTTTGAAGGACCAAAAAAGGGGTTTACAGGCATCCTAGACCCCCTAAAGTGCAGAAAATGTTGGTGGCCCAAAAATGGTGTCAGAGAGCCTTGAATGTCCCAAAAACATTTGCAGCCTGAAAGGGGCATTAACACCCATCCTAGACCACTGAAATGCCCAAAAATATTTTTGGCATGAAAAATGCAACCTATACCCCTGAAGCTCAGAATATGTTAGCAGCCCAAAAAAGGCCTTAAAATGCATTTTAGGCCTGCGAAAATGTTGAAAACTTTGGAGGCCCAAAAAAGGGGTTACAGGCATCCTAGACCCCCTAAAGTCCAGAAAATGATTGTGGCTCAAAAATGGTGTCAGAGAGCCCTGAATTCCCAAAAACATTTGCAGCCTGAAAGGGGCATTAACCCGCATCCTAGACCACTGAAATTCCCAAAAATATTTTTTGCACGAAAAATGCATCCTACACCCCTGAAGCTCAGAATATGTTAGCAGCCCAAAAAAGGCCTTAACATGCATTTTAGGCCTGCAAAAATGTTGAAAACTTTGAAGGACCAAAAAAGGGGTTTACAGGCATCCTAGACCCCCTAAAGTCCAGAAAATGTTGGTGGCCCAAAAATGGTGTCAGAGAGCCCTGAATGTCCCAAAAATATTTGCAGCCTGAAAGGGGCATTAACCCGCATCCTAGACCACTGAAATTCCCAAAAATATTTTTGGCACGAAAAATGCATCCTACACCCCTGAAAGCTCAGCATATGTTAGCAGCCCAAAAAAGGCCTTCAAATGCATTTTAGGCCTGCAAAAATGTTGAAAACTTTGGAGGCCCAAAAAAGGGGTTTACAGGCATCCTAGACCCCCTAAAGTCCAGAAAATGTTTGGTGGGCCAAAATCGGTCAGAGAGCTCTGAATGTCCCAAAAACATTTGCAGCCTGAAAGGGGCATTAAGCCGCATCCTAGACCACTGAAATTCCCAAAAATATTTTTGGCACAAAAAATGCATACTACACCCCTGAAAGTTCTGAAAATGGTTAGCAGCCCAAAAAAGGCCTTAAAGTGCATCTTTGGCCTGCAAAAATGTAGAAAACTTTGGAGGTGGAAAAAAGGGGTTTAGAGGCATCCTAGACCCACTAAAGTCCAGAAAATGTTGGTGGGCCAAAATCTGTGTCAGAGAGCTCTGAATGTCCCAAAACATTTGCAGCCTGAAAGGGGCATTAACCCGCATCCTAGACCACTGAAACTCCAAAAAATATTTTTGGTACGAAAAATGCAAACTATACCCCTGAAGCTCAGAATATGTTAGCAGCCCAAAAAAGTCCTTAAAATGCATTTTACGCCTGCAAAAATGTTGAAAACTTTGGAGGCCCAAAAATGGGGTTTACAGGCATCCTAGACCCCCAAAAGTCCAGAAAATGTTGGTGGGCCAAAATCGGTGTTAGAGAGCTCTGAATGTCCCAAAAACATTTGCAGCCTGAAAGGGGCATTAAGTCGCATCCCAGACCACTGAAATTCCCAAAAATATTTTTGGCACAAAAAATGCATCCTACAACCCTGAAAGATCAGAAAATGTTGGCATCTCAAAAAAAGGACTTAAAATGCATCTTAAGCCTACAAAAATGTTGAAAACTTTGAAGGTCCAAAAAAGGGCTTTACAGGCATCCTAGACCCCCTTAAGTCCAGAAAATGTTGGTGGGCCAAAATCTGTGTCAGAGAGCTCTGAATGCCCCAAAAACATTTGCAGAGTGAAACGGGCATTAACCCGCATCCTAGACCACTGAAATTCCCAAAAATATTTTTGGCATGAAAAATGCATCCGACACCCCTGAAAGCTCAGAATATGTTAGCAGCCCAAAAAAGGCCTTAAAATGAATTTTAGGCCTGCAAAAATGTTGAAAACTTTGAAGGACCAAAAAAGGGGTTTACAGGCATCCTAGACCCCCTAAGGTCCAGAAAATGTTGGTGGCCCAAAAATGGTGTCAGAGAGCCCTGAATGTCCCAAAAACAATTGCATCCTGAAAGGGGCATTAACCCGCATCCTAGACCACTGAAATTCCCAAAAATATTTTTGGCACAAAAAATGCATACTACACCCCTGAAAGTTCTGAAAATGTTAGCAGCCGAAAAATTCCTTAAAATGCATTTTAGGCCTGCAAAAATGTTGAAAACTTTGGAGACCGAAAAAAGGGGTTTAGAGGCATCCTAGACCCCCTAAAGTCCAGAAAATGTTGGTGGGCCAAAATCTGTGTCAGAGAGCTCTGAATGTCCCAAAAACATTTGCAGCCTCAAAGGGGCATTAACCCGCATCCTAGACCACTGACATTCCCAAAAATATTTTTGGCACAAAAAATGAATACTACACTCATGAAGCTCAGAATATGTTAGCAGCCCAAAAAAGGCCTTAAAGTGCACTTTAGGCCTGCAATAATGTTGAAAACTTTGGAGGCCCAAAAAAGGGGTTTACAGGCATCCTAGACCCCCTAAAGTCCAGAAAATGTTGGTGGGCCAAAATCGGTGTCAGAGAACCCTGAATGCTCCAAAAACATTTGCAGAGTGAAACGGGCATTAACCCGCATCCTAGACCACTGAAATTCCCAAAAATATTTTTGGCACAAAAAATGCATACTACACCCCTGAAAGTTCTGAAAATGTTAGCAGCCCAAAAATGCCTTAAAATGCATTTTAGGCCTGCAAACATGTTGAAAACTTTGAAGGACCAAAAAAGGGGTTTACAGGCATCCTAGACCCCCTAAAGTCCAGAAAATGTTGGTGGGCCAAAATCGGTGTCAGAGAGCTCTGAATGTCCCAAAAACATTTACAGCCTGAAAGTTGCACTAACCCACATCCCAGACCACTGAAATTCCCAAAAATATTTTTGGCACAAAAAATGCATCCTACAACCCTGAAAGATCAGAAAATGTTGGCATCTCAAAAAAAGGCCTTAAAATGCATTTTGGGCCTGCAAAAATGTTGAAAACTTTGAAGGACCAAAAAAGGGGTTTACAGGCATCCTAGACCCCCTAAAGTCCAGAAAATGTTGGTGGCCCAAAAATGGTGTCAGAGAGCCCTGAATGTCCCAAAAACATTTGCATAGTGAAACGGGCATTAAGCCGCATCCTAGACCACTGAAATTCCCAAAAATATTTTTGGCACAAAAAATGCATACTACACCCCTGAAAGTTCTGAAAATGTTAGCAGCCCAAAAATGCCTTAAAATGCATTTTAGGCCTGCAAACATGTTGAAAACTTTGAAGGACCAAAAAAGGGGTTTACAGGCATCCTAGACCCCCTAAAGTCCAGAAAATGTTGGTGGGCCAAAATCGGTGTCAGAGAGTTCTGAATGTCCCAAAAACATTTACAGCCTGAAAGTGGCACTAACCCACATCCCAGACCACTGAAATTCCTAAAAATATTTTTGGCACAAAAAATGCATCCTACAACCCTGAAAGATCAGAAAATGTTGGCATCTCAAAAAAAGGCCTTAAAATGCATTTTGGACCTGCAAAAATGTTGAAAACTTTGAAGGACCAAAAAAGGGGTTTACAGGCATCCTAGACCCGCTAAAGTCCAGAAAATTTTGGTGGCCCAAAATCTGTGTCAGAGAGCTCTGAATGTCCCAAAAATATTGGCAGCCTGTAAAGGGCCTTTATCATCTTCCTAGACCCCTGAAATTCCCAAAATCATTTTTGGCCCAAAAAATGCATCCTACACCCCTGAGGTCCAGAATATGTTGGCAGGCCAAAAAAGAGCCTTAAAACACATCTTAAGCCTCCAAAAATATAGAAAACTTTGGAGGCTCGAAAAAGGGGTTAACAAATAGCCCAGACCCCCTAAAATCCAGAAAATGTTGGTGCCCGAAAAATATGTCACAGAGCTCTGAATGTCCTAAAAATATCATGAGCCTGTAAAGGGCCTTAATCCGCATCTGTAATGATGTGACACTAACCTGTCTCATGCAGCAGTCTACGAGGCAATTGGGGAGTCCCCTGAGGCCCCTAACACCTCCCTCCTCCCTAAGAGGGAACCGAAGGGGTGTGCAAGGGATCCCAGGGAAACCCTCCTGGGGGAAAAAACCCTGCTGGAATGGATGAGAAGCTGGATCGGTTGCGTCTCCGCTGGCTGCAGCTCCTCAAGTTTTTCAGGAATCACTGGATCGGGTCACTGTACCTCGGCGAAGTCCTGATTTGAAATAAGTAACGAGAGATGAGAGAAGGAACTAGGTACGAGAGGAATCAATATAATGATTGGGTAAGTACCTAATTTGTCTGAAAGGAGGGACTATCTGTGGACTGCGGAACGGGAAGGCTAGGCAGGTTGGTACGGCTGTAAGAAAGAGTAGAAAAAGAAAGGTAAGCATAGGTAGGAGGGATAGAATAGTAAACCTCCTAGTTGCGAACTCACGTAGCGTCTGTAGAGAGTAGCGACGCTCTGGGCTTCGGCTCTGCTGGACCATATCCGGAATCCGTGAAAGAACGAGATGACGTCAGAGGACATCTGACTTGTGAACGTGAAAACACTGCACCGTAACCCAGAGGATGAGAAGCCATCTTGGAAGAGGGGAAAACGGCGAGTGCACGCAATCTCCAGCGTCGCCACAGGGAACGCCGGTGCCAGCCAGTCGTGACAGCATCCTAGACCCCTGAAATTCCCAAACACATTTTTGGCCTGAAATATGCGTCCTACAACCCTGAGGTCCAGAAAATGTTGGCAGGCCAAAAAGAGCCTTAAAACACATCTTAGGCCTCCAAAAATCTAGAAATCTTTGGAGGCCCAAAAAAGGGGTTGCATGCATCCTAGGCCCACTAAAGTCTAGAAAATGTTGGTGGCCCTAAAAAGTCCTAAAACACATCTTAAACCTAAAAAAATCTAGAAATCTTTGAAGGACCAAAAACGGGGTTTACATGCATCCTAGACCCACTTAAATCCAGAAAATGTTGGTGTCCCTACAAATGTGTCAGAGAGCTCTGAATGTCCCAGAAACATTGGCAGCCTGAATAGAGGCTCAATCTGCATCCTAGACCCCTGAAATTCCCAAAAACATTTTTGGACTGAAAAATACTTCCTACATCCCTGAAGTCCAGAAAATGTTGGCAGCCAAAAAAATCCTAAAACACATCTTAAGCCTCCAAAAATCTAGAAATCTTCTGAGGCCCAAAAAAGGTGTTTACATTCATCCTAGATCTGCTTAAATCCAGAAAATGTCGGTGGCCCTAAAAATGTGTCAGAGAGCCCTGAATGTCCCAAAAATATTAGCAGCCTGAAAAGGGCCTTAATATGCATCCTAGACCCCTGAAATTCCCTAAAACATTTTTGGCCTGAAAAATGCATCCTACACCACTGAAGGTCCAGAAAATGGCCCATAAAAGGCCTAAAACAAATCTTAAGCCTCCAAAGGTCTACACGACTTTGGAGGCATGAAAAAGGGGTTTGCATGCATGCTAGAGCCCCTGAAGTCCAGTAAATGTTGGTGGCGCTAAAATGTGTCAGAGAGCTCTGAGTCCCAAAAACATTGGCAGCCTGAAAAGGGTCTTAATCCACATCCTAGACCCCTGAAATTCCCCAAAACATTTTTGGCCCAAAGAATTTGTCCTACGCCCATCAAGGTCCAGAAAATGTTGCCAGCCCAAAAAAGGCCTAAAACACATCTAAAACCTTTGAAAATCTAGAAAATGTAGGAGGCCCGAAAATGGGGTTTGCATTCATCCTGGGCCCCTTAAAGTCCAGAAAATGTTGGTGGTCTTAAAAATGTGTCAGATAGCTCTGAATGTCTCAAAAATATTACCAGCCTGAAAAAGGCCTTAATCCGCATCCTAGACCCCTGAAATTCCCCAAAACATTTTTGGCCCAATAAACACATCCTATACCCCAAAAGGTCTGGAAAATCGTGGCAGCCAAAAAATGTCTAAATCACATCTTAAGCCTCCTAAAATATAGTCAACTTTGGAGGCCAGAAAAAGGGATTTGCATGCATCCAAGACCCCCTAAAGTCCAGAAAATGGTGGTGGCTCTAAAAATGTGTCAGATAGCTCTGAATGTCCCAAAACATTGGTAGCCTGAAAATGGCCTTAAATTGCATCCTAGACCTCTGACATTCCCAAAAACACGTTTGGCACAAAAAATGTATCCTACCCCCCTAAAGGTTTAGAAAATGATGGCAACCCAAAAAAGGCCTAAAACACATCTAAAGCCTCTGAAAATATAGACAAATTTGGAGGCCCGAAAAAGGGGCTTGAATGCATCCTAGACCCCCTAAAGTCCAAAAAATGTTGGTGGCCCTAAACATATGTCAGAGAACTCGGAATGTCCAAAAAACACTGGCAGCATGAAAAGGGCCTTAATCCGCATCCTATACCCCTGCAATCCCCCAAAACATTTTTGGCACGAAAAATGCGCCCTACAGTACTGAAGGTCCAGAAAATGTTGGCAGCCCAAAAAAGGTGTAAAATGCACCTTGAGCCTCCAAAAATCTAGAAAACTTTGGATGCCCGAAAAACGGGTTTACATCCATCCTAGACCCGCTCCGCCACGTAGTTCAGAAAATGTTGGTGGCCTTAAACATGTGTCAGAGAGCTCTGAATGTCCCAAAAACATTGGCAGCCTGAAAAATGCCATAATCCACACCCCAGACCCCTGAAATTCCCCCAAAACTGTTTGGCCCGAAAAACACATACTACAAACCAGAAGGTCTAGAAAATCATGTCAGCCCAAACAAGGCATAAAACACTTCTTAAGCCTCCCAAAATCTAGA
The DNA here is from genome assembly GCF_040938575.1 of Ambystoma mexicanum. Classification (NCBI taxonomy): domain Eukaryota; kingdom Metazoa; phylum Chordata; class Amphibia; order Caudata; family Ambystomatidae; genus Ambystoma; species Ambystoma mexicanum. The sequence goes on from NC_090938.1 coordinate 148,918,700, forward strand.
AAACTTTGGAAGCCTGAAAAAGGGGTTTACAGGCATCCTAAACCCCCTAAAGTACAGAAAATGTTGGTGGCCCTAAGAATGTGTCAGAGAGCTCTCAATGTCCCAAAAACATTAGCAGCCTGAAAAGGGCTATAATCCACACCCCAGAACCCTGAAATTCCCCAAAAAATGTTTGGCCCGAAAAATGCGTCCAACCGTAAAGGTCCAGAAAATGTTGACAGCCCAAAAGAGGCGTAAAAATGCACCTTAAGCCTCCAAAAATCTAGAAAACTTTGGATGCCTGAAAAGGGGTTTATATCCATCCTAGTCCAGAAAATTTTGGTGGCCCTAAACATGTGTAAGAGAGCTTGAATGTCCCAAAAACATTGGCAGCATGAGAAAGGCCTTAATCCGCATCCTAGATCCCTGAAATTCCCAAAAACATGTTTGGCCCGAAAAACACATCCTACACCTCAGAAGGTCTAGAAAATCTTGTCAGTCCAAAAAGGCATGAAACACATGTTAAGCCTCCAAAAATCGAGAAAACTTTGGAGGCCTGAAAAAGGGGTTTACAGGCATCCTAGACACCTTAAAGTCCAGAAAATGTTGGTGGCCCTAAAAATGTGTCAGAGAGCTCTGAATGTCCCAAAAGCATTGTCAGCCTGAAAAGAGCCTTATTCCACATCGTAGACATCTGAAATTCCCAAAAACATTTTTGGCCTGAAAAAAACACATCCCATACCCCTGAAAGTCTAGAAAATCTTGTCAGCCCAAAAAAGCATAAAACACATCTTGATCCTCCAAAAATCTAGCAAACTTTGGAGGCCCAAAAAATGGGTTTAGATGCATCCTAGACCCCATAAAGTCCAGAAAATGTTGGTGGTTCTAAAAATGTGTCAAAGCGGTCTGAATGTCCCAAAAACATTGGCAGCCTGAAAAGGGCCTTACATCGTATCCTAGGTCCTGAAATATCCCAAAAGATTTTTGGACCAAAAGATGTGTCCAGAATATTGTGGCAGCCCAAAAAGGGCATTAAAACACATTGTAGACCTCCAAAAATATACAAACCTTTGGAGGCCTGAAAAGGGAATTTTCCATGCATCCTAGACCCCCAAAAGTCCAGAAAATGTAGGTAGCCTGAAAAGTGTGTCAGAGAGCTCTGAATGTCGCAACAACATTGGCAGCCTGAAAAGGGACTTAAACCGCATCCTAGATCCATGAAATTCCCAACATTATTTTCGTACTGAAAAATGTGTCCTACACTACTGAAAGTCCAGAAAATGTTGGTGGCTCAAAAAATGTGTCAGAGAGCTCTGAATGTCGCAACAACATTGGCAGCCTAAAAAAGGCCTTAAACCGCATCCTAGATCCCTGAAATTCCTGAAAACATTTTCAGCCCAAAAAACATATCCTACCCCCTGAAGGTCCAGAAAATGGTGGCAGCCCAAAAATGGCCGTAAAATGCTTTGGCCTCCAAAAATCTAGAAAACTTTGGACCCCCGAAAAAGAGGTCTCATGCATCCTTGACCACCTACAGTCCAGAAAATGTTGGTTGCCCGAAAATGTGTCAGAGATCTCTGAAAAGCCCAAAAACATTTGCAGCCTAAAAAGGCCTAAACTACTTGCTAGATCCCTGAAATTCGAAAAATAATATTTGGCCCAAAAAACGCATCCTTCACCCCAAAAAAGTCCAGAAAATGTTGGCAGAACAAAAAGGGTGTTAATACTCATCTTAGGCCTCCAAACAAATACAAAACTTTGGAGGTCTTGTAGGGGAGGATTGGTACAAAAAACTCCCCTCGCCTACATCCCCTCCCCCGGTGAGGGCCATGGCTCATCAGGCATCCCCTCCTTACCACCAGTGCCCAGGTGGTGGATGGCTCACCTGCTGAAGACATTGCCCACACATATTGAATTTAGCTAGGCCTCAGAAACCATTTTGTCTGATAAAGATGGTGTGAGCTCGGCGCACTGCAGTGCGGCCCCCACCTTTGGAGAGTTTCAATTATCCCTGTGGCCGCAGCTCCCTGGCAGATCCGCCATGAGCCCTTTCCCACGAACAAGATGGACATGAGCTAGTGTAAGATACCAACACTGTAACATTTCACCTTTCGCAGTGTATCGCTGCTCCCATCATGACCCGGCCAGCAGAGCCTGGGTGGAAAGAGAACTGTAAAATGGCCCTCAGATAAAAGCAAAAGTTCCCAAATACTAATGACAAAACTACCTGCGATGGACGCATTTTCTCCACAAACCTCTTTGACTAAAAAACCTGTAAAATGTATAGATATGGCAGAATGCATGTTCATATGGCAATGAAGCACCCTCACCACTGCAGTTATGTACAAATAGTGAAAGCATCCCGGGGGATTATTTGTTATGCGTATCATTTAAAAGTTTACACCCCACGGTCCCGTGCCATAACCGAACTAATGCTGCTAGAGTGCAGAGAAAGACAAATGCAACTATATTGAGGGCTCATGTAAAGGGCGCGCGAGAATGCACCCGTCATGTGTGTATGTCCAAGCCCCTTATGTGCCACTAATGTCACGTATGATGGCGAGTCGTTTCTATGCGCTCCACCAACCTCACTACTACCTCACTTACTGCAAATGTATATACATATAACAAAATGTTGTAGTCCTCCAAAAGAAAGTTGGCACGAAAAATGCATACTACACCCCTGAATGTTCAGAATATGTTAGCAGCCCAAAAAAGGCCTTAAAATGCATCTTAGGCCTGCAAAAATGTAGAAAACTTTGGAGGCCCAAAAAAGGGGTTTACAGGTATCGTAGACCCCCTAAAGTCCAGAAAATGTTGGTGTCCCAAAAACAGTGCCAGGGAGCTCTGAATGTCGCAAAAACATTTACAGCCTGAAAGGGGCATTAACCCGCATCCTAGACCACTGAAATTCCCAAACATATTTTTGGCACAAAAAATGCATCCTACACCCCTGTAAGTTCAGAATATGTTAGCAGCCGAAAAAAGGCCTTAAAATGCATCTTAGGCCTGCAAAAATGTAGAAAACTTTGGAGGCCCAAAAAAGGGGTTTACAGGCATCGTAGACACCCTAAAGTCCAGAAAATGTTGGTTGACCAAACACTGTGCCAGTGAGCTCTGAATGTCCCAAAAACATTTGCAGTCTGAAAAGGGCAATACACCGCATCCTAGACCCCTGAAATTCCCAAAAATATTTTGGCATGAAAAATGCATCCTACAGCCTGAAAGTTCTGAATATTTTAGCTGCCCAAAAAAGGCCTGAAAAAATGCATCTTAGGCCTGCAAAAATGTTGAAAACTTTGTAGGCCCAAAAAAGGGGTTTACGGCATCGTAGACCCCCTAAAGTCCATAAAATTGAAGGCCCGAAAACAGTGTCAGGGAGCTCTGAATGTGCCAAAAACATTTGCAGCATGAAAGGGGCATTACCCCGCATCCTAGACCACTGAAATTCCCAAAAATAATTTTGGCACAAAAATGCATCCTACACACCTGAAAGTACAGAATATGTTAGCAGCCCAAAAAAGGCCTTAAAATGCATCTCAGGTCTGCAAAAATGTAGAAAACTTTGGAGGCCCAAAAAGAGGTTTACAGGCATCGTAGAACCCATAAAGTTGAGAAAATGTTGGTGTCCCAAAAACAGTGCCAAGGAGCTCTGAATGTCCCAAAACATTTGCAGCCTGAAAGGGGCATTAACCCGAATCCTAGACCACTGAAATTCACGAAAAAGAATGTTGGCACGAAAAATGCATCCTACACCTCTCAAAGTTATGAATATTTTAGGAGCACAAAAAAGGCCTTAAAATGCATCTTAGGCCTGCAAAAATGTTGAAAACTTTGGAGGCCCAAAAAAGTTCACAGGCATCCTAGACCCACTAAAGTCCAGTAAATGTTGGTGACCCAAAAACGGTGCCAGGGAGCTCTGAATGTCCCAAAAACATGTACAGCCTGAAAGGGGCATTAACCCGCATCCTAGACCACTGAAATTGCCAACAATATTTTTGCTGCAAAAAAAAGCATCCTATACCCCTGAAAGTTCAAAATATGTTAGCAGCCCAAAAAAGGCCTTAAAATGTATATTAAGCCTGTGAAAATGGAAAAAAACTTTGGAGGCCTCAGAAAGGGGTTTAGAGGCATCGGAAACCCCCTAAAGTCCAGAAAATTATGGAAGACCAAAAACTGTGTCAGAGAGCTCTGAATGTCCCAAAAACATTTGCATCCTGAAAGGGGCATTAACCCGCATCATAGACCCCTGAAATTGCCAAACATATTTTTGGCACGAAAAATGCATCCTACATCCCTGAAAGTTCTGAATATTTTAGCAGCCCAAAAAAGGCCTTAAAATGCATCTTAGGCCTGCAAAAATGTTGAAAACTTTGGAGGCCCAAAAAAGGGGTTTACAGGCATCGTAGACTCCCTAAAGTCCAGAACATTTTAGTTGCCCAAAAACGGTGCCAGAGAGCTCTGAATGTCCCAAAAACATTTGCAGCCTGAAAGGGGCATTAACCTGCATCCTAAACCAGTGAAATTCCCCAAAAGAAAGTTAGCACGAAAAATGCATCCTACACCCCTGAAAGTTATGACTATTTTAGCAGCGCAAAAAAGGCCTTAAAATGAATCTTAGGCCTGCAAAAATGTTGAAAACTATGGAGGCCAAAAAAAGGGGTTTACAGGCATCCTAGAACCCCTAAAGTCCAGAAAATTTTGGTGGCCCAAAAACTCTTCCAGAGAGCTCCTAATGTCCCAAACACATTTGCAGCCTGAAAGGGGCATTAACCCGCATCCTAGACCCCGGATATTCCCAAAAGTATTAATGGCCTGAAAAATGCATCCTACACCCCTGAAAGTTATGAATATTTTAGCAGTGCAAAAAAGGCCATAAAATGCATCTTAGGCATGCAAACATGTTGAAAACTTTGGAGGCCCAAAAAAGGGGTTCACAGGCATTCTAGACCCCCTAAAGTCCAGAAAATGTTGGTTGACCAAAACTGTGTCAGAGAGCTCTGAATTTTCCCAAAAACATTTGCAGTCTGAAAAGGGCAATACACTGCATCCTAGACCGCTGAAATTCCCAAAAATATTTTTGGCATGAAAAATGCATCCTACACCCCTGAAAGTTCTGAATATTTTAGCTGCCCAAAAAAGGCCTTTAAATTCATCTTAGGCCTGCAAAAATGTTGAAAACTTTGGAGGCCCCAAAAAAAGGGTTTACAGGCATCCAAGAGCCCCTAAAGTCCAGAAAATGTTGGTGACCCAAAAACGGTGCCAGGGAGCTCTGAATGTCCCAAAAACATGTGCAGCCTGAAAGGGGCATTAACCCACATCCTAGACCACTAAAATTGGCAAAAATATTTTTGCCACAAAAAAATGCATCCTACACCCCTGAAAGTTCAGAATATGTAAGCAGCCCAAAAAAGGCCTTAAAATGCATCTTAGGCCTGCAAAAAGTTAGAAAACTTTGGAGGACCAAAAAAGGGGTTTACAGGCATCGTAGACCCCCTTAATGTCCAGAAAATGTTGGTGGCCTAAAAACTGTGCCAGAGAGCTTTGAATGTCGCAAAAACTTTTGCAGCCTGAAAGGGGCATTAACCCACATCCTAGACCACTGAAATTCCCAAAAATATTTTTTGCACTTAAAATGCATCCTACACCCCTGAAAGATCAGAAAATGTTGGCAGCCCAAAAAAGGCCTTACAATGCATCTTAGGCCTGCATAAATGTTGAAATCTTTAGAGGCCCAAAAAAGGGGTTTACAGGCATCGTAGACCCCCTAAAGTCCAGAAAATGTTGGTGGCCTAAAAACTGTGCCAGAGAGCTCTGAATGTCCCAAAAACATGTGTAGCCTGAAAGGGGCATTAACCCGCATCCTAGACCACTAAAATTCTCCAAAAGAAAGTTGGCACGAAAAATGCATAGTACACCCCTGAAAGTTCAGAATATGTTAGCAGCCCAAAAAAGGCCTTAAAATGCATTTTAGGACTGCAAAAATGTAGAAAACTTTGAAGGCCCAAATAAGGAGTTTACAGGCATCGTAGACCCCCTAAAGTCCAGAAAATGTTGGTTGACCAAAACTGTGTCAGAGAGCTCTGAATGTCTCAAAAACATTTGCAGTCTGAAAAGGGCAATACACTGCATCCTAGACCGCTGAAATTCCCAAAAATATTTTGGCATGAAAAATGCATCCTACACCCCTGAAAGTTCTGAATATTTTAGCTGCCCAAAAAAGGTCTTAAAATGCATCTTAGGCCTGCAAAAATGTTGAAAATTTTGGAGGACCCAAAAAAGGGGTTTACAAACATCCTAGACCCCTTAAAGTCCAGAAAATGTTGGTTGACCAAAAACTATGTCAGAGAGCTCTGGATGTCCCAAAAACATTTGCAGCGTGAAAGGGGCATTAACCTGCATCCTAGACCACTGAAATTCCCAAACTTATTTTTGGCACGAAAAATGCATCCTACATCCCTGAAAATTTTGAATATTTTAGCAGCCCAAAAAAGGCCTTAAAATGCATCTTAGGCCTGCAAAAATGTTGAAAACTTTGGAGGACCAAAAAAGGGGTTTACAGGCATCGTAGAACCCCTAAAGTCCAGAAAATGTTGGTTGACCAAAAACGGTGTCAGAGAGCTCTGAATGTCCAAAAAACTTTTGCAGCCTGAAAGGGGCATTAACCCACATCCTAGACCACTGAAATTCCAAAAAAATATTTTTAGCATGAAAAATGCATCCTACATCCCTGAAAGTTCTGAATATTTTAGCAGCCCAAAAAAGGCCTTAAAATGCATCTTAGGCCTGAAAAAAGGTTGAAAACTTTGGAGTCCCAAAAAAGGGGTTTACAGGCATTGTAGAGTCCCAAAATTCCACAAGATCTTGGTTGCCAAAAACTGTGTCAGAGAGCTCTGAATGTCCCAAAAACATTTGAAGCCTGAAAGGGGCATTAACCTGCATCCTACAATACTGAAATTCCCCAAAAGTTTGTTGGCACAAAAAATGCATCCTACACCTCTGAAAGTTATGAATATTTTAGCAGTGCAAAAAAGGCCTTAAAATGCATCTTAGGCCTGAAAAAATGTTGAAAACTTTTGAGGCCCAAAAAAGGGGTTTTACAGGCATCCTAGACCACCTAAAGTCCAGCAAATGTTGGTTGACCAATAACTGTGCCAGAGAGCTCTGAATGTCGCAAAAATATTTGCAGCCTCAAATGGGCATTAACCCATATCCTAGACCACTGAAATTCCCAAACATATTTTTGGCACGAAAAATGCATCCTACATCCCTGAAAGTTCTGAATATTTTAGCAGCCCAAAAAAGGCCTTAAAATGTATCTTAGGCCTGCAAAAATGTTGAAAACTTTGGAGGCCCAAAAAAGGGGTTTACAGGCATCGTAGAGCCCCTAAATTCCAGAAAATATTGGTTCCAAAAACTATGCCTTAGAACTCTGAATGTCCCAAAAACATTTGCAGCCTGAAAGGGGCATTAACCCACATCCTAGACCACTGAAATTCCCTAAGAGGAAGTTGGCCTGAAAAATGCATACCGCACCCCTGAGAATTCAGAAAATGTTGGCAGCCAAAAAAAGGCCTTAAAATGCATCTTAGGCCTGCAGAAATGTAAAAAACTTTGGAGGCACAAAAAAGGGGTTTACAGGCATCCAAGACCCCCTAAAGTCCAGAAAATGTTGGTGGCCCAAAAACAGTGTCAGGGAGCTCTGAATGTCCCAAACACATTTGCAGCCTTAAAAGGGCATTAACCTGCATCCTAGACCCTGGATATTCCCAAAAAGTATTAGTGGCCTGAAAAATGCATCCTACACCCCTGAAAGTTATGAATATTTTAGCAGTGCAAAAAAGGCCTTAAAATGCATTTTAGGCCTGCAAACATGTTGAAAACTTTGGAAGCCCAAAAAGCGATTTACAGGCACCCAAGACCCCCTACAGTCCAGAAAATGTTGTTTGACCAAAAACAGTGTCAGGGAGGTCTGAATGTCCCAAAAACATTTGAAGCCTGAAAGGGGCATTAACCCGCATCATAGACCACTGAAATTCCCAAAAATATTTTTAGCACAAAAAATGCATCCTACATCCCTGAAAGTTCAGAAAATGTTGGCAGCCCAAAAAAGGCCTTACAATGCATCTTAGGCCTGCATAAATGTTGAAAACTTTGGAGGCCCAAAAAAGGGGTTTACAGGCATCCAAGACCCCCTAAAGTCCAGAAAATGTTGGTGACCCAAACACGGTACCAGGGAGCTCTGAATGTCCCAAAAACATGTGCAGCCTGAAAGGGGCATTAACCCGCATCCTAGACCACTGAAATTGCCCAAAATATTTTTGCCACAAAAAAATGCATCCTACACCCCTGAAAGTTCTGAATATTTTAGCTGCCCCAAAAAGGCCTTATGCATCTAAGGCCTGCATAAATGTTGAAAAATTTGGAGGCCCAAAAAAGGAGTTTACAGGCATCCTAGACCCCTAAAGTCCAGAAAATGTTGGTCACCAAAAAACTCTGCCAGAGAGCTCTGAATGTCCCAAACACATTTGCAGCCTGAAAAGGGCATTAAACCGCATCCTAGACCCCTGAAATTCCCAAAAGTATTAATGGCCCGAAAAATGCATCCTACACCTGTGAAATTTCAGAATATGGTAGCAGCCGAAAAAAGGCCCTAAAATGCATCTTAGGCCTGCAAAAATGTAGAAAACTTTGGAGGCCCAAAAGAGGGGTTTACAAGCATCGTAGAGCCCCTAAATTCCAGAAAATTTTGGTTGCCCAAAAACGGTTCCATAGAGCTCTGAATGTCCCAAAAACATTTGCAGCCTGAAAGGGGTATTAACCAGTATCCTAGACCACTGAAATTCCCATGCATATTTTTGGCACGAAAAATGCATCCTACAGCCCTGAACGTTAAGAATATGCTAGCAGCAGAAAAAAGGCCTTAAAATGCATGTTAGGCCTGCAAAAATGTTAAAAACTTTGGAGGCCCAAAAAAGGGGTTTACAGGCATCGTAGACCCCCTAAAGTCCAGAAAATGTTGGTGGCCTAAAAACTGTGCCAGAGAGCTATGAATGTCCCAAAAACACTTGTAGCCTGAAAGGGGCATTAACCTGCATCCTAAACCACGGAAATTCCCCAAAAGAATGTTGGCACTAAAAATGCATCCTACACCCCTGAAAGTTCAGAATATGTTAGCAGCCCAAAAAAGGCCTTAAAATGCATCTCAGGCCTGCAGAAATATAGAAAACTTTGTAGGCTCAAAAAAGGGGTTTTCAGGCATCCAAGACCCCCTAAAGTCCAGAAAATGTTGGTGACCCAAAAATGGTGCCAGGGAGCCCTGAATGTCCCAAAAACATGTGCAGCCTGAAAGGGGCATTAACCCGCATCCTAGACCACTAAAATTCTCCAAAAGAAAGTTGGCAAGAAAAATGCATACTACACCCCTGAAAGTTCAGAATATGTTAGCAGCCCAAAAAAGACCTTAAAATGCATATTAGGCCTGCAAAAATGTAGAAAACTTTGGAGGCCCAAAGAAGGGGTTTACAGGCATCGTAGACCCCCTAAAGTCCAGAAAATTTTGGTTGCACAAAAACATTGCCAGAGAGCTCTGAATGTCCCAAAAACATTTGCAGCATGAAAGGGGCATTAACCCGCATCGTAGACCACTGAAATTCGACCACTGAAATTCCCAAAAATAATTTTGGCACAAAAAATGCATCCTACACACCTGCAAGTTCAGAATCTGTTAGCAGCCCAAAAAAGGCCTTAAAATGCATTTTAGGTCTGCAAAAATGTAGAAAACTTTGGAGGCCCAAAAAATGGGTTTACAGGCATCGTAGTCCCTATAAAGGTGAGAAAATGTTGGTGTCCCAAAAACAGTGCCAGGGAGCTCTGAATGTCGCAAAAACATTTACAGCCTGAAAGGGGCATTAACCCGTATACTAGACCACTGAAATTCCCAAACATATTTTTGGCACAAAAAATGCATCCTACACCCCTGTAAGTTCAGAATATGTTAGCAGCCGAATAAAGGCCTTAAAATGCATCTTAGGCCTGCAAAAATGTTGAAAACTTTGGAGGCCCAAAAAAGGGGTTCACAGGCATCCTAGACCCACTAAAGTCCAGAAAATGTTGGTGACCCAAAAACGGTTCCAGGGAGCTCTGAATGTTCCAAAAACATGTGCAGCCTGAAAGGGGCATTAACCCACATCCTAGACCACTGAAAATCCCCAAAAGAATGTTGGCACGAAAAATGCATCCTACACCTCTGAAAGTTATGAATATTTTAGCAGCGCAAAAAAGGCCTTAAAATGCATCTTAGGACTGCAAAAATGTTGAAAACTTTGGAGGCCCAAAAAAGGGGTTCACAGGCATCCTAGACCCACTAAAGTCCAGAAAATGTTGGTGACCCAAAAACGGTTCCAGGGAGCTCTGAATGTTCCAAAAACATGTGCAGCCTGAAAGGGGCATTAACCCGCAGCCTAGACCACTGATATTCCCAAAAATAGTTTTGGCACACAAAATGCATACTACATCCCTGAAAGTTCAGAATATGTTAGCAGCCGAAAAAAGGCTTTAAAATGCATCTTAGGCCTGCAAAAATGTAGAAAATTTTGGAGGCCCAAAAAAGGGGTTTACAGGCATCGTAGACCCCCTAAAGTCCAGAAAATGTTGGTGGCCTAAAAACTGTGCCAGAGAGCTCTGAATGTCCCAAAAACATTTGTAGCCTGAAAGGGGCATTAACCTGCACCCTAAACCACTGAAATTCCCCAAAAGAATGTTGGCACTAAAAATGCATCCTACACCCCTGAAAGTTCAGAATATGTTAGCAGCCCAAAAAAGGCCTTAAAATGTATCTCAGGCCTGTAGAAATGTAGAAAACTTTGGAGTCCCAAAAAAGGGGTTTTCAGGCATCCAAGACCCCCTAAAGTCCATAAAATGTTGGTGACCCAAAAATGGTGCCAGGGAGCTCTGAATGTTCCAAAAAACATTTGCAGCGTGAAAGGGGCATTAACTCGCATCCTAGACCACTGAAATTCCCCAAAAGAATGTTGGCACGAAAAATGCATCCTACATCCCTGAAAGTTCTGAATATTTTAGCAGCGCAAAAAAGGCCTTAAAATGCATCTTAGGCCTGTAAAAATATTGAAAACTTTGGAGGCCCAAAAAAGGGGTTTACAGGCATCGTAGTCCCTATAAAGGTGAGAAAATGTTGGTGTCCGAAAAACAGTGCCAGGGAGCTCTGAATGTCGCAGAAACATTTGCAGCCTGAAAGGGGCATTAACCCGCATCCTAGACCACTGAAATTCCCCAAAATAATGTTGGCACAAAAAATGCATCCTACACCTCTCAAAGTTATGAATATTTTAGGAGCACAAAAAAGGACTTAAAATGCATCTTAGGCCTGCAAAAATGTTGAAAACTTTGGAGGCTCAAAATAGGGGTTCACAGGCATCCTAGACCCCCTAAAGTCCAGAAAATGTTGGTTGACCAATAACTGTGTCAGAGAGCTCTGAATGTCGCAAAAACATTTGCAGCCTGAAAGGGGCATTAACCCGTATCCTAGACCACTGAAATTCCCAAACATATTTTTGGCACGAAAAATGCATTCTACATCCCTGAAAGTTCTGAATATTTTAACAGCCCAAAAAAGGCCTTAAAATGCATCTTAGGCCTGCAAAAATGTTGAAAACTTTGAAGGCCCAGAAAAGGGGTTTACAGGCATCGTAGAGCCCTTAAATTACAGAATATCTTGGTTCCCAAAAACTGTGCCATAGAACTCTGAATGTCCCAAAAACATTTGCAGCCTGAAAGGGGCATTAACCCGCATCCTAGACCACTGAAATTCCCAAAAATACTGTTGGCACAAAAAATGCATACTACACCCCTGAAAGTTCAAAATATGTTAGCACCCGAAAAAAGGCCTTAAATGCATTTTAGGCCTCCAAAAATGTAGAAAATTTTGGAGGCCCAAAAAAGGGGTTTACAGGCATTGTAGACGCCCTAAAGTCCAGAAAATGTTGGTGGCCTAAAAACTGTGCCAGAGAGCTCTGAATGTCCCCAAAACATTTGTAGCCTGAAAGGGGCATTAACCTGCATCCTAAACCACTGAAATTCACCAAAAGAATGCTAGCACTAAAAATGCATCCTACACCCCTGAAAGTTCAGAATATGTTAGCAGCCGAAAAAAGGCCTTAAAATGCATCTTAGGTCTGCAAAAATTGGAAAACTTTGGAGGCCCAAAAAAGGGGTCTACAGGCATCATAGACGCCCTAAAGTCCAGAAAATGTTGGTGGCCTAAAAACTGTGCCAGAGAGCTCTGAATGTCCCAAAAACATTTGTAGCCTGAAAGGGGCATTAACACATCCTAGACCACTGAAATTCCCCAAAAGAATGTTGGCACTAAAAATGCATCATACACCCCTGAAAGTTCAGAATATATTAGCAGCCCAAAAAAGGCCTTAAAATGCATCTCAGGCCTGCAGAAATGTAGAAAACTTTGGAGGCCCAAAAAAGGGGTTTTCAGGCATCCAAGACCCCCTAAAGTCCAGAAAATGTTGGTGACCCAAAAACGGTGCCAGGGAGCCCTGAATGTCCCAAAAACATGTGCAGCCTGAAAGGGGCATTAACCCGCATCCTAGACCACTGAAATTCCCAAAAATATTTTTGGCACAAAAAATGCATCCTACACCCCTGAAAGTTCAGAATATGTTAGCAGCCCAAAAAAGGCCTTAAAATGCATCTTAGCCCTGCAAAAATGTAGAAAACTTTGGAGGGCCAAAAAAGGGTTTTACAGGCATCGTAGACCCCCTAAAGTCCAGAAAATGTTGGTGGCCTAAAAACTGTGCCAGAGAGCTCTGAATGTCACACAAAAAATGTGTAGCCTGAAAGGGGCATTAACCCGCATCCTAGACACTAAAATTCTCCAAAAGAAAGTTGGCACGAAAAATGCATACTACACCCCTGAAAGTTCAGAATATGTTAGCTGCCCAAAAAAGGCCTTAAAATGCATCTTAGGCCTGCAAAAATATTGAAAATTTTGAGGCCCAAAAAAGGGGTTTACTGGCATCGTAGACCCCCTAAAGTCCATAAAATGTTGGCGGCCCGAAAACAGTGTCAGGGAGCTCTGAATGTGCCAAAAACATTTGCAGCCTGAAAGGGGCATTAACCCGCATCCTAGACCACTGAAATTCCCAAAAATAATTTTGGCACAAAAAATGCATCCTACACACCTGAAAGTTCAGAATATGATAGCAGCCCAAAAACGGCCTTAAAATGCATCTTAGGCCTGCAAAAATGTTGAAAACTTTGGAGGCCAAAAAAAGGGGTTTACAGGCATCGAAGACCCCCTAAAGTCCATAAAATGTTGGCGGCCCGAAAACAGTGTCAGGGAGCTCTGAATGTGCCAAAAACATTTGCAGCCTGAAAGGGGCATTAACCCGCATCCTAGACCACTGAAATTCCCAAAAATAGTTTTGGCACTAAAAATGCATCCTACACCCCTGAAAGTTCAGAATATGTTAGCAGCCCAAAAAAGGCCTTAAAATGGATCTTAGGCCTGCAAAAATGTTGAAAACTTTGGATGCCCAAAAAAGGGGTTTACAGGCATCGAAGACCCCCCAAAGTCCATAAAATGTTGGTGGCCCGAAAACAGTGTCAGGGAGCTCTGAATGTGCCAAAAACATTTGCAGCCTGAAAGGGGCATTAACCCGCATCCTAGACCACTGAAATTCCCCAAATTAATGTTGGCATGAAAAATGCATCCTATATCCCTGAAAGTTCTGAATATTTCAGCAGTTCAAAAAAGGCCTTAAAATGCATCTTAGGCCTACAAAAATGTAGGAAACTTTGGAGGCCCAAAAAAGGGGTTTACAGGCATCGTAGACTCCCTAAAGTCCAGAAAATTTTGGCTTCCCAAAAACTGGGCCAGAGAGCTCTGAATGTCCCAAAAACATTTGTAGCCTGAAAGGGGCATTAACCTGCATCCTAAACCACTAAAATTCTACAAAAGAAAGTTGGCACTAAAAATGCATACTACACCCCTGAAAGTTCAGAATATGTTAGCAGCCCAAAAAAAGCCTTAAAATGCATCTTAGGCAAGCAAAAATGTTGAAAACTTTTGAGGCCCAAAGAAGGGGTTTACAGGCATCCTAGACCCGCTAAAGTCCAGAAAATGTTTGTTGACCAAAAACTGTGTCAGAGAGCTCTGAATGACCCAAAAACATTTGTAGCCTGAAAGGGGCATTAACCCGCATCCTAAACCAAATGAATGTTGGCACGAAAAATGCATCCTACACCTCTGAAAGTTATGAATATTTTAAAAGCGCAAAAAAGGCCTTAAAATGCATCTTAGGCCTGCAAAAATGTTGAAATCTTTGTAGGCCCAAAAAAGGGGTTTACAGGCATCCTAGACCCCCAAAAGTCCAGAAAATGTTGGTTGACCAAAAACTGTGTCAGAGAGCTCTGAATGTCCCAAAAACATTTGCAGCCTGAAAGGGGCATTAACCCGCATCATAGACCACTGAAACTCCCCAAAAGAAAGTCGGCACGAAAAATGCATACCACACCCCTGAAAGTTCAGAATATGTTAGCAGCCCAAAAAAGGCCTTAAAATGCATCTTAGGCCTGCAAAAATGCAGAAAACTTTGGAGGCCCAAAAAAGGGGTTTACAAGCATCCTAGACCCACTAATGTCCAGAAAATTTTGTTCGGACAAAAACTATGCTGGAGAGCTCCGAATGTCCCAAAAACATTTGCAGCCTGAAAGGGGCACTAACCCGCATCCTAGACCACTGAAATTCCCAACAATATTTTTGACACGAAAAATGCATCCTACACCCCTGAAAGTTATGAATATTTTAGCAGCGCAAAAAAGGCCTTAAAATGCATCTTAGGCCTGCAAAAAAGTTGAAAACTTTGGAGGCCCAAAACATGGGTTTCAGGCATCCTAGACCCCCCTAAAGTCCAGAAAATGTTGGTGGCCCGAAAACAGTGTCAGGGAGCTCTGAATGTCCCAAAAACATTTGCAGCCTGAAAGGGGCATTAACCCGTATCCTAGACCACTGAAATTCCCAAACATATTTTTGGCACGAAAAATGCATCCTACACCTCTGAAAGTTATGAATATGTTAGCAGCCCAAAAAAGGCCTTAAAATGCATCTTAGGCCTGCAAAAATGCAGAAAACTTTGGAGGCCCAAAAAAGGGGTTTACAGGCATCCTAGACCCCCTAAAGTCGAGATAATGTTGGTTGACCAAAAACTGTGTCAGAGAGCTCTGAATGTCCCAAAAACATTTGCAGCCTGAAAGGGGCATTAACCCACATCACAGACCACTGAAATTCGCCAAAAGACAGTTGGCACGAAAAATGCATACCACACTCCTGAAAGTTCAGAATATGTTAGCAGCCCAAAAAAGGTCTTAAAATGCATCTTAGGCCTGCAAAAATGTAGAAAACTTTGGAGGCCCAAAAAAGGGGGTTACAGGCATCGTAGACCCCCTAAAGTCCGTAAAATGTTGGTGGCTGAAAACAGTGTCAGGGAGCTCTGAATGTTCCAAAAACATGTGCAGCCTGAAAGGAGCATTAACCTGCATCCTACACCACTGAAATTCCCCAAAAGAATGTTGCCACGAAAAATGCATCCTACACCCCTGAAAGTTATGAATATTTTAGCATCGCAAAAAGGCCTTAAAATGCATCTTAGGCCTACAAAAATGTAGGAAACTTTGGAGGCCCAAAAAAGGGGTTTACAGGCATCGTAGACTCCATAAAGTCCAGAAAATTTTGGCTTCCCAAAAACTGGGCCAGAGAGCTCTGAATGTCCCAAAAACCTTTGCAGCCTGAAAGGGGAATTAACCCGCATCCTAGACCACTGAAATTCCCAAAAATAGTTTTGGCACAAAAAATGCATCCTACACCTCTGAAAGTTCAGAATATGTTAGCAGCCGAAAAAAAAACTTAAAATGCATCATAGGCCTTTAAAAATGTAGAAAGCTTTGGAGGCCCAAAAAAGGGGTTTACAGGCATCGTAGACCCCCTAAAGTCCAGAAAATGTTGGTTGACCAAAAACTGTGCCAGAGAGCTCTGAATGTCCCAAAAACATTTGCAGTCTGAAAAGGGCAATACACCACATCCTAGACCGCTGAAATTCCCAAAAATATTTTTGGCATGAAAAATGCATCCTACAGCCTGAAAGTTCTGAATATTTTAGAAGCCCAAAAAAGGCCTTGAAATGCATCTTAGGCCTGCAAAAATGTTGAAAACTTTGGAGGCCTAAAAAAGGGGTTTACAGGCATCGTAGAGCCCCTAAATTCCAGAAAATCTTGGTTCCCAAAAACTGTGCCATATAACTCTGAATGTCCCAAAAACATTTGCAGCCTGAAAGGGGCATTAACCCGCATCCTAGACCACTGAAATTCGGAAAAAATAGTTTTGGCACAAAAAATGCATCCTACACCTCTGAAAGTTCAGAATATGTTAGCAGCCGAAAAAAAAACTTAAAATGCATCTTAGGCCTGCAAAAATGTAGAAAACTTTGGAGGCCCAAAAAAGGGGTTTACAGGCATCGTAGACCCCCTAAAGTCCAGAAAATGTTGGTTGACCAAAAACTGTGCCAGAGAGCTCTGAATGTCCCAAAAACATTTTCAGTCTGAAAAGGGCAATACGCCGCATCCTAGACCGCTGAAATTCCCAAAAATAATTTTGGCACAAAAAATACATCCTACACACCTGAAAGTACAGAATATGTGAGCAGCCCAAAAAAGGCCTTAAAATGCATCTCAGGCCTGCAAAAATGTAGAAAACTTTGGAGGCCCAAAAAAGGGTTTACAGGCATCGTAGACCCCATAAAGTTGAGAAAATGTTGGTGTCCCAAAAACAGTGCCAGGGAGCTCTGAATGTCCCAAAAACATTTGCAGCCTGAAAGGGGCATTACCCGCATCCTAGACCACTGAAATTAACCAAAAGAATGTTGGCACAAAAAATGCACCCTACAGCCCTGAAAACACCCCTGAAAGTTCAGAATATGTTAGCAGCCCAAAAAAGGCCTTAAAATGCATCTTAGGCCTGCAAAAATGTAGAAAACTTTGGAGGCCCAAAAAAGGGGGTTACAGGCATCGTAGACCCCCTAAAGTCCGTAAAATGTTGGTGGCTGAAAACAGTGTCAGGGAGCTCTGAATGTTCCAAAAACATGTGCAGCCTGAAAGGAGCATTAACCTGCATCCTACACCACTGAAATTCCCCAAAAGAATGTTGCCACGAAAAATGCATCCTACACCCCTGAAAGTTATGAATATTTTAGCATCGCAAAAAGGCCTTAAAATGCATCTTAGGCCTACAAAAATGTAGGAAACTTTGGAGGCCCAAAAAAGGGGTTTACAGGCATCGTAGACTCCATAAAGTCCAGAAAATTTTGGCTTCCCAAAAACTGGGCCAGAGAGCTCTGAATGTCCCAAAAACATTTGTAGCCTGAAAGGGGCATTAACCTGCATCCTAAACCACTAAAATTCTCCAAAAGAAAGTTGGCACTAAAAATGCATACTACACCCCTGAAAGTTCAGAATATGTTAGCAGCCCAAAAAAAGCCTTAAAATGCATCTTAGGCTTGCAAAAATGTAGAAAACTTTGGAGGCCCAAAAAAGGGGTTTACAGGCATCCTAGACCCCCTAAAGTCGAGAAAATGTTGGTTGACCAAAAACTGTGTCAGAGAGCTCTGAATGTCCCAAAAACATTTGCAGCCTGAAAGGGGCATTAACCCACATCACAGACCACTGAAATTCGCCAAAAGACAGTTGGCACGAAAAATGCATACCACACTCCTGAAAGTTCAGAATATGTTAGCAGCCCAAAAAAGGCCTTAAAATGCATCTTAGGCCTGCAAAAATGTAGAAAACTTTGGAGGCCCAAAAAAGGGGGTTACAGGCATCGTAGACCCCCTAAAGTCCGTAAAATGTTGGTGGCTGAAAACAGTGTCAGGGAGCTCTGAATGTTCCAAAAACATGTGCAGCCTGAAAGGAGCATTAACCTGCATCCTACACCACTGAAATTCCCCAAAAGAATGTTGCCACGAAAAATGCATCCTACACCCCTGAAAGTTATGAATATTTTAGCATCGCAAAAAGGCCTTAAAATGCATCTTAGGCCTACAAAAATGTAGGAAACTTTGGAGGCCCAAAAAAGGGGCTTACAGGCATCGTAGACTCCCTAAAGTCCAGAAAATTTTGGCTTCCCAAAAACTGGGCCAGAGAGCTCTGAATGTCCCAAAAACATTTGTAGCCTGAAAGGGGCATTAACCTGCATCCTAAACCACTAAAATTCTCCAAAAGAAAGTTGGCACTAAAAATGCATACTACACCCCTGAAAGTTCAGAATATGTTAGCAGCCCAAAAAAAGCCTTAAAATGCATCTTAGGCAAGCAAAAATGTTGAAAACTTTTGAGGCCCAAAGAAGGGGTTTACAGGCATCCTAGACCCGCTAAAGTCCAGAAAATGTTTGTTGACCAAAAACTGTGTCAGAGAGCTCTGAATGACCCAAAAACATTTGTAGCCTGAAAGGGGCATTAACCCGCATCCTAAACCACTGAAATTCCCCAAATGAATGTTGGCACGAAAAATGCATCCTACACCTCTGAAAGTTATGAATATTTTAAAAGCGCAAAAAAGGCCTTAAAATGCATCTTAGGAGTGCAAAAATGTTGAAATCTTTGTAGGCCCAAAAAAGGGGTTTACAGGCATCCTAGACCCCCAAAAGTCCAGAAAATGTTGGTTGACCAAAAACTGTGTCAGAGAGCTCTGAATGTCCCAAAAACATTTGCAGCCTGAAAGGGGCATTAACCCGCATCATAGACCACTGAAACTCCCCAAAAGAAAGTCGGCACAAAAAATGCATACCACACCCCTGAAAGTTCAGAATATGTTAGCAGCCCAAAAAAGGCCTTACAATGCATCTTAGGCCTGCAAAAATGTAGAAAACTTTGGAGGCCCAAAAAAGGGGTTTACAGGCATCGTAGACCCCCTAAAGTCCGTAAAATGTTGGTGGCCCGAAAACAGTGTCAGGGAGCTCTGAATGTCCCAAAAACATTTGCAGCCTGAAAGGGGCATTAACCCGCATCCTAGACCACTGAAATTCCCCAAAATATTTTTGCCACAAAAAATGCATCCTACACCCCTGAAAGTTCAGAATATGTTAGCAGCCCAAAAAAAGCCTTAAATGCATCTTAGGCCTGCAAAAATGTAGAAAACTTTGGATACCCAAAAAAGGGGTTTACAGGCATCCTAGACCCCCTAAAGTCCAGAAAACTTTGGTTGCCCCAAAACGGTGCCAGAGAGCTCTGAATGTCCCAAAAACATTTGCTGCCTTAAAGGGGCATTAACCTGCATCATAGACCACTGAAATTCCCCAAAATATTTTTGGCACAAAAAATGCATACTACACCCCTGAAAGTTCAGAATATGTTAGCAGCCCAAAAAAGGCCTTCAAACGCATCTTAGGCCTGCAAAAATGTAGAAAAGTTTGGAGGCCCACAAAAGGGGTTTACAGCCATCCTAGACCCCCTAAAGTCCAGAATATGTTGATGGCCCAAAAACCGTGTCAGGGAGCTCTGAATGTCCCAAAAACATTTGCAGGCTGAAAGGGGCATTAACTCGCATCCTAGACCACTGAAATTCTCCAAAAGAAAGTGTGCACGAAAAATGAATACTACACCCCTGAAAGTTAAGAATATGTTAGCTGCCCAAAAAAGGCCTTAAAATGCATCTTAGGCCTGCAAAAATGTAGAAAACTTTGGAGGCCCAAAAAAGGGATTTACACGCATCGTAGACCCCCTAAAGTCCAGAAAATGTTGGTGGCCTAAAAACTGTGCCAGAGAGCTCTGAATGTCCCAAAAACATTTGTAGCCTGAAAGGGGCATTAACCCGCATCTTAGACCACTAAAATTCTCCAAAAGAAAGTTGGCATGAAAAATGCATACTACACCCCTGAAAGTTCAGAAAATGTTAGCAGGCCAAAAAAAGCCTTAAAATGCATCTTAGGCCTGCAAAAATGTAGAAAACTTTGGAGCCCGAAAAAAGGGGTTTACAGGCATCGTAGACCCCCAAAGTCCAGAAAATGTTGGTTCACCAAAAACTGTGCCAGAGAGCTCTGAATGTCCCAAAAACATTTGCAGTCTGAAAAGGGCAATACACCGCATCCTAGACCCCTGAAATTCCCAAAAATATTTTTGGCATGAAAAATGCATCCTACAGCCTGAAAGTTATGAATATTTTAGCTGCCCAAAAAAGGCCTGCAAAAATGTTGAAAACTTTGGAGGCCCAAAAAAGGGGTTTACGGCATCGTAGACCCCTAAAGTCCATAAAATTGAAGGCCCGAAAACAGTGTCAGGGAGCTCTGAATGTGCCAAAAACATTTGCAGCATGGAAGGGGCATTAACCGGCATCATAGACCACTGAAATTTCCAAAAATAATTTTGGCACAAAAAATGCATCCTACACACCTGAAAGTACAGAATATGTTAGCAGCCCAAAAAGGCCTTAAAATGCATCTCAGGCCTGCAAAAATGTAGAAAACTTTGGAGGCCCAAAAAAGGGTTTACAGGCATCGTAGACCCCATAAAGTTGAGAAAATGTTGGTGTCCCAAAAACAGTGCCAGGGAGCTCTGAATGTCCCAAAAACATTTGCAGCCTGAAAGGGGCATTAACCCGCATCCTAGACCACTGAAATGAACCAAAAGAATGTTGGCACAAAAAATGCACCCTACAGCCCTGAAAACACCCCTGAAAGTTCTGAATATTTTAGAAGCCCAAAAAAGGCCTTGAAATGCATCTTAGGCCTGCAAAAATGTTGAAAACTTTGGAGGCCTAAAAAAGGGGTTTACAGGCATCGTAGAGCCCCTAAATTCCAGAAAATCTTGGTTCCCAAAAACTGTGCCATATAACTCTGAATGTCCCAAAAACATTTGCAGCCTGAAAGGGGCATTAACCCGCATCCTAGACCACTGAAATTCAGAAAAAATAGTTTTGGCACAAAAAATGCATCCTACACCTCTGAAAGTTCAGAATATGTTAGCAGCCGAAAAAAAAACTTAAAATGCATCTTAGGCCTGCAAAAATGTAGAAAACTTTGGAGGACCAAAAAAGGGGTTTACAGGCATCGTAGACCCCCTAAAGTCCAGAAAATGTTGGTTGACCAAAAACTGTGCCAGAGAGCTCTGAATGTCCCAAAAACATTTTCAGTCTGAAAAGGGCAATACGCCGCATCCTAGACCGCTGAAATTCCCAAAAATATTTTTGGCATGAAAAATGCATCCTACAGCCTGAAAGTTCTGAATATTTTAGCTGCCCAAAAAAGGCCTTAAAATGCATCTTAGGCCTGCAAAAATGTTGAAAACTTTGGAGGCCCAAAAAAGGGGTTTACGGCATCGTAGACCCCCTAAAGTCCATAAAATTTAAGGCCCGAAAACAGTGTCAGGGAGCTCTGAATGTGCCAAAAACATTTGCAGCATGAAAGGGGCATTAACCGGCATCCTAGACCACTGAAATTCCCAAAAATAATTTTGGCACAAAAAATACATCCTACACACCTGAAAGTACAGAATATGTGAGCAGCCCAAAAAAGGCCTTAAAATGCATCTCAGGCCTGCAAAAATGTAGAAAACTTTGGAGGCCCAAAAAAGGGTTTACAGGCATCGTAGACCCCATAAAGTTGAGAAAATGTTGGTGTCCCAAAAACAGTGCCAGGGAGCTCTGAATGTCCCAAAAACATTTGCAGCCTGAAAGGGGCATTACCCGCATCCTAGACCACTGAAATTAACCAAAAGAATGTTGGCACAAAAAATGCACCCTACAGCCCTGAAAACACCCCTGAAAGTTCTGAATATTTTAGAAGCCCAAAAAAGGCCTCAAAATGCATCTTAGGCCTGCAAAAATGTTGAAAACTTTGGAGGCCTAAAAAAGGGGTTTACAGGCATCATAGAGCCCCTAAATTCCAGAAAATCTTGGTTCCCAAAACTGTGCCATAGAACTGTGAATGTCCCAAAAACATTTGCAGCCTGAAAGGGGCATTAACCCGCATCCTAGACCACTGAAATTCCCAAAAATAGTTTTGGCACTAAAAATGCATCCTACACCTCTGAAAGTTCAGAAAATGTTAGCAGCCCAAAAAAGGCCTTAAAATGCATCTTAGGCCTGAAAAAATGTTGAAAACTATGGAGGCCTAAAAAAGGGGTTTACAGGCATCGTAGAGCCCCTAAAGTCCAGAAAATGTTGGTTGAC
Source organism: Ambystoma mexicanum (assembly GCF_040938575.1). Taxonomy (NCBI): domain Eukaryota; kingdom Metazoa; phylum Chordata; class Amphibia; order Caudata; family Ambystomatidae; genus Ambystoma; species Ambystoma mexicanum. Next base: position 148,940,924 of record NC_090938.1, read on the forward strand.
AAAAAACTGTGCCAGGGAGCTCTCAATGTCCCAAAAACATTTGCAGTCTGAAAAGGGCAATACAGCGCATCCTAGACCGCTGAAATGCCCAAAAATATTTTTGGCATGAAAAATGCATCCTACAGCCTGAAAGTTCTGAATATTTTAGCAGCCCAAAAAAAGCCTTAAAATGCATCTTAGGCCTGCAAAAATGTTGAAAACTTTGGAGGCCCAAAAAAGGGGTTTACAGGCATCGTAGACCCCCTAAAGTCCATAAAATGTTGAAGGCCCGAAAACAGTGTCAGGGAGCTCTGAATGTGGCAAAAACATTTGCAGCCTGAAAGGGGCATTAACCCGCATCCTAGACCACTGAAATTAACCAAAAGAATGTTGGCACAAAAAATGCACCCTACAGCCCTGAAAACACCCCTGAAAGTTCTGAATATTTTAGCTGCCCAAAAAAGGCCTTAAAATGCATCTTAGGCCTGCAAACATTTTGAAAAGTTTGGAGGCCCAAAAAAGGGGTTTATAGGCATCGTAGACACCCTAAAGTCCATAAAAGGTTGAAGGCCCGAAAACAGTGTCAGGGAGCTCTGAATGTGCCAAAAACATTTGCAGCCTGAAAGGGGCATTAACCCGCATCCTAGACCACTGAATTCCCAAAAATAATTTTGGCACAAAAAAAAATGCATCTACACACCTGAAAGTTCAGAATATGTTAGCAGCCCAAAAAAGGCCTTAAAATGCATCTTAGGCCTGCAAAAATGTTGAAATCTTTGTAGGCCCAAAAAAGGGGTTTACAGGCATCCTAGACCCCCAAAAG